>NC_138767.1:55432454-56034282 GCF_965113315.1 Podarcis vaucheri | reverse complement strand
TTTAGCCAACGCAACAGCAGAAGCAGTATTAATAGCAACAGCTTAATGCTAAAATAAACTAACTACTAGGGAAGACAGAAATGTACAATGGTAACATATCCTTTATGAAGCATCGAGTGGGCAAGCATTGCTACTAGTTGATGGAAGTCCTTTGATGCGAGTGATGAAGAGAAATGCGCAGAGATAAAGCTAGAGGGGAAAACACAAGAGGGAAATCTTCTGATTTCAACTATCTGATTAGGGAGGACAAAAAAGTGCCTGACTTACATGCGTTGTCTGATGAGGAGATCTTACAGCCCTGCTTTTTACATTGAGCTTGGTTTCTAGGATAAAGAAATGTACGTCAAACTTTGTCTCCTTTTATAAGAGTGTTAGTTCTATTATAAATTCCCCTCAATTTATGCTGCAATTCATATGCCAGAATGGTCACATTAACTGCAGTAGAATTATTCTGGGTAAACTCACAGACATCATTTTTGGGGGCTTGCACAACAATAGTCTGAAATAAGTGGCTTGAAGTTCATGACATATCACTTTATTAATATTCCATAAATGTCTTCAGGTGAAATCCTGACCCCCATTATAGTCAATCAGATTTTTTATGACTGCAGACAGACTCCCCCCCCCCCATCTTTTTAACATGCTGCAGTGAATACTATCCAAATTCTTAGCAACATTTTGTTAAAAATGAAGTGCTAAGTGGTTTTCCCCTGGCCCAACAATTTGTAGAGCATTTTTTCCTTGACATATTCAGTAGCACCCACATAAAAGCATAATGATGTGCTGAAAATATGCAATCTTTCAAAAACTTTTTGAGTACTCTCTCCTGTTCTCATTCCCCCCTTGTGCCCCCATCATTGTGCCCCCCTTTTAGTGCCATTTCCCCCCTCTGCTAGAAAAGGTCATGACATTTCAAGGTGTGCACTTCCTCAAGAACCATGCCGAAGCCTGAACCCTTGAAGTAATGAGTTGTGTCTGCTCTGTCAATGAAATTCTGCCACAGGCTGTATTTGTTATAAAGCAGAACTAAGACCAGGACGCATCTGCCCACTGCCTATGACAGTTTGTGGTTACTAGAATTCTGAAAATTATTGCAAAGCATTTTGCAAAGGGCAGAAAAACATGATTAGCCACCTGCTCTTGTCATTCTTGAAACCTCTGTGTGGTTTTCAACCTTCACATACGTGAAACAAAATAATTCAGGCTTTATAAAGCCTTATTCCTTATTTGTCTATCTAGAAAACAGCACATGCGTTGTTCTTTATCATAATAACAGCATGTGTTGGTTCTTTATACCTTTTAGGACATCTTTAACAACACAGCTTTTTCTGCAAGGAAGGCTAGGGTTTATTTATGTACATAATTTGGTGCAGGGCGTGTGTCTGGTAGAACAATCCAAAACCTCTTTGCATTGGGCTGGGGCAGAGGTGGGCTTTGCAGAGGTGTCCCCTTCCAGGCTCTCACCAGCCTCCTGCTGAAGAACTCCTGCCTGGTGGCAGGCAGTGAAAATCCACAAAGAAGAAGAAGAAGAGTTTGGATTTGATATCCCGCTTTATCACTACCCGAAGGAGTCTCAAAGTGGCTAACATTCTCCTTTCCCTTCCTCCCCCACAACAAACACTCTGTGAAGTGAGTGGGGCTGAGAGACTTCAAAGAAGTGTGACTGGCCCAAGGTCACCCAGCAGCTGCATGTGGAGGAGCGAGGAAGCGAACCCGGTTCACCAGATTATGAGTCCACCGCTCTTAAGCACTACACCACACTAACCAACATGGGTGTGTGTGGACAGGTGCGCTAATTAAGGTATTTCTAGGGTAGCAACTTTGGGGGACAGTTGTTAGCTTGAGACAGGCACATAAAAAGGTCATGCTATAGAGTAACAGGCTTGGGAAAGTATCAGTGGCTACATTGTGCTTTTATTAGAGGGCAGTGTAAAAGGTTTGCAGCTGCCCCTTGTATGCTTTTTCAAAAAGTTAATTTGGTTAATTGTGAAGCTGAGAGTGCATTCTCATAGTTCTAATAAGTGCATGCTGAAACATGGTAGACCTCTACAGATTTAGCGTTCTGAGGGCATGGTACCTCGTGGATTAAAATCTCAGTGACAGGAACGTAACTGATGCTTGTGTTTGTGGGCTGTGCAATGGAATGAGACCAAACCTAAAGTCATTGCATTGAGTTTAGGATGGCAAAATTCAAAGGATACCCAGGTTTGGCTGGGCAATAGTTGGTCAGGTATAATGAAGTGACTTGGCTCCCCCATCAGTGCCTTTCAGAAGAATAAAATGAGAATTTGTTATGAGTTCCCCTCTTTCCAATACTGTGACCCCAGAGGAACTGCAGAGCTGAGTGTAGGTTTATCCTTGTTGAGAATCCCAATATATTATTGTATCTCCCACTAAATTTAAATATGCAACATCATTTGCTATTATTGTCACTTTACAAAGCAAATAAATCATTTTGTTCCACAATCTGCCTGTAAATTGAATTAATAAAGAGCATTGCAGGAAGAGGAAATGTAGCATTCCATGATATAAATAGGGTGGAAAAGGCTCATGGTCTGTGGCTGATTGTTCAGGCTGCCCATTTCTGAATATTTCCATTTTAAAAATAATAATTAAATAATTAAATATTTTCATGAATTACAAGAGAATGTGCAATGTCTCTTTTTGTTGTTGTTCAGATGATAAAGTCTTTTTGTTACGTTCACTGTAAGACAATATGGTATTCAGAGGTAGTGGGAGAGAGTAGAGGGGAGAAGGTATTTCTGTTTTTAAAAAGCAAAATGGAGGCATATGGAAGTGCGGGTGGGGGACATGGGGTCAGCTTGAGTAGAGACAAGCAGTAGAGCAGGAAACCCCTTTTTCATTTTTAAAATAAAAACCATTAAGACTTCCTCTATTAAGTCCTGATACAGCACAGCACTTAGAACCAAGAACTATGATCTGCAAATTACTGGGAGGCAAGGCAGCTCAGCAGAATAGCACACGTAGAAGCTCCCTACCAGGTTCAATCCCTGGCATATCTTGTTAAAAGTATCAGGTAGCAAACAATGTGAAGGAACTTTGGTGGTGCTCCCAAAGAGCTGCTGCCAGTCAGGCTATATAGGACAAAGTGAGATGGGCAGGAGTCTGATCTGGAAGAAGAAGAAGAAGAAGAAGAAGAAGAAGAAGAAGAAGAAGAGTAGTAGTAGTAGTAGTAGTAGTTTGGACTTGATCCCCTTAAGGAGTCTCAAAGCGGCTAACATTCTCCTTACCCTTCCTCCCCCACAACAAACACTCTGTGAGGTGAGTGAGGCTGAGAGACTTCAGAGAAGTGTGACTGGCCCAAGGTCACCCAGCAGCTGCATGTGGAGGAGCGGGGAAGTGAACCTGGTTCACCAGATGACGAGTCCCCCGTTCCTAACCACTACACCACGCTGGCGTCCTTTGTTCCTGCTAGATCTGCAGGTGACCACAGCACACTGAGTTCTTAAGGGTATGAGTCTGGCAGTTCCTGATTGAAACTGGACCTAAGAATTGACCAGATATATTCTGAGTTGGCTAAAAAGAAAAGGAAGAAGCTAAACTGCAACAAGAAAGACAACTTCAGAGAAGACCTTTAGAAACATTTACTGGGAAGAAGTATTAGATGTGTGCCCAGAAGAAAGGTGCAAATGCTGGTGTGATTCCAGTGCTGGTTTCAGTAGGATGAACACATGGGGCAATTTGTTCAGCAAGTGTCAGGCCAGAGCATGATATTTACATTGACTCCTGCCCATGCTATGACTTTCACACATAGGTAAGTCTAGCAAAATAAACTTTACACATGGTTTTACTTTTACCTTTGTTGGTAAATTGCCTCGAGAGTTGAGTAAACAAGTAATGATGAATTGTGATACATATGCCTGAACAAAACAGCCCTAGTGAATTATGTGTTTGCTGCATAGCATTTTAATAAGTCTCCTCTAATTTTCTCGTGATCCACTTTTTCTTCCTGTGGGTTATTAAAGTGCTTTTCGTTTCAGTTATTCTATAATGATTCCTAATGCATTAAGACATTTCACTGTTATATGGAAAGTGATCAAGGTCAAGAAAAAAAAGGACTATTAAATCTGTTCTTATTCAGTTTTGTATAAAAATATGTAAATGTATGAAAAGGGTATTAATTAACATACGGGTGGATGTAAAAGAAAATGTGTATATCCTCATCATATTCACAGGGGACTTCAGCTGAGAAACTAGTTAACTTTTCACCATAAATTAGACTAGCAGGTAAACATTAATATTGTTGAAAGCCTTATGATGTTGCTGTGATGTTGCAAAATCTTTGTCAAGGTGGCATTATGTTGACAGCTGATCTTCGTCTATTATAGCAGTATTTGGCACATATCCTATTATGGTAAACCAGAGACCGTGGAGAGTGCAAGTCAGGCAAGTGGTGTGAGGCAGGAGAGGGCAGCCAGGAAACAGGCAGGGTTTGTTCAAGATTAGATCTTCTGAAAACAAGGAAATAGGTCTTCAGGACCCTGGACAGAGCCCAGGAAACAAACAATTTGTTCCAACCAGGTCAGCCTCAACTGAGTCTTTTTGTGCTCCCTGAACTTGATGTCACCTCTTAGGTTTTGTCTCCCTGATGAGGAATACAAAGACTTAAGAAGGCAGCCCTCTGACCTAGAGCTTAGCACTCAAGCACTCTGCAAGCTCATGCTGCCGGCACTCATGCCCTAAATCAGTGGTTTGCAGGGCTGTTGGAGACAAGTATTCTGGCCCTGCAAAGGAACCAGGTTGTGGAGCTGCAGCCTTGGGAGATCCAGGTGCAAGGAACTTTGGCATTTTAGTCTTGGTGCTCCTGGTGTGGGAGATGGTCTTCAGCATTTCAGGCTTGGGGAGTCTCTGGTTCAGTAGTCAAAGAAAACCACGTTTTAAAAGTACATAGATGACCCTTGGGGTCCCTTTCCAACTCTACTATTCTATGACCTGAAGGCAGCCCTATATAGGGAATTTTTTTTAATGTTGGATGTCTTACTGTGATGTTTCCATTTGCTGGAAGCCGCCTAGATTGGCTGGGGCAACCCAGCCAGATGGGCTGCATATGAATAAACTATTACAGTGGTACCTCAGGTTAAGTACTTAATTCGTTGTGGAGGTCTGTTCTTAACCTGAAACTGTTCTTAACCTGAAGCACCACTTTAGCTAATGGGGCCTCCTGCTGCCGCTGTGCCGCCGGAGCACGATTTCTGTTCTCCTCCTGAAGCAAAGTTCTTAACTTGAGGTACTATTTCTGGGTTAGTGGAGTCTGTAACCTGAAGCGTATGTAACCCGAGGTACCACTGTACTATTTTTATATGCCTGTTGTCTTATTTGCCTGGTCCCATCACCTCCTGGCAAATAGAAGGGGAAGAAATGGAGGCAGTGAGAGATTTTACTTTCTTGGGCTCCATGATCACTGCAGATGGCGACAGCAGTCACAAAATTAACGCCTGCTTCTTGGGAGAAAGGCGATGGCAAACCAAGACAGCATCTTAAAAAGCAGAGACATCACCTTGCCAACAAAGGTCCGTATAGTTAAAGCTATGGTTTTCCCAGTAGTGATGTATGGAAGTGAGAGCTGGACCATAAAGAAGGCTGATCGCCGAAGAATGGATGCTTTTGAATTATGGTGCTGGAGGAGACTCTTGAGAGTCCCATGGACTGCAAGAAGATCAAACCTCTCCATTCTGAAGGAAATCAGCCCTGAGTGCTCACTGGAAGGACAGTTTGTGAAGCTGAAGCTCCAATACTTTGGCCATCTCATGAGAAGAGAAGACTCACTGGAAAAGACCCTGATGTTGGGAAAGATTGAGGGCACAAGGAGAAGGGGACGACAGAGGATGAGATGGTTGGACAGTGTTGTCGAAGCTACCAGCATGAGTTTGACCAAACTGCGGGAGGCAGTGGAAGACAGGAGTGCCTGGCGTGCTCTGGTCCATGGGGTCACGAAGAGTCGGACACGACTAAACAAGGAACACATTACTACTATTCCTTGTAATAGTCGTGGACGCCCCTCTGCTCCCTGAGGCGTCTGAGGTCGAAGTGGCTCCCACGCCCTGGGGGTGAGAACCTCCGCCCCCCCCCGGGCTTTCCGACGCCCCTCACGAGCCACCTCTTGCCACGTGCTGGAAGTCACTTACTCCCCGCCGTCGCCTCCCGCGCGCGGCAGAGGATCCCAACTCCTCGGAGTCTCGCGCGGAAAGGGCGGGAAGGAGAGGCTGAGGAGGGCGGGGTCACGTGGTCGCCGTGAGTCAGGCTCCTGCCTGCCTGCTTGGCTTCCTCATGTCCGGGAGATTTAAAAGCCCGGGCTCCTCTGACTGGGAGCAGAGCGGCGGGGAAAGCGCGCGCGCGCCAACTCGGGGGGAAGAACGCCGCGCGCGCCAAAAGCGGGGACGGAAGCCATGCAAAGGGGAAGCGCCGGCTGGCGGCGGCAAGAGCAGCCTGCGCCGCCTGCGGCCGACGGCGGTAGCAGCAGCAGCAGCAGCAGCAGCAGCAGCACCTGCCGCCGCTCCAACCCCAGGAAGCTGCGGTCTGGCCCGGGAACCGCCTGGGCTTTGCTCCTCTTTCTCCTCGCCTTTGGGGCGAGCGCGTGCAAAGGTAAGGGCTCCGTTTCAGAGCAACGTCTCTGCAGTATCAGCACAGCATTTCTTTATGTTGGTTCAACTTCCCTGTAGATTCAGCTCTTACTGGGTTTAATATTGATATTAAATGCCTTTACCTTTATTACTAAAGTCGTCAATCAATGCAATTTCAGCCAGGTAAGTTCTTGTAATTACACTGTGAACATATTTCGAGCTAGTTATCTCCAAAACAAAGATGCATAAAAAGAGAGACAAACCTCTGTTTTTAAAGGGCCACCGTGCACGCACACGACGGAAATCCCGCGCTGTTAGAAAAGCAAATCTTTTCAGCCCTTTGCAAAGAAGCAAAGCGACCCGCGCTTCTTTCTGGACTCTGCATTTCGTTGATGCAGGCTAGGCAGGCGGACGCCAACAGGTAGCAGCTCTTCCCTGGTCCACTGAGCTGCTAGCAGACAGCTGCAGATCTTTGGTCAGAGAGAAGAATGGAGGATTATGGTCCAGTTTGCTCTATATATGCCGTGCCCGAAAATGTCTTGCCTTTGTGCCTGATGAGGAATTATGTGAAACTCAAAAGCTGATGTCCTCTCAGACAGCCTAATACCATCCTACCCACCACAACAGTTTTATCAGTTTTGTCATTTCTTGTAATGGTATGTAGGTATGTTTGTAATGTATTGCATTTTGGCTTATACGAGACTCCAAGGCGTATTATATGGAATTGTCCCATAAGGTGGTAGGTCAGATTTCCGCAGTCAATTTATTATAAAAATGAGGTAGAGCCGATTTTAAAATCCTGTCCTGTAGTAGAAGTAAACCAGCAATAGCATTTTAGTACAGGTCGTTGTTCCCACTTTCAGAGTAAATTCTGCGGCACATAACTGAAAGTCACCTGCGTCTACTGTAGATTAGTTAAGATCACAGTAAATGATATGTGTAGCATTTTTCTGTTCAGTGCCTGCCTGAGCATCAGCACTTTGCTGGATTTTAAACTAATGTGGGAGATAAATTTTGTAGGAAAAGTAGGATAAAAAAAACAAGTGTCCTTTTCTATTCACAATCCATTCTGTGGTTTAGACTCTCCCCTCCCTTGTTAAGCATGGATGGAAAATGTCCACTCTTTAATCATCCTGATTGCATGTAGGATGGGCATGTTAAAGGGTGATATAAACGACCCTGAATGAACATCTTAATAATAAAGTAGCTGTCAGTTTAATTTCAACTTCAAAGTTCAGAGGAATTTGTGCAGAGTATAGTTAGCAATCGTTTCTTCTATTCTAGTCCATTAGATTTACCAAAAGAAAAAGAAAAGGTATGGGGAAATGAACAAGAAGTTAATCCTGAACAAAGCTATTTATTTTATTCCCTTGACTTGAATATAATACACAGATGTAGTTTGCATCTGTAAAATAAAAGCGTGAAATGCAGAACAGAATAACCTTCATTACCTGCTGTGTATTTCCAGAGTCACCTTACTTATAATTTTGAAATCTTCATAAATATGGCAAAGAAGAAAAACATAGTAATCTAATAGTAATTTACACACTGCTATGCATAGTATAATTAATTGTGGGCAAATAAAAATGTAAAGGAATGTTTTATTTCTGTCCTTTGTTTTCACATTACACACTGCAAAGACTGAAAGCAGCTAAAAAGTCAGAATAGACAATCTCTTTCCAAATATTAAATATGATTCTGCCCCCTCCAGTTCTTATTATCTGCCAGTGAAGATCGCTTGCCACATGAATTGGTAGTAGATATATTTCTGTAATAGCAATAAAAGTGCAGGCCACTGAAGGCAACAATTACAATTTTCATATGCTCTGAAATTTTCACTAAAAAAGCTTTCCTTGTGGACAAACATTTAATTTTGGGGGTGCCCACCTGTTTTTACATCGTCTCAGAAAATGGAGATTTGGAACATGCCTTTGTTGGGACAATGTCTTGTTCCAACAGGAATTTTGTATAGCAGCTTATTCATTTCTAACCAATCTGCCTAAGGAAGTATTTTTTGTTTTCCTGAGCAGGCTTAACGTTCCATTTTTTTTAACTGAACAAAAAGAAAAAACCCTTGTTCAATACAAAGTCTCCCTGTCATTTTATGTGGAATTTAACAGGGTGCTAAATAGAATTAGTGACAACTTGAAATAATAATACTTTTACAGTTTCAGAAAATTTCCTTGCTTTTTTTTAAAAAAAATAAACAACTCTTTTCTGTGTGAAGCCCTCCTTTTATGTGAGAGACATCATTAATATCTTTCATTTTTGTTCTTTCCGTAGCTTGAAATATTTATTTCTGAAAATGTACTTGTTTAACATATTTGCAAATTGTCTTGGTTTTGTGAGTTACATTGAAATGGTCATTGGCTACAAATAAACAAAAACCAGACCAATTGATACAGTACAGAACTTTATATTCAGTGCCTAATTGTTTGTGGTGCTGTTAAGTGGTGAATCGTAACATCATTCTCTTGTTTGTGACATTCATTAGTTTTCACTCAAATGCTCACACATAAAAGCCAGAGAACCCCATATTGATGTTGGCAATAGAGTGTGCCTCCAGGGGTGAAGTCAAACCATGTTGCTTTTGCTCTGTTAGCGGCTCTGAAGCGACCTCTCCAGGGCACAAGCCTGGGCAGTGTGTATGGAGGTCCTGGGCTGCCCATACAACAAGACCCCCCTCTTGACCTCACTGATGTGGTCCAAAGGAAAGCAGAACAATATGTTTGGCACTAGCTTGGCAGCAGGAGTTGCTAGAAGGAGGTGTACAAGTCACTATCCTTAGGGACTCCACTCTGGATTTGTGTAGGGTTTACTCCTTAGCTGCTTCTTCTACTGAAGACATCCAACAAGGCAGCAGAGGTTTCAGATCAGAGTTTTCCTTCTCCTAAATGGGCTACCTTCCCACGTTTACAAGCCCCACCTGCCCCTTTACAGCATATGCAAAAACCATCTTCTTGAATGTTGGACCCACTATTGGTCTCATTCACTCAATCCACTGGAACTTGTCTTCACATGCAGGGGAAGTCCCTAACTTACCAAGGGTTTGAGACCTATTGGCTTGCCCTCTCCTGGTTTAGATGGCCACTCAAAGTTGTTCCTGGGGTGTGGCCATTTTTGCATGCTGACAGCTTCTAGGAGCCACAGGTGAGAGCTGAATTCAGGTTGGGGACCAAAGGTGGACAAACTACCCCAGAAGGAGCATGATGTGTCCCCCACCAGAGGTACTACCCCTCCCTTAACACCCCAGAGAACCCGCATTATAAATAATATTATGAACAGGCAATTAATTCTAATTTCCAGGTGCACCGATGGCACCCCATGTTCTACAAGGAGAACCAGATTTGCAGTTATCAAATGAGGTACAGTGAAATATCTTCTGTACTGTTTGTTTAGTTTTTTATTTTAGAAAAGGCATTTATTTTTATCATCATTATTATTAGCACACCTGCTGTAGTTTCTTAAGAACAATATATGTTATCTTTATTTGAAAGGAGCAATCTGCTTTCCAATACAAGAATGGCATGGTAAGGCTGTCGGCAATGCGAGATAGTGTGCGCATCACACTTCCACGGTGCAGACTGAAGGAGCACAAGTGACACTTTAGAACAGCTGTGGCTGAATATTGCCAGTAAAAGAGCTTGTATCCTGACGAGATTTAACAAGAACAGAACAACTAATGTTCATGCTGTCAGGAATTAGGCTCTTAGCTCTTTTCAGGCTTAAACCTTTACTCTGGTTAGATTTTGTTGTTGGTGTTGCACTTAAGATGGGTCTTAAGATTAGCGTCAAAAGTTCTGTTCTCTGATCTGTCAGATAAGATCTGGCTAGTGTCTCTCAAGGACGGACTTCTCATGTGTATTACACAGGACTTGGTGTTGCCAAATGCTCCTAATCTTACGCTAAAATGCTTGAGTGAGCTCTGAGTTGCTGTTTCGTGAAGGCTTGTCACAACGTTGGGTGCAAACTCCTCTTTAGGAAGAGGTGTCCAGTTGTCTGGCTTTCGGAGGGGTGGTGGTGGTGGTGGTAAGCCTTCATTCTCTGTCAACTTAATATTAAAAATGATGGGACCTCACATAAAATTCAACATGTTACTTTACTATTTTGCTTCTTTTTCAATCCTATGCTATGTTTGCTCTCTTGTCTATATTTACAGATAGATGATGTGTGCTCTACTTACCTGGTCAGGGATACTCCATCTCAGGTCAGTCCAGTTTAATAATAATAATACAAATATGCTAAATTTGTCAAAGTAGGTGCTATTGCTTCATTTATCACATACCTCATATTCTTCTCTCTCTCCCCCCCCCCTTAGTCCTCTAATACATTGGAAGAACTTTGCTATATGATTCTGGAACTTCTACACAAAGTTCAGGTAAATCCACTTAACATTTTATTTCCGAAACATGGCTGCCAGCATATTTTGTACAGTGTAGGGCATTGCAATTGTGCAGTTCAGTGTATACTAAATACTGATACAATTCTCAGCATTGTGGCTCTCTGGCAGCAAGTGCTTCAGGGCTCTTTGCAGAAAACTAGGTTTACTTACACGGTAGCAAAACTGCTCTTTGATGTCTGAGAAGTAGTACAGATGCAAAGCTATGTGTTGCTGTTTCTCTAGAAAGTCTAATAGAACAGAATGTGTGCCAGCTGGCGGTTTGGAGTCCGCTTATTACTAATCAATACTGTTAACATTTTGCAGTTGGGAATTGGTGTGTACTTTCAGCTCAATAATTCCTTGGTTGCTTAAAAACAGAACAAACCCTTAGTGTAAAGATGGGCCACTTTACCTTCATATGACTCATAGACTAATCTTGTGTCTCCCCTCTCTTTCAACGTTTTTTGAGATGCTGGTGCCCTTGGTGTGCAATTTAGAATTTTATCTCAGTTACCACGTTCTATAAACAAGGTTTCTGGTGCTAGTGGGCTATATAGGGCAGCTACAAAGATAAGCTAGTGTGTGTGGACCGTATCAAGAGAGAGATATCAGAATCCAGAGGGTGTTAGCTGGATAAGATAAGATTTCTAGGGACGTCTTTAGTGCCCTGTATAGCTTGTTCTCCCCAGGACAAAATATTACCCTGAGGTAAGATGTATTCTACAATTATCCTTGGAATATTTTCATGATATAATTCTACTTCACATTGTAGTTTTTGTTATTATAATGGTAGAACTTTCTGAGAAAGTGTGCCATTCCCCGCAACTATTGCATTCTGTAAGAAACTGAAACCAAAACCAATAAGGAGAGTATGAAATGCACAGAAATATTGGCAATGTATTAGGTGGAGTATTGTGTTTCAGTAATTATTCGTTCTTGATTGTGGTTTCACGGCCCAAATTATCTTGCAGAATTATCTAAAGCCATTGCCTGTCTCTGTAATGCAGTTGTCGCATTCCATGTAGACTCAGACTTCTGAACCAATTGCAGTGAACAGCCAGATGACAGTTCTGGGCAAAAATATTGATTCCGTATGGTTTCTGTGGAGTATAGCTACTGTGGAGAAGAAATGAATATAAAATACTTAAAATCTTAAACAGTTAATGGTGCAATCCTATGCATGTTAACTCAGAAGCAAATCCCAGAAGTAAATTTAATGGAGCTGAGTAATCTCAAATAAAAGTGCCTAGGATTGCAGACCCAATCAACAATTCCTAAGATACCAAAAATGATAAGTACTGTACCATGCTATTTTGTTTTCCCCAAAAGTCCACTCCTTGGTTGTTGAAAGTCTTTGCCAATTATTTCCACAGGAGTCAGATGAAAAGGACAACACCAAAAGAGTAAGCTCCTTGTTTTTTAAAAATGTTTCTTTTATTGTGTGTTAACTGTCTCAAAAATCATTACATTATTAATCTGTTTCAAAGTAAAATCCACTTTTAATTTCTTTGAACAGTTCTTATTCCATTATTCTAAGACCCATGACACAGGCAACTCAGACAATCTGGTAAGTTGAACTGCCCATTCCCCTGTGAGTAAAGACAACATGATATTATCATTATCATTGGGGCTTCAGTTGATTCCGCCTGATATTGAATTCCTAATCTGTAAAAAGTTTTTAAAACCAAGAACCAATCTTGCTTATAGCCTAGTTACAACATATGAAAGCTAAATGTGAATGCCAGAGGTTCTAAATTTAGTAAAACTTGTATAATTAAAAAAAGGAAAGAAATGGATGCCGAGTGACAGACATATATGGAACTGACTAAAGACATATCTGAGGTAATCATAATCCAAACATTTTAAAGTTAAAGCCGAGTTAAAGCTAAATAGTCTTCTAATACAAATTAATGTTTTTATTCTAAAACGCAATAAAGCTAATACTAGTTCCTTTATTAAGGATTCCAACTACAAAAAAGATAGTGTGAATTCTAAAATAATTTTTTCTTCAGAAAGAACAGTTTATAATATTTCTTTTTGGGGGTTTTATCATAAACAAACAAACAAGAAATATCCTATATGCAAACATAATGGAATAAAATTTTACATAAGGTCTTTATTTTAAAGTTCTACCAAAACACCAGTCACATACACACACAATCTGTCCTGTGTTTTACATTAAAGTTTGTATCTGTTTACTTACTGTTCATTTTGTAACATAATCAGTGTTCTATGTTTATTGCCACTGTTGTCTGATTCCTTCATACCAATAGACAATATAATGGATTTCTTGTTCCAGCATATTACTAAAATGTTATAAATATAGAAATATTTTGTAGCAAAAAGTGACAAAGCTGTCATGAATTTGCAATTTCTTTGGGGTTTATATCTTGGCAGCTACTTTGTGTCTTAATAATTCAATGTTGCAGTCCCATAGAAGTTGTACATTTTATTATGTTAAGCTTACCACCAAGCTTATACACCAATGGAAATTCGCATACATTTTAAAACATACATTAAATAAGCTGGGCTTTTGATTTCTCACAGTATTTGAGTTAATAACCCCACACAAATCTTTTGATAAAAGTAATATTAGAACCACACCTAACTCATTACGAAATCACAGAATAAAAAGATGTATTTTATCTATAGCTTTGAGCCTCATGGGTGCAGAATAGACCATTATGCAATTAATATATTTAGCGAATAATGGTTATATATCTGCTGCATGAAATGTTTTGCATTTTTTAAACAAGAATATAAATGTAATATTTTTGAGAAACATTATGTGCAGTGCTGTTCAGTTATGCCCTGACCACTAACAGATGTTGCATGTATATTGGGAGCACTTGCGGAGCGGCTTATTCTGATTTGGGATTCAGGTTTGTAGGGCAACAAAAATTTAGGCTTGAGGTTTCCTGGGGGAAGTGAGGAAAGCAGTAGAGCAGAATGTACCTAGACTGAGGTTGAATCCTATACACCTTTACCTGGGAGTGTCCCATTTAACTCAGTGTGGCTTACAGACTTGTTTAGGAATGCACTGTAAGGAATGAAGAAGAGCAGGAGGTAAGGAAGCCCAGAATTGCTTCAACTGTGGCCAGCAACTGCTGCTTTTTAGCAGTATTATTATAATGATTATTTATTGAATTTATATACCTCCCTATACATGCAGGTCTCAGGGCGGTTCACAGAATAAAATCAAAACAGAAAACCGCAAAATGCATAATCAAAATAAAAACAACAACAATTCCATCAACATCTACCTTGGCTGTGTGCCTTCAGACTAACTTAGCATATTGAAATTGAGTTGCCATTTAAGTATTTTGGCCTCACTGAAGCTTCAGCTTTTCTTTTAAATATTGTACCTTGTGTTGTGGAGGGCTACTGGAAGGGGGCATATAGACTGTGGGGTTCTGTGTAGGATAAAGGGACACTACTCCTTGATTAATAAGGCAAGTTCTTCTTTGTGACCAAGACGAAGAATTATGTATGAAATGCTATTAAACAGATATGCTAGTGCAATGATTTCTGCATGCATAATATAAATTCCCCTCTCCTCTCTTCTCCCTATGTGCTCTCTGTGCCCTCCCCAAAGCCTTGTGGTTACATGCAGAACATATTTAGGTAGTATGTGTACATGCAGGTGAGAGAAGAGGGTGGGAAAGTTCCTTTGCAGAGCCAAATGTTCTTGCACTACAAGATCTGTTCAGTTGGGTGCTGCTTGGATTTATGAGTTCTTCCTGGGTTTGCAAACTTTTCCTGTCTGGATATCTAGGAACTTGGCATTATCCTGAGATTGTTCACCTAGCAAGAAACCATAGGGAGCTTTATCTAATGTCTGTGGTGTTAGATGGCTCATGGCAACAAGCAGAGGCAGCTCATCCCATTTCACTGCCTGAGGTGAAACAGGAAAGTGCACACACTGCACACCACCCTCTTTGCTGCCCTTGCCAAAGCCTCGCTTACTGGGGTCACAGAGCTTCTGGTGAGATCTCATGAGAGCCCCACAAGTAGTCACGGAAGCCTTTGGAGGTACCTGTGTGATCTTGTAGGGTTCTTGTGAGATCTTGCCAGAATGGAGAATCCATTGTAGCTGCTTCTCCGGAGGCAAGAAGGTGTGTGTCCATGGATTCCGCTACCTGAGGCCCTGACAACAAACACTCAGCTATCATTTGCTTTTGCAAGCAGTGCATCTTGCATACCCATGTCAAGCTTGCAACAAACACAGCAATGGTGCTTGTTGACGCTAGTTATTTCCTCATCAAAGAAGCTTATGCAGGAAATTGCAACATCAGAAACAGCTATGGAAATGTCTAAAAGTATTGTCCCATCAAACGTCTTCCATCTTTTGCTTTGTGTGCTCTGTTTTTGAGTCAGTGCTGCAGTGAAGGGTTTTGTTTGTTTGTGTTTATACATCCTGGATTTCATTGTCTTTCATGTGCCTGTATTCATATCCTCTCAGTCGTCTGTCCTGCATCCTTTGCTGCAACTTGTTCCACAACTGCATGGGAGGAGACTGAAGAGATACAAAGCAGACGTATGTAATGATCCATTTTTCTTTCTAAAACATGCTGTTTGTTATTCTGTATCATTATACCGTCTTTCAAGATTGACTGATACAGTCTTTGTGCTTTCTTTAAAGCACAGCATTATTCTGCATGTTTCCTCTTCAGAAGAGTTACGTGTATGTTGCTATATGTCATTTTAGAAAGTTACATAAACCGGAAAAATCTAATAATTGACCATTTTATACATCTAAACAACTGTATTATCTTTCCTTTTGAATGGTTGGATTTGAGGTTGTGCTATGCTGGTTGAAATTAAGGATTGTAATAATGTCGTTCAAAGGGCTAGTCCTATGTGGGGACAGCATCTTATAGGATCAGGCTTAATATCCTAGTACCAAGGCTGCACAGAACAATATTAGTGCTCTTCAGCCTGTCCTGTGACCTGATCTTTGACCCTGGTAATAACAGCAAAAGTGGCACTGTTGAACCTTGATTTATCCTTGCTAGTATTTTATTAAAGCCACGGGCAGTGGGGGAGGCAAGGGCTAGCAGAAGTGAACTAACAGTGATCAGTCAGAACAGTGATCATCTTACTTGCCTGAATATGTGATTTCAGGCCACTCTGCCTATCATAGCCACCTGTAGGAAGCACAGACCTTGGTACAAATTTTAGTTTTGTCAGTATCCATTTTAATTTCTTGCACTAATTAGATGTCTCTGCCACAGCTTTGAATAGGTACTAGATTTCCTTGGAGCAAAATGCAAATTTGTTAGATGACTCACAGTCTCATAGGGTCCACTGGGAACAATCAATTCCACGCTATAGGGCATTGGACTGGGTAGATTCTTTTCTTTTCTTTTCAAGGCCACTGGTTTCATCTAGCATATGTTTTTTTACTTGGAAAAGCAACTAAAGAATAGATCTGCCAGTAAGTTGTGAAATATCCTTTCTGAGATACTCAGCTCTATTACTTTGGACAGAAAAGTCCAGTAATTGAAAATCCAAATTTATTTCATTCTTAAAAGCAGAGCTGCCAGGATAAGTAAACGTAAAGGGACCCCTGACCATTAGGTCCAGTCGTGGCCGACTCTGGGGTTGCGGTGCTCATCTCACTTTATTGGCCAAGGGAGCCGACGTACAGCTTCCAGGTCATGTGGCCAGCATGACTAAGCCGCTTCTGGCGAACCAGAGCAGCGCACAGAAATGCTGTTTACCTTCCTGCTGGAGTGGTACCTATTTATCTACTTGCACTTTGATATGCTTTTGAACTGCTAGGTTGGCAGGAGCAGGGACCGAGCAACGGGAGCTCACCCTGTCGCGGGGATTCGAACTGCTGACCTTCTGATCGGCAAGTCCTAGGCTCTGTGGTTTAACCCACAGCACCACCCATGTCCCTTGCTGCCAGGATAGCTGCTTTTAAATTAAGAGAATTTAAACTATGAATCACATCACCAGGAAAAAAAGAGAGATTTAAATTTGTTTTTGTAATGCATGCATTTTTGGAATAAGAGTGCCTTCTAGTTGCTGGCTATAACAGCCTCACCAAGTCACCAAGTTTGAATCTTCAAGAGCCAGCTAGTTTCCTGAGGTGTGATACCATAAAAAACACTGGGTGGAATATTGCCACTTTCTATCCGTTTTTAAGATGCTACTCATTTAATTAAACTTCAGATGTATATGAATAGCTACTCCCTTCTTCCTCTCCTTTCAGAGCTTCAAATTCAGTCAGTTCTAATCCCATGAGGTACTGAAAAAACAACTAAAATAAGAACTATCCAACTCTACAATTTGATGATTCTATTTTGTCGCTTGCCTTTAAGAGGAGAAATCAGAGCAAATGATTTTGTATGTGACCTACTAATAAATATTTCAGAACTCCTTTTACCATGTTATAAAGGAAAATGATGCAAACAGCCAATACATACTTAACACTATCACGGCCTGAGGTTATCAGATTTTGATTGGAAGCAGTTAACTAGAAGGCAAAGAGGAAAGCAATCTGCTTAGCACAAATGCTAAAACTGTGAAGAGAACACTGTGTCTAGCTGATAAAAAGTTGTATAATGGAATCAAGGCAGGCTGCTAGCATGCATTAACAATTTAATAGAAAATACCTGCAGTGCCCTTTGAGGAAATAGCAAGACATACAAGATGTATTTGAAATTATTTTATTAATTAAAAGAGCGAGCCATTTTTTAAGGAATGACTTGCAAGACTGAAAAGGAGTCCTGCTTGTGCCCTTTAGATAATCATATTTGCAATTTATGTGTTGAATTCAATATTTGTAGAAGCGTCTTTAATCTAACAGGGGCCTCTGCTCATAGAACATGCAATTTTTGCCAATTCTCTTTCCCCCTGCTGCCCCCCCCCGTACCTTCAACATGCTTCTGGAGAGCCCACCAATCCTTAAGAGCAGATTTTGGGTGGGGGAGCACAGAATATTGCAGGGGAAGAGAGTGTTGGCAAAAATCACTTTCTTTCTTCTTCATGTAGAGCAGTGGTTGCCAATTGGTGCTCCGTGGACCCTAGGGGTCTACGTAACCCACCCAGGGGGTCCTTGGCACCATTCACATAATAAAAACTACTAGGGGCCTGCACTACTTAGCTAATTGGGAAACCAGTGAGAATCAAAAACCCTTCCAGAAATGGAATGGCACACTGAATATCTGAATTTCACATTTTATTTGGCATATGCTCCTAACTTTTAAAAAGTCATTCAGTTTCCTTGCTACAGCTTTTGCAGGTATACTGATTAACTGCACTGCCTAACATCTGAGAATATTGTACCTAATATAACAGAGTGCTGGTGTGGATGCTTTGCTATACAGATCACTTGCCTCTTATGCAAGGGTTGTCTTCTGGGAATAGCACATAAAGCCGGAATTACAGATAGTAAAACAAAAACCTTGGAATAGCCCCCGCACAAAAAAATAATACCTTCCAGAGCTGGCAATCAAACATGTCTTATCTGCTCTCCTAAGCAAGGCAAAGAGCTTTTAATATTAATATTAATAGCTATTCTTCCTGCATACCTCTTTTTCTGGAATTATTTTCCTCCTTATAGACTGAGAAAAAGCTAAATTGTATGTGAATATTTCTTTTTTGCTCATTCATTAAATAATTAAGAAGATTTATGTATATTTTTTTATTATACCGAGTCACAGTAATAGAAAGAAGCTTGTCACTGTTTCTCATTCCAATTTCAGACAAACAAAGTGTAGTTTTCCACAAATCTATGTATTTGTTGAAGTAACTGACAGCTTCTTTTGTTTGCCTATTTTAATTCCTCTTTCTAAATCGTCACCAAAAGTAGGCTGGACTCTTCACCCAACCCTGCCACTAGCCATAGCACAAATCCTAGAGATATGCAATCATTATAAATTTATATTATATTATTTATTAATTTTTAAATAAGAAAATTCCCAATATTTCATGCTGTTTATGACCACTTGTGTTGCAGTATAAATTGTTGTTACATTGCGACTCATGTGTTGTTTTGAAATCTATTCTCTTTTCAGGAAGAACTTCGAATACCTGGAGGAATTCAAAGTAGGGGCTACTTTATCTTCCGGGTGTGTATTTTTTGTTTGTAATATGCTGGTGATTTTGAAACAAACAAATTCAAGCATTTTAGAATCCACTTTAAATTTGTTTAAATTTTTGTTCACCTTTACATCTGTCCTTTAGGTGAACTAGAAACTAAGAGACGTATGGTGAATACGGTGGAACTTAGAATATTTTAACTGGGATTTATATATTGTAATGTTTGAAGTATAAATTTGGTATTATTGATTATGAAAAGTATTTTAATTTCCTTTTTTTCTTTTGTCTCTTTTCTTTTCTAGTCTACATGTTAGAAAATACGTAGACAAATGTGTTTACAGCGCTATGTATTGATTTTTGTTTCTATTTCTTTTTTCTTTTTATTTTCTTGTAATATTTAATAAAAACTAATAAAAATAAATAAATAAAATTGTTTAAATTTTTGAATCGATTTTAGTGGGCTACTCAGTTAAAATTCTTTTTAAAGTATTCAACAAGACACTATTTATCTGACATTATTTCTTTTCCAGCCACGCAATGGAAGGAGATCTGCTACATTTCGTTAAAATGGTATAAACCTTAATTTTTCACTCAGAACAGACTTTGAGCATTCATTCTATCTGTACAGAAAATAGTCTAAATTCCACATTTTAAAAAGCAAGCAATAGAGTTGTAGTGCCAGGAAAAGTTGTAAATGAAAATTATACTATTCTACTGAATGAAAGTGTCAATAAACAAGTAGATAAGGGTTAATCAATCAATATATACACCAAATGTTTAAGAATTTTTGCCATGAAACAAAAATGAGACACTGAAATAAGCATTGTTGTGTCATCAAAAACAGAATATATAGCATGGGCTAAGTCGCAGGCATGGCCAGACTTGGCCCTCCATGTGTTTTGGGACTACAGTTCCCATCATCCCTGACCACTGGTCCTGTTAGCTAGGGACGGCGGGAGTTGTGGTCCCAAAACATCTGGAGGGCCAAGTTTGGCCATGCCCGGTTAAGATATAGAACTGGCCCTACACATCCCACATGGCCTAGGCAGAATTCATATGGCCAGGTCAGTATGCAGTTTGGTTATTTGTTTGTTTGTTTTATTAGCCCACCTTTCACCTTAAGATCCAACAGCATGTTATATTACAGTTTCCAGCATAGCATTATGCTAGCAATAATATCTGCATTATTGCTGTGATGACTTCTTAGAATCAGGCTACCAAAATTTAAATTTAATAGTGACTTGCCCCCCTTTTTAAAAAAAAATTACAGAGCAGATTGTTTTAAGTCCAGCCCCTGCCCACCTGAGTGCAATGTTGAATGCATTTAATGTATTCTGGGGACTGAGATCACGTGGATCAAATGCCATGAAGTCTCTGTATCCTCGGGGCTTTTGGTTCTCACAGATCCACCTGGCTTCAACAGCTTGTTTGACATTGGTCATACAGTGTTGGAGGGAAGAGGGATTTGCTGCCTTCATCTCCACTTGATTGCAAAGCTGGAACCCCCATGCTCTACCCACAGATAGAACCAGCCAATGGGAGAGAGACAAGTGACGCACCTGGCCATAGTTCTCCTGGGCTGTTCTGGGCAAGACATGATTATTGGGTGGGATGTGTCTGTGATGGCAAGGGATCTCTTAAGACATTTCAGGAGTCTAAACAAGTTCAAAAATGAAACTTCCATCCCCTGACACTGCCAGTCTATATATGTCCTTTGCCAGGATTGTAACAATTTTTAAAGTCACTACCCATTATATAATTGAACATTTTTATCTTTTCCAGGATTCTTTAGCCTCGCACCTAAAATCATCACAGGATTGCAGACAAGATGGGCATTCTTTATATGTAAAATGCTCTCTCTCTCTTTCTTTTTAGATACTTCATCCACTATGTACATTTCTTATAATTAAAAAAATGCAGTGTAACCCTATGCATGTTGACTAACAAGTAAGTTTCGGTGTGTTTAATGGAGCTTACTCTCAAATAAGTCAGCATAGGATTGCAGCCTAAGGTGCAGTTGTTTCTTTCCGAAGTATCTTAAAATAATTCTGTTTCCTCATCTCATGTTCTTTGCAACTATGTGTGTAATAAAACTGAAAATAAAATACTGTTGGTGTTAAGATTGTTGCATGCAAAATACCTCGACCATAGCAGTATTGCTACACGTGGTGTGTTCCTTCTCACCACCTTTTGTTGTAAATAAAGACACTCTGTAGAGAGTTGTTTTTAATGAGAATTTTCCAGTTTTTAATGTCATACTTTCAAGGTTTGGGTCTTATGGTTTGCAATTATGGTTAAGTGCTTTTGTTATATAAACCAGCATGCTAATATCTAACATGAAATCAAATGGGCCCTTCTTGCATACTGTGATATTTCTGCTAGTGGAGCAACAGAGCAGTGGAACTATAGTCAATGAAATTTAGCAGTGGGTAAAACTTTCAAAGAGGAGAACGGGTGCCATGCATTAGAATCACATTTAGAAAGCACATCTAACAATAGCCAGTTATTCAGCTAACTGGATCCATTATTTCCAGAGGGATTTACCGTAGTTTACTGTAGCAAAAACAAGAGCCCTGTGGCCCCTTAAAGATATATTAAGTAAGCCCTTTGTCATTGTGCAGAGCTTATTTTGTGTTAGGAGTCACCTGAGGGTTAGGCTTGGGGGCTGGGATTAGTGTTAATGACATAGCTGTTGAATAAGGTAAAGGTAAAGGTACCCCTGCCCGTACAGGCCAGTCTTGCCAGACTCTAGGGTTGTGCGCTCATCTCACTCTATAGGCCGGGAGCCAGCGCTGTCCGCAGACACTTCCTGGTCACGTGGCCAGCGTGACAAGCTGCATCTGGCGAGCCAGTGCAGCACACAGAACGCCGTTTACCTTCCTGCTGGTAAGCGGTACCTATTTATCTACTTGCACCCAGAGGTGCTTTCGAACTGCTAGGTTGGCAGGCGCTGGGACCGAGCAGCGGGAGCGCACCCCGCCGCGGGGATTCGAACCGCCGACCGTGCGATCGGCAAGCCCTAGGCGCTGAGGTTTTACCCACAGCGCCACCTGCGTCCCCTAGCTGTTGAATACATGAAGTTAAAATAAGTGCCTCTGTTCATGTGTTCTGGGTATCTCTCCTACCACCAAGTAACCACAATATACCACCATACATCAGGGCATTGGGAAATAGTTTTGCCAGCTGACAAGCCAATCCAAGCATGGCTGGATTATATCATTAAAAATCAAGCAGAATCTTCGCTTCAAATTGTGCCCACCATGTATATAAAAAAAGCTGGCGATACCAGTTTGCAGAATGAACGCACCTTTAACAATTACGCATTTTTACATTTTTTGTATGTATATATATTTTTATATCTACACCTACCTACCTCCTTTTTCGCTTCTCTTCTTTCTAATGTTAAGCCTACAGTGCCAGCGTTGACTGATTTATTGGCCAAAATGTTGATGGCTGTTGAAAGAGCAGGCATCCTTGTTTTGTAGCGCCAAACAATTGTGTCCCATGACAGTCTTATGTCATTAACCTGAACTTGATCAATGGATGGGGAATAAATAGTCGAGAGCGCACTGATAAATTTAGGGCTGTCCTACCTACCACCTCTTTTGTGTAAACTTATCACTGAGACTCACCGCTACAAAAGAAGATGGAGCTCTCACAATGGCAGTTGGCATCTCATAGTTGGCTCCTCCCACACGTTCTCCACAGTAAGTTGTGTTCTGAAGCAGTTGCCTGGTCATTCTATCTGCCCGGCTTGCCAACTAGGCGCAGGCCTGGCCTCATATTTCACTGGCACTCCAGGGCCAGGTGGCAAGGGATCACTTTTGCTGCACACAAGCAAGACAACATGCAGGTCAGAAAGATAGAATGTAATCCACTGTCATAGCAGTTCACTATGGGCAGTTCCATAGTTTAACTATGCACACTATATGAAGAACTTTCTTGTATCTGTCTTGAATCTTCCAACATGCAGCTTCATTGCATTCGCGTCTCCGCTCCTCCACATGCAGCTGCTGGGTGACCTTGGGCCAGTCACACTTCTTTGAAGTCTCTCAGCCCCACTCACCTCACAGAGAGCGTTTGTTGTGGGGGAGGAAGGGAAAGGAGAATGTTAGCCGCATTGAGACTCCTTCAGGTAGTGATAAAGCGGGATATCAAATCCAAACTACTACTACTACTACTACTACTCTTCTTCTTCTTCTTCTTCTTCTTCTTCTTCTTCTTCTTCCTCTTCTTCTTCTTCTTCTTCTTCTTCTTCTTCTTCTTCTTCTAGTGTTGCAAGAGAGGGAGAAAACTTTTTCTCTAGCTACTTGCACCATGCTGTGGAAAGTTTTAATATACTTGTATCGGGTCACCTCTTACCTTTTCTCTAAACTAAAAAGTCCAAAATGTTTCAACCTCTTGGGGAGTTGCTTCATCCCCTTTATCATTTTGGTTGCCCTTTCTGAAACCTTTTCCAACGCCAATTTATTCCATGTGCCGTCTCACCACAAACTTGTGTAATGCCGTTTGTGATATTGGCAGCCTATCAGTTTAAAAAGTATGTCTAAACTGTATAGCACTTTGCCCCTTTAAATGTTTAAATGGTGTTTCAGCTTTTGTGCATCCCTTTAATACAAATAAGGAACGCAGGTGGTGCTGTAGTCTAAACCACAGAGCCTAGGGCTTGCTGATTAGAAGGTTGGCGGTTCGAATCCCCACGACAGGGTTGCTCGATCCTTGCTCCTGCCAACCTAGCAGTTCAAAAGCATGTCAAGTGCAAGTAGATAAATGGTACTGCTCCGGTGGGAAGGTAAAACGGCGTTTCCGTGTGCTGCTCTGGTTCGCCAGAAGCGGCTTAGTCATGTTGGCCACATGACCCAGAAGCTGTCTCTGATCAAATGCCAGCTCCCTTGGCCAATAAAGCAAGATGAGCGCCGCAACCCCAAGGCTATCCGCAACTGAACTTAACGGTCAGGGGTCCCTTTACCTTTAAGACAAATGTGTGATAGTATTTATGTACATATGCAGCATAATTGCCAGGGATTTGGTGAATTTATAATTGAAGATTGCAGACAGGAATAAAAGTATGTGTGTATTTCAGATTCCTTAGCACTTTTGGGTGCAGCTCTGTGTGCATGGGAAAGAAATCAGTGAAGGCTCTTCACTCTCCCCACCAGGTCCTTGGTGTCTATAACATCAGCTGGCATGAATACAAAACAGGTTTAAAAAGGGGTTGCATACCTCCATGTATGCTTTAATCTTAGGAGAGCGAACGTATACCAGCCCCACTCCAGCAAATTCCCGTTGAAGGGGATTTATGCCACTGGTTTCAATAGGATGTTCTCACAATTAACATCAGCTAGATTGGGGCTATCAAACTGATATAGGATTCAATATCGTATGGATTTTTCAGATTGAGGTCTTAACAACTGACCTTGTGTCCTGGATTTTCCAGGCTCTCTCTTAAAGTATTAGGTGTTTCTTGGAGTCAAATATACAGTGGTACCTTGGTTCTCAAATGTAATCCGTTCCGGAAGTCCGTTCGACTTCTGAAACGTTTGAAAACCAAGGCGTGGCTTCCAATTGGCGCAGGTGCCCCACAAACAATAGTCGATAGCTGCATCGGACGTTTGGCTTCTGAAAAAAGTTCGAAAACCAGAACACTTACTTCTGGGTTTTTGGTGTTTGGGAGCTGAAATGTTCAAGTACCAAGGCGTTTGAGAACACAATGTTCCACTGTAGTTTGGTTTATCTTCTTCCTATAGCTTTTCATAATATGTCTTTCACCCAACTAATCAAAGCTCCAGAATGTTCCACCTTGGTCCTGAGCATTGGCTTTCCAGAACCTTGCTGCATTTTCAGCTCAGCCCAATTATAGAATTATAGCCATTTAACCTATTCCTGCCCAGCTCTACAAGCAGGACACAGAATGCTGATTGCTATAGGTGGGGGTAGAAAAACGGAGATGGAATGGAGTATCCTGGAAGAGGATATGGTTCACTGACTGGAACCCTGAACAGGAGCCCTTCACATGCAACCTTTTGTTGTATTTATAATTATCCAGGCCACACTATTTCATTTTATAACACTGCCATTGTGTCACCTAGTTGCTCTTCCACATACTTTACATGTACTACATGTTTAGTTGAAGATTCTGTGATAGTTTCTAAATCCTTTGGGATGTAAGTATTTCATCTTTAAAGCCTGTCTCAGCTTGAGTAATAGGAAACCATATCTCATCTCAAAGTAATCCAATTTCAGCATTCAGGAGAAGATTCATAAATCCTTATTAGAAGAGACAAAAGACAGGCTATTGCCTTTGCCTCTGATTTAATTTATCTTCTGTCTCAACAACATATTTTGAAACCCAACTAGAGGAATAATCTGCAATCTGCCAAGGATTCCGAATAAGTGTGAGATGCACTGCATAAAGCACTCCTGCTAATAGTAACACTTTCCAATCTCTTGCTACGCAAATAATATTTCTCCAAAGGGATATCTTGACTGAAAGTGAGAGTACTACAAAATGAGAAGTTCGTGGATTACAGCTAGTATCCACAGTTGTTTTTTTGTGAAACTATGGAAAATAAACTTTAAGGACCTGGTCTTCTATTCCTCAGGCCTAGGAATGCAGTGGTCTATTCAGGAATAAGGAAGCAGATAACTGAATTCCAAGTCTCCCACCTGATGGGTCCCAGGCACTTACTTGGGGTTTAGTTTCTTTGGAATGAGGGAAGAAGGGACTGCGGTGTCTTTAGGATATATGGTTTAGTTACACATATATACAACCCAAGTCGAAGATGGAGGGGCTCGCAGCATTAACACTCCGAAAGGGTCTTGTTTCTCCCATAGTCACAGCCTTGGAGTCAAATATAAAATCAGGCAGAGCTCTCACACTCTGACTTCTGCCTACACCAGGGGTCTGCAACCTTTAAGACAAAAAGAGCCACTTGGACCCGTTTCCGAAGGGGGAAAAAACTGGGAGCCGCAAAACCGGGAAGGTGACGTCGGGATGGTGCGTGACTGACGCACGCACCGCCCCCATGCAACGTCACAGCCAGTACAGCGCCCGCCACAGTGGGGAGTGTCAGGGCGCACAATGCACCTCCTCCCCGCGCCCGGAGCCACGGCAAAGGTGTAAAAGAGCCACATGCGGCTCCGGAGCCGCGGGTTGCAGACCCCTGGCCTACACCCTGCTTCCAGCTCTCTCACACAACACTGGCCCTAGCTTTTGTCTACTAACTACCAGCCAGGTGAGAGGGGGCCCCACCCATTTGCCCTCTGGCACAGAACTTCTTTTGTTGTAAGGGTCTTTAACTCACAAAGAAACTTTTCCATTAGAAGAAGAAGAGTTTGGATTTGATATCCCGCTTTATCACTACCCGAAGGAGTCTCAAAGCGGCTAACAATCTCCTTTCCCTTCCTCCCCCACAACAAACACTCTGTGAGGTGAGTGGGGCTGAGAGACTTCAGAGAAGTGTGACTGGCCCAAGGCCACCCAGCCGCTGCATGTGGAGGAGTGGAGACGCGAACCCAGTTCACCAGATTACGAGACTACTGCTCTTAACCACTGCACCACACTGGCTCTTGCTGGAACCAGAACCCCAGGGATAGAAGGCACTCGAGACTCTTAAGCTCAGGGTTGTGAGTTCAAGCCCCACATTGGGCAAAAGATTCCTGCATTGAGGGGTTGGAATGCATGACCCTCATGGTCCCTTCGAACTCTAGGATTTCTGTGATCACGTGGTCATACGGATTAACTCCCCAAACTCACAACACTGTAACAATAAGCACTGGTGCCAGTCAAACCTGTTTGGAGACTGTTTGGAGTCAAACCTCTTCGAGAGGATATATTTTTCCCACTTGCTGCCCTGGAATGAGTTCTTGGCCCAGCCCACCTCATCCCTTTCCCCCCTACTACAAATCAAATTTCTGCCCCAAGCCTTTATATGGGGGCATCCTCTTCAAGACTAGCTGACCTAATCCATCAAGGTTGGAAGCAAACAAAAAAACAAAACAAAAACAAACCCCATCCAAGGTTGGCAGCAAAAATCCCACACCTCTCTGTTCATTCTCACAATCTCCTGAGTATATCATGCACCCAAACAGAGGGAGGGAGCTATCCTGGCCCTCAAAACTCACAAGACCATGGGCGACCTCATGTCCTGCAACTTCTCCTCCTGCAATTTTTCTTTCACAGATGGAATATGAAGTGGGGGGGGGGGACTACAGTGGTACCTCAGGTTACAGACGCTTCAGGTTACAGACTCTGCTTACCCAGAAATAGTACCTCGGGTTAAGAACTTTGCTTCAGGATGAGAACAGAAATCGCGTGGCAGCAGCGGGAGGCCCCATTAGCTAAAGTGGCACCTCAGGTTAAGAACAGCTTTAGGTTAAGAACAGACCTCCGGAACAAATTACCGTATTTTTCGCTCTATAACACGCACCCGACCATAACACGCACGTAGTTTTTAGAGGAGGAAAATCCGTAGGCATGCCACCCGTAGTCATTTCCTCCATAACACGCACAGACATTTCCCCTTACTTTCTAGGAGGAAAAAAGTGAGTGTTATGGTGCAAAAAATACGGTAAGTTCTTAACCAGAGGTACCACTGTATCATCATCCACTCCTCACCTCCAGCCTGCAGTTTACTCTTCTCTGGGGCACTTTCTTCCTTCTCTGGCCTGACTCCCTCCAATTTTGGGGGCTTCAGCTTTCTGTGTCTTCCACACTGGCAGGCTCCTGGACAATCAACCTCTCTTCTTCTTCTGGTACTGGCTGCAACTCTTTACAGTCCAAGTTTTTCAGCTGATGATTCTGTCCGTGGATCTCTTCAGCTACCCCTGCAGCCTGAGTATACTGCAGCTGGTCTTCAGGGTCAATCTTTACCTCTTGTAGTGGCTGATCAGGCAGGGCCCTCGGCTCCTCACATGGAGTCTCCCTTTTCTCTCCAAAGGAGCTTTTTAGCTGCCCCATTTGCTCCTGGGTGTTCCTGGTACATAGCTTTTCCTCTTCCAGACTCTTAAATTGCTGTTTCTGCTGCTCCATTTGCTGCTCGAGTATCAACCTAAGCTGTTCCTTAGCCCATCCTTCAAGGTGGCTGTGATGAGGAAGAAGGGGCAGAATTCTGATAGTACTTCTTTAGATTCAAGCCAGATTACTGTATATTGGTGATATTTTGCATTCCTTTTGCAAAAGGATCCAAACGAAGATACAGAATGGAATGACATACTAAGAGATTTTGGTATACTGCCTCCAAAAGAAGAGGTTAAAGATGAAGTTGAAGAAATGGTGTTACGTTTACAGAAAGAAGCAGAAGGTAAGTGTAGTTGTGAAAAGTATTGCCAATTATTAAAATTAAGACCCATCATTTCAGCATTGTACCAGGCGGCATAATACAATAGAGAAGTAAAGCTGTCCCTGCCTTGCAGAATATAAAGGTTGATCTACACATTAAGAAAAGGCATATAGTTCAGCCTTCCTGAGATTGTGTTATTTGAGAGGACAGATAGCAGATCTATTGTTCACCAAGACATTGTTCAAGTAATGGAAAGCTAATATGCAGTGGGAAAGATTCTATTCTAACCTAGACGTTTCCTGATTGTCCAACTTTCTACAAGCAGTGAGTTTTAAACAAACAGCCTTTACTACAATTCAAACTCGCTGCTTTCTGTCCTAACCACTGGAAGGAAAATAAATTTGCTCCTTCATCTATATGATCCTGAACCTGCATTTTAAAGCAGCTGTGGTGCAGAAGAATAGCCAGATACACTTTTTCTGAATGTGTATATAAACAGCCATCATTAGCATATATCTGGAAATTGCCTCTATTGAAAGCTCCTTGCACAATAGCCATAAACTAGAATACTGTAAGCATGGAAGTTTCCCATTCAGGTTCCTCTGTCAGATACTCCTTTTGGAAACAGATTCAAAATTTGTTTAATCCCAGAAATTTAATCCCAGAAATATGCGTGTTCTTCATCCCCCCCATTCTTCTTTTAGTGAAGCCATATGAAAAAATGAACCTGAAACAACTCAAAGAAGCTGAAGATGAATTTGATGAGGAAGATAGAAAAGCAGTTGAAATGTATAGGTATGCCAAGCTACATACTAATAACCAATCTCAAAGCCACTACTGAGTAAGAATATTCTAAACTGGAGATTAAGTATAGAAAAAGGACACACGTCTTATCCATATAACCCCCCAATCCCCTTTCTAAAACACCACTGCATAATTTAACTTATTTAGTTTCCCAGGGGGACTGTAATCCATGAAAGCTTCTGCTACAATAAATTTCTTAAAGATATCACAAGTGTCTTTGTTGCTTTAACTATCTGAAATCCATTTACTACAGGATAAATAAATTTTATTTCTAACGTTGATAGAATTTCTTTTTCATGAGCCAGTAGTGCCACCTAGTGATTACCATATCCAAAATTCCTGCATACTGTATTCACTACTCAAAGTTGGCATATTGCTCAAATTATTTTTCTGCCCTCTTGTTATTCCTATTTCATAACCTTGTCCACACTTATGTGGACAGGCTGCATGTGTATTTGAATAAACCGTTCCCCACATCTAACAATGCTCCTTTCTCCAAACCTGTAAGGAGCAGGAGTGATCATAGCCTGCCCACCCACTGCCAAACTTTCTCCCTGGTGTCTATTAATAATCATATGAAAAGTTATTACTTCACATGACTTTTGTTAAATTAGGAAACGACGTTTAGAAGAACTGCAAAAAGGAAAAAGATTTGGAGAACTCAGAGAAATTTCTGGAGAACAGTATGTGAAAGAAGTTACAAATGCACAAAAAGGTGTCTGTGTTGTCATCCATTTATACAGATCAAGGTAACAGTGTGGATTTCAAAAAGGGTGCTTTAAAATTTGGCAGAATAAAACTATATACATATAAAGTTAACTCTGGGTTATGGCTTGAATAGGCACCCGTTCTAAATAATTTCTGACTGGTTTTCTTGAGGCAAATATCTGTACCAGATTTCTTCTAGATCTGCAGTTTAGGAACATCAATGAAAACCCCCTATGTTCATATGCTACCAGCAATTGCAATGTCCTGTCATACTAGCAAATGGGGGTTCCCTTGATAGGTAGGTCTAGCGCAGAAAGGACTGTGGGCTAGTTCACACATGGCCTAAGCCCTAAGCCAATGCTCCTCAGCCTTGGGTCTCTAGATGAACTTGGACTACAACTCCTACCATCCCCCAGGCAGCTTCACTAGCGGTCAGAGATGATGCGAGTTGTAATCCATCACCTTATGGGGATCCAGGGTTGAAGAACTCAGGCCTAGGCTATACACATGAAAGGAGGTAGAGCCATATTTTCAAAACTTCCCTACTCTGCTGCCTTCCAGATGTTTGGGACAACCTCAGTAAGCCACAGCCAGCACATGGGTCACAGGTTGCCATCCTCAGCAATAGACTCTTTGTGCATTTTGCAGGGCTGCAGTCTGGGATATATATATATGTACCTATTGTGGGGTGCTAGGAACCTCTACATAGTATGGGGATGCATCCTAGAATGAGCGTGAATACAAATGGCGTGTTGGCTTTTGTTCTGGGGCAAGGAAATACAGAACAGCTTTATATGCATAGGATGATAGCTATGGGAACATGTCATGGGTATCAGTCTCGTGCTAATGGGCTAGTGCAATGGGCTTAGAAATGTACTCAGTAAAGGGCTCAGAAATATTGGGTGCAATATGCTGAACTGAGCAGGGAAACAACTGGAGTGAAACTCAGCCATACAGTTGAACCCAAAGTAGCATACTGCCCTTCTGATGTGAAAACATGAGTGTGAATTTAGGGGAATGGTTGATAGCGGTTTGGTGTGTGTGTGTGTGTGTGTGTGTGTTTTAATCTAGCATTTCCTTATTTGTGCCAGAGCTTAACCATCAAACACATTTGCTCTTTTGGATTTTTAAAGCATTCCGTTGTGTGTGTTAATTAATCAACACCTCAGTCTACTGGCCACAAAGTTTCCAGAAACCAAGTTTGTGAAAGCCATTGCAAACAGCTGTATTGAAAATTACCATGACAGTTGCTTACCTACGTTGTTTGTGTATGAAAATGGAGAGATAAAGGGCAAGTTCATTGGAATCAGAGAATGTGGAGGAACAAATCTTACAGTAGAAGGTAATGCTCAAAACACTTCAGCAAACTAGAGGCCAGTAGACAAAGATTTGGCTGGTTAGTGCAAATTTATGTGAACTGCAGCCTTCTTTATCTTTGCAGTTCTTTGCCATATTAATGACTCCTTTCCACCCATTCTTTATCCAAGTTTTACCTCTCTCAAGCTCTTCCTTCCCATCCTTAACCCTTCTCTCATATTGTTCTGTACCATTGCTTGTTTCAATCCCTATTTCCAAATCCTCTTCCTTTCCTGTTTATCTAGACCTCCTGATCTGCCTGGTCCTCCTTAAGATCTATGAGCTCAACCAAACACCAGTGGCAGCTCTTTGGATTACAGCTACTGAGCCAATGGCCACTAGAGACTCTTCTGGCTGCTCTGTCTCCCAGTGATGGGCATAATAGCTGAGAGATTGCCCCCAATGCTGCCACTGAATTGCTTAATGTATTGCAAATGCAATATAAATTTTACAGTAAAATGTTGCAGCAGTTCATAAAAGAACATGTGAAGTGTGAAATGCTTCAATGTGGAATAACCAAGATAACTATTCACTGAATACTGTAACTTTACCGAAAAGCTTTGGCCTAAGTTCGCAACTAAAGGCAATAATTGTTTACTTAAAGACATGTATTCAATAGCTTGTTAGAAAAGACCTCGAATGGGCTGCCTTGCTATTTTTTTAGTGAAGATAACTTTAAGGTATGTGTAGGCAATTCAGGGCTAGTAATTTCTGTATACTTATTTACAAGGCTGGTTTTTAAATTACTCTAATAGTGTTGTGCTATCCAGTGTAAAATAATAACTCCCTCCCACTATATTTTAGCTAACCATTAAGTTCTATCTGTGAATACTATGTACATGAGTTGTATCATGAAAGTAAAAATTTCATGTAGCAGCCCCTGGATTGGATGTAAGTAAAAAGGCAAACAGGTGCAGACTGAGGTTGGTTGGGGTTTGCCCCATTGATCCAAACATACTGGATCATAATACTGGGATATAAATGATTTACTGCTAAATATATTGCTACTTCAGTTTGTCTCAACAGACTTTGTTATTTCAGAACTTGAGTGGAAACTGGCAGAGGTTGGTGCTCTAAAAACCGACTTGGAAGAAAACCCCAAGAAGGAAGTTGTGGATATGATGACATCTTCACTTAGAAATGCCTCCATAAAAAATGATGTTTAGACAAACATTAACAGGACATGTAAAGACACAAACACCGCTTGAGCAGAAGAACACTTGAAGAATCACCTGGCATTTCCGCGTTTACGTTTGGCTGGATTACTGCTTAAATCAACACTGCTTAGGAATAAGAATAAGTAAATAAAAACGGCACAAATGCAACCCACTTGCTGTATTCACACTCAGAACTTATTTTCTGCTCCATTCCAGAGCTCTGTGTGTACTCAGATATTAGCCCAACTATCTGCCAAGGGGGCTTATTTCCTAAAAAGTGTGTTCAATATTGCAGCCGTCACTCATTTGTTCATAAATCATCTTTCCAGTGAGAGATTTGTGGCTCTCACTGTCACACAAAGGACAAATGAATCAAGGTACTGTAAAAGTATTGTAAAAATCAGATACTGGCCTTTAAAAGCTCTGATATCCACCTGAAAATAGAATTTGGTTTCTAATTATAATACTGGTATTCATGAAATAAACTTGGATACTATGGTTCTTCCAACCTCCTTATCAAGCAAAAATGTGCTTTTACTCTCTCAGATGCTGGCTCCTAATCAAATCATTCTTTAGCTTGTGGGCCAAGCCAGAAAATGAGAGAATATGAGAAGGTAGAACTCAGAACCTCTACTATGGGTCTGGAAAGTCCCAACCCTGAAAGCATGTACAGAACACATGTAGGAGCACCAGGTCACTAGTGTTGGGAATTATTGTTTATAGGTTTGTAAAAAGCGGAACTGGACTCATCAGAGGGAAATAGATTCAAAAGATAACTGCCTGTATCCTTGGCCATGCCATAGTGAGCACCCAAAACCATGTGGGAATGTATTGTGCAGACACACAGTTTGGTTAGAGTTGACCCATTGAAATCAATGGGTATTAAATCCACTGATTTAAATGGATCTACTCTTATGAGGACCTGGGACGCGGGTGGCGCCTGGGACGCGGGTGGCGCCTGGGACGCGGGTGGCGCTGTGGGTAAAAGCCTCAGCGCCTAGGGCTTGCCGATCGAAAGGTCGGCGGTTCGAATCCCCGCGGCGGGGTGCGCTCCCGCTGCTCGGTCCCAGCGCCTGCCAACCTAGCAGTTCGAAAGCACCCCCGGGTGCAAGTAGATAAATAGGTACCGCTTACCAGCGGGAAGGTAAACGGCGTTCCGTGTGCAGCTCTGGCTCGCCAGATGCAGCTTTGTCACGCTGGCCACGTGACCCGGAAGTGTCTCCGGACAGCGCTGGCCCCCGGCCTCTTGAGTGAGATGGGCGCACAAACCCCAGAGTCTGTCAAGACTGGCCCGTTCGGGCAGGGGTACCTTTACCTTTACCTTTACTCTTATGATGTAGCTGGATATCAGCCAGTATTTTTAGTGCTGGGCATTGTACAAAGAAATAGAAATAGCACAGGCCTGCCTGCTGGCTTACATTCTAAGTCATATCTTGTTAATACATGCAGGGCTGCGAGACTCATTCAGATTAAATCAAGTTTAAGAAGCAACAGAACATATTGTCTGAGAAAATAGTCTCAAGGTATTGAAAAAAAGATTGGCCGAGTATTTATAGTGCCTTTGTTCTTTGTTAATTTTTGAAATTTGCTAATACATGAGAAGGGTGAAGTGAGTTTCACAACCACACCAACAGCAGTTATACCAGTAGTTGTTCAAAAACACTCATAGTTATTTCTCCTGAGAACTGGATTATTAAAAATATTAATAAAAAATATTAGCTGATCCAGAGATCAGTAATTAACCCCAAATTCTGAAAGCTTGTGTTGTACATGCACTGTTCTGTTAGCACCTTAGAGGTTTGTGTATACCCTATTCATTCCTAGCTAGATAAAACACATGCAGGAGAATGATGAAGCAGTATACTTTGTGGTGTGTGTGTTTAATAGGGATCATTTGGCAAAGAGAGATTGTGGGGCACCTTCTCTGCACAACAGTTGTGAGCTTTGCATTCCTTAGCAGCAGCTTACTGATTCCTACTATAACTGATCTCCCCAGAGCAGACAAACACCAACTCAAAAATCTGAATTTATTAAAAACAATAATTTCTTGCTTAATGAACATTTACACATCTATTTATTTATGCATTAAAATATATCTCTGCCGTATATTCTCAAGTAAGAGAATTTGCCTGCATCAGCTTCAGTCAAGTAGTTTGCTACAGCACAGCACATAATTAACCTTTAAATAGAATGGTTTCATAGTGTAGGTGATGAATGAAATAAAAGGCGAAGTCATTTGTGAGTTGCACACTCACAAAAACTGCAGAAAACTGAGCACAGTTTCAAGCTTTTATTCAGGAGTAACCTCTTTTTAAGAATGAAGCAGTGACGACTAAAAATATTGATGGAGGTGTGTGAAGACTGCAGAAAGAGCTGAGAAGAATCTTAATAGCTGTTACTCATAGTCACAGGAAGGCACTTCATACTGAACCATTACCTAAGTATATAGGCCTACATTTGCACTTGTTCATCTGCTGTTACCCTTACTCTTCCCCCTTTTACTCGCAAACCACTTGGGGAAAGCAATCCTGCCTCACTACAAACACAGGTATGAGTATTGTCAGGGAACTGCCATCGGCTCAGAGGCGAGAAATAGAAGGGCAGCTGTGTTACAGGGAGCCTCCGAAAATCTTGCAAAGCAGTTCCTCCTCCGGAGATGAGGAAAGCCCCACCTCCAGTGGAGAAGAGGTGCAAGGACCAGAGGATGCTAGTGAGAGCCTAAACACCACTCCTGAGCAAGCTGGAGAGGAGGGAAGCACGCCCTTGCCATCGCCCATCCTGCGCAGTAGTCTGGGGCACAGGGAGGGGCGGAAACGGTTGGGGGTAACAAAACTTTTATGTTGGGGGAGGTACAAAAAAAGACCACCCCCAAATAAAGCCTGTAAAACACAGGTCGGAGTCCTGCCTGCTTACTCTCGAGCAACTGCAACAGCACCTGACAAGTATTCTGAAATGAATATGACAATAGAGATTACTACAAGATAATTTTTAAATGAATGAATAGTTTGAGGAGCATTGGTGCGGCAGTGTGCCTCGCTTTGGAAAAACAGGCAGGCATGTCCCAGATCAGTTTCTGGGATGGATTATAGCTCAGTGAACTCCATGTAAACGTGCCACCCATCTTTCTTTTTAAAGAGGAAGTGGATTTCATGAGCATCCTTCTGTTTCATTTCTTAATGTGGCATGTTCTGCTGTGAATGAAGCTCTACACACTATGGCATGATGTGATTGAAACAAGCCTAAATGAAGAATGACACATGAAACAAAAAGATTTGATGACTGGGTGGTTCATTGAGTGGTAAGGCATCCAGGCAAGGGCACTAAGAGACCAATTTAACTGAACGTTTACACTGCTGACTAGCAATTTGCACCTACAGGAACTCTGTTTGAGGGGCCCTGTCCCACTCTATTTGTCCAAAACCCTGCATCTTCTTGGCAAAGTAATATTGCATGAAGAATGCACTCATTTCCACAAGAGCTAAAGCCCTACAGACCCTCTCAGGTGTGAAGAGCTGTAGGGTTAGATAGTTCTGCTGCCCTCGGGAATTCAAGGTGACTGCATGATGGCCTGGGAGATGCCATTCTCTGTGGCGGCCCCTAAGTTGTGGGATTCCCTCCCACAGCATTAAGCATACAGTGCTGATAGCATGCTGCTTTACCCTGGCCTTTGACACCTGAGATCTGTGTTATCAGCAACCACTCTATTCCTGAGACTGTAGCTCGTTTTCAGAATGTTTAATATTGAATTTAAAATGTTGTAACCTGCCCTGGGACCTGCTGGTGAAGAGCAGATAATAAATATAATAATATTAATAAATGGCAACTTTTTCTGGAAAACATCTTGGAGCATACCAACAGTTTATTTAATTCAATTTTTTGTGCTACTCTATACAATAATGAAAGTAGCAAAACAATCTTGTACACGCCTATCCAAAAGTAAGTCTTATTTAATTCAACAGGGCCTATTCCCAGCAGAGTATGATTACACTGTGAAGGAGAAAAGTTTGTCATTAAAAAGCATGATTTTTTTTTCTTTTCCGAGTCAGTTCGTTGAGAATATTATGGTATTCTATCTTCTTCTGTGTGCTCTTGGCTTCCAGTCACATGTGTCCTTTGCATCTGGCCTTTCTATTGCACAACACATGGAGTTATTAGTATATTTAAAATATGAGGGTTTGTCAAGATTAAATGGCCTTGATATGGCTTTCTTCCCCTGGATAAGTTTGAAAATGTGTCCCTAGATCAAGTACAACCACCAGTTCTTTTCCCCTTGTGCAAATTGTATTTACACATATTAAGTGTTTGTCTCAGCAGGTGATAAGAACTAACAATACTATTATTCAATACTTTGCTTCCCTCGTGAAATCAAAATGAAATGTTTTCTCAAGCAGCTCCCAGAACAGTGAACACACCCCCTAATTGCAACAGCAGAATAACCCAGTTAATATTGCCTTTTGAAATTCCATATTTCCCTTTGTCCAACAATTGTTTATAAAATTATTCCTATTCCACCATTTTGGATATAGCCTACACAAGGAGGCTCACCATATCATAAAAAGGAACTAATAGAACCAAAAATAATAAAGGCAACAATAAATAAACAGGCCAGTTAAAACAATTATTAAGTTACATATGGAATTCTCACTGTACCTGTCTGCTGCAGCTTTGGGTCTATAAAGGAATCTGTGGGTATCCTTAAAGTCACTTCCCATAGATGACCAAAGTACTTAACATGGTGTTTTAATTCTATGCATATTTTAGCCCATTGCTACCCTACATCTTTGAGGGACGCAGGTGGCGCTGTGGGTTAAACCACTGAGCCTAGGGCTTGCCGATCAGAAGGTTGGCGGGTCGAATCCCTGCGACGGGGTGAGCACGTCAAAGTTCAAGTAGATAAATAGGTACCACTACAGCGGGAAGGTAAATGGTGTTTCCGTGCACTGCTCTGGTTCACCAGAAGCAGCTTAGTCATGTTGGCTACATGACCCGGAAGCTGTACACCGGCTCCCTCGGCCAGTAAAGCGAGATGAGCGCCGCAACTCCAGAGTCATTCGTGACTGGAGCTAACAGTCAGGGGTACCTTTACCTTTACCTTACTGAATTCTTACTTGAGTTGAAATCAATTTCTTCCCATCCCAGATTAAACCTTCTGGTTTAATTAAAAAGCTACAGTAGTTATGTATATGTTGGTCTTTACACTACTTTTTGTAAACTTTTAACGGCAAAGCTTTTCTACAAAAGGGCATGCTCTTTCTTGGCGTTTGTTTATACAGCTTACATATCCAACCAATTCTATGTGAAACTAAAACTGTTTTACGGCTCACCTAGTAAGTTGCTTGGCAACCTCCATTACAAAACTTATATAGATAAGATAAATGGCATACACTGGGCATTAATTACCTCCAGTCATGTGTACAGTAGTATTAACACATTCTACAAGGGCTAAATTGTTACCAGTGATATATTTACAAGACCTAATGCTTGAACAAGGTATGTCAACTGTGCTTTATTTCTCTGCTGATCTTTCACATAAAGGGAAGAAAATTTCAATTAAAAAACAAAATTCTAGAGCAGTGCCATCTGTTGTGTGTACAGTCAAAGGAACAGCATTTCAATCATCATTCATAATAAAAATATAGAGGGGATCTAAAGCTGTTTCATAATTACTTTAAAGAACTTACTGTGAATACATGGTGTTCAAGTTCAGTAGTGAACCATGGCAACCACAGTAATAGACATGAATTGCATTAGATTTCAATATTAACCATGCTTGTAGCTTAACCATAAGCTCTAAACCAATGTGTTGCCCTCCAGATGTTGGGGATTTCAACTTTCATCAGCCCCAGCCACCACAGCCAATAGCTAGGGATGATGGGAATTGTAATCCAAAACAATTGGATAACACTACATTGCCTCCCCCTCCCCTTATGCACTGCGAGGGTGTTGTGACTGCACCGTTCCTGCTCTTCCAGGAAACTCAGTGGTAGATGTTGGATGTTACATTTGCAGAGGAGAATAACATATACCTGTAGATCTAATGCATCCACACCAGGGTGGTCCAGCATGCGGCCCACAAGGCCTTTTTGGTGGCCCTCAGCAACATTTGATGTCCCCACCCCCCCGCCCTGTATTCCCAAAGCTGGGTAAATGAGGTGCTGGGCTTAGGGAAGGAGGCTTCGAGTCTTCCCTCCTCCTTCCCAAAGCCTAGGTAGCCGTTTTCAAACTTTGGGAAGACAGCGTGAGAGCTGGGACATCAAATTTTGGCCTTGCTTCCCCAGCATGACAAGGAAGTGTGTGGCCTGCAGGTTATGTGTCAAAGTATTATTGCAGCCCACTTGGTATGAAAAGTTGGGCTGCCCCGATGTACACTCTGAAGATCCCAACTTTGCAGTGTACAGATTGAAGGATAGTCAAACTTGCATGTACTGGCCGCTATACAAATACTATATCTAATAAGGGGATGGTGGGTATGGAGGAAGAGTGGTATGCTAGCATGGTTTCTGTTTGTTACAGCATGTAAAATACTGGCACATGTAATGTAGCTGTATAGTGTTATGCATATTAGTATACTTTTAGAATTCAGCATGCCTGCATATATTTTTGCTGCTACATTTCCTTAGCAAGGCTCTTTCACCCTAAATGGTTGGACCAGGAAGAAGTGCAACAAGAAAAGTTTTCAGTCGTGCTCACTGCATTTCTGCCAGATTACTCTGCCTACCAAATTTCTGACAGCTATTACAGCTCCTGTCATCCCTGCTGCTCCCAGATGTTGATGAGAGTTGGAAGAGAGTTGGAAGTTCAGAGGGACAGATAGTCCCCTTACCGTCTGTAATGGAAGCTTTCAGAACCAGGCTTCACATCTGAGCAGTGGATTGTATCGAGACATCTCCAAGAATCATAGAACTGTAGAGCTGGAAGGACTCCAAGGATCATCTAGTCCAGCCCCCGGCAAATGTAGGAATATCAGCTAAAGCATCCATGACAGATGGCCATCCAACCTCTGCTTAAAAACCTCCAAGGAAGGGGAGTCCACCACCTCCCTTGGGAGTCAGTTCCAAGGTGGAACAGATTACTGTCTGAAAGTCCTTCCAGATGTTTAGCTGGAATCTCCTTTTTTGTAACTTGAATCCATTGAAATGCCATCTTCCTCTTTGTCCAAAAACTCGAGGCAGTCTTGTATTGATTGACCTTTTTGCCTCACCTGAATTTTTTATTTTGAAAAACCCTCATTCTTTGCGTCAGCTTCTGAAACACTGAACTTTTAAATCTGCTTGGGTCCTCGGCGGAGCTGTGGTGCTTGCTTTTGTTTTTAAAATAACGACACTGGGCAACATATACGCAGTTCACAGAGCTTCTGACTGCTGCAAACATGCTACTTGCAGAAGAGCAGGCGTTTACTCAGGAGGAGGCCGGACTGACTTGCAAAGGGACTTGCGCCCATGCTGCTTCCACACTGCAGGTTAAGGGGGAGCTTTTACGTGGCCCCTTCAGTAAAATAAGGTGGCGGAAGCCCCCAAGTCCCCATCCCTATCCCTCAGCGCCGTCTCTGCGCCAGCAACGACGTAAGAAGCTTCCACTTTGGGAGAAGGCAGAGGATCCTCCTCCAATCCCGCCCATAGTCCCAAATCCTCCCTCGCTGCTCCCCTCCTACAAGGTAATCTGAGGTCACGGAAGCACAGCGAGAACGCCTTGTCCTCTTCCGGCGCATGCGCAACACATCCCTTTCCTCTCCCCCGCCCCGCCACCTCCCGAAGGTTTCCGTGGCGCATGCGCAGCGAAGCCGCGGCCCCGCTCCCTGACGAAGAAGGGGGAATCACCGTCGACTCCCCATCTATGCGCGCGGTAGTAATGCGCATGCTTAGTACTGACCAGGGAAGCACAGGGGCCTGGGCCGGCTCAGGCTCTTGGCAAGCCGATATACCGCTGCAGCTTGTTTGGTGTCCCTTACCACCGGCGCACGCGCAGTACGGCCAAGGCTCCTCCGGGCTCGGCGGCTGATTCCGCGGCTTGTTTTGCCGGTAAGCGCGAGGGCGGCGCATGCGCGGTGCTGGAGGGAGACCTTAGGGCCTGGCGGGTTGTGGCTGCTTACTTGAGAAGCGGGGGCGAGCGATCCGTGTCGCGGCGGTGGGCTGAAGAAGAAGAGGAGCGCGAAGGGAGGCGGCAGGCTGGCGGGGAAGCTCGGTAAGGAGGATACGCCAGCGAGCCGCGGCCGCCGGCCTTGAGGGGACCTCGCGGAGTCCTGCTGGCGAGTGGGCTGAGGTAAACTTTGACAGGCGGCGGGCGCGACGGCGGGTTGGGTCGCTGGCGCAGGTCTATGATCTCAGTGTCTCTGCCCCCCCGTCTCCCGACCCCGCCGACAGTTGAGGGCTTCGCGTGACCCGCTGCCGGGGACGATTCAGGCCCTCAGGGGTTGGCCGGGAATTGAGGAACAGCTTGAGGGGCCGCTGCCTCTATCTTCCTCCGACCCCCACCCCCGAACTCGGGCACCGTGGCGAGGCGGAGACGGGGCAGCTCCGGTGTTTCATAACCGAGGCGGGAGGGGGCTGTGAGGGGCCTTGGCTGCGCCCATCCCGCTCTCCGGGTTGCGCCCGGCGTCTCCGGTTTATGAAGGGCGCTCCAGGAGGGGCGCCGGTTTGGGGTATCCCTTATACGAACGGCGCCCTTTTGGTCCTGTCAGAAAGCTGCCCTTCCCCGCCCTGCGAGCCCGGAGCGCGAAGAGGCATTTTCCTTTTTCTCTTTTCCTCCTACAGCGGCCCTGAACCTTATTTGAATACTGATGATGCAGGCGGGGAGGGGTTTCCTCGCCTCTCTGGAGCCGAATCTAGGGCATTAGATCAAGCTGGAGCGCCCACGTACTTTCGTTTATTTTGCCGAGATCAGGACCCTGCCCCCTTTCTTTAGAGCAAAGGGGAGAATGTTGATGTGTCAAGCCCGCTTCAAAGGTGTCAGCTGGTTTCATTTGGTAGTCGGGAATGCAATCTGACTTTTTGGTGTCGTTGGTTTCTTAGCTCAGTTTCTACTAAAATATTATACTTCGAAAAGATCTAATGTAGCAGAAAGTGGAAAGTCAGCACGTAATGATTTCTTAATGCGCTTCTTTTTGTTAAGTAACATGAAAGAAAGGCTGCAAGCCTAAGCATACCGCTGGTAAATCTTGTTTAACTCTGCAAGATTTCCAAGTAACCATGCTGATGATGGTGCCGATGTATTGTGCGCTTGCTTGCAGACAAGGTTTTGTTCTGGTTGGTAGCACTTGTAGCACTCCTTGAGTGAAGGACACCATAAGTGACAGGACACATTGTTAGATTGTAGCAATGTGTGTAACTCCATACATGGCATTGTATAAGTAATCCTACTTGCTTTCTGTGCGCACATAATGGGTTATTTATTTATTTTTTTGTAACCTTGGTTCTTTGAGTGGAGTAGATGTGCTGGAATAAATAGTTCTCTAGTATCTACTTAGGAAGAATAGATTGCAGCTTAAATAAACCTTCAAGTTGACCATTCAATCTAGAGTGAGTGAAAATTGCTTGTCACACTCTCAGCTCAAATGGCCTTTGCTGCACAGTTTCTTGGGTTGGCAACACTTTTTATAGACCATAAATTGCTCACATTGCTGCTTTATAGAACGCAGTGCTTGTGTTTATTATACCTATGCCCCATTTTTATATCAGAAAGCTCATGTACTTCCCACAAGCCTTCTGTATAGGTACAGATCATGTCTACACACTAGTTTCAGCAATGTTAAACCAGTGTTCCATTACCTGCCAAAGGCTGTTTCAGTATCCTATCATTTAAGACAAGAATAGTTTAGCTATCTTCATAAAAAAGAAGGGATTCACACAAATAAAAAATTGCATGGTCTGTTTCCTTGCCACCATGTTCTCCTGGAATGTTGTTGTTAAAAGAATTGAAACACCAGAATGATGTCTTACTTTGTGGTATGATGCTGAAGTGCCATGCCAACTTTGTAACCACTCCCAAATAAATAAATAATAATACAGTAACAGTTATTTATTTATTTAATGTGTACACCACCCTATACTTGGAGATTTCAGGGCGGTTCACAACGTTATGTTACTAGCTAAAAAGTTATAGTTGTGCAGTCCTTCCTTACACATTAAATCAGACTTGCAATGATAACTGCAAAATTGCAAATAGACTTAGATTGTTACCTCTAGGTGAATGGGATAGAGTTGTCCATGCACCTATTTATACAGCTCTGTACTGTATATATAATACAGTATATGCAGGTTGCTCATCTGACTTTCTTACAGACTTAAAGAGTTACAGAGAAACCTTTAAAATATAGACATGTTGTATATAGGACTGCAGTTATCTCTTTTACCTTTTCATACTTGGTCTGGAAGGAATACCTTCCTGTTCAGCATTGCCTTCAGTGGAGGAAGCCAGAAGGGCTGGTGCCTAGGCTGTGTTGTGATAAGAAGCACAACCTGCTTTCTCTTCTTCCCTGTTTGGTGCATGCCCACATCAGAGCTTGATAAAATGATAGTGCAGTGCAGGTTGACAAAGTAGGCAGGAGAATTGCAGGCATAGTAGAACCTCAGTGAACACTTGGATCATTTATGCACAAAATGCATTATCACTGGCCTGTGACAGCTTTGTATTTAAATAAAAGCCACAGGGATGCATGTACTTTATTCTGGACTGCTGTTAACAGAGGGTTTTTCTGTTTTCTGATTTTTTTAATCAGCTGTCCAAAAAAACACAGATCTATATAACCAAAATAAGTTTATATGACTTCAGTCCTAAACTAGGTAAAGGTAAAGGGACCCCTGACCATTAGGTCCAGAGTGGCTGACTGTGGGGTTGCGGCACTCATCTCGCTTTATTGGCCGAGGGAGCCGGCGTACAGCTTCCGGGTCATGTGGCCAGCATGACTAAGCTGCTTCTGGTGAACCAGAGCAGCGCACGGAAACACCGTTTACCTTCCCGCCGGAGCGGTACCTATTTATCTACTTGCACTTTGATGTGCTTTCAAACTGCTAGGTTGGCAGTTAGGCAATCCTAAACTACCTAGCAGTAAATCCTATTGGATTCAGTGAGGCTTACATCTAAATCATCGGGGTTAGGAGTGCCTCAATTATGAAACATAAAATCTTCTGTAATGGAAATAAGCATTCTTTTGATACTACTTATTGCCTGAAATAGAATAGTTTGATGGAGGCAAATCAGTCAATACCAGTGACGGTATATCCTACCTATCTCAATCTTGAATGGGTTAGACGTTTGTAGGGCTTTTCCAGGAAATAGTTTGAATTTTTTAAAGAAAGATCTAACCAAATGAAGGTGAGTAGGACAGAACTTGTAATATCTTGATGATTTCTGAACTGAGGTGGTTAGTTTCAGGACACCCCCACCCCCCAGATCTTTAAAGATTAGTATTAAATGCATGCTGGTGAGATGAGGATTAGTGACGTGGCCTCACTTTTCATGTTTTGAAATGTAAGGAACAAAATATGGATTTGCGTTGTTATTTCTGTGGGTCTAGAAGTAGTTTCAGTTCTTCATTTGTTATCCCTTGTGCTTATGTCATTTCCCATTCGTATAGTACACACAGTCCTTTTAGTCTCTGATCAAATCTACTTAATTATAGGAAATTTGCCACTTCCTGTTTCTATTATTATTATTATTATTATTAATATTAACAAAATGTAACAGTGGTATTCCCCATTTCTAAAGGACAGAAATGTTTGATATACAGTGGTGCCCCGCAAGACGAATGCCTCACAAGACGAAAAACTCGCTAGACGAAAGGGTTTTTCGGTTTTGCGTTGCTTCGCTAGACGAATTTCCCTATGGGCTTGCTTCGCAAGACGAAAACGTCTTGTGCTTTTTTCTTAAAGCTGCTTGAAGAGGCGCAGTTGCGACGGACTGTGCTTCGCAAGACAAAAAACATCACAAGACGAAAAGACTCGCGGAATGAATTATTTTCGTCTTGCGAGGCACCACTGTAGCCCATTTCATATGGAAATATAACATACGCATGAGAAACATAGGTTTGCAATTGGGTAAAGACATATGCAGGGTCCTAAAACATAATTGATTTATTATATTGCCATTTGATTGCAATTTTTAAAAAATCAGTTGAAAACTAATAATAATAATAATAATTTATTATTTATACCCCATCCATCTGGCTGGGCCTCCCCAGCCACTCTGGGCGGCTTCCAAAAAAAATATTAAAATACTGTAATACATCAAACATTAAAAGCTTCCCTAAACAGAACAAATCGTTCTGGGAGAGCCTATTAAAGCAGTTTGAATTATGAAAGTAGATTTTAAGAATTATTTCCTCCAATTTCATCAATTTGGATAATTAGGCCTGGTCCTAGTTTATCTCAAATATTACTGTATGTGCAAATAATTGTCATACTAGTGACATCTCAGTGGTTAACATTGCAGTTAGATCCCTTATTGTAAACTCTGTTTCAGACAATTAGCCTCAGTTAAATATTTTCTTAAAAGGTCATTCTTAGTACGACTTTGAAGGTGTTTTAAGTTTTTTTTTATCTTTAAAGCACAATAAAAACATACTGAGTGCCAGACCTTTCAGTATGATAAAGACCTAACACTTTATCTAGAATATAAGGGCTATCAATATTTTTATACTGTTAGCCTTAGAGGTCCAGTAGTGCAGAAGTTCATTGAGTATTATATGTGTATCATTGCTAACTAGGGTTCCTTGCTTACAAGGTTTTGCAAAATCATTTCAAGCTCTGATCAAAATGGACTCCAATTAGTACTTTTTCTTATACAAGTGATTAATAGAATGCTGTATTTCTAAAAATGCTTATTAATGCAGCATTTGTCAAAAATGTGTGAGAGAATAAGATTGTGGCTCTGTTGTTAAAAGTTGAATTGTAAATGAGTAGGGGTTTTTTTAGTGAACATTGCAGGTCCTTGTTGTAGTGAAAGATGTTTGATATTCCAATGGATCAGATACTACAATTGATTGTGCTGTTCATTTTTAAAAAATATATTTTGAGTGGTGTACTTTTTATCGTTTGATTTGGTGATGTCTTTTGGCTAAGCAATAAAAGACATGACAGGCCAAGACCCAGAACTAGATATCAACAATTTCATTTCATGATGATTAAGCCAGTATTGCAATATGAGGAGCTCTAATGATTTCTAACTTTGATGATCAAGAACCATTGTTTATTTTCAGTCTAGTTCAATTAATAATACCACTAGGTTTTGCGTTTCTCACCTTAGAGGGCTAACTTCTGAATATATTTGCTGTTTCATTAGCAACTATATAGAAATAAAGTTTAGCTCCTGCAGGACTGTAGCACTTGGAAAAGCTGTAAATTCTTCATCCGTAAGCTGTTAAAGCTGTGGAAGTTGAGAGTATATCGCACTGAAGTGTCATAAGTTTGAGTAGATTGTATCCAACCAAGTCCTTTTCAGAGTAGACCTATAAAAATTACTGGGGCTATGTTAGTCATGTTCATTCATTTCTGTGGATGTATTCTGAGTAGGGCAGGGGTCTGCAACCCGCGGCTCCGGAGCCGCATGCGGCTCTTTTACATCTTTGCTGCGGCTCCGGGGCGGATACTAGCGAGGGGAGGAGGCACATTGTGCGCCCCGACACTCCTCACTGTGGCGGGCGCTGTACTGGCTGTGACGTTGCATGGGGGCGGTGCGTGCGTTAGTCACGCACCGTCCCGACGTCACCTTCCCGCCCGCTGTCAGATCGTGGCTCCGGAGATATATTTGTTTTAAATGTCGCAATGGTTTTGCGGCTCCCAGTTGTTGTTTTTTCTTCGGAAACGGGTCCAAGTGGCTCTTTTTGTCTTAAAGGTTGCAGACCCCTGGAGTAGGGCTAACACTAGATATAACCCTATGTAAAGGAGCTGTAGTGCAAAGCACATGCAAAAGACTCCAGTCAAATAACTGGCAATCTTTAGCACTGCATATTCAGACCTGCATCATGCTCTGTAGAATTGTGGGAATAAAGTTTTGATACCAGTTATTTCGGTATATTTGATACCAGTTATTTCAGTATATTTGATACCAGGGATGCGGGTGGCGCTGTGGGTTAAACCACAGAGCCTAGGACTTGCTGATCAGAAGGTTGGCGGTTTGAATCCCCGCGATGGGATGAGCTCCCATTGCTCGGTCCCTGCTCCTGCTAACCTAGCAGTTCAAAAGCACGTCAAAGTGCAAGTAGATAAATAGGTACTGCTTCGGTGGGAAGGTAAACAGCGTTTCCATGTGCTGCTCTGGTTCGCCAGAAGTGGCCTAGTAATGCTGGCCACATGACCCGGAAGCTGTACGCCGGCTCCCTTGGCCAATAAAGCGAGATGAGCGCCGCAACCCCAGAGTCGGTCATGACTGGACCTAATGGTCAGGGGTCCCTTTACCTTTACAGTTACGCAGTGCGGTGCAGATTGAATTAAAAAGATACACCTTTGGAGAGAACTTATTTGGTAGTGTTTGCAGGTTTGCAAGACTTTTCAAATAATGTATATTTCTTTTTAAAATAAATGATTGATGAAAAGAGAAACATATATGGTCAGGGGTCCCTTTACCTTTACCTATTGCTGGTGCAAATAAGCCTTTTCAGGGACTGTTTGAAACAAGAGGGAGGGGGGGGGAACCTGGTTTTTCCACTAACTTTGTTACTGTTGTCAAATATAGTAATAGTAATCTTTCAGGTTACCATAGTTCATTAATTTATAATTAGTTTTATCGTCTGCATTTTCTCCAAGGAGCATGAAATTTTTAAGTTTGTCACATTGCTTATTTGTTAGTATTCAAATGTTTAATAAATGCTATCTTTAAAAATTAACTACTAGTAAGTAGTAAGGAAAAATTAATAAGATGCAAACATTCATTAGAGAGCATTTGAATCTTAGGGCAACAAAATAAGATATTTTTAAACATGAATGTGGTGTATTACATCTATGCCAATCCCACTAATGCTGTTATTTTGCTTACTTTAGAATGGCGGGTAGTGGGAACATGTAGAAGATCATTGTAGCATTCCTGTAGCATTCTGCCTACCAACTTGTCCCATTCTACATTTTTCTGTAGCGGGTTGTTGAATAATATAATAAATCCAAAGTGCTCACAAAACAAGTTACAAATTCAGTTTGAAATTAAAGTAAAGGTTTTTAAACATTGCTAGTTTTGAAGAACTGGAGTACTACTTTATTCATATTCTTGGCAAGGTATCACTTACATTATAAGGATATTTGTTATATTATGTTATAGAAAATAATTTTGTTGTAGATTTTAAGAAATATATATTTAGTTTAAAAAGTTATACATTGTTTCATTACATTTCCAATAATTCTGTAGATCAGACATTGGCCTGGTTCACATGGGTGGCATGGCAGCTGGTGCCCCCTGGTTCACATCTAGCTTTCTCACCAACCAGAGGATAATGAGGTAACCTTCTGTATTGTGTTGTTATGATAGGTCTGGTGCAAGGCAAGGCATAAACTGTGCTATAGAGCAGAGCTGTATTGCTTCAGCAAATGTCAATCTGAAATTTGACCCTATGTAGAAATAGCAGCTGCATCCCTGTTGCTAGTCCCACCCTCACTTTTCATGTTAAAGACTCTAGCCTGCTCCATCAGTAAGCAGTAAGCCCACAACTTATGTAGGGGTTATGTTCTGGGGATTGCACCTAAATCCAAAATCATGTACAATCAAAACACATTGGGTTCAGTGGTGGATGGGATTCCCAAAGTCATTTCCTCTGAAACTTCACCCTCTTTTAATTTTTTGTTGTGCATGTAAAGCTGAATGCACACAAGTTGAATGCATGTATGTTCAGCTCACTGCAGTACATCTTCCAGCTGCAATGACACTGATACTGTATGCTTATCTGATGGAAGTGCTTTCTGGGGCTGCTCTTGTGTTCAGTCTCAAACAAGTAGGGGAATCCAACTGACGTCTTGTGCCTCTGAAAATGGACCTGTGTTAAGAGCATAGTTGTAAGGCTTTCAGGATTTCCACATCTGGGGAAGCATTTTATTAACAATCTGTTTTATGGTTGCGTAGGATATCCTGTTTAATTTGGATTTCATTTAGCATGAGGCTCAGAGCCAAAGAACTTCACAACAGTTTTGTGCAGTTTGGGACACTGTGGCCTGGTATATGTGTTATGCAGTAGTTCCCCAAGCTGCATGGCAAATAGAGTTTTGACACTGAGGAATACTTTTCAAAAATAATTCATAACATGGCATAAGGGTTTGCAGTTCAAAACAAAATAAAAAATCAGAATCCCACTGAGCCCAAAGGAGCTCTTTGTAATCTGGCCATTGTTTGTTATTAACTGAGAGACTGGCAACACAGTACATTCACTTAGAAGTTCAGTAAGGGTTATTCCCAGGTGAGGGTGCATAGGAGTTCCACTATATGAAAGACAGTTTTTAACTCAATTTTGTGTGTGTGTGTGTGTGATCGTTGTTGTTTTAAAAAAATGAGTATGCTTCTTAATAAAGATCTGTTTTGCAATTTGCAAAATCTAGAGTGTCTTTGCTAGAAGTCTTACTATAAAGGAAACCCCAAGAGAGGGTACTATTCGAAAATGTTAGAGGGGGAATTTGACTACAAAAAAAGAATGGTTGTATATTTCAGTCTGTTTGAACTTCTTTGTACTTCTTGAACTTGAGAGACACACTGTGTGCTTTATGGATTCCACATAAATGTAACAGAATTTTATGTTCTTGTTAGAGGTGTTGATGCTAGATGCCAACTCTGTTCATAGGGGTCAGGAATGTCACCTTATGCATGACCTTGGAAGAAAGCATGGTTTGTTTCATTATTAGGTTATTAGGCATAAACGGAAACGTAATCCATATATGATATTACTATGATATTTAAAGTAGTACATCCTGGCAAAACTCAAGGTGCTACCTGAAAAATCTGTTATTTGCAGCAAAAGTTATCACCATATACTGAAAAATCTAAGGGGTCTTTCTTGGTATCAGAATGGATGAAGACGCTGAGGGTAGCTGTTATAACCAAGCTGACTGGTCTAATACATAGGCAAGAAGGAATAACAACTTGGTGCTTTATGATTATGTAAGTTGTCATCTGGTATTTACAATGAACTATATTTGAGTATTTTATATTTTTACATTTAAAAAATACTAAGTTCTCTTCAGTGGGTATCTTTGAATGGTCGCTGTTCTTATGTCAGCTTTTATTAGAGCCATTCAGCTTGGCTAAATCAACTTTGTCAGGTCTATTAGAATGCTATTTAGTTGCTCATTTTATGTAGACTATCAGACTGAAATTATTGGCTACTATTGTTTGTTTTGTTTAGTCATTCTAGCTTAAGTTGTCAGTGTATTCATAAGCATCAAAAATATTCTAATGACTCCTTGTATTTTATTTCTATGACTTAAAAATTGTTTTAAAAATAAATATCTAAACTGTTTAATGTGTGACCTCAATACAAGCTATGCGAACAAACCAGATTTGCAAACAAGTGCTCTAAAGTTACCAGCACTCACAAACAAAAATACTGGTTTTACTCCCTATGCATTCTTGTATCAGTTTTTGAGGTCAACAGAAAAAAATAAGTCAATGGTTGTAAAACTCCCCCTTTTGGTTGTCTAGAAGTGGTTCTTATGTGTCACAGGTGACTATAAGCATAGTATAAATGCATAAAGTAAAAGTATTGGGCAAAATTTAACATTAGATGAGTAGGGATGGATGGAACAGTCATAATCCAGTTCATGTCCCTTGAACACGAGGAGTCTAGTAAGTCTGTTCCTTTGAATGGCCATGCAGATTTATTTGGCTCTTTTTTTTCTTTAAAAAAACCAGTTACAGCTGTTTAGAGCAGCTAGAAAGTGTGGTGCTTGCTACACTCATTGATAAGATATGAGTAAAAAGCTCCTGGAAGAGGCAGCACATTATGATGTGCCACCATTTCCTGGGTGATTCTACAGCACAAAGATGGTTACCTGCCTTGCAGTAATGAGTGCATAAAACATAATTTATTTCTGAAGACTCAAGCACCAAAAAAACCATGTTCTGAAACCCACAAGTATAAAGAGGTAAACTGTATAGTGCATGATGGCCAACCAAATTATGGTTTTTACTCTTATCATTTGCTTGATAACTAAAACTTGCTCTAATTTTTTGTGTCTTGCCTGGTGTTATGTAGTGGCCATATCTCCTTAAAAGTATTACCTTACCCACATGGCGTTTACAGGTGCACATGTACCTGCAGAGAATTTCCCTGGCACGCACAGGCCCCCTCCCCAGGATATATGCCATCCTTTAAAGTTCCCTCATTATTAAAATTTGGTTGCACTAGAGATCATTTCATTCTTTATTTCATCTATTATACTGAGAAATGGAAAGAACCATCTATATTATATGTGTACCTGTTCAAGGAGGGGGTGTTGGGGGGAAGTTTGATATGAATTTGTTAAAAAAGTGTGGAGAAACAGGTTTGCAATGGAATCCCAGAAGGTTAGTGAAACATTTTAGTATCATTATATCTTTATTACCTGAATATCACCAAGCAATGAGCTATGTTATAAGTTTCACATAAGAGGCGAGGGAGGGAAGAAGAGAGAAAGCTATTCCTAATAAGAAACATGGCATAAGCCTCTTCTGTATTGTATGTATCTGTAATATGACTTTCTCAAGAAAACTCAGGAAGCTGCTTGAAGACGGTTAGTTTGTGCAGTGAAGAATATCTGTCTTACATATCTGTATTTTGTCCTATACCAGCAGCATAATTTCCCTCTGCTCTGCATAAGTCATATGCTGTCTTTTCTTTAACATCATCTAGTCTATTCATGTTTGCTTTTAATTTCAGAAGTCTTTCTAAGCGGTTTTTAAAGGTTCTATTCCCCCCCTGTCCCTGGTTATAAGCATAGGTCGGGATTCAAAGAACTGTGAAAATAGCTTCATGTGCCCAGAATGGTTTTGGATTTGTTTCCCAAACAGCAGCCATGTCTCCCCCTTAAAGCCTAATGGTAAACCACATTTGAAACTGGGGAGAATTAAAAGGGAGCTTTCTGCTCAAAATGGGGAGGGAAACTTAAAATTCCCACTAGGTTAGCACAACCCCTAGAATAGCTGTTTGGGTGTCTGGCATAATAATAAAAAGTCTATGCATTGTGAGAGTGAAACACAGTTTTAAAGGCTACCAGTACTGGATGCAATACTTGCGTCATTTATTATCCCCCACCCCGGACTTGTGTAATGTTTGGCAGAATATTCATATTCTCAAAAGTTTAAAAACACAAGCTTCATGTTACAACGTCCGCAGTCTAGATTTCAAAAGACTTCTTTGCACATTTTGGTGGATACTCTGCCCAAAAGGAGGGGGAAAAAACTATTCAAATGGGAGATAAGGGTTTAACCACCTTAACAGGAAAAGTAGGTCAATAGGACACTAGGCTATTAGGCCAGAAAGACACAAGCAGGTTCTCTGAGTCATGCTTCACTTTGCTTTTCCTCCCCACTCCTTCTGGCAGATTGCTTTTCTTTGTATTTAGTTCTTGCTCTTTTTAGTTACTTTTAAAGACAAGTAATAATTGTTTGTGTAGCTCTACTGGCAAGAGGATATATTAATCTTCTAAAAGAAAGTTCCATGTTCTCTCAGTATGATTTGCTTCTTGGAAATGATCTAAAAATACCAGTTAGGAGGGAGGGAGTTCTACAACTGAAGAAGCTTTTCCAGAACTCCTTGCAGCTGATAGGGGAAGAGAATGGAATGGCCAGAACAAGGGCAGTATTTCCTGCTTGGAAATAGACAGTGAGTGGGATGGAGGAGGAGAATTGAATGTAGAGATATTTTCCCCAGTTCCCAAGATATTGTACTGTTTTGCATTTTGAGAGCAGCAAAATGTTGAAACCTCTGGAGTAATGTATTAGTCTGTATGTCTGATGGATTTTCTTTTGCATCCTGCCCATTCTGGAGAACCAATGTGTTAACGTAATGTTGGGGTTTAGAACAGAAGATGCATATGGCATGTCTACATTCTTTTGGGCAACAGGAACAAAATAAGCCTGTGCTAGCTGGCCTGTGCTGTGCAGATACTGTACCAATATTGCGGTTGCGGTCACTGACAGTGTGAAGTTAACAAATACTGGTTAAGCACTGTGCCGATTGCATGAGTACACCAGCAGGCACCCAATAGTTTATTTCTTTATTTAAATATTTATAAACTTCAATTTCATAGATAATATAAAGCAGCATACAAAATAAAGACAATGCTACAGTAAGAACAGTTAAATCATGGATAGCATATCAGTAAGAACTGACTGGTAAAGAAAATCACATTGCAATTACTTATTTGAACACACTTTTTGAAATTTATTTATTTAAATATTATTAAGCTGCACTTTCATAGAAAGTATAACATATATAATATTAATGATGCATTATAGTATTAAGCTGCATGCTGAATTTGTGCTACTGCAGACATAGTCTAACACAGGCTTCCTCAAACTTGGACCTCCAGATGTTTTGAGACTACAATTCCCATCATCCCTGACCACTGATCCTGCTAGCTAGGGATCATGGGAGTTGTAGGCCAAAAACATCTGGAGGACCGAGTTTGAGGAAGCCTGGTCTATCATGTGCAAATGTTCCAACATTAGTTGATCATTTTTGTAGGGAATTTCTTGGCAGAGATCTGTGCTTTGTAAATAGATGTAGCAATATAAAACTATGAGGCAGTTGGAGGTATGAATAAACAAAGAAACAGATTTGGGAACATTGGTGGAATAAAGAAGAAAGAATTCAGATATAAGTAAAATAATAGTAACAATTATGATACAACACCTCCAGAGCTATGGGTGGAATCCAAAGATTGTAAGATTGGACAATGTTCTTGCACAACCAATCATTAGATTTACAGTACATTGTCCCTGCTGTGTCTCTGAATAGCTTCTCTGGGCGGGGAGGGGAAATTGCCCAAAACTTGCTCAGCATATTTGAAATTAAGGAAGCAATACTTTACATGGTTATCTGGGAGTAAATCCCTTTGAATTTAATAGGGTTTGCTTCAGAATAAACATACAGAATTACTTTGTAACTCACATAGAATCATAGAACTGTATATGGCTAGTAATGGAATTCATGTAGTTGACAGCTCTGGTCAGAGAAGATTAAAGTGTAGCTGCTCAATGACTTTTCTTTTATCACAGATGAATGTCTGTTTTCTTACATCAAGCTACTACAGTGTACATATTTGTACACTGTGTATATATTTCTGTTCCTGTACTTAAAATAAAAAGTGGCTACTTATTACATGAAAAAATAATTAGGTCCACAATCCTAATACTGTTATCTTTCTTTTTCTCTTTAACAGTACTGAATTAAGATATTAATGATCTTCTGCGGAGAATACATTTTGAAGGCTCTTCCCAAGTTGCTCCTTCTGGAACCTGTCATTTAGAACATTGCCATTTATCATCCAGAAAAGTATAAACGGTAAAAACCCACTGGATTATATTCAGATAATTAGGGCACAGAACCAAAAAGCACAGGCATATATATTGGTAGCAATCCAAAGAACTACGCTCGTCATTTTAAGGGCTTTGTCATTGCCAGACAACATGACAATTTGCTTTTGACAGTGCTCTCAGTTTCAAATATGGTTTGCCATGTGGAGTTGGGGCAGGGAGCTGATGTCCAAGAGACACAATCCCAAAGCTCTTTGGGCACATGGAACTAGTTGCATGGTTCTTTGGATTCTGCCTATTGTTCCTTTTGGTGGCAGTAGGGAATTTTATTCAGGAAAAGTAAGAGAGTGACGTTACATTTCTTTCTTTATCTATTCTCCTACAGTGCAGACGTACAAATGTCTACCACAAGACTAAAGTGTGATATGTTATGTTCTTTACCATAAGCACCCATAAAATGAGCTCCATTGCAGACAGGTATGCTTTATTTGAGTTTTGTAAATTATTTTTTATTTGTGCATTATTAATGGTTGCACATGGTTTAAAAGAGAATTTTAAAGAAGGCCGTTGAAGTTACAGTATCTCTTTATAACAGGAGAGGTGAACCTGCAGCTGTCAAGCTGCTTTAGGTGGACTGCCAATCACCAGGTGTCTCCTCTCCCTCTTGTGCAACCCCATTGCTAGCAAGTCATTGCATGAAAATGCTCAGCAAGCAGGAAGGAGCACTAAGACCTCCTAGCAATGTCACTGCACCAGAGGATAAACAGGTGCCTTTGAAAAGTAAGGAGGTGAGGCAGTGAGGCTTTCCTTTCCTCCTCGCCCAGCACCACCACAGTAGAGAGGAGTTACATCTCTACTGGTTGTTGAAAAAGTGTGTGGGGGGGGGAGAGAGAGAGATTGAGAGCACCTATCTGTATGTGCCTGACTGTGTGGCTGCCTGCTTGTCTGGATGTATGCAGTATGTGTGTGCATGCATGTAAATGTACATTGATCTCAGCCTCTCTTGGCATGCAGCCCTTGGAGCAGTGGTTATCAGTGTAATCCTTAGACCAAAAAGGTTATCTACCCCTCCTTTAGAACATAACAGACTTCATTAGCTGTTTGTTATGAATGACTTGATTTAATGGTAATGCGGAATTGCAAAGATCCAATAAGGGCGTTTCAATATTTCTTCCTAAATTGTATCTGTGGGTACAGTAGAAAAGGTAATATTCACAAAATTTATTTTACTTCACATCGAAACCAATCTTATAAATACCCATTTTTTAAAGATCGATATAATTAGTAATGTTGCAGACTGAAAATACTTATCAATATAAGGCTGTTCTTAACATTGTGGCTGCCCCCTGAGACTTGTTTTTTTCTTGTAGAGATGATGGTAGCATTTTTGATGGTCTCGTGGAAGAAGATGACAAGGATAAAGCGAAGAGGTATGTTTTTTGAGGTAGCTAGCACCAACCATTTCCCCTCTGGTTAGGATGTATATAAACTGTGCATTGAAATGGGACTTTACGTATAGGGCAGTTTGCACACAATGCTAAACCATGGTTCAGTATTATAAAGATGAGCCTCAGCAAGCCTAGGTAAAGCCAACTTCAAACCATGGAGTTTCCCCTCCCTGATTTGCATAGAATGCAAAGGTCCTTTGAAACTGAATGTAAAATTCTCCTGGCTGCACAGGAGAGAGTATTGGGGAGTGAATTGGAGAGCATGTGAGACTAATGCTTTGTTTGGACTTGCTGAGGCTTGACTAAGTAAATAGTTTAGAACAGGGAAAGAGAACCTGTGACCTTCCAGCTGTTATTGAACTTAATCTCTCATCAGCCTCAGCCAGCATTGCTCGTGATGATTGGTGATGAGAACTGTAGTTCAATGACATCTGGAGGGCCACTTCTGGTTTCGTATTACATCTGGACCAGTGCATAGATTGCACAGATTATATCAGGAAGCCTGGGAAAAGCCCTATATCCAGTGGTCTAAAGTATGCACAATGCCCTTAGTCCTTGCATACATTGCCTGGCATGTGGTCAGCTGTCTTATCTGACAATGCTGATAGCATACTTGGGGAAGGGGGAAGAGAAGGGAGGACGGATTCAAAGCATCTCTTTTCTCCCCACCCACCCTCTTAACAAGTGACCAAGTGGATTAATTAAAGTTTGTTCAAGGGAAGACACCAACACATAGTAGTCCCTTGCTGAGTGCAAGGATCACTGCATGGGGATCTTGGGTTTTTTTGGCTTAGAGACAATATTAAAATATTGCAATAAAATATTAACTATTTATGTACTGCAAAGATATAAGACTCTTCAATTTTGAATTTTTAGTTTTTCTTTTAATTTTATCAGGCACCCAAATATGTCCAAGTGTCTTGACTGGCAATTGACCTCTTGAAAAGCTACTGTAATATGCTTAAGACAAAAGCTTAGATTCAAACAACAGTAAAACTTGTTTCACAGGCTAAGGACTTGGGGCTCCCCCCCCCACTTTTTCTTTTAGCAGTAGCCTATCAAGGCTGCATAACTATTGAAAGAATCATAGGTATCTGAAGAAGTGTGCATGCACACGAAAGCTCATACCAAGAACTAACTTAGTTGGTCTTTAAGGTGCTACTGGAAGGAATTTTTTTATTGAAAGTGGAGGAAGAGTGGTGGAGTTTAAAAAAATTCCACTGGGCATGCTCAAGCACTTGTTTTTGCCAAAAGTAGTTATTTGGATTCCACCCAAAAGATGTTTAAAGATATTTAAACACAACGCTAATGTTTCCATGTATAGGGCTCCAAAATGGAATACTAATGTTGCAGTTCTACCCTTGCTAACTTGGGAGTAAGTTCCATTGAATTTAATAGAACGTCTGAGTTGGCATGATTAGAATTGTGCTGAAAGTATTTCTATGGCTAGTTTTGCCAAATGTTTCCTCCTCCTTACATTTGAAATGAGCATATTTTATTGACCATTGTAACTTACAGTACATTCTGTTGTATCCACTGCTTCCAGGGCTTCCATTCCCTCTTCTCCCCTTGCCTGCCCCCAACCTTCCAGGTATTCAGGAGCTGGAGGGGATGGGAGAGGAAAGGGAAATTCTGTTATGCAGATGGAAGCCCCTTGTGCTGACAGAACTGTAGCATTGGACACAGCCTCCTAACCCCTAAGAAATTGCATAAAACTTTCCCCCTGGAATTTTCATAATTGTGTGTGTCTGCTTTTTTTTAAGGGTGTCAAGAAACAAGTCTGAAAAGAAACGCAGAGATCAGTTTAATGTACTCATCAAAGAACTGGGATCCATGCTTCCGGGCAATGCTCGGAAGATGGACAAATCTACTGTACTGCAGAAGAGCATTGATTTCTTACAGAAGCACAAAGGTAATTTGGGAATGTCACAAGAAATTTGTGCAACAAATTTTGTTGAATTCTTGATACTTAAGTATATATGAGTATATATGAGTTGGAATGGTCCATAAATCACAGGTAGTTTTAGTCTGTCTACCTGGTGGTATTGGTGCTATATTTACTGGGACAGGGTGGTGGCAAGCTTGAAGGGAGCCCTGGATTGGTGGTGCCAGCAACCTGGTAAGGGTGTGTGTGCACATGTGAGCCACTGCCAACCCAGAACTCTCCTAGCTTTCCCCTGACCTATCTCTGTCCTGTTGAATGCAGCACTATGACTAGTAGTGTGCTGCTGTCTGCTCTTCCCATCATACAGTTCTGGTGATAAGTAAATGCTTCTTTTCTCAACCGTTTTACCTACCTATCTGCATCTTGGTACATTAAGGTAGAATGTTGCAATGAATACAGTTCTCTCACTTACTCTCTATCTTTTTTGTTTTTGTAATAGGCATGTTTAATGACAGGGTTGTTGTGTCTAATGAATGATAGTTTCCAATGGGATGGGGAAAATAACCTGTGGCGCTGTTCCCCTCCCCCTTTTGTTCAAGTTGGCATCCAAAGTTGGGTGTGTGCATTACAAGTGTGTGCATAATTTTCCTTTCCTTTTGCAGAGATCACTGCCCAATCAGATGCCAGTGAAATCCGACAGGACTGGAAACCCACATTCCTTAGTAATGAAGAATTCACTCAGTTAATGTTAGAGGTAACTAAATTATTTTCATTGTAAAATGTGTGCGTATTCTGTCATTGTAAGTATTGCTTTGTGATGTTGTGCGGTATATTTTCAGCTTTGTATTGTAATTAAAATGCACTTTCCCCAATATTCAGTTAAAATATGTGCAAAACAGATTCAAAAGATGCATGTGGAGAATGCTGCTGCCAGGGGGTTATTAGGGGACCAGTTACTTAACATATTCTGTACCTTTGAAACTTAATTTACCCTCTGTTTTGAAACCCAGTTTGATGATGCCTTTGACCTTTAATTCCTTAATGGTTTGGGTCCAAAGTAAATTGAGCACTACTTACCTCCATGTAATACTGCTTATCTGTTTAGAAACTTAGAAGGCTCTTTGCTCTCCATCCCACCATTATCTGTAGCTTTAGTCATGTTGGGTCGTATGTGGAGCCAGGCCTTCTCTACAGTGGCACTTAAACTTTGACACCACACTGGGAGACATGCTTAGTCTGTTCTCTTCCCACCTTCTGAAAGACGGTGAAGACCATTGTTGTCCATTGGGCATTTTATAGCAATGAGTTTAGTGCCTTGGTTTTGTGCTCCTGCTGTTTTGTGTTCAATTGATTGGAAACAATTTGTATCAAATTTGCAATTGGTATTTTAATGTTTTCTTTTGTATTTTAAGTTTTGTGAGCCTTTTGGCTGAGGAGCAACATAACGGTGTACTTAGCATAATGTGCATTTCCCCAGGTTTGAGAGCGCAACCCATGAATTGATTGTCAGATAGTGTTCAGTTCCACTGTTCAGGGTGCTAGTGCAGGGAGGTTTAAGATTTTGAGATCAATTAAGAAGTTAGTCCTGGCTCTTTTTTGTATGTTAATCAAATTGTACAGTGCCCTGTTTGTCTCCTTTTAACTGTCTCTTCTGTTTAATTTCAGGCTCTTGACGGTTTTTTCTTAGCAATCATGACAGATGGAAGTATAATATATGTATCAGAAAGTGTAACCCCCTTACTTGAACACTTGCCAGTAAGTAAGAGTTGCTTACAGGAAGATATCAGATTTATTTGGTCACTGGATGGACACTTTACCATTTGCCATTCTAGATTCTGGAGCTCAAATAGTATAATATCTTTTTAAAGACTTCATCTTTTCTTCCATTAAAGCAGCCTTAGTCCTGTTTCATGTATAAGGCACTTCAGTGGGTGAATCAGGAGCATCAGACATTTTTCTCTGCTCATATACACACAGCCATCACAGTGTACCACAGTGTGCACATTCATTGACCCCTGATGTAAGTGGTATATGAAAACAATACACATGTGCCTGTGCACGGTCTTCCTTCCATATAGCCTATTTCTCGCTTATCAAAGGGTATAAGCATTTTGTTTTTATCTTGCCCTTAAAAAATTATTTTTATTTTTGCACTAAGAAATGGAGACAAATACAGTTGAGTCTACCCTTGTGTAGATTTGGTTTATAATAGTTGCAGACTTCGTTTCCTCTAAGGAGGAAAGGGATTTGAACAATCCTGCACATTGAGGTTTTTACCCACAATTGCTGTGCATATGGTAAAACTTTTCCTTTTGTCCAAACTGTTGGAATGCAACAGATAATTTTGCTGATTTTACTATTGCTGGTTTTCTGCTTGAATTTGATGAGAGGCTTGTATATATATTGTAAAAGCATTCATTTAAAGTGGGATCCATAACTGATCTCTGCTCATGTCTTGTGCAAACAGACAGAACTGCTTTTCTGCCCACACAAGACATCTCTGGATTGCACACAAAATCGAGTAGGATCAGCATCAGAATATTGCAGGGTGTCCTCACTTTCTAACAGGATTGCTTCTCTTCAGGGTTTCTGCCAGCTAATTACACCCCTTTCCCAGATACTGTAAGTTGTTTAACAACAACAACAACAAGACTTTATTTGCGTAGCCGACAGGCCATAGCATCAAAGGACAAACACCGACAAAAATACATTTTACAAATATAATTATCATAAAATCTTATGACCTATTAAAACCCTAGGTAGAAGCTGGATTATTATTCATCAATGACCCTCTGTCCCATGGGTGGCGGCCTTTTCTCTGGTAGATTGTTCCAGGTCGGTTAAGTAAATAGACCAGCCAAATTGAAAGATTATAAATATAAATATAACCTCGGAGGGATGGTCAGGACAGGGAGAAAGATAATAATAACCAGATGCAGATAAATTAATAATCTCAGTACTTAAAACTTGCCAGAGGTAATAAAATGATAATAATAAAACACAATAATACTGTAAGTTGTAGTAAGCTTAAGTAGGGTATTCCCCCCCCCCAGTTTTCCACCTTTTGCAATAGATTCTCAATATCCTGTGGCTGCTTAGAATGCTCAGTCCTCATTCAAAGGTTGCTTCCTTAGGTTAAAACATATACTTCATTACTGCAATGTACCTCGAGTCTCAAAGGACAGGGGAGTGTCTTTTATACTTTGGATAGGATTATAGCAACGTTTGTTCACTGCATCTGAAATTAGGGCAATCCAGCTTTTTATTGTTGTAAAAATATTTGGAAATGATGTACTTAATCAGGATTATGTGTTACAAGCAGCATAATATTTTTCTCCCTGACAGCTGTGTTAGTTACTTTGTATTCAAAAGTGACATTTCACAAGATTACATTTTTATTTCATTTCTCTCTCTCTTTTAGTCTGACCTTGTGGATCAGAGTATATTTAATTTTGTCCCAGAGGGGGAGCATTCAGAGGTTTATAAAATACTGTCTACTCATCTGTTGGAAAGTGATTCGTTGACCCCAGAATATTTAAAATGTAAGTTGCACTGTTGAACTATCTCTCGGAAGAAAATCCTGAACACTTCAACATGTTAAAATACAGTGAAAATATAATCACTGATTTATTCTGTTAAACTAAGAGTTTCCTGAAATCTTTTTCACATACCAGGAATATGAAAAGGCTAACACTATTATTATATTTATATTTATATTTATATTTATGTTTATATTTATATTTATATTTGCAGGAGGTAAGGAACCAAGAATTGTTTCAACTGTGGCCAACAACTGCTGTATTTTAGCAGTATTATTATTATAATTATTTATTGAATTTATGTACCGCCCTATACTCAGAGGTCTCAGGGCGGTTCACCGAATAAAATAAAAATATAAAACTGCAAAATACATAATCAAAATAAAAACAACAACCCAATAACCTCCCCCCCCCCAAAAAAGCCACATTTTAAAAGGGCACAGGATCCTGACAACATTTAAAGTGAGACAATTAACAAACCTGGACAAGAACCACTTGCTGGAAAACCATGGTCACAGAAATTTCTGTCAATATATAAAATGTAAAAGATTATATTCTAAATGTGTAGGATCTTAGATTCAAACCTAGTTGAAAAATATTGTGGTAGCAGGGCAAGAAAAGACTGGATGCACTGAAGAACTACTCCCATGTAAGGAATGTAAGATGGCACATTGTTAAGGCTATGTTTAAGGTAGCTTCTTCCATTGTTTTGCACATTTTACTCAAGAATATCAGCTTGCAATGTTTTGATGTTCATTTTGATATTCCATTTTGTGTGTTTTGTTCTTCTAGCAAAAAACCAACTAGAGTTCTGTTGCCATATGCTCCGAGGGACAATAGACCCCAAAGAGCCACCTACATATGAATATGTAAAATTTATAGGAAACTTCAAGTCTTTGAGTAACAGTAAGTATTTTTTAAAAGTGTTTTAGATTACAACTAACTTGTGAAACGTTACAAGAAATAGGAAAAATAATGCACCTCTTTTTTTAAGGAAACAGGCACTGGATTACATTTAAATGAGGATAGTGTAAATTTACAGCATGTCTATTGACAGAAACTAGGGAAGTGTAGAAACTTGTAGTGCAGACACCCCCAAACTCGGCCCAGCTGTTTTGGGACTACAATTCCCATCATCCCTGACCACTGGTCCTGTTATCTAGGGATGATGGGAATTGTAGTCCCAAAATAGCTGGAGGACCGAGTTTGGGGATGCCTGTTCTAGTGAGTCTTGAATCCCAAGCCTTGGAGAGATTCTTGGCTGCTTTGGGCAAAGTGTGATCTGCATGTGACACCCAAGTCAAAGCAGAATTCCCCAAGTGCCTAATGGCACCTCATTGATTCAGATGCTTTAAAAAGCTGCAAACAAGTGTCTGCAGAAAGTGAAACTATTGTCTCTAAGCTCGCCATATAAGGAAGACAGCAGGGGGGGGGGAGGAGAGGGGCTAATTGATGCCTGTATTTTAAGGAAGACTCTCGGACCAGGATGGAGGGAAAGCTTGTTCAGAACTGTCAGTTTTTAATCAGAGGAATTATTTTGTTAGCACTGTTCAATCCCAGTGTTTGAGGGAAGGGATGTTGCTGAATAATATAATATACACTTTCTCTGTGCGTTCTGTTAGAGTTCGGAGGTGTCCTTCCCTTTCCTGCTTTTTTCCTATTGTCCAACTTACATCTTTAGCGCTTTCATTCTCTTTGATTACTCGTGCTTTTCAATTTATTTCCAGTTATTGTTAGTAGTCCCTCATTTTGTTTTGATTTTATTTGCTGCTATTTCAAGGGTTTTTGTTCTGTTTAGCAGAGTGCAGCGTTATGCCCCTTCCCCTTATAGTTCAGGGGCTGAGGACTTTGCTTCTGTGTGACTGTATGTAGTTGTTTTTTTAAAAAAATCACTTTGATCTGAAGGAAGGGCAGAATATAAAAACTCTGAGATGAAACAGGTTGAGTGAAACAGGTTGAGTGATTTTTACTTTCTTTTTACATCAGCTTAGGCAGTATTTATGTTATTAAATGAAATATTTTAAGAATGTAGTTTTAATTTTTTTCTCCCAGGTGATTTTTTTAAACACTTTGTTTCATAGGATCATTAATTATATGTTTGATTTTATAAGTCATTCTTAGAAATAGTAGTAATTTTCTTCTCTTCCTCCTGTCCTTAGTGTCTAACTCTGCGCATAATGGTTATGAAGGAACCATTCAGCGATCACATAGGCCTTCCTATGAAGACAGAGTTTGTTTTGTAGCTACGGTCAGGTTAGCTACACCTCAGTTTATCAAGGTATGTTAAGATTGTCATCTCCTCAAAATCTATGATATTTGCTTTTCTTTTGTATTTTTCTTAATCAAAACATTTATTGTTTAATGAGCAATCATTTAAGTAACCATACTCCAATCCAGGAAGGGCAATCTGCTCCAGGATGCAGGTGTTCTTGTATGAATTGCCTCCTAGATTGGGTCCTGTGCTGTTAAAAACAAGGTCTATAGCCAGCTTCTGTAACTGTACTGCACATATGTTGGATCAGGCTCAAGCATGCATCCCCAGAGGATGATTTGGGCTGTTAGTTAACAACCTGTCTGCAGTACTAGGAAGACTCAGTCAAGTTCTCCTCATTGCCGTAGCTGACGTTCAGTGCCTTTCCTACAGAAATTTTGAAACGTGTCCTTCTGTGGTGCAAATTTAGATTTGCTGAAGGCTTCATTATAAAGAACTTCCTCTTTTAGGAATGCTATATACCATGTGAATTGCTAGTAAAAAAAAGAAATAGCACAACTGACTTCCGTATCAATTCCCAGATGTCAAAAAGAAGTAGGGGAGTTCTGAGGATGATGGTTCCTCTGGTGGTTACTTGCACAGAATGCTGAACTTGCCATTCTCACACTGGTAAAATAAGCATAGTACGGGTTGGTCTGTAGTGGCAAGTTGCTTGAATTACTCCTCTTCCAAGCAGCAGTGAAACAGCAAAATAAGAAATATTTTGCATGTTACATTCGCGTCGAATTATATGTATGTTTGGAAGTCTGGATTTCATGAGAGTTTTTACATTAGAGTAGAGCAGTTCTGAGAGACTTACGTTTTTTTATTTTTTAGGAAATGAGCACTGTTGAAGAACCCAATGAAGAGTTCACCTCTAGACATAGCTTAGAATGGAAGTTCCTTTTCTTGGATCACAGGTGCCATTTCTTACAATGTAGTACTAAGCGGTAGCACTCTGTTACCGTTAGTGGTCACTAATCCTCATTGGCTGTTTATAGCAAGAAATGAATTTTACTTTTTACTGAATACGTTTTTATGTAATTATAAGCACAATTTTCTGTTTAAAAACTGTGACTGATTTTTTTCTATTCTGAGAAATAAAATAACGACTCTTATGTCATTATCCAGGGCACCGCCAATAATAGGTTATTTGCCATTTGAAGTGTTGGGGACATCAGGCTATGATTATTATCATGTTGATGACCTAGAAAACCTGGCAAAATGTCATGAACACTGTAAGTAAATGTCAAAATTTTATGTAAACCATACTAATATAGAATTGGTAACTTTTTGATGTATACAAACTAGTTACAGTGGTACCTCTGTTCCCGAATATCTCTATTGACGAACGTTTCAGAACCCAAACACCGAAAACCTGGAAGTAAATGCTTCTGTTTTTGAACGTGCCTCAGAAGTTGAACAGCTTCCGCTGCATGTTTTTCCGTTTTCTCAGTGCAATTTACAAACTGTACTTTGCGCCTTGGTTTTCAAACATTTCGAAAATCGAACAGTCTTCCGGAATGGATTACGTTCAAGAACCGAAGTACCACTGTATCTATATTTGAAAATCTTTTAACTAGGGCTGAAATACTTGTAAAATTATGTTCTAAAAAAGTTTTTAATCACAAAATAGTGCTTAAACAAAAATAGCACTTAAGCACAATTTAAATAATTGCTTAATAATAATAATAAATTGCACATTCAGAATTATAACTTCCCTGTTTACTGGGCTAGGTTTTGCCTACTAGTGTGGCTGGAACATTGCGCTATCTGAAGTGTGGAAAATTAATTTCAGTTGTGCATGTAACTAATAGATAAGAATAATGATTGGTGACATCAGGAGCTACCATTCTGGAAGCAATCATAGTAGTTCTCGGGTTTCTTTCCATTTTCTCCTTGTATAATATTTTCCACAGCTTTTAAAAATATTTTTCTTTTTCTTTCTTTCTTTTTTGTATTTGGGATATTAGAATCAAATGAAGAAAATTTTGTGGTGGTTTAAATAAATGATGTAAACTGTTTAAATGCACATTCTGTAAGTGGCATTTTCTGAAGCAGAACCTTATTTTTACATTGTTTTTAGTAATGCAGTATGGAAAAGGGAAATCCTGCTATTACAGATTCCTCACAAAGGGTCAACAGTGGATTTGGTTGCAGACTCATTACTATATCACTTACCATCAGTGGAATTCTAGGCCAGAGTTCATCGTATGTACACACACGGTAGTAAGGTAATAGAATTCTGCATAATTTTTATTACAGTTTTTTGCAACCGATTTTTCAGCTATATTTTAGTACTTCTCCCAGCTGACTAAGAAGTCATCAGAGTCTTCTGAGTTAGTCACACGTAAAAGCATATTAATGCATTAATGCATCCATGTTATTTTTCAAATGCATTTAAATAACGTATATAAAATGTTTGCTACCATTCTGTTAAGATGAACGGACATACTAATATCCTGAAATGTTGGATTATTTGTCGGTAGTTATGCAGAGGTTCGAGCAGAAAGGCGGCGTGAACTTGGTATTGAAGAGTCTCTACCAGAAACAGCTGCAGATAAAGTAAGTTTTACACCACCATCTTATATTGGTTCTGTTCATTGCTATAGCTTTTAAAAAATAATACTTTAAAAATTGGCTTGTAGGGTTTGCAGTGCCTGCACTTCAGCAGGTGTTAATAATCCACCCACCCAGAGCTATTCATTCTTTCATGTAAATTACCTAGTGATAAGGTGTTCAAAACTTCTTTTGCACAGTTTGGTTTGGATTTTTTGTTGTGTTTTTGGGTTGTCAGAGTTGTGAAAGAGAAGCAAACACTGATCATAGGGAGAAGTAAGATGGAAAGACGGACTGTTAATATGGCAAACAGAGCAGGGATAAGTTAAGGGAAGGTGAAGCACATGTATAAGAAATTTGCTTTCATTGTGAAAGCCCCATGTTTGAATATTTGGTGAGATACAGTTAGTTTCTGCTAATTATATTGCTAATTATTTTGTGTGTGATGCACCAGCCAAAGCATTTTTATTGTTTTAGAGTCAAGACTCTGGTTCTGAGAATCATATAAGCACAGTAAGCCTCAAAGAAGCTTTGGAGAGATTTGATCACAGCCCTACACCTTCTTCTGCCTCCAGGAGTTCAAGGAAATCTTCTCACACTGCAGTTTCAGACCCTTCTTGTGAGTGCACAAAATCAAAACTATTCTATAGAAGGTTATTGACTTTGGGGCCTTGTGACTTTAAAATGAATGTTATTCATGATAATTGTAGCCTGATGATATTATTAGTTCTACAGAGAGAGTTGTTAATCTGGTGTAGAATAAATCTCAATTTTTACGTAACCAATTGGAATAAAGGCTGTTTTGAATATGCAGTGCTATAATTTTATTGTGATGAACTATTCACTTGCCTAAGTATATCTGGGCAAACTCAGAATGGTGATGATGAATAAAAGTATCCCTCTTCAATTTTATATTTGCTGGGACATCAGCAACGCCAACGAAGATGACAATGGATACTAGCACTCCTCCAAGGCAAAATTTATCCACTCTTGAAAAGTCTGCACAAAGGAGGGCATCGCTTGGTAATCAGGTAATTCTTTAGAAAATAGCAACTCATATTTATCCGTTAAGACTTGTGAACATTAGATTTTTTTCCGCTTAAAATACAAACAACACAATAAATAAATGCTTTCAGTTAGTCACCTAGTTTGGAAACATCCTTTTTAAAGCTTTGAGTTGACTGCTTGAGAATGTCACTATCCTGAATGTGTCCACCATGTGCGCAGTTCTACGCTCAAGCAGTCAACTGAGAGCTTTTCATTAAGTGTCATCTGGCTTTTTAAAAATAATGGAGAGTTTTGCTATGAATCTGAATAGAAATCAGCTTTCAAATAGTGTGGGATCCAGTAATGCTCCTGCATGAGCAGAAGAGTCTTCCCCTTCATCTCCAGTTTACCCCCAAAATCTGCTCCAGAGGTTAGGTATTATGGATTGTATTCAGTAATGCACCAGTGTCATTCCACTGTATCAACAGAACATCCATTTCCTCTGATCCTTGTGTGCCCCACAAATATGCTTCAGAAGGTCCCCCATCCCTCCGGAACTGATTTTAAGGGTACAAGAGGGCTCTAAAGGCGAAGAGTAAACTCTGCTGCATACACAGAACTCTCTTGTGTCATCAGAGCTGCAGCTTTGGATACGTCCTCTATGTGTTTGTAAAATTTGTGTCTTTTTAAAGTACTGCTGTGTTTCATGCCTTTTGTATAAAACGTAAGCATTAGCTCAGCGGATGCTTTTGGAAACGTTTATGAAGGCTACTTGTTCCACAAAAACAAAAGAGGAAGGTACACTGGAACAGAGAATAACTCTGAGGCTTCTGCTGTAGATTGCTAATCTTTGTCTACCTATTTGGGGTGTATAACACTTGCATTTGGCTTTTTATATGTGTGCATGTTCATGTGGGCAAATCAAAGTTTAAAAATGGAAATCCGCAAGTGATGTAAGGTGGTCCAAACTCTTTCTAGCTATCCCGTTTCTTCTCAGGTAGTTAGGGAAGAAAGGAAGATTACATTTGGGCATGTCATTTTAAAACCTCCTCCACCATTCTATCTGCCTCCAAAATACATATTTGATTTGATAATTATGGTATGTATATTTCTTTTTAAATCCTAGTCTTTAAATTCACAATCTATTGGACAACCTTTAGCGCAGCCAATGATGTCCCAGCCTGCATCTTTACAGATTCAGCAAGGCATGTCTCAGGTACTAATTAAATCTGAATGTGTATTAAAGCAAGTAATTTGTATTAAAGCAAGTAATTACATTTTAATCCTTTAATGGATCGTTGTTTGATCTAGAATTCAGTTCTTGAATTTGGGTGTGTTGGAAGTAATGTCCCCTGCTATTAACAGGTCCCATTGCCTGACTTTTGGTTCAGCAGGTCCTGTTTTCTCTTTGTCTAAGATTTCTCTAAATTGGTCAGCATCCTCAGTACTTTTTTAAAAAAGTCTTCTTTGTCAGAAATGTCAATTTATGACTTTAAGCTAAATACAGATAATTACTTCCATACTCACAGGGTTGATAGAATTTTTTGTAGTGGTTAATTACTTTTCCTATGGTATGTTTGCTACTGATTCAAATCTTTCTTGCGTTTTTCTTAAATGTTGCTTTGTAGCCTATGCTTCAGTTTTCTGCTCAGTTAGGAGCTATGCAGCACTTAAAGGACCAATTGGAGCAAAGAACACGAATGATAGAAGCAAACATTCATCGGCAACAAGAAGAACTGCGTAAGATTCAGGAACAACTCCAAATGGTCCATGGGCAAGGACTTCAGGTTGGTTAAAGCTGATCAGATACTGACATAGCTAGTGATTCTACACTTAAAATCTCAATCTCTCTCCCTCTCCCTCTCTCTCTCTCTCTCTCTCTCTCTCTCTGTCTCTGTGTGTATTTGTATGTGTGATGTACAGATTAAAACTGATGTTTTGCATGCTGGAATAAAAAATTATTGATAAAAGACTCCTTCATTATAATAAAAAGTTGTCTAGTAGCACCTTGTAGACCAACTAAGTTTGTTCTGGTATAAGCTTTCGTGTGTGTGCACTCTTCAGATACCATTATAACTTCATTATTAAGTTATTAATTCAGGAGATTTGTACTTTGCATTTCGACTGAAGTTCTTAACGGAGCTTACAACATTAAGAAAATACAATGAGTATATTTTGATTAGTTGGTTCTATAGATAAAATATTTCCTGAAAAAGCATATCTTTAATGTTATAAAACTTAATTTGATCAACCATTTCACTGGAACCCTAGATGTTCATATCAGTTACTAATAAGGGCCATGTGATATAACTGCAAGTTCTGCCACTCGTAAAATAAAATACAAATACAGGTTACAGTAGTTTAGTTGTAGGTAGGGTTTCCCCCTTTACCAGCTTAACAGTATAATCTTATGCATGGTTACTCAGAAATAAGACTTGCTGAATTCAATTTTATTACTCCCAGTTAAGTGAGTATAGAGTTCAGTCTAAGCCTCATATGACCATTAGAACACTATTATTAGACAAAATGATAGTGTATATAATTTTCACCTCTAAGATAGGGGATTAATTGACCTTTAAACAAACAATGGTTTATGTGTTCTGAATGCTCACTAGTATTTTAAGCACTGGCATGTATTCTTTTTCTTCTGAAAGATGTTCTTGCAGCAATCAACTCCTGGATTAAACTTTGGTTCTGTTCAGCTGACTCCTGGAAACCCATCAAATATTCAGCAGATTACACCAATAAATATGCAAGGTCAAGTTGTTCAAACTAATCAAATCCAAGGTGGCATGAACACTGGGCATATTGGTGCTCAACACATGATACAGCAACAGCCTTTGCAAAGTACTACCCAACAGGTAATGCCACACTTGAAGATAATATTTAGTTATGTGCCATTGTTTCTTAAATGCAGCCTTTGTATCTTTATGTTGCTATGAGAGAGTGCTTCTTTAGTAGATGTTATTTATTCTTCAAGCACTCACTTCTACTAGCCTAGCCTTTGAGGGTAGGGAAGGGCTTAGAGTCAGGAAAGTGTGACTCATATGTCAAAGCCAACTTTAGGAAGTATATTGGCGGATTGAGTGGGTTGTTGCAAAAAAACACACCTGTCCCACACTTTGTTTAATATAAGAAAGAAGCAAGACGTGACTGGGCTAGGAAGCTAGACCGTGACAATCCAGGAAGCTGGAGAGTTCAGATTATTGGTGGATCAATTTTTTGGCCATTCAGAAGTGAACAATTTGTCATTGCACAAAGGAAGATAGGAAGGAAATGAATGTTCAAGGGCAAACAGAATTTGCGGAGCTGTTGCCATGGTGCAAGGATTACCGTATTTTTCGCTCTATAACACGCACCTGACCATAACACGCACATCGTTTTTAGAGGAGGAAAACAAGGGAAAAAATATTCTGAACGAAACAGTGGATGTATCATTTTTGTGCTTCATGCTGTGGCCACAGACATGTGATCTGATGGTGAATTTGGGCTGACCCAATGCAAAGATCCTGAGGATCCATGTGGATCCATGCTTTGTAACCACGTTTTTGCACCATTGCAGCCCCAGACAACAGTGGGTGCGTGATTTGGGGGGGGGGCAGGCTGTAGCCATGGACATGCTATGTTCTCTGGTGGTGAATTTGGGGGTGACCCAATGCAAAGATCCTGAGGATCCATGCTTTTTAACCACATTTTTGCACCGTTGCAGCCCCAGGCAACAGTGGGTGCATGATTTGGGGGGGCAGGCTGCAGCCATGGACATGCTATGTTCTCTGGTGGTGAATTTGGGGGTGACACAATGCAAAGATCCATGTGGATCCATGCTTTTTAACCACATTTTTGCACCATTGCAGCCCCAGGCAACAGTGGGTGCATGATTTTTGGGGGGCAGGCTGTAGCCATGGACATGCTATGTGCTCTGATGGTGAATTTGGGGTGACCCAGTGCAAAAATCCTTAGGATCCATGTGGATCCATGCTTTTTAACCACATTTTAAGTGGGGAGGGAAGGAAAAACACAGAAGGGCTAAGAATGCAGGAGTGGGGTATAACGGGAGGGAGGAAAGGAAGGCAAAAGTTTCCCCCACGCACCCACCCAAGCCAGCCAGCTCTCTCTCTCTCTCTCTCTCTCTCTCTCTCTCTCCCACCTGCATGTTTTCAGCAGCACCGGAGCACAGAGAGGAAGGAGCGGAGCACAGAGAGGAAGGAGCGACAGTCTGCTTTTCCCCTCTGCTTGCCTGGAGGGGAGGGGCTTTCCCTGCTCTTTGTTCCATTTGAGCAAACACAGTAACGAAACAGAGGAGGGTGGGCAGTAAGACCCTGAGGCAGAATGCAGGAAAGCAGCAACTTCCTGTCTCACGGAGCTCCCTTCTCCCTGAAGCGCGGTTTGATTTTTGCCTTATTTTTCGGCTCCAGGGACCACACATTCGCTGCATAACACGCACAGACATTTCCCCTTCCTTTTTAGGAGAAAAAATCTGCGTGTTATAGAGCGAAAAATACGGTAATAGACAAGTCAACATTTCCTTTTGTTGTGCATAGTGCCATCTAGTGGGTGTAAAAATAAGTTGCATCAGGAGGAAGAAATGTCTCTCCCTAGCCCCTATTTTTTCTCTTTTTGGGAAGCTGTTTCTGCCTCTATAGACAGCAATTCAGGAAGATATTTCAGCTGTGACAACCAAAATATCAGTAGACCTGATTTTTCAGAAATGGCTGAAGCATTAATTACTTAACTGGAAAACAAACCCATCTACTCTATTAATCATGGCCTTTAAACAAATTCTAATTGGAACTGTTCCTTGTCTAAAGTGTGTTCAGTTGTAAATTCCAATCAACTTTGTCAATGGTAAGCTTCCCTAGCATAATAATTAGGCCGAAACAAAGTGAAGCACATAACTGACAGCTCACATCCTGATTTTGATAATTGTGGGCTATCTTTTTCACTTCAAACCACGCATTTAAGATTCCTTTGTCTTGTCTGTGCATGCACATCTGTGTATGCCTACCCATTTGACTTCCTGATTGGCTGCCTGCCTGTGTTTAAGAGACAGCGGCTGTTGGGTGGCACGGGCACACACTTTGACCACACCCACCACTGGCATCTACTGGCACAACCAGTGCCGCCCTTGGGCTGAAAAGGGTTTGGCATGCCTGCTTTAAAAAGAAGACAAATGGGATGATTTCAAAATACCCCATGCATTGCAATTACTACATTGAAAGGAAGGCCATTCAGTCATTACATACTGTAAGATGTATCTTTTGTGAAATTTCAAACTACCTAGAATATCATTAAATTATTTTTAAAAACATATTCTCCATTTAAAAAAAGGAAAACGTCTTCCACTTTAACATTGGTACCTTTAGTTTCCAGTCAGGATTGTGAATCATTACAGCCTGAGGGGAGAGAGTGGATGATTTCTAGCTCTCTCGTTGCATCCTTTGAACAAACTCAAACCCTCTTTCCCAGAAAGAATTCCTTATGGTGACCCCTTACTCCTTAATAAAAACTTCCTTTGGCTGGTAAGGAGGTAAGGAGATATTTGAGCAGGGTGTCATTTCACCTTTTTCTGACCCCTGCACCTTCACAGGCCACAGCTCATTTATGGTCAGTGATTTCAAATACAAGGCTTGTGTTTTCTAGAGAGCTAATATAATATATATAACACACCACTACAAAATGCCCCCCCAAATAGATGACATACAGTTAGCAGAACCATTAAAAAAAAACAACGGGCTGCTCAATCTGTAGTTTCTTGCAGTTTGGTGGGGTTGCCTTAATTCTGTTCCGTCATACTAAATAATCACATTGACAACCTATTTTCTTTGTGCAGCATAATCAACAAAATATTCTCAGTGGGCACAGTCAGCAGACTTCTCTTTCTACGCCATCTCAGAGCACACTGTCAGCCCCCTTGTATAACACTATGGTGATTTCCCAGCCGGCTACAGGGAACATGGTCCAGATCCCTTCTAATTTGCCACCAAGTAATAACCAGAATGCTGCTATTACCACATTTACCCAAGACAGACAAATCAGGTAAGTGTTAAGAGAGACAAGTGAGGCTTGCTACAAAATGCCTCTGTGTAGAATGCTCCTGTTCAGTCTTCCAGCCAGCCATGCCTGCCTTCAGGCTACTCCACACTTGATGTGTCGCCCATAAAGCTGTTAAGCAAATAAAATTAGTCTGGGCACTGATGGAGAGAGGATGCTGGACTAGAGGGACTCTTGGGTTGCTGTTAGGTCTTAAATGAGATTGAAAGTACAAAAAGCACCCATCAAGCTAATTTGTGGGGTGTTGGTTAAGACTACCTGAGACAGACAACAGATCTTTCTTTTCTTTCACAGATTTCCGCAGGGACAGCAGCTTGTAACAAAGTTAGTCACTGCCCCTGTAGCTTGCGGAGCAGTTATGGTACCAAGTACTATGTTTATGGGACAGGTGGTGACTGCTTATCCCACTTTTGCTGCACAACAGCAGCAGCCACAGACGTTATCAATAACACAGCAGCAGCAGGAGCAGCAGCAGCAGCAGCAACAACAACAACAACAGCAGCAGCAGCAACAGCAGCAGCAGCAACAGCAACAGCAGCAGCAGCAGCAGCAGCAACAACAACAACAGCAGCAGCAGCAGCAGCAGCAGCAGCAGCAGCTCACTGCAGTTCAGCAATCTGCTCAAACTCCACTGTCCCAGCACCCACAACAGTTCTTGCAGGTAAAGCAACATGTTCATTCATACGTTTGACGAGCTGGCCGTATAGGACAATGCAACTTAATGAACCTATACTGAAAGGTGTTCTTCTGTAGATAGTTGATGCTATACATGTTGGGCTTTTGGAAAACACATAATTCCCTGCAGCAGTGCAGGGAAGGTGATATTAATTGAAAAAAATGCCAGCCTCTGTCCTAGAAAATGTGGGTTTTTAAGTCAGGCCTGAAAGTGTGTGTGTGTGTGTGTGTGTGTCCTGAATTCAGGTAAGGGTAGGGGAGAAGAGGAAATAGGTGCATTGCACTCAAAAAAGTTTTCCCACATGGCTTGCTTCAAAAAAGGGAATCAAATGGAAATGCCTCCTTTGAAAGTCCTTCTTCAAACTTCCTATGCATCATTTATGGTAAGAGCTGTTTGTTTGGAAGGCTATATTTACTTCATAGCTTGTGCCAGGTATACAAGAGAACTTTATGTCTGCATACCAGATGGTCTTGGTTGGCAAGAGCCAAGGAGAAGTTTGTCTGTCTGTCTGTCTGTCTGTCTATCTGTCTGTCTATCTGTCTGTCTATCTATCTATCTATCTATCTATCAATCAATCTAATGTCTCATCTACCTATGGGATGAGGAATCAAAAAGAAAAGGCACAAATAATGTTTTAGTGAAAAAACAATAGTATTGTCTTTCAGCTGAGGGAGGGTAGATTTTAAAACCAGTTTGTGGCATGGTCTGGATGTCAGCTGTTTTAAGTGCCAATGGTAGGAATGGGAAGCCAATGGTCACATTTGCACAAAACAATAAATCAGATTATTTTTCTGTTTGCCTGTCTTTAAATTTGTCTGTGTGTGTGTGTTAAAAGCAGTCTGTATTGAGTGATGGAAATCAAGGACGTTGAGAGGGAATAAGTGGGAAATAGGACCAAACTGCTTATATGTTCACCGTTCTTTTTCTCTGTGGACAGAAGAATGTCATCATAAGAACAGTAAAGACCCCTGTCAAATAACACAGTACAGCCGTACCTTGGTTTTCAAACAGCTTAGTTCTCAAACGTTTTGGCTCCTGAATGCCGCAAACCCGGAAGTGAGTGTTCTGGTTTGCAAATGTTCTTTTGGAACCTGAACTTCCAACGTGGGTTCCGCAACTTCTGATTGGCTGCAGGAGCTTCCTGCAGCCAATTGGAAGCCGCTCCTTGGTTTCTGAACATTTTGGAAGTCGAACGGACTTCTGGAACAGATTCCGTTTGACTTCCGAGGTACGACTGTACAGTATACCAGTTACTCTCATGAAATAGGTGCCTTAACTCTTTTATTTGTGTATTTAGACCTCCAGGTTGCTTCATGGAAATCAGTCAACTCAGCTTATTCTCTCTGCTGCTTTTCCACTACAACAAAGCACTTTTACCCAGTCACACCACCAGCAGCATCAGTCGCAACAGCAGCAGCAGCAGCACCAACAGCAACAAATTTCACGACACAGAACTGACAGCATGACAGAGGTTTCCAAAATTCAGCCGCGGTAGCATGGAGGCTCTTGCTTCCAGGAGCAATGCAGAGGGGTTGCTGCTCCGTTAACAGTTGCCCTGGTGTTAGAGAAAGAAGCCTACAGACTTTGTGAAGTACAGTATTGAATATTCTTCTAACCGCTTGGAATGTGTGTGCTGAGGAAAACAAAGCAAAATGCTGTTGGAGGTATATTAGGTATAAATCTGCAAAAAAGATGACGGGGACAGGGACATGGCTACCTTTGAGAGGAACCTAGTTACTCTGGTTTCTGTGTTTTGTTTTTCCTTCAAAGGGATGCACTGCCATCAGTTAACTTGTCCAGATCAAGTCTCAAAATGTTCAGTGGACTAAATAGGGCACTTAAATATCTTGATGTTTTTAGCAATTTTCTCAGATTAAGTGTTACAATGGACATGCTGTCATGACAGCAGTTGGGTTTTGTTTTTTAAAAAAATTGTTTGCCTGCAATTATGCTCCAAAAGGAAGTTAATTTTTTCACATTTTGGGACAGTAAATATTTTCAAAATATTGTGTGGAATCAGTCTTCATTGTACAGATACTGTAAAATACTATGTATATGTCTGGATAAAAGGTGAGAGAGCAGAATATTTTATATGATGCATGAAACTGTTTTGAATATGTTTCCCCCCTACATTTTCACACAATGCTCAGATTACTATTTTCATCCGTTTATACTTGTTTGTCTTCTACATCATGCTCCATCATTTATTCTCACCTGTAATGTGGGCACAAGTCTTCTGTTTGTGCTTTATGTGTGATTGTCGGAGTTAGTTCAATGAGGTAATATAGTGTGCTGGTTTGTGGAAGTTTTGCAGTTAAATTATTGATGAAACTCTTTGAACTTGTGGGGGGTTCAAGGCATTAAGATTCATATATATCTTTTGTCATTTCATGAATACTCAAATTTTTTTCTTTGGGAAAAAAATAGGAATTTGCACTGCTCTATTGTGGATGGTTTGGAATTTTACTCCCCCAAAGCTATCTTTTGATATAATACATAGTTGGAAATATTTATGTAAAAAAAATAAGGTTTAAAAATATGAAAGTAATTTTCAAGAATGTCTCAAATATAGGAGTAATTTGCACAGAAAAATATATTTGAATTTAATAATTGTAGGCACTTTTTAACCTCTGTGGTGAGAAATACAACTTCTCAGAATTTGTTGGAATCTTTTTATTCTTCTTTGAACATTTTGACCTTCATTTAATCAGAAATGATTCAGGGTCATTTGAAAAAACAAAAACAAAAAACCCCATAGTGCCTTGATTTTGATTCAGGTGATAGTGTTAAACATCTCTAATTACATTATCTGGAATTTGTGACCATTTTTGAAGTCTTAGTACATTGTTAACAAAGCATCCTTCATAGCTGTTTCTCCACTGTATTTGTGTGTGTATATATATATATATATATAGAGAGAGAGAGAGAGAGAGAGAATAATACAAATTGGGGTATGAAGTTCTGAATTTTTGGCACATCCTTTTTTAACCATTAACCATGGGATATACACCATGTAATGACTTACTTTTGAAGTATTCATTTACCACAAAATTAAGTTCTTTTAAATGATAGCAAAACAGAATTGCATAGTAATCAAGTATAATCACTTTGTAAGGTGGCTCAAATTCAAATTTACTGAAATTTAATGGGAAAAGAGATAAAAGATAATGAGGTCCACAGCTTCCAAAAGGGATATTGATGCACTAAGACTTCAGATGGCAAGTTCTCTTAATAAAGTTAATAAAAAGATTCAACTGAAATTCTGTACAGTTTTAAAAGTAAACACTGAGTAGATTTTATGGTACTAGGCTTAAAATCCACATCTGCAGAGCAAAATGTGTTTTTAATACAAAGATAGATTGGTTAGTTCAAAGAAGAAGAATCTGATTGTGATGAAGGAATATCAGAGTCGAGAAAGATGGAGTATTATAGAGGAGCTTTATTAATGTAACCAAAGTATGGCGAGATGCTAAGAATGTAATGCTGGGTTAGCAAAGCCAACACCATAGTAGCAAATGATAGCAGAATTTTATCTTTGAGACTAACTCTTAAAGAGTCGTTTTCATTGCCATAGTCTTGCATGATCCTCCCGTGACACGCCACAATCAATAGTCTAACAGTAGAACCATAATAACAGGAGTCAAAGTTTTAAGAAATAAAGAACCAAAGAATTGGACTAGTTTCTGTTCCCTCTTGGAAGCGACTGGAAACCAGTAGGTCACTTGTCTAGGAAATCTCCTAGCTATATTCTTTAAAGGGACTTTATGGCATTCCCTAAACTAGTCTCAAAGAAATGCACATTGTGGGAAAGTAGTCGCATTAACTTAATTGCAGATAGCTTTTGTCTTGCCATACCAATGCTGCTTGTAATTCCAAATTAGGCTGTGTTGGTCAAAGGTCCATGCTTTAATGGCATTGTTTTAGTGAATAGGCATCTTGGGCTTTAAGCTATTTACAACAGAAACAACAATAATAGTACTGAATGAGAAAATCAGGGGAGCTTTCATTGTGCTCACAGGACAGGACAGCAAGGCTTTTGTATATGGAGTTACTGGGAGTGCAGAGCATAACCACTGGACTTTTTTATTTGATACCAACCTCCTTTTGACTGTTCCTTGGGGGGAATTGCCGCTTGTGGTAGACGTGAGGTTTCTGTAATGAGACTTCTGGGAGGTTGCTGTGAAAGTTAGATAGCGGAGAAACGGCGAGAAACTAGAAAACGATGGCTAAAGTTTTAAGAAACAGGACTTAATGACCACACCTTGGGCAGTCTTAACTGAAAGAGGCCAGAAACAAAAACCTTGAGGGGAAGGATTTCTTTCAGCTGTGATGCTTTTTCTCTGGTGTTGCTGGTTACTCAGAAATGTTCGATATCATTTCCCACTTACCGTATTTTTTGCTCTATAAGATTCACTTTTTCCCTCCTATAAAGTAAGGGGAAATGTGTGTGCGTCTTATGGAGTGAATGCAGACTGTGCAGCTGTCCCAGAAGCCAGAACAGCAAGAGGGATTGCTGCTTTCACTGCACGGCGATCCCTCTTGCTGTTCTGGCTTCTGAGATTCAGAATATTTTTTTTCTTGTTTTCCTCCTCCAAAAACTAGGTGCGTCTTGTGGTCTGGTGCGTCTTATAGAGCGAAAGATATGGTAAATAACGGGGAGATGGCTTGTGCTAATGCTGCTTTCTCATGGCTGGTCTTAGCCCAGGAGTTGCTGCCGGACTGAGTGCTTTGCCATCTTGAATTCAATGTGGCCAAATGTCTGTTTGGGAAGAAAGGGTGGGTGGGCATGGGGACTGGTAAGTGAATGTTCTAATGAAATAGCGCTAACACAACCACACCGTAACCGGCACTTAAGTATGACAGAGTGCTGCTGAAAAAGAGAAAATGCAGTTTAGGGTTGCTTACATTGGGGGAGGGGGCGAGGGAAGACGATTTAAAAATGGGTCTCTAGAGGGAATTGTATAAATATTTTTATATTATATTTAATATATATACTATATTTGTACACATATTAAAAGATTATAGTCAGAGCTCTCCATATGCCTTCCATTACTTTTACCTAGAAGTTTACTGGCTGGGGCTGGGGCTCCAGTGTATCACAAAACTTCTGCAGGCTGCTTGCCTGCTGCCAACTGACAACAAAAATGACCCAACAACCAGATTAGCAAGTACAAAGCTGTTGGTCATCCTAATTCAGTTAGATGCTTAAGGCCATATATGATCAGTAAACCCCTGGGGGTTCCCAATAGGAAGGGTAACAACAGTTTTGAGCAAGGGGAGGAATGTTGTCACTGGCCTTTGCACTGTTCTGGCCAAGAGAGCAGCCCCAAAGCGTGTATATGTTGTTGGACCTTTAAAGACCGGCAAGTCAAATCTGTTTGTTTGTTTCTCTGAAGTGCCATGCTCTTATCCTCTCCAAGGTGGGTCGCCCTTGTTTCATACTTGAGTATCCTATTGAATGAGGGTAGAAAGATGTGTGCAGATGAAAGCACTTTATTGAGGGGGGTGGGGGGCCTCATTCGGAATACAGTTTATTATTTTTAGGCAATGGAACTGTTCACAATGGGGGGGGGGGAGTGTCCAAAGGAATCGGAATGTAGACTATTGTCAAAAAGAGGCATTGCTGGAAAATGTTTCTCAATATGGGGATCCTTTGAGACTCTGAACACAAGCTTATGCAGGCATCTGATACTGGATGGTTTTGTGGGAAACGGATAAATCTACACACTTAAGCTCTTTGAAGAGCTTTTTTTTAAAAAAAATGTTGCACAATTGTCGGAGAGATATCAACAGGAGGCTTGTTAGAGCCTTTAAAATGATTCTAAGTGGTCCTTAGGATTAAAATGTGTAGAGGGTTTACAGATGTGGCCTTCAGTAGACTGCTTCAGTCACAATTATAGAATAGTTTGTATTTTTAGAGAGAACAGGTTTTTTTGTGTGTGGGTTTTATTTTTTTAACGTTATGGTGTCATGTGCTGTCTGCATGTGTGTCAAATGCATAAATCGTCTCCATTGGAAATTTCTTGCTGAAACGTTGTATGTGGTGGGAAGAGCGGCTTGGCAGGAGCAGCTTGAACTTCAAAGGGAGGAAAAGTTTTTATTTTTCTTTCCTTTCTCCCCCTTACCAGTAAAAAGCGTTGGAGACATTTTTTTATGAACCGAAGTATATAGAGATGTCTGAAAATGAATGTTGATTGGCTCATAAATAAATGAGGCAAGCGTCGAAATAAGATTTTTTAAAATTTAATTTGGTTGTTTATGAAACTGGGTAGTTTATTTGTCAATATATATTTTTTTAACACTACATTCCTCTGTCTTTTAATAAACAAGTACTTTACAGTCAGTGTTGCTATGCTTCATGCTTTTTCATCTGCATGGGTGTTGCCAGCAGCATGATAGGCTATATTGCTTAAAGATATTGTATCTACCAGTAATACACACAAGCAAAACAAAACACTGTGTATGAACAAAATACTGTGTTGCCTGATCTACAGATCCCAGCTCTGACCGAGAGGTGCTGCACTAGTAGACAATCAAAATCGAGGGAAGACTTTGGGAGGGGGGAGGGATGTTCTTAAAGATACAGCTGCTTTGAAAGTGTTTTTTATTCTTAAAAGGAGTATTTATTTTTAAAATTGTCTAATTGGATACTTTTCAGTGTTGATTTCACATTGTCTTGGTTTTGCATTAAAAGAAAATGGCATTAGATTTGTATATGTAGAACAACCTGTGCAATTTTCATGATCTAACTTCAGGAAAATGTAGATATGGTTCCCTAGTGTTCATGTGACCATTACCAAGTGTCAGTTTTTAACTGAATAAATATAACATTTGAAATTTCTGCTTCTTTTAGCCTTAAGGTCCTGGTTTGAATTCATTTTTGTCTTGGCTGCTGCTTTGTTGGTATTGTTCCATCTGGCACTACATTCCCTCAGTAACGGTAGCTCCAAATAAGGGCCGATGTCAGGAGTGGGGTACAAGAGGCATCAAATACCATGGGTTTGGTGATTCTGTACCTTCAGTGAATCTACACTGGTCCTGCCAGCCTCTTTGAACTAGTAGATGGTGGGGAATCTTTTACCCGCAAGATGTTGCAGAACTACAACTCCCATCAGCAACAGCAAGCATGGCCAATGTCCAAGGATAGTGGGAGTTGTAGTCAAGCAATACATGGAGGGCCAAATATTCAACACCCCTTGGACTAGAACAGAGCAGCTCCAGTTCAGTCTGCCTAGCACTCAAGGTACTTCTAGGCAGCGTTTTCTAATTTAAGCCTCTTCCAGTATATCCAGATATGCTCATGGAAGTGTTTTAGAATGCCCACAATCTTCTGTAGCTACCCTCAATCTTCATTTAGGAAGAAACAAAATAGTTCCTAAAGAGGAAGTTGCTTCTCAATGTTCTGGGCATTTAAAAAATCCTGTGCAGGGGATGCATTTCAAACAAACTAAATGAAGTATGTTTTGATAATACAGTGGTACCTTGGGTTACATACGCTTCAGGTTACAGACTCCGTTAACCCAGAAATAATACCTTGGGTTAAGAACTTTGCTTCGGGATGAGTACAGAAATCGCGCGGCGGCGCAGCAGCAGGAGGCCCCATTAGCTAAAGTGGTACCTCAGGTTAAGAACAGTTTCAGGTTAAGAACGGATCTCCGGAACAAATTAAGTACGTAACCAGAGGTACCACTGTATAAACAAATGGCTTTCAAACTTCCTCCTTTTGTGGAATCTTTTCCACAATCACACTGGCGTCCTTTTTGCACATGTCTCCCAACAACCCCGTCCTCCCAGGTGTTTGAACTCCAGAGGTACATTCTAGGATGCCATTGTTTTAGTTCAGACCAAGAGGCATCTCATTGACACTCCATGAAAAGTTAAAATGCATGCCTCTGAATACATCAAATGTGCCACTGGCTGAACATTGCAGGTAAAAATCAGCAAAGCAAAGGATGCCTGTCTGCCATCACTCAAATAAATGGAATGGCAGGTTAAACCTTTGATCTAGCAGCCTCTCATGTTGAAAACTAGCAACGGTGGCTACATTGGAAATTGCAGCTAAGTCTTTGTCCTAGGTCAGGTGTAGGGAGACTGTGGTCCTCTGGGTGTTGCTGTCATCCCAGCTGGGACTTTTATGAGTTGGAATCCATCATCACCTGGAGGGTGCAGCAATTTCAAAGTTCACACAACAGAATAATTGTTTCAGACATCAATTCTGTCCTTGAAGCGTTTATTCAGGATCAGCAGCTGAACTTCTAGTCTGAGAGAGGTACTTCCCTCTTAAGACCGAGAGGTGCCCACACTAGCCGCTCCTTGAGAGCTGCCAGGAATGTGTCACTGAACTAGGACACACCTCAAGAGAATGCTGCCACTAGACTGAAAAAGGTCAACATCCATGGAATAGAGAGCAGACAGCTATTCTTAAAATTTAGGTGCTTTTGGCCCGTGGGCTAAATTTCTGTACTGCTTTGGAGAACCATAGGAATAGAAACAAGAATAATCAAGTCACCTTTATACAGTTTATTGTTTCAAGTAATCTTTCCATCCTGATAAAATATTACTTACAGTAATTCTTAAGTCTTTGGCTATTTCATCTGGTCTTCTAGCTAGCTGATGTAAAACGTGTGCTTGAACCTCTCTCATTTCAGGGCTAAGACTACCTCTGGATGATGCTTTCTTTCCTAATTATGCAATAGTTTCCTCATACTTCATATGTAAGCACAAGTTTACTATTCCAGACATGATGCTTATATATGAAGTATGGAGAACTACTGCACTTACTCAGTACCCAGAGATAGTTATATTGTCTTCAGAGCAGTCTGTCAAAGACACAGTATTAGACGACTGAAACTCCTCAAACCGATCTGCTTAAGAATCATTACAGAAATGACTGAATGATTTAAACACAGTAGCAACCACAAGGAATCACAGAAATATTTGTCCAAACTAGACACTGAATGTAGCCAAAATGCTTGTCTGTAGGATAAAAGTGCCCCCCCCAAACCAAGTAGAAATACTACACAATAACTTCCTCTGAATTAAGCTAAGCAGTCAAAGCAACTACATTTCTAAAACAGAAGACACCTAAATTTATTCATGTTCTCCCTGTTTACCTTTTTAATTTCTAAAAGAAAAACAATCAACACTTTAGTAAGTAATTTAATCTGAAAAAGCAGTGAATATTTAGTATAAATACAAAAAAAAGACGAATTTTATTTGGTTACTATCTGGCTAGATTGTGTACTTGAATACATTTGAATTCTGAATCAGCATACTTGATACCAAAACATTCTGATTTTTCTACAATTCAGTTACAAACTGAATTCACAAATCCTTGAGGAAGCGAGTTAGTCCTAAGTGCAGATTTCAGATTTCCTGGTATTCATTATTGATTGTGGAACGGTGTACTTGGGCTGCAAGATCGGAGGCAAAAGGTTCTCCGCAATACTTTGTACTAGACACTTGGTAAGGCATAACTGCAAGCCAAAGGCAGCAGCAATTCGTCCAGAATGGGGATCTTTCAGCAATGGCTAGTGGTGATCCGCAGATGAAGTAGCAAACCTCATAAAATTTCAGAAGGTGGATCTCAGCTTACCTGAGTCAGCTACAGTAAGCAAACATATTTGTGTCCCAAATATATAGACTATGCATGTACTCCAGCACAGATTGTGTCCACAAAGTATACCAAATTAAATGTTACTATAAAAGTTACCGCATCCCATCTTCAGTGCTTGTTTTACTAATAGCTGTACACTATATACAGGAATACAAGGGTAGGTTTGTTGCTCCTAATTCTTGCTCTTTCAAGGAAAGCGGGAAATCTCTTGTTAAAAACCAGCATCTGGGCTTATAAATAGTGCAGAAAATGCAAATGCTAAGAAAACAATGCCTCCTATGATTGTCACTGTAAGAGAGAGAGAGAGAGAGAGAGAGAGAGAGAGAGAGAGAGAGAAGATGGTGATTAGATCAGAAGGACAAAGTTCACTCTGTATCTAATGGCTCTCTTTCATCCCATAAACAACTTACAGCACCCATTTGCCTTAAAGCACTGATGTACCCATTAAGCTGTTCCCAGCTCTTGCAGAATTGTGACAAGTTCTTCTCTTTCACTGCCCTCAGCCAAGGTACGCCACATGGCCCCTGTACTGCACACACAATTCAGGCATGTTCACACTCAAGAAGTCACAAGCATGTTTGTACGCAGACCAGCACACTTGCTCACAATTGGAAGTACCCATGATGTGGTTCACATGAAGCATGTTCTTAAAGACAAGCCTTTGGGCTCACACCAGAGAGCAAAACCAGCAGACAGGAGAAATTGATTTCTGACAGTGCAACTTTTCATTTTCTTGAAAAGTGAACATACTTTTTTCTAGCGGGCAGTAAACATGACAAAGAGGTAGGGCAGCTGATGTCCTAACATCAAGGTGGAACTGGTGGAAAGTGCCTCACACAGCCTGTGAGCTTCTAGAGAATGGGAAATTTGGCCCTACCCAACTCAGTTTGGATTTTATAGCCTTGTTTTAGAGATTAAACCGATGGCAACTTAATAAAAGTATTATTGTATGGCTAATGTTATGTGGCTCTATCTCCCTGTAGCTGCCACTCTGTACTTGCATAATGGAAACTGCCACTATTTTGTGAGGAGACATTTAACACAAACTTCTTAAATGGGAGAGGGCCACCCATAATATATTTGAAGTGGCTGCTGGTGTAAACTTATTAAAATCTGTAACACCATTCAAGTAACAAGTTTTATTTTATATATTTTTTTAAAAAAGAGAGGGCGCAGGCACTAAAATTATAGTTATCAGCAGCATGCAGGTTGCATATTCCCCTCTGGTGCCTATGAGCACAAAGATGTAGATGGCTGTCTTGAGTGTTCATGCAGGAAAACACAGTTGTTTTGATGCAGCCCTCTAGCCCAAATGTAAGTTGAACATAGTAACTCATTACACGCATTCAACACATCCCTCTCACTACTTTCAGCCCCTAATTACTCCAAGTTTGAAATTCTACTCGCTTTGTCTTAGTTTGCAATTATTAGGCAAATCAGCTTCCAATCAAGGGCTTACTTACCAGTCCGAACAGATATTTTTTGTGCTATCATTCTTCCTCCAATCACCGCTAGGCCAGTACATAAACTATGGCCAACTGTTCCACCTACTGCCACACCATAGGGATCCTGTACAAATACACATGGTCAACTTTCAATGCAGTTTTTATTGGAGGTATTTATGCATTCAAAGGGCTTGATCAGACAAAGCCACATTAAGAGAAGATTGTCAACCACTTCAAAAGTTGGGGTTAATGACCAGGGTGATTTTATTGGGCAGCTGTTTCCTGGGATAAAAGCAAAAAAGTGTGGCCATTTCCAGTTACTGCCGATACAACACTCACCCCCTCATTAAATGAGAATTGTTTTTTCCCAACTCATTTAAATACCCACTTCTGTTTAAAGGATAGAATCATGATAATGCTTAAGCAGTGGTGGCTCACCCCCAGTTTAGGGGCCTGATACAACACCTAGGCAATTCTTTTCTTTTCTGGTCCCATGAGCTCCTACCAATTTGGGTGGTGGAAGCAAAAAGAAAAAGAAAAAAGGTAGCCACAGTGTTAGCCTTCCTCCTCAGCTGATTTGCACAGATCAGCAGAGGAGGGGAGCTGTGTGCCTTTGTGTGTCCCACGAGAGAGAGGATGAACCTGTACAGGGTGTCCAGGCCAACTTTGAGCTACATCCATGACTGGAATGTGGCATATATAATGACTGTTTCAGAGGCTACTGTCTAAAATCAATCTCGGATTATTTAGCCTTTGGACAAACTTTCGACCCCATGCTACTTTATAATGCCTGAAAATATAAATACAGATACACTAATATGTGTGCCGGCACCTAAGGCAGCAATCCAATACCTGCTTACCCAGGAGGAAGTCTCACCAACTCAAGGGGACTTGCTTCCAAATAAGCAGCCCAAAGAGCTCACTTTGTCTAGCATTTAGTATATGCCAAAGGACGTTGCCAAAAGTATACCTCTGGAGGAGATGTGCATCCTGCTCTAAATCTAAATCCCCTGGCCCAATACTACAGGAGGAAAAGGGGTGTGTGTAGAAAGAGAGCAGGCAGACTCAAGTACACCAGCCATCTGCAGCAGCAAAGGAAGAAAGTCTATATGCACACACACAGCCTGCCCCTTGCATATAGAATACTTCTATCACACATAGGCTCCCTGACTGGGCACATCCTCCTTTGATTCTAGAGGCCTCACCTGAGATGCAATAATGGCTACAGGATGCAATGGGTATTTGCCTAAGTACCCCTTCTCCTCTGGTTGAGTGAAGAGAAGCAGCACAGAGAACAAATTCCACTGGCAAACCTTCATCATTTTGCTCCTTCTCTATAAGCCATGTGCTACTGCTGCAACTCCTGAATGAGTTTACTGGGCAGCAGTGCACACTTTGAACAGTTTAAGGGATGCTTTCTCTTGAGCAAATTCATGTAGCCACAATATGAAGCGAGACATTTTCACCTGTTCCGTCACTACCAGGTTCTGCTCCCCACTGCCCTTCTAAATGTATTTTATTTAGTAAGCTTAGCAGTTTCACCCCACTAAAAACAAGTTCTTGAAGACAGCCTCCCCCAACCTGGTGCCAAACCAATGGATTCAAGTTACAAGAAAGGAGATTCCAACTAAACTTCAGGAAGAACTTTCTGGCAATAAGAGCTGTTGGGGGGGCCCCATCTGTCATGGATGCTTTTATTGAGATTCCTGCATTGCAGAGGGTTGGACTAGATGACCCCTCGGATCCCTTCCAACTCTACAATACTATGGTTCTATTATTGGTTCTTGAGAATGTTGCTCTTTGATTAGATACATCTTATGCATTTCACTCACCTCTCTTGCTGCAAGAACTATTGTGGTTAACTGAGAGCGGTCGCCCCATTCGGCTAAGAACGTTAAAGTAAAAGCTTGCACAAAAATTGGAGAGATAAAGTGCAGCCATTTTCTTTGAGGTATAGCAGGGCCTGTTCCTGTTTCCACATCTCCAGGTCCATTTAATAGTTTTGTTCTCTGGAGCTAGAAGCAAAATGTGGCTATTAGAAAAGAATAGGAACTAACTCGCTCCTATGTATAAGTGCCACACATACATCAATTATCAGAACACTAACAAATTTTACATATAACTCAGATGGCAGCATTTATCACAAAGACTTAGTCAATTCAGTTCACCCAGAATCTATTGGGAAGGCCTAGTGACTAATATATATTAGCAATTTGGGTGAATAAATATTAACACTTAAGTCAGAACCAGTATAGTTCTCCTATGACCATTCTGATATGGTAATCTGAGTTTAAAACGAGAGCTAAAGCAGAATGCCAAATCTATTTCGTACTGGCGATTTCAGAAATGATTAATAAACCACAACAATTCTGATAATGTTTACTGTTTGAAGTTCTGCACTTATATACCAACAATACAAATAATAATGAAAATATCCTGAAATGGGGAGACGTTATCTAAACAACTTAACAAAACTTCTGGCTCTTAGAATACAAAAACTGTATTGAAACCAAGCCAGAAGCAACCATTGAAGGACTGTACAATATATAGCACAATAACCTACTAATAGGTTCTCACCACCAAAACTAAGAACATACAACCTACAGAGGTTAGTAGAACAATCTCAGTTAAAACATCTTCTACACTTCAATTTCTTTCTTACTGAAATTTGTATCCAGGAGTTTTTCTTCTCTTGCTCTTGCAGCACAACTGTTTTAGTCAACTGTTAAACATACTGCAGGAGGCAGAGGATATTTTGCTACATCATGCAAGAGCTATATATCTGGTGTATCAATTCCATTTGGGAACAGGTGTAGCTAAATATCTGGCTACTTTCCCTAGACTTCCTGATTTCACAAAGACACTCTGCAGGGTATACACATGCTCTGTATACTTTAACTTACTTCTTCATCCTTCTTTTTGAGTTCTGCTTGAACTTCCTCCAGCTCTTCCTGACCCTCATCTGCACCCATCTTCAAGCCTTCCCGGAGCATTCGGATGCCGAAAATTGCAAAGAGTGCTGTCGACACGTAGTAGGTGTATACTCTGGGGATTACTGTGGTGGCATAGCCAAATAAAACTAGGAGTGGAAAAACAAAAACATTTCAAGCTACCTGTGAAGTTGACCTTGCTCATTCTGTAAACCTAATTCAGGTTGCAAGCTGGTTAACAGAAAATTAGAATCTCTACTAATTCAGGGAGCTCTTAATTTATTTGGTCAGATGTATACCTCATTCCCAAAAAGGAGCCCAGGGCAGCTAGCATCAAAAGATACAACATACTGCACCATTAAAACTACAATCAATTTTCCCATTCTAGGGCAATTCATGAAACTCTTCCAGAATACACCTTCCTTTAGGTCTAACTTGCCATCTTTCTGCCAGATTTGATGCAAAGCATAAGGCATGAACCACTGCCTAGCAAGGCTTTCTTCATGTTCACAATCTATTTTTCAACCCATTAATATAAGAAGTTGCCTTGGTGAATTTGATTAAATGTCTTATGTGAGTGGTTGTAGCAGATCTCTAATTCCTTGGCCAGAAATATTTCCCATCCTTGCTACCCAAGACACTTTAACTCACACAATCACTGACAGTAACGTTGGCATGATTTTAGTTAAATAGAACACATTAGCAAAAACACAATGGGATGGATTCATGTCCCCCGTTCCACAAATGAAAGGATTCCTTCCATTCATGAGAGTCAGTCAGATCCGGGGGAAGCTCCCATTTTGCAAACTGGATACAGACAGAGGGGTCCCCCCCCCCAGATCCCACCAGCCCCACTTCAGTTCCTATTGCCGCATGTCATGCTGTTCTGGAGATTCCTCCAATTCTCTGGAGCACATTTTTGGAGGCAGCAGAGGAAGGGGAAATTCTTTTTAGGACAGAAGACATAAAAGCAAGGCCTGGCTGTCTTCTCCACATACATGTGTCACTGTTTGCAGCTTTCCTACATATGTTCCAGGACAGAGAAGCTACAGCACCCACCTGATAAACATGTCATCAACCCCAGGGCAAGCATAGCCCCAGCGAGCACTGTTAAGCGGTTGTAACGCATTGCCATGATGGCTGCAATGAAGAAAGTTTTGTCGCCAAGTTCAGAGACAATGATAACCGATATCGCAGCCACAAATGCATGGATAAATCCCAGGTTAGTCTTATCCCCGGAGTCTTCACTAACAGAATGGATGGGAGCCACTGGAGTAGGTCCTTTCTGGGGAGGAAAGAAAAAAGTTTTATTTCTCTCATCCAAATCCATCTATTCTATATTTTTCCTTATTGCACTACCTGCGGCCAGGAATTTAACTAAACTTGCATTGGGTTAAACCGGGGACAGAAACCTGCACGTAAGCCACACCCCAAATAACCTTGGGTGTGCTAACTGATTAAGAAATCAAATTATTTATTTGATTTCTTAGCTACACTTCACCATAAAGTCCCAGGGCACAATAAGTGCAGTGGTTTGAAGGGTTGTTGTTGCTGTTGTTTTCAAAAAGCAGGTCAATATACTTAAATTTTTTCCCAAAGACTGGGAAACCTGGCTTATCGGAATTTCTGATCCCAAGGACAGTCTCTAAGAGCATTCACTCAATGTTGTTTTAAAAACTCTTCAGAACTTTTCAGATATTTGCATGATTATCACAGAGAAGCCAGTGCACCTGAGGACAGTGGGGGAAGGATTTGCCTGCATGCTCTTGGCCTCAATTTAATCCATCACATGTTAGGGTGAATGCCTGTACATTTTACTTCAATACGTTTTCATATCTTGCTACTTGCTGCAAACGATGTCTTCTATTAACTAATTTATGCCATTCAGCTGCTTAATCATGATTTTTTTGGGTACATATGATACTAAGGAATGATTTTTCAGAAACAAACAAGGGGGGAAAGAGTTGAAGTTAATAACGATACTAGTGTTCAAATCTTCAGCTGCCCATGTTTCCCAATATTCTGGCAAATGATTCATGTAAACTCTGCAATTTTGCTATTCAAGTACAGTGCATGATTAGCCTGTCATATATGGATACCCCCTTCATGGATCACTGCCTTGCCGTGGCGAAGGGGCTTGAAGAACTCAGGGAAGCTATGAACTACGCCGAGCAGGGCACACAAGATGAACAGGTCATAGTGGAGAGTTTTGACCAAACGTGATCCACCTGGAGTAGGAATCGGCAAGCCACTCCAGTATCCCTGCCAAGAAAACTCCATGGACAAAGACAACAGGCATATAAAAGTTATGACACTGGAAGATGAGCCCCTCAGGTCGGAAGGTGTCCAACATGCTACTGGGGAAGAGCGGAGGACAAGTGCAAGTAGATCCAGAGCTGATGAAGCGGCTGGGCCAAAGCCGAAAGGACGCTCAGTTGTGGATATGCATGGAAGCGAAAGGAAAGTCCAATGCTGTAAAGAAAAATATTGCATAGGAACCTGGAATGTAAGAACCATGAACCTGGGTAAGTTGGATGTGGTCAAAAATGAGATGGCAAGAATAAATATTGACATCCTGGGCATCAGTGAGCTAAAATGGACGGGAATGGGCGAATTCAGTTCAGATGACTACCATATCTACTACTGTGGGCAAGAAACCCGTAAGAGAAATGGAGTGGCCCTCATAGTCAACAAAAGAGTGGCGAAAGCTGTACTGGGATGCAGTCTCAAAAATGATAGAATGATCTCGATACGAATCCAAGGCAGACCTTTTAACATCACAGTAATCCAAGTTTATGCACCAACTACTGGTGCTGAAGAAACTGAAATTGACCAGTTCTATGAAGACTTACAAAACCTTATCGAAGTGACACCAAAGAAGAATGTTCTGCTCATTATAGGGGATTGGAATGCTAAAGTAGGGAATCAAGAGATAAAAGGAACAACTGGCAAGTTTGGCCTTGGAGATCAAAACGAAGCAGGGCAAAGGCTAATAGAGTTCTGTCAAGAGAACAAGCTGGTCATCACAAACACGCTTTTCCAACAACACAAGAGACGACTCTACACATGGACATCCCCAGATGGGCAACATCGAAATCAGATTGATTATATTCTCTGCAGCCAAAGATGGAGAAGCTCTATACAGTCAGCAAAAACAAGACCTGGAGCTGACTGTGGCTCAGATCATCAGCTCCTTATAGCAAAATTCAAGCTTAAACTGAAGAAAGTAGGAAAAACCACTGGACAGGTAAGATACAATCTAAACCAAATCCCTTATGAATACACAGTGGAAGTGAGGAACAGGTTTAAGGATTTAGATTTGCTGGACAGAGTGCCTGAAGAACTATGGATGGAGGCTCGCAACATTATACAGGAGGCAGCAACTAAAACCATCCCAATGAAAAAGAAATGCAAGAAAGCAAAGTGGCTGTCCAACGAGGCCTTACAAATAGCGGAGGAGAGAAGGCAAGCAAAATGCGAGGGAGATAGTGAAAGATACAGGAAATTGAATGCAGATTTCCAAAGAACAGCAAGGAGAGACAAGAAGGCCTTCTTAAACGAGCAATGCAAAGAAATAGAGGAAAGCAACAGAATGGGAAGAACCAGAGATCTGTTCAAGAAAATTGGAAATATGAAAGGAACATTTCGTACAAAGATTACCATAATAAAGGACAAAAGTGGTAAAGATCTAACTGAAGCAGAAGACATCAAGAAGAGGTGACAAGAATACACAGAGGAATTATACCAGAAAGATATGGATGTCTCATACACCCCAGATAGTGTGGTTGCTGACCTTGAGCCAGACATCCTGGAGAGTGAAGTCAAATGGGCCTTAGAAAGCACTGCAAATAACAAGGCCAGTGGAAGTGATGGTATTCCAGCTGAACTGTTTAAAATTTTAAAAGATGATGCTGTTAAGGTGCTACACTCAATATGCCAGCAAGTTTGGAAAACTCAGCAGTGGCCAGAGGATTGGAGAAGATCAGTCTACATTCCAATCCCAAAGAAAGGCAGTGCCAAAGAATGCTCCAACTACCGCACAATTTCACTCATTTCACATGCTAGCAAGGTTATGCTTAAAATTCTACAAGGAAGGCTCAAGCAGTATGTGGACCGAGAACTCCCAGAAGTGCAAGCTGGATTTAGAAGAGGCAGAGGAACCAGAGACCAAATTGCAAACATGCGCTGGATTATGGAGAAAGCCAGAGAGTTCCAGAAAGACATCTACTTCTGCTTCATTGACTATGCAAAAGCCTTTGACTGTGTTGACCACAGCAAACTATGGCAAGTTCTTAAAGAAATGGGAGTGCCTGATCACCTCATCTGTCTCCTGCGAAATCTCTATGTGGGACAAGAAGCTACAGTTAGAACTGGATATGGAACAACTGATTGGTTCCAAATTGGGAAAGGAGTACGGCAAGGCTGTATATTGTCTCCCTGCTTATTTAACTTATATGCAGAATTCATCATGCGAAAGGCTGGGCTGGATGAATCCCAAGCCGGAATTAAGATTGCCGGAAGAAATATCAACAACCTCAGATATGCAGATGACACAACCTTGATGGCAGAAAGTGAAGAGGAATTAAAGAACCTTTTAATGAGGGTGAAAGAGGAGAGCGCAAAATATGGTCTGAAGCTCAACATCAAAAAAACGAAGATCATGGCCACTGGGCCCATCACCTCCTGGCAAATAGATGGGGAAGAAATGGAGGCAGTGAGAGATTTTACTTTCTTGGGCTCCATGATCAGTGCAGATGGTGACAGCAGTCACGAAATTAAAAGACGCCTGCTCCGTGGGAGAAAGGCGATGGCAAGCCTAGACAACATCTTAAAAAGCAGAGACATCACCTTGCCAACAAAGGTCCGTATAGTAAAAGCCATGGTTTTCCCAGTAGTGATGTATGGAAGTGAGAGCTGGACCATAAAGAAGGCTGATCGCCGAAGAATTGATGCTTTTGAATTATGGTGCTGGAGGAGACTCTTGAGAGTCCCATGGACTGCAAGAAGATCAAACCTCTCCATTCTGAAGGAAATCAGCCCTGAGTGCTCACTGGAAGGACAGATCGTGAAGCTGAGGCTCCAATACTTTGGCCACCTCATGAGAAGAGAGGACTCCCTGGAAAAGACCCTGATGTTGGGAAAGATGGAGGGCACAAGGAGAAGGGGACGACAGAGAATGAGATGGTTGGATGGTGTTCTTGAAGCTACTAGCATGAGTTTGATCAAACTGCGGGAGGCAGTGGAGGACAGAAGTGCCTGGCGTGCTCTGGTCCATGGGGTCACGAAGAGTCGGACACGACTAAACGACTAAACAACAACATATGGATACAGATACAAGACTTCTCAAAGTATATGCGCTTATCAGTAATTAAAATAATTCATTCTGCTGCACAACAAGGCATTTTGAAGCCTTCTCTATACAGTGGGGTAGGAGAGCTGGGGTAGAAAAAAAAATCACACCTGGAAACCTAGGAGGCTTAGTTTGGTCAGAATCAAGTATACATTTCCAGAGTTAATGCTAAATACATTACTTCTGGTAAATGAGCCCCCAAAAGCCACTAGAGACAGCTGTGAAAATTTGTGTCCTGGGCTTTTTAGACTTGTCTACCCATGTATTATCTGAAACCTAAGGGGCACTTTGGTTGCCAGATGTGAAATATACTGGCATTATTTTCAGCTCTCATACTCCACTACTAAAATGCCTCTTCCTTAGGGTAGGGCTACTTGAGACTGTCAACAAACTTGAACCTGAGAATGAAATGTTTCATGATTATATACTGATGTCAATTACACCAGCTGAGAGATGAGTTGCAGAGCTACCATTTTGTACCAGAAGAATAGCCACCCCCCCCCCCTGAATGCAGTAATTTCTTCAGGGGAAAATTTGAAAGTTAACAATGTGTTGGTTTTAACTTTTTATGAATTTGAATAGTTAACAGAATTGTAAAGAAAAACATTTATTATGTTCTTCTTGACAACAGACTGCAGTTGAAGAGATGCCCCTGTATTGGTAAACTAGATTTTACATACATTAGAACACACTACTGTACTAATGTTTCACATCCCTGCTTACCAGTTTGCTGATTTGTCGTATTTGCATGCCAACTTTCCTCCAGATAGCCTGGAATGGCAGATATGGGGTCACCTCATTTTAGCCTCTGGTGTAGTTCAGGCAAACACTTTAGTGCCCAAAGTTCTTCAGTGATCTTCAGGATTAAATGAAAACATAGCCAGGTCTTCCTAATTGAACTGCAACATTCTTAATTGCATCAGACTTGATGATCCCTTAAGTCAGGCATGGCCAAACATGGCCCTCCAGCTGTTTTGGGACTACAACTCCCATCATCCCTAGCTAACAGGACGTGGTCAGGGGTGATGGGAATTGTAGTCCCAAAACAGCTGGAGGGCCAAGTTTGGCCATGCCTGACTTAAGTGATGTCAAAGCGTACTCCTGCTACAATTATCAACACATTGATACTACTATGGCAACAATCACAGTTACCCAAGAGTTTTAAATGATGCCATTTAAGTGGCTGGAATGTGACATCAAGTTAACACATATGTGAGAAAGAGAAGTAAAGACCATATATAGCTAAATCTATTGTAGACAACAACAGATCAGAACAGTGTTGTCCAGTAGACATTGTGTTGCATTACAAGACAACTGTTCATTTATGGACTAATTTTGGGTGAAAAACTTAAGAGCACTTCACACCACTTTTTGTATCCTGCTTCACATACGTAAGTACACAAAGACCACTTCAAATTTGACCTCAAGACTTCCAACCACTTCAGCATATTTTCTGTGCCCTGGCATTCCTGTTAATATTTAATGTTTTAATCACTCAGTTATAATTTATCATTGCAAGCTACCTGAAGTAGCTCTATATTTTGCACTTCAGACTTTGAGTCATCTATACTCAGCTGATCACATATTTGTGGTATTTTACCCTAAGCTGCCATCTCTCCCCCTTATTACAAAGCTTAGGTTCCAGTCACCCTGGAGAGATTTCTGTTTACGTCTATGCCAAACTCATCCCACGTGTAACTTTTCAACCACTTCAGCAACCCCAGATGTGCCATACTTTATGAATTACTATACCATACTTCATTGTAACCTTCTGAATCACCCATATTATGTCTGATAAAGCGGGTACTTGGAGTGTACAGACAGGTGTGGAAAGTGGCATTCCTTTAAGGTCAGGAGATTCTGAAACAACATCCTTATCATATATTACAAGGAAAAATTTCAAATTCCACTGAAGGTAAGATCAAGACAGTGGCCCCATACACTCTGAATCTAACAGATCTATCAAGGCCAAATCCTATCCTACTGCTCAAACTCAGAAGCACTATCCGTCTGAAATGCAGAGAACTCAAGGTAAAATTTAAGTTGCCTAGATTTCAATCTTAATATGCATGAAGTTTTAAACTGTAAAGCTCTCTTTTCTTTTCTTTAAAAAATAAAAATAAAGATCAGGTAGCATGTAGAAAATGTTTCACCCTGCCAGCCCTTTGTCACTGATGACACAACCATCAAAGAAAGGTGAAAATCAGGAGTAACACGGAAAACTGGATCTGTAGATAAAGATAATACTTATGGCTTGCTTGGACTCAGTAGCTGTATTTTCCAAAAAGATGTGTCGTGTTGAAGCTGTATTACAGGGGCATGAAAGCTTTAAGTCACATACAGTGTGGAGCTATAGAATCTGAGCTTCTTTTTATGAGTCATTTTTGCATTGCTCCTGAGTCATTTTTGAATTGCTCAAGCAATTTTAACTTCTAAATTACTGGTTTCTCTTAAGTACACTATTCTCACCTTATTAAATTAAAGGGTTAATTTTAGCCTGAGGGAATTTACCTGTACTGTGCTTGACTAATTACTAATCCCTTGATTAAAGTGAACACAATAAATGACATTTTCTATTTTACAACAAGAAGTTTTAATTGTGCCACAAGAGCTATTGAATGGCTACAGCACTATATGGGAATTGTGACAGGGTTCCTAACACAGTGCCAGTTAGAAACTGGGACAGAAAAGCTAGGAGCCAAATGGCTTCTGGGACCTGGGTTGTAGTTGCCAAAACACAATGTCTAGTTGCCACTGGGGGGCAGTGGTCAGCAACACTTTTTACTTATTATTTTGATAAGCATGAATTAATACACAATTCACATAATTGATACATTGTTAATATCACTTTTTTAGCAGAAATTGTTAATACAAAAGAAATTAGTGTTTATAATAAAAATATTGGTACCATACTTCAGTTTTCAACACACTCTTTATTGTTAAACTCATATTGTCTACCCTTAACATATCCTTTGAGGCTTCAAAGCACATGCATTTCAGTAATCCTTGAGTGTCAGCCAGGTGCAAAAAATGGCACCCAGACTTTTTAAAGTGCTCGCAAATAGAGAATCTTTAGGCGCAAAATGCACCTTGCACCCTAATTTCAAACCCTGCCCTCAACCTACCAATGAACTGATATTCTAATAAAAAGCACAAGCAATCGTTATGACATCCCCTGCAAGCAGAACCAACTAGACATGTTCAGGAATTTATTAATCAATTGTCGACAGAAAAAAATGGAGAAGGAATGTTTTATGTTAACAGAATTTGAACTGTTACCATTACCACTCTGTGACAAAAAGTTCACCAAAACCTCTCCACCCCTGAAGGCTGCCAAGAAGTCACAGTGGTCTGAGACAATGAGGCAGGCTTCTCATCTTGATTGTGCAGCTTGGCAACACTTTAGTCTCCAGGATGCCAAACTGTGATAAACAAAAACAATGCATTTAGCTCACTCCTTCAACTGAACCTGCACCAATATTTGTATGGCTTGCTTCACACTTTAGTCTGCAATTGTTTTTGCTGCGGCTACCCTGGCTGTTTGTGGCAGCTCATGCACAAAGTGTCAACAGAGACAGACTTGAAAATACTCATGCTGTAAGAGCCATAAATGCACCTCTGGTATGAAAGAAACACTGTTTCTGATAGAATGCACTAACATACCAGTGGCATGTATAAAGTGCAAAGTGGCCCTAAGTACCCTGTGTATTATACATTATTTAAAATGAATAACTTAAAGGTAAAGGTAAAGGTACCCCTGCCCGAACGGGCCAGTCTTGACAGACTCTGGGGTTTGTGCGCCCATCTCACATCTATAGGCCGGGGGCCAGCGCTGTCCGGAGACACTTCCGGGTCACGTGGCCAGCGTGACAAAGCTGCATCTGGCGAGCCAGCGCAGCACACGGAACGCCGTTTACCTTCCCGCTGGTAAGCGGTACCTATTTATCTACTTGCCCCCGGGGGTGCTTTCGAACTGCTAGGTTGGCAGGCGCTGGGACCGAGCAGTGGGAGCGCATATTCTGAAGGATCTCAATGAATGATCCAAGCAAGCATCTTGAAGACCAACAACAAATACAGTACACATGGCAGATCTTTGAATTTTCCTCATTAATGCAAGGGAGAAGTTGCCTGAGGCTTCCTCTTTGACCTGGAGAACAAGACACCACATTTTAAGTCTCTGAGCTGAACAAGCCTCAAGGCAAGCAATACCCATTGTCTCAGCAGAACCTCTATTAAGTAGAGATGCCTGCTTTATCCCTGGTCTATGCAAGAGATTCACTAGGAGGATCTGTGATTTAACCATAGATTAAAAGCATATGTTATCGGGAACAGTGAGGCCATAGCGTATTATGATTTTATGGTTATAAGAATAGGATGGTACCTACACCAGGCCATACCATACAGTACCCTACTTCTTTAAACAGTCATGGCTTCCCCCAAATAATTCTGGGACCTGCAGTTTGTTAAAGAGTGCTGACAGTTGCCTCACACACCTACAGTTCACAGTGAATCAGAATTCTTCTACGCAGAGAACATAGGCTCAGGAGGTAAGTGCCTGTCATTTCAAATTATCCAGAACCACAGAAGTGGGAAGAGCTCAGAAAAGGACCTGAATTTGCTTCTATATGCCAGTGTGTGCTGCTGCTACTATAAGACCAAGATCGCACAAAGTAGGGAACTCTGTTGCCCATAGTCAACAGCATTAAGTTGAACTTGCTGCAAGTACAGCAGGGTGCAGAATCTTCGGTCCTCCAGGTGTTGCTGAATGACAATTGCCATTGTATCTGACCACTGCCCATTCTGGGTGGGGCTGAAGGGAGCTGATGTTCAACAAAATCTGAAAGGTCACATATTCTCAATCTTTGAAATACAGAGCAGTTTTGTGCCCTTAAGGAATATTTATGTTAGAAATATCTGGCTGCCATGGTTTCCACATCAAGCAGGAATACTGTGGAACCAGAACAGCAGCATTTGCTAGAAGTAGAGACATTCTCAAATTATAAAAAAGAGAGAAACATGAGTGTTAACTACATAAAAGCCAGAGGGAACAGAGAAAGGCAGTGTAGACCCTCTCCAACTTCTTATATGACAATGGAGATTTTCAGGAGAGGTTCAAAGTCAGCTCTCCTCACCCCCATGCCAAGGTAAAATGGAAAAACTGCCTGTCTCTTTGTGTGACTTCTTCAGGGCAGCAAGCCTCCTAGCAAACAAAGTGGCCAGGCAAGGCTCCTGTGTTGTAGATCACTGCATAATAAGCAGAAGTGCTGCAGCAGAAGATTTCCACCATCATCAGAAAACCTGCCTCCTGGAGAAAAGTTTTAGCATTTTGAATTTCTACTTCCCACCCAGTTTTAAAAGTCACAGCAGCCTTTCCAGGGAGAGGAGTAGCAAAGGACTGAAATGGTAGGGCATTGAATGAGACAACCTCTTTGAAATTTCCTCGCATTGGAATAGCTAAAGTAGGGTGGAGTCACAGAAAACTTCCAGGCAAATTATTCTCCCCCCCCTCCCAATTCTAGTGCAGCACTTCACTATTAATCACTTGCTCCCTACTTAACCACCCTGTTAAGGTCAGAGTGGTAAAATGAAGTCTTCAGTGCAAAAATCAATTTGTGGGGAGGAAAAGTGGGTGGTTCTAATGCACATTAGTGACTGCCAAATAGCAAGTCTCACACTTCTAATACTTTTAACAGTCACACACTGCTAGTTTTCAGTAATGTAATCAGAAATAAAATCTGACCATTTAACACCTGCTGTTCCCATTTGTGGCCATGCTCCTTTTGTGAACAAAGATATGCAGGTTACATAATTGAGAAAATTCTATGGACAAATGCAACATATGTTCCATTCTCTGTTGAACCATTGCACCCCAACCATGATTTTATGGGTAGATATAGGACTCCTACGCAAGTCTAAGCCACAGCACCTTTTTCTTCAAGACTGATTCTTGCTCCCACCTCCCCTGACAACACTCTGGGAACACAGTCCACTTTTTCTTCTCGGAACTAAATTTCAAAATTATGGCTATAATGTGATACAACTATGAAATCTTATGCTGGTACTCTGTACCTGATTGTATCCCTATGGCTTTCAATAAAAGTCATTTTAACCATCTCCCAGCCCCATGGATGTATTATCTAACTTTATGAACAATTCTCTCAGCACAGATGTGGTGGGGAACTTTGGCCGTCCAGATGTTGCCGAACTGCAACTCCCATCAGCTGTAGCAAGATTGGCCAGGGGTGATGGGAGCTATAGTTCAACAACATCTGGAGGGCCAAAGGTCCCTTTTTGTGGCAGTTTGTGGCACAAACTTTCACGTACAGGCCCAAGTTAATCAAGTGCATGAAGTGCTACCCTTAGCTGGGGAAGGGGGGGGGAGCTCAAAAGTTTATAAAACGTTTGGGTGGAAAGCTATTGCGGTTTTATACATGCACCTGCTGGCAGACCCATAGGCCTGGGGAGGGAATAAGAGGAGCAAAACAGCCGGGTGGAAAGACCACGAAATCCTCGAGTAAATTCATGATGGGAAGGAATAACACTACCTGCACCTAATGAAGTGAAGTCCACCAAGCCTTCCCGCCCATCCCCCTTGCAGCTGCTGCCAGCACGCGTTCACTGAGAAACTCCCCAACAAACACGTGTTCGAAACTAAGGTTGGCTTCTCCCGTCAGGATCTCTTCCTCCTCCCCATTCCCTCCCCCACAGGCACGAGAGCCACGTCAGGGCTCTGCCAAGGAGCGGAGAGCGCCCTCCGTTTACGCGCCCCGAAGAACGTCTCGTGTGAGTGCGCGCACACGTGTATTTTTTGGGGGGGTGGAGGGGGAGATGCGGTCGGAGGATGCTCTGAAGAGCCGGGGCCAGCCTCGCTCCAGGCCCCCGAGCCGCCCGCTCCCCTTCGAGCCTACCCCCGGCGCCCCTCACCTCGGCCTTGGCCAGCTCCGGCCCTTGCACCGCCGGCTGCTGAGGCGGCGGCGGCTTCTGCTGCTCCTGCTGAGGCGGCGGCGGCGGCTCCCCCCGGTCCTGGCCATTCTCCGGCTCCGAGGCGGCGAAGGGTGCGGCGAGGAGCAGCAGCAGCAGGAGCCGCGCGGGGCCCGCCATTCCCGGCGCCGAGTCCTCTCCCGCTAACAGGAAGAAGCGCGGCGGCGGCGGCAGCGAGAGCGGAGGCGGCGCTTCCCCGCCGCCATAGCCGCTTCCTTCTCCGCGACCCCTCAACCAAACAACGCCGAAGCTGTTCCCTCCGCCACGCCAACGAAGCCTCAGAGGCGGGGCCCGCCCCCTTGCTCCGCATCCGCTTCTCTGATTGGTGGCGCCGGAACCAGCACGTTCGAATCATCCCCGCTTTGCAAAGAGCGAGAGAGAGCTGCGCTCGAAGGGGGCGGGGCTGGGGAGAGCGAGAGAGCGAACCTACCTAACCCTACCTGGGTCACGTGGCGCTTTCCCCTCCGACCCGCTCCCTCCCTCTGGGGCCGCGCGACTCCTCAAGAATTCTGGTAGTTTAAGTGGGTGGGAAATAAAGACCCAGGCGTGCAATGTAAATTGTGCACCTTATGATGCATGAGATCATGGCCACTGGTCCCATCACCTCCTGGCAAATAGAAGGGCAAGAAATGGAGGCAGTGAGAGATTTTACTTGGGCTCCATGGTGGGAGTTCTGGGATGCTTGTCAACATCTGCATTCAGTTGCCCTGATCTTGTGAAGGAGATCTGCATCTTGTTTGGCAAATAAGAGAAACAGATATTTATGGCAAACTATGGACATAAATGCACCTCTGCATAAGGACCCTGTCTATTAGCACCACACTCTTTTGCATGGAATGCACATTTTGAGGTGCTTTCAAATATGCATGCAAACAGATGCATGCTAACAGTTTATTTCTTCCTCTTGGGTTGGGGCATTGTTGAGGGCTTTTTGTTGGAGAGGGTTACTGGTGGACTCGTCATGTGCGGATGCCTCATCATTGTCTTCCAAAGCAACTACTCTATTCCCAACTTAAAAATGGAAAGTGTAATGCTGGTGGTCAACAAAAGAGGTTTAAAGACTGTCTCAAGGCAAATCTTTAAAAATGTAGTATAAACACTGACAACTGGGAAACACTGGCCTGCGGGTGCTCCAGTTGGAGAACAGCCTTTACCAAAGGTGTCAAGGGCTTTGAAGACACTCAAACTCAGGACACAAGGGAGAAACGTGCTAAGAGGAAGGCACACTTGGAAAATCCACACCGTGATCAATTCCCGCCCAGAAACCAATGTCCCCACTATGGAAGGAACGTGTGGATCCAGAATTGGCCTCCACAGTCACTTACTGACTCATTGTTAAAACTGTGTTTATGGAAGACAATCTTACTTGGCTATGAGTGATCGCCAAAGAGAAAGAGATCTGGAAATTGTTCAGTTTGGTTGTGTACTTTTTGAAGTTTTGTTTTATTACATATAACTGCTTTTATGTTTGCAGTTATGTGTTTGTTTTTAATATGTTGTAAGCCACCTTGAGCAGTTTAAACTGTGGAAAGGTAGCATACAAATAAAATGATTGATTGATTCATAACTAGAACTGAATTATATTGCCAGTGAGACTTACCTCATGGTAAACACAGGTTGGTTGGGCTGCAAATTCTCCTTGGTTACTACTTGTAAGCAGCTACACAATCCATCTGCAAATGTTACTGTTTTTAAACATTGTGCTTAAATTGTGTACTTGTTCTTTTAATTGACTTATTACTTAGTTGCTATTGCTTTATACTACTTTAATTTTGTGTGTTTGTGTACAAGCCAACCAGAGAGCCCATGTTATGGGGTGACAGTAAATCCATCAGTAATACTCTACCTACTCTAAAGTAGCCCCACTGACATCACTGTCTGTTCATTATTGTGATGAAGTATGCAGTTCAATGAGTGCAGTCTCAGCAGCTCGGACATTCCAGCTATGCAGCGCAAAGTGCTATGTTGACATAAACTTAGTTACTTGAGCAACTTCCCTGAGTTTATTCTGGAGACATAGAGTCTGAGTGACACACTGGATTGTTCACTTACCGCTGCAATACATTTCTGACCAGAAAGGTGGGTGGAGGATCCTTAATTTGTCGATGTCTCGTCATACATCTTTTCCTGCCAACATTAGCCAAACAACTTGACAGAATCAGTAATTTTTTTCTGTTTACAAGACTGTTGATTTACACCCAGAAACACTGCCAGGGATAAATAGCCTTGAAGCAAAGCCAGGTGTCCTTTTAGGAACGCAGCCCAGTTCTTGTTACTGGAAGTGCCAAATGTAAATGAGGATTAAATAAAAACAAAGCTGGATTATTTTAAAAAAGTTATTGCATAGCAGCAGCAACAACAAAACCCCCAACTGTTACTGTTGTTCTATTATGAAGGTTACACCACCTTAGACATTTGAGTTTGAAAAATAAAGAACACTTGGAAGCCATCTTGTTTTACTGTGGTACTTACATAGAATTCAATAACTGGTTAACCTGAAAATCTTTTGGCTCAATCCTGCAGCAGTGTCCACATCATAACTGGGTGATGAGCTCATTTGACTCAACTGCATGGTATCAGATGAGCCTATGAGATGGCATAGATTACAACCTGCTTATCACTAAAATATTTAATATAACAAAATAAATGGCTTAACCAAACTGTACCACATCCATCAACTAAAAATTCCAGAGCATTGGTCTTCAACTGGTCATTATCACCACTCTCCATTATTCTAGGAGAGGGAAAGGAAAGGAACAAAGTAGAGTTACTAGGTGTTTTGAGATGAGATTGGAGAACTTTGGGAATTTTTTTGGGACAAATTTAAGGTATCCACTTGAAATAATAAAATACTGTATTTGAAATGGTTCTGGAATATGTGGAAAGGGCGTCAGTTATTCTAGAGGCCTTAAGGCTCTAGCCCAGGATCCTCATCAGGTGCTCAACCCTTTTAACAGCAAAATCCTTGGCATGTATGCTCAGAAGTTCTGTTGAGTTCATTGGGAGTTACAACCTTAGGGCACAACCCTATGGACATTTATTCAAGCAGAAACAGAGAACCCATGGCCGCCTATGGTGGGTCAGGCTGATGGGAATGGTGGTTCAGCATCTGGAAGGCCACAAGTTCTCCAGTCTTGTATCCGGTGCTTTTTGTGTGTGACAAAAAGGGTACCTACACCTTTCCCTCCCCCTGCCCTGCTCATGGCAGCCATTTTGTTCTGGCACCCAACACACTTTATATAGAGTGTACAGTGGTACCTCGGGTTAAGAACTTAATTCGTTCTGGAGGTCTGTTCTTAACCTGAAACTGTTCTTAACCTGAAGCACCACTTTAGCTAATGGGGCCTCCTGCTGCCGCTGTGCGATTTCTGTTCTCATCCTGAGGTAAAGTTCTTAACCTGAGGTACTATTTCTGGGTTAGCGGAGTCTGTAACCTGAAGCGGAGTATGTAACCCGAGGTACCACTGTACTGTCACCTCGTTTGCTTTTTTAAATCAAAAAAGTACTTCCTGTACTGTAGATTAAGTATCTTTGTCCTGGGAGGCAGTTCCAAACACAGAATTTGCACACAAGACCGTAGTTCTCTCTTTCAACAAGATTCTCACGCTTCTGTCTGCAAGTGCAGTATATTATTATTAATATTAATTAAATTTATAGAAATTCTGTGGGCCTAATAAAATAGCAAGAATGCCAAGGAGTGGGGTAGAAGCCCACACCCATCAGGACTGCTAGCTTCAAAAGGCAGGGCTTCAGTGGCCTGTGTAACACTTTGCTCTTCCTCATATGTAACAAACCAAGATTGAATTGTGCAATTATATGCAAATTTTTGTATAAGTAATGCTGCTCCATGTTGCAGCATCCAGCTTTTCTTAACAGCACTTTCTTTTCCCCACCAGAATTGGCTCACAGCCTTCTGGGTACTCTCTGTATATATGTGGGGTTTTTTTAATTAAAAAAATTACTTCATTAAGTACTTTTCTCTGCCATGTTATTCTATTGTGGTTGAAGAAAATAAGCAGGACAGTATTAATTTGCTTCTTTCAAAGCAGACCAGTCGTTCAGGTTTTTATTAAATATGTAAATATTACATTGGGTATTCTACATACAACAGATGGATAAAATAGTACAAAATATACACCATCAATTTTAAATAGTTTTATAAAAACGTAAGTCATTGCTGTACCAGACAAAATTTGATCCTAAGTACAGTCTGTGAGAACCAAATGTCATTCCCTAGCTTTCTTGGGCTTGTTACACTATGAAGAAAATCTTTAAGCCTTTGCTCCCATGCACTCATATGAAAATAAATAATAAAATAGACGATACTACAGTAGTACTATATGTTCAACTACCCTGGTGTGAAAGACATTAACAGGGTTAATCAACATCACATCTTCCAACAGAGTGTGTGTGTGTGTGTGTGTGTGTGTGTGAGAGAGAGAGAGAGAGAGAGAGAGAGAGAGAGAGATGGGTAGAGTACATGTTGTTCAGATTAACAGTACTTAGGACAGCACTTATGGGACACCTGGGTTTCCAAAAGCATTTTTTCAAAACCATTACCAGGGGTTTCCAGACCCTTGTGCAAGGAGACCCACTTCACTGTGAGCTGAAAAAGACAAACAGTGTAGCTGGAGTGAGGTAGAGGACATGAACTGAGCTACCCAGAACCATATTTTGTTTGGTTGGAGGAAATACGTATGTGAGGCTATTGGGAAGGCTTATTTTATGAAATGTCAATGCAGTTATGTAGCTTCTCAAGCATTAACAGGTTGCTGAAAGCATAAGATATTCTCCCCCACCGGCTTCCTTTTTTTAAAAAAAATCAGAATTTCTAATCCTTACATTCTTAGGAAATAACTGTGCATGGCCATGGGCCTGCAATGATCTTCAGGCGCTGTAACTTGCAAAGTTACATTGGGGCAGGAAGCCTGACCCCGAAAACTGTTGCATCACATGGCTGTGGTCTCCTTTGTTTTGGATCGAAACCATGACGTGCAACTACATTTTCTATATTTGCATTGTTCTGAACACCCATGCGCTTATCTAGAATGGTTCATACAATGAAAGTCTCCATTTAAACATAGGCGTTTGTGAGAAACACGACAATGTTATTCTCTGTACTACTGGGAGCAGTTCTCGCATACAATTTTCTTATAAAGGAATGACAGCAACAGAGTTATTTAATTTTCCAGGTTGTGCCTTGCCTTCAAGCTTTATAGAATAAGAAGCTGCAGTTGAGATTTCTGCTTCTAAATATTCAAACTCTGATTTCAAAATGAAAAGTAGTATAATTTTCAAGTGTAGAAATAAGAACAGCCAATTTACACATGCATGGTAATTGTTCCAAGTAACTATTAGCAATGTGGTTCAAAAGAGTCCATTCACATACGCAACGGCTATTAAAATGATTTTTCATCATTTTGTTATTCAAATGATGTGCATGAATATGTGAATCGGACTGAAGGTGCAGCTGTTTCTTTCAGTTCTGCATGCTGCACAGAACGAATGCAGAAAAATAAATACATGTTCAATAGTACCGTCTTCACTCTTACTATGTAAATAATTCCTTCTCATTAAGGCCATATGTAACAAATATGGCTTCAGGTTTGAGCATTTGGTGGGGGAGATGGACACACGCAGAATCTCTTTGTTCACAGTATTATCTTAGCATACTCAGAAGTAAGTTCTGCTGTGTTCAATGGGCTTACCTGAAAGTATGCCACTTTGAACTCAATGATACTTCCTTTTGAGTATTCATAAACCGGTTGTTTCCATATACCACAGCAGTTCATTCTAAAAACTAAGTGGTAAAAGGATTTCAGACCGATCTGCATCAATTCAGTTTTAGTCAAATCCTCTGCTTATAACAGCCTCTTGACACCTAGAAAAAGATTTCCATTCCCACAAGTTAAGATGAACAGCCTAAAAAAGAAAGGGTACATAGGCTTTCCGACACTTTGGATACTGTTTGAAGTTGCTCAGGTAATATTCATGGCACAAAACGGCACTCACTGCCTGGCTGAAGAACACATAAGTCACAACAAGCCACCACGTTAAATTGTTAAACCCAAACATGACAGCCATTGACAGGTATATTAGAAGTTCGGCAAAGTAATGCGGACAGGACACAAACTCAAACCAGTCGCCGAAAGGAATACTGTGGTCCAAATTTAGTACTTTCCCTGAAATAGCAAAAAGTAAACAGGTGTTAGTCTTGTCTAGCTGAGGAATAATGTTGAAATACATCCCATTTTCACCAGCACTGATCTAATTTGTGGGTATTAGTGTTGTGGGGAAAGCAACAATACTTGCAAGATTATGGATGTGCAAGGTACTGTAACGTTTTTTACCTGGAGGAGCAAAAGCTAGACTAGAACCAACAGCAAAATATCTTACCTGATTTATTTTTTCTAAGATTAGCTAGAATCACATGACATCTATGTTGATGAACAGAGGCCCAAATGAACATCAGGACTCCAAGGACATGGTACCAGCAGACAGTCAGTCGGTGATCTTTCCCTGAATTATGCAGAAAGAGGGTATGTTTAGATGCTAAAAGAATCAGAATCTATATTTCTTCTAGCAGCTAGCTCAGGCGGTTCTCCCAACTGCATGTCTCGTCTTGGACGACACTCTTAACGCCACGTTCAAGATACAGAGGAGTATCAAATTCTTCCCTACAGTCCTTATTCTAAAGATCTGGCATACTGTCATGCTTATCGTTTCTATGATACCCCCAACTAAAAAAAGAGGCAAAAATTAAGTAGTGTTTGAGCTAGGAGGGCTGGCAAATCAACACATAAAGCAGGAATGGGGAACCTGTGGACCTCCAGATATTTCCACCAGGTTCAGTCATCATGGCCAATGGTCAGACATGATGGAAACTGTAGTCCAACTGGTTCCCCAACCCTGACTTAAAGGAACATTGCACAGAAGTGAAATAAATTCTTAAATTATGGCATATTTCTGTAGATCTGATAACTAATGGGGGAATTTTTCATAAAAGCAAATGAATTTAATAAAGCAACAACTTATAGACACTTACAGCAAATTTAATATGGTGTACTTCTGTGATTCATCAACAGGAACTAGTTTAAAATCCCAGCTCTGCAGTATGTACTAGGCCAGAACTCACACAGACAACAGAAATCTCTCTGTCCCTGCCTGCTCCCGATTCTTGTTTGATTTAATCCCCCCCCCCCAAAAAAAAAGAGCTAAAGGCATTTTACCTTGGTCTACAATAAGGGAAACAAATATTTATAAAAACACTTATGGCATAAATTCGCACAAAACTACATGCAAGTATGTGCCACAGAGTTCTACTTCAGTAACTATTTCAATCCAGTCTGCAAAAACTAAAAGCTCACATACTGATTTGTGAACAGAAGCTGGCCCTAGTAAATGCATTCTTTATTATCCTTGTGATTATGTTTGACCTGTGGCTTCCTACATTGAACAGGTCTCTGCATTGCTAGCATTTGAGAACTAAAAGAAATGGACACCTCAAATTTTATGGTGAAAAAATACTTATCTCTAATCCAGACCTATATTAAAAAAAACCTGAATAAAAATATTTTGGGGGTAGTTTTTCAATGGCAAGCTACATCCCACTGTATCTCAGAGTAAGATGTCGCCAAACCAGATCAAGGATGTGATGTTGGGAGTAGTCTGCTACTCTGGATTGGTTTTCGTTTGAAAAAAGGGGCTTTTTAAAATCCTTATAAGTTGATAGCTTTCTATACTCTTACGTTCCATTTTGCTGTGTGTTTACCAGGCTTCAGCCTAATCTACTCCCATGGAAAACAAAGAAGCATTATATAAGATGCTGCTGCTAAATAAGATACTTACCTTCCTGGACATTGGTTGGCACTTGACATAACAAAGTTAAGCCCAGCAGAACATAGTAACAGAGTCCAAAGCAGTACTGTACAATATGGATGACACCTCCTGAGAACACACTGATGTGAAGACACTCTTTTAGCCGTCTACAGCTGTTTAACCAGACAAAGAGGCAAACCAGGAAAACAGACAAGGATTCACCACCTAGAAATCCAACACAGGTTGCTCTTTTCACCAGACATGTCAGATTCTCATTAAAAGGCAGGCGAACAGCAGGATCAAAAGAGAAAGTAAATGCTTGCAAAAACAATAACTCAGACACATTGCATTATGTTTGCATGCATAACTCCAAGAACTTAGCAATATCGGTAGAACCATTATTGCATCGGGCACTTTCAAAACTGTTCATTTACTTTATGAATAATCTGAGTCATCTCATCAGGGCAGCGAATAATGTATTTCATCATAATTGCAAAACATCCACCTACTATGAGATTCAAGGCTGCTCATCTGAATGATCTAAGTGGTGAATTCCTTGTGTGTGAAAAGCTATTGTGTCTGATACAAGGTAGTAGTTTGGATTTGATATCCTGCTTTATCACTACCCTAAGGAGTCTCAAAGCTGCTAACAATCTCCTTTCCCTTCCTCCCCCACAACAAACACTCTGTGAGGTGAGTGAGGCTGAGAGACTTCAAAGAAGTGTGATTAGCCCAAGGTCACCCAGCAGCTGCATGTGGAGGAGTGGGGAAGCGAACCCGGTTCACCAGATTATGACTCCACCACTCTTAACCACTACACCATGCTGGCTCTCAGGGTTCCACCCTAGCCATTTCTCAGACATGCAAGGAGTTTCTCTTTTACATGAAGGAGGATTCAAACAAAAAAATGCTCCACCTGCGTTCTCAAGTGGTACACTTCCAGGAGAACCCAAACCTTGAAATGTGTGCTTAAGGGAAACTTGCATCTCTAAATAATAGGGGGAAGTAAAGGAAGTCATTCTACTGCCAGTGGTGCAACTGTGAATATATGTTAAAAAATTGTAACGTGCACTGACATACATGGGGCATGGGTGGCATTGTGGGTTTAAACCAAAGAGCCTAGGACTTGCTGATCAGAAGGTCTGCAGTTCGAATCCCTGCAACAGGGTGAGCTCCCGTTGCTCGGTCCCTGCTCCTGCCAACCTAGCAGTTGGAAAGCACGTCAAAGTGCAAGTAGATAAATAGGTACCGCTCTGGTGGGAAGGTAAATGGCGTTTCCGTGCACTGCTCTGGTTCGCCAGAAGTGGCTTAGTCATGCTGGCCACATGACATGGAAGCTGTATGCCGGCTCCCTCAGCCAATAAAGCAAGATGAGCGCCGCAACCCCAGAGTTGGCCATGAATGGACCTAATGGTCAGGGGTCCCTTTACCTTTTACTGATATACATGTTATGGGGAAATAGTTTTGAGTTTTAAAACACTGTTTAAGTGGAGCAGATAGAGCCCTGAGGAAAGGAGAACACAGGGGGTTTATTTTTCCATGACAAGCAACAGTTCATATGATTCTCGGGTGTCTCAGGATGTTTTGAAACAGAAAGAGTTTTGGCCGCCCTATATGATTACCTCTGTTGGGAGGGAGCCTGGGGAACTGTGACCCTGTTAATTCTCCTCAACCTCTGGGTGGCTTTCGATACCACCGACTATGAAGCAACTGCCTCTCCCCATATGAACTGATCTGGACCCTGCAATCATCAACTGAGGCCCTTCCTTCATGTGCCACCTGCCTCCACGAAGGTCTGGAGGGTGGCAACGCGAGAAAGGGCCTGTTTTGCAATGGCTCCCTGCTTGTGGAATGTTCTCCCCAGGGAAGCTCGTCAGCACCTTCATTTCATATCTTTAGGAACCAGCCAAAAATGTTTCTCTATAACCAGGCCTTTGGCTGATTAAATATTCTATGGCCTTTGAAATATGTGTGTGTGTGCTACTGCTTTTTTAAAAATTATTTTAATGTAGTTTGCGTTCTCATTTTGTCTTTTTAGGTTGTGAACCGCCCTGCGATCTTTGGATACAGTGGTACCTCGGGTTACAGACGCTTCAGGTTACGGATTCCGCTAACCCAGAAATAGTACCTCGGGTTAAGAACTTTGCTTCAGGATGAGAATAGAAATCGCGTGGCATGGCAGCAACGGGAGGCCCCATTAGCTAAAGTGGTGTCTCAGGTTAAGAACAGCTTCAGGTTAAGAATGGACCTCCAGAACGAATTAAGTTCTTAACCCAAGGTACCACTGTATACAAATTTAATAAATAAATAAAATTCTCAGGAGACGACACACCTCCATCTTGGTCCTGCGATACTCCAAGAATGCTGAGGAAGTCCTGAAGCCAAATAGGAAAGGGCCTTGACAGAAGGTGGCTTTGGAGAAGCAACAGCAGCACGGAACCGTTCCAGATCACCGACACAACATAGAAGTGGTAGAACCACCTGTAGAAGGAAGCACTGACAGTTTACTGTTTTATTCCCTACAACCACATTCCCTATATTCTAACCTTCTGTTGCCTTTCCTTCATTTGCCATGGCCGACTCACAAAAATATTTCCCCCAACACTCTCTTCCTTCCTTCCTTCACTGAACTGCCAAGGTAATATGTTCATTACCATCTCAAGTTGCAACTTTCAAAACACCTTTTTTGTCATGTTTTTTGGCTTTGCCCATTTACCAATAGGAAGCCACGCACCCACCCACCCTAGAATTAGTGTCTTAGTTCATGGCTTAATTTCAGAGAGAATGAGATTGGCAAGACCATATACTAAATTGAACGACTATTTCTAGAACAGCAGCAGATTCAAAACAAGTACTTTTAAGTTCGCCCACATTGCTTGGAATGATGTCTTGGGTATCCCCCCCCCCCCATTTATTTTGCCTGAAGTAGAAATTACAATTCCGATTTTGTTCAGCTTTTCTAAAACATACTGCATGGGCTGCGACCATATGCATCTTACTCAGGAACAGGGTGGATAAAAATAAATGATTTCAAAACTATTATTATTATTATTATTATTATTATTAAAATGGATTTTTTAAAATTTAAATTGGATATTTAAAATAAAATACTTTTGGAGGAAAAATCTTTCTAAAGATATATTTCTATTTAAGTTACATTATAGTCCAAAAGCTATTCATCAGGAAATAAGGATTTGGTTAAAGTTTTTCATGCGTGCTAAAACTCAGATTAAGGTATTTTTAAAAAAAAATGTTTAAGCACATCAGTTAACAAACACGGATGCATATGCTATAATGTTATTGTTTTAGTTAAATAAATTGTTTAAATTGTTATTAAGTAAATGATTACTTTTCTCCTTCCAATAAAGTACAGCAGAAAAGTTGTCCAAATATAAACAGTTAACTCATTAAACCCCACCATCATTTAATAATTATCTGTCTATGTATCTCTAATAGTATAACCAAATCAGAAATTTTTGATATAACTGTAAAAACTACTCTGAAAATTTATTATTCCAAAAACGAAACCTTCATCTGGTTGTAAACATTAAGATTATACCGGAAGAAAAATGAGTCTTTCGGTTAAAAAAAAAGATTTAAATCAAGTCTTACTAACTAGTGCTTTATTATATATATATATATTTCCATTTTTTTTATTGATTTTCCAAAATTTTTAAACAAACAAACAAACATACATCTTAACTGTACTTAATCCAATCTTAGTAACATTGTTAAGTGACTTCCTCACTGACTATTGGTTTAAATCGATTTGATGTAAATCAAATCCACCCTGCTCCGGCATTGCAAGGGGACCGGACCAGACGGCCCTCGGGTTCCCTTTCCAGCTCTACAATGCCATGAGTCTCACCAGGCACTCTGCACATGCCCAGGAACATTGCATTCATAGGGTCGCTTCGGTCACCTCTTGGGCACGTCGAAGACCTGCAGCTGGGGCGGGCGCGGCTGACAGCCGCTCTTGGTCTTGCCGTAGCGGAGGAGATCCTGGAAGACCGCCGCCAGGCTGAGCGAGGGGCGCCCGGGAGGGGGCTTCAGCCCAGGCAGCCGCAGAGCCAGCAGGGCCGCGAGGAAACTGGCGGCCAGAACCAGCCACAGCTCAGCCATCGCTCCAGCAACTGCGCAGCCGCAAAAGCCAACCAGCCCTCTTAATTGTTTTAAAAAACCCTCACACTTCCTGAAACCCGTCACATGATGCGAGTTTTTGTTTTTTTTAAAGGACGGACACCAATCAGCTATTGTCCCTCCGCCAGCCAATAGACATGAGGGGTGTCCGTCACCTCAAAGACTACACAACTGCCAAATCATCCATTGGGCCCGCCTCTAAAAGCTTTACATTCGCTATTTGTTTCGCCATTCGGTTTGTAATTGGCGTTTCTATTTGTCACTTACAGCGCGTAAGGTTCCGGCCGTTCAGCTCATAGAGATAAGTAAAAGTGAAGAGTGACGTAAGCTGTTTCCCGTATTTTGAGGGTTTGTGCGCTCAATGAGAGCAGGATGTTCTGTCTTCACTACTGTCTGCTTATTTTTTTACAAAATTTCAACCCGAGGAAGGAAAAAACAACCAACAACTTACAAAGAGAGCCGGGAAGGTGCCCTCTATCCTTATTTTATTTATTTAACCAGACCTAACCTCTTACCTGGTTTACAAGAAGTATCAACATTATAAATAAAATCAACGTTTAAAATCAGCATCAACTAACAAGAGATTGAAATGTGTTGGAGTTTCTGGATAGCCGCCCAGAGTAGCTGGGGAATCCCAGCCAGATGGGCGGGTATAAATATATTATTATTATTATTATTATTACTACTACTACTGCTGCTACTACTACTACTATTATTAGGCTTGCCCAGAGGAAAACGATTTCAGCAGCTGCCAGAAAGAATACAGGGAAGGCACCTGCTAGTGTTAATAGGCAGGGAGTTTGAAAGTGTAGGTGGCACCACGCTAAAGCAAACAAACGAAAACAAACTATTTTTTTTAAAGCGTAGAACAAGTATTGTGTGCCAGTTCCACAGACTGAAGTGGTCAAGCAGACTATTCTCCAATCCTACTTTCTGTACTCTGCCCTATAGGTATGACCTATGGGGTAAGGCACGTGATCCCACATGTTAAATGGATTCCAAGCCACTAAAAGATTTTATGTACCAATAGTAACCTTGAACCTGGCCCCATAACAAATTTTCAGCCAGTGGCAGATCTCTTGAGTACAGGTGTCCTATGCTGAATGGTCTCAGCCACTGTGATTCTGCATCAGCTGCAGCTTCCAGATCAAGTGCAAGGGAAAGCCCCACATGAAGTGCATTGCAATAATCTACCCTTCAAAACCCCTACCCATGTTTCTTTACGTTTTGCCAGATTGCAACCTGCGCTTTAAGTCTTTGTTTTGTAAGGGATGTGTTTGGAAAACTCAGTATTCCTGAGAAGATGGAATATTCTGATCCGCCAGCATTCAATAAGTGGTTCCTGTGCATCTCACATTGTTTTAAATGAGCCCACTTTCTTTCAGCCTCAAAAGGGAAGTGCTAATAAGTGATAACATTGCATGTGGTATAGACACCTTTTCCTGGGACAGTCCTTGCGGCTGAGATGAATGGTGCTCATATTGTTGTTGTTTAGTCGTTTAGTCGTGTCCGACTCTTCGTGACCCCATGGACCAGAACACACCAGGCACTTCTGTCTTCCACTGCCTCCCGCAGTTTGGTCAAACTCATGCTGGTAGTTTCGCGAACACTGTCCAACCATCTCGTCCTCTGTCGTCCTCTTCTCCTTGTGCCCTCCATCTTTCCCAACATCAGGGTGCTATAATGTACGCTAAAAACAAGTCTTGTACTGTTGTATGGTGATGCATACACCTTATGCCTCACCACTAGATGGTACCAAATCCCTGTCTTTGAATTTTAAAAGGAAGCTAGTATCTCATAGAATTTGAGAAATAATTTATTGGTATCTGTTTTCTGGAGTCTAGTTGCTGTGGACTTTAATTTGATCAGATGATTGGTAAAAGCAGTCCTTTGATGGGGCTCATCCATACTTCCTTTTGTTTCTAGGCACAAGTCTGGGCTTTAAAGCTCCGTGTCTGAACGGTTTTATTTTTGGTCCCAGCGCTTTCCCCAGGAAAACCTGTTGAATCAGAGCAAACAGCAGGTGGGTTTTCCATGGATTGCTGTCTGCTCCAATTTAGTGGTAAAACACATGTTTTCACAGGGAAAGCACTAGGACAAAAAGAAAAGAAAAACCTTGTGTGGACATGGAGCTTGAAATGCACGGTGCAAAAGGAAGTTTAGCTGAACTTGTGCATTGATTCATCATTAAACACCATAAAATGTACTGTTGGCTAAATATTGTTTTAAAACCTTTACTAGAAACTTTATAGTAGCACAGTCCTCTGAAATACTCTGGCTGGGACCCAAAGAGCCAGTTTGAGCATGACCAATGCAATTTTTAAACTATTTCCCCTGTAAACAAGAGATGTCCAGCCATTTGACAAACTGCTTTTGAAACTCTTTTCAATGTCAAATGTGTTTTGCTGTGTGTGGCATTGAAGGAGGGAGACTGCTGCTCAATATGGAAGCCCCCATAGCAACCTTTGCCAACCAGGCGCTTTCCAGGTGTCTTGGACTACAATTCACATCTGCCTAACAACACAACAACTACCACAACCATTTATTTATTATATCATGCCCATCTGACTGGGTTGCCCCAAGCACTCTGGGAGGCTTTCAGTAAACCACAGTAAAGCATCAAACATTAAAAACTTCCCTAAACAGGGCTGTTTTCAAATGTCTTCTAAAAGTCAGATACAGTGGTGCCTCGCAAGACGAAAAGAATCCGTTCTGCGAGTCTCTTCATCTTGTGGTTTTTTCGTCATGCGAAGCAAGCCCATTAGCAGATTAGCGGATTAGCGCTATTAGCGGCTTAGCGGGCTTAGCAGATCAGCTGATAAGCGGTTTAGCGGCTTAGCGGATCAGCTGTTAAGCGGCTTAGCGGATCAGCTGTTAAGCGGCTTAGCGGATCAGCTGTTAAGCGGCTTAGAGGCTTAGGATCAGCTGATAAGCGGCTTAGCGGCTTGGGAAAAAGGGGGGGGAGGAAAAAACCCCCGCAGGAACTCGCAAGACATTTTCGTCTTGCGAAGCAAGCCCATAGGAAATTCGTTTTGCGAAGCACCTCCAAAACGGAAAACCGTTTCGTCTAGCGGGTTTTCCGTCTTGCGAGGCATTCGTCTTGCGGGGCACCACTGTAGTTGTTTATTTCCTTGACCTCTGATGGGAGGGCGTTCCACAGGGCAGGCTCCACTACCAAGAAGCCCCTCTGCCTGGTTCCCTGTAACCTCACTTCTCGCAGTGATGGAACCGCCAGAAGGCCCTCGGAGCTGGACCTCAGTGTCCGGGTGAATGATGGGGGTGGAGAGGCTCCTTCTCGTATACAGAACTGAAATTCTGTGAGGGAAGAAAAACTAAGTTGCTCTTCTCCCAATATTTAGTTTAATCATTTCTTAAATTTTTCTTGTAGTTGCTGTAGAAGGAAAACCAGTGTTGACTGAAACCTGTGTTGTTATCAGTAGGTCAGTGGATTGGGAATTTATTTTTTACAACAAGCTTTAAATTATGCAGATTACAGAGGGCAACTATCTCCCCTTCCCATTACTAATAGCAGTGGAGGTGGAAGGAAGTTAATTGCAGAAACCTCAAGGGGAGATAGCATTAGCCTCTTGCCCCCAAGCAACCTAGCCAATGCAATTCCTTCCCCCGCTGTTGCAATAAATCTTGACTGCCTTAAAGTTCATATCCAGAATAAAACATAGAGTGATCCAATCATGGGTCTCATTCCCACCATCAGTTCTAGCTTGGACCACAGTTTGAGTCCTTTGGTACTTTACAAATTAACATTGCATCCTAAATTTATGCAGAGAATCTTTAGTGGAAAAGGGAATTAAATTCTAGCTTGTGGCTTCTTTCCTTGCAGTGCTAGCAGAGACTAAGGATCAAATTAGACATGGTGTTAAAAACTTGCAGGTTTTAAAAAATGCAAATTGCATGGAGGTATAGGATGACAAATGGGATCAGAGCAGGCATGGAGTTAAATTCCCTCTCAGTGCCTTCTCTGATCTTATTAATTATAATCCCACCCACCTGATGCAATTCCTATTTTTTAAAAACTCCCTGCATGTTAGATACTAAGATGTATTCAGCAGCCTACGTCCTTGTTGTGGCAAGTAGCTAGTTTTGCCCTTAGAGTGTCAGGTTGAGTTGTAGTGGGACAAATCCAGTCCTGTTTTTGCAGTGACCCTTTGGCAAGTCTATAAGTTACTTCTCCCTCCCTACATACACACATTTTTACACATATACACCAGTGCATTTGGATCTCCCAAGCACAATTACAAAGGTGTTTAAAGATATATGTATATACACAAATTTGTGTGACCACACGTTTATGTATTTACTGTCAGAAACACTCCTTTAACTCTCATGTGAAAGTTGGAGCAGCCATAAGGAGGAGATGTTTAGCTTTGGGATTCAGAGCACAACTTGTTTTATACAGGGAGAAGTGCTGCTCCATTGTGCTGTTATTCTGCTATCAAAATCCACTGACAATACTGACAGAACATTTAGCGGCAACAATCTAACTCTTTGATCCCTCCTACGTACTTTAAAATTCTGTCTAGAAAGGAGAAGTCTCTGATAAGGGCAGCAGTTCATATACAGAACTGTAAACCTTGTGAACTTATCAGCTAGATGCATATGATCCTGCTAATCTTTTTGTGAAATACGGAGAGGCACCAAAAATGTCACTTTCTCCACAAGATGTTGCAATCACTTGCAAAGTCCTTAATTGCATAACCCCCCTTGTCCCCTCTCTGCATATCAAAATGCTCAGTTTTAGCAGCGACAAAAAACTGGATTATGGATCTTTCCCAGTGCTGTTTTTCTAGGAAAAAAGGTACCGGAATGCACCATGAACACTCCCCTTGTTCTCTTATAATGGCAATAGCACTCACCTGAGAGGTGCCGGAACTGAGTTCTGGTGAGTTCTGATGAAAGAAAGCCCCTATCTTCCAAATATTTTCCTCCAGTTATTGCAGTAAATACTCAGGTTGTCATTCATACATGACATGGATCTAGACATCTTCCACCAAACACTATCTTCTGTTGTATGAGTATCTTATTTTCTCAGCACCAAATGAACTTTTTCTTGCTGGGAGCTTATCAACGGGATTCCTTTTTCTTTGTGTGACCTCTGCCCTGGACACTCAAAAATGACAGTATCTGGTCTTCACAGAATATACAGGGGGAGGAGTGCTAAGGAACTTGCTGCTAAGAAGGTGGCTTGCTTCAAGTTGATACCTTTGTTGCTGTTTGTGTTTGACAAAGAGAAAAAAAGAGCAAGTACCTTTCCTTTCAGAGGGACGCGAGTGGCGCTGTGGGTTAAACCACAGAGCCTAGGACTTGCCGATCAGAAGGTTGGCGGTTCGAATCCCCACGACAGGGGAAGCTCTTGTTGCTCGGTCCCTGCTCTTGCCAACCTAGCAGTTCGAAAGCACGTCAAAGTGCAAGTAGATAAATAGGTACCACTCCGGCAGGAAGGTAAATGGCATTTCCGTGCACTGCTCTGGTTCGCCAGAAGTGACTTAGTCATGCTGGTCACATGACCTGGAAGCTGTACACTGGCTCCCTTGGCCAATAAAGCGAGATGAGCGCCGCAACCCCAGAGTCGGCCACGACTGGACCTAATGGTCAGGGGTCCCTTTACCTTTACCTTTTTACCTTTCCTTCCCCGAAACTGCATTTCCTAGAAATGTGAATGAACAGCTTTGCCCAGTTTGTTTCTACTGTCAAACACTTAAGAGCCACACTAGATGTAACATGTGGAAGATCTATGATTATATTTCCTGGAAAATTTCCTGTAGTTAAAAGCTGGTGAGAGGCAAGTAAGAGGGATAAATGATAGAGGTATATGAAATTATGCAGAAACTGGATGGGGAGAATCTCCCTTCCTTTCTTCCTCTCTCATAATATTAGAACTCAGAGTCACCCAATCAAGCTGAATGTAGTGCCTGTCTTTTTACCCATCTCCTTCAGCAACTACCGTATTTTTCGCACCATAGGACGCACCGGACAATAGGATGCACTTTGTTTTAGAGGGGGGAGAACAAGAAAAAAAATTCTTCCCCTCTCTGCCCAGCGCCCCTTCAGTGAAGCGGCAGGAGGCGCTGCACAGAGAGGGGGAGAACTTTCCCCCTCTTGTTTTCCCGCTCTAAAACAAGGTGCCACTCTAAAACAGGCTACCTTGGAAGCCTGGAGAGTGAGAAGGGTCGGTGTGCACTGACCCCTCTCGCTCTCCAGGCTTCAGGTTCCTTTCGACCTGCTCTTTGGGGCTGGTGGGGGGAAGCCCACCACCAGCCCAAAAGAGCAGGTCAGGGAGCAGCGGAAAGGCGCAGCGGAGAGGCTCCTGCCATAGCCACGCATCACCTCTCCAGCCGGGAGAGGGTCGCGGGGCTATGGCGTCTTCACTCCATAGGACGCACACACATTTCCCCTTCATTTTTGAAGGGGAAATAGTGCGTCCTATAGAGCGAAAAATACGGCAATAGCAACTCTGAGAGGTACTTCAAGACAGAGGAAAGTGTGTGGGATATAAATAATAAATGGGCAGGATAGTAATAATGATGATGATGATGATGATAATTTGTGTGTGTGTAAGAATGATTTAATCTTCATGCACACTAACTTGAAGCCTATTCACACCTTCCCTTTATGCCCTGGGAAAAGGGAGACGGGGTGGTGCTGTGGTCTGAGCCCCTTGGGCTTGCTGATCAGAAGGTCGGCAGTTCGAATCCATGTGACAGGGTGAGCTCCCGTTGCTCTGTCCCAGCTTCTGCCAACCTAGCAGTTTGAAAGCACACCAGTGCGAGTAGATAAATAGGTACCACTGCAGCGGGAAGGTAAATGGCATTTTGTACACTCTGGCTTCCGTCTTGGTGTTCCATTGCACCAGAAGCAGTTTAGTCATGCTGGCCACATGACCCAGAAGGCTGTCTGTGGACAAACACCGGCTCCCTCGGCATGAAAGTGAGATGAGTGCCCCAACCCCATAGTCGCCTTTGTCTGGACTTAACCGTCTAGGGATCCTTTACCGTTACCCTTCAGTGGGGTGTGTGTGTGATGAGACTTGCCATGTGGAAACAGCTGTATGGATGCAAGCTCTTCCATGCAGTTTTGAAGCCCAAGATGGGTCACTGACTTCTTCATTTAGTGTGGTTTTTGAGTTCACGAATGCCAAAAAATGAAAAAAGGGATAGCTTTTATTGTGGAGTGGCAATACACCAGTGCTACGTAGAAGTTAGCTCTCAAAGTCATTTGCAGTAGATGAGCAAGAATTCCCTATTCCCCAAAATTGAACAATAGCAGCTGCAAGATTACTCCACTTTCCCCCCTAAACTCTACTACTGACGTGAAGAAATCTTGGTATGTAGCCAGGTATGGATTTTTGTGTTGCGGGCTTGGTTCAGTCCTGATGCTCAGAACAAATTCCTGGGCTCTGTCTTCTCTAATTCTAACTCTAATCTTAGGTTTTTGCACAAAGCCAATGCAGATTCCACAAGCTTTGGTAGAAGGCTTGAACAGTGGCAGAACATCTGGTTTGGATGCAGGAGGTTCTAGGTTTAATCCGCAGCATTTCCTGGTACAGCTGTGGAACACCTCTAGAGAGCTGCTCCCAGTAGGCATTACTGAGTTAGATGGATCAGTTGGTGTGACTCAGTATGAAACAGCTTCCTGCATTTCTGTGTTCCCAAGCCTGAAGTCTCAACACCACCACAGTATACCTCAGATCCTGGAAATATTAACAGCAGAAGATGGATTGTGCCCTAAGTTTGAACTTCCCTGTGACAGCGGACTGGCCAACATTAGATGGTCAGTGGTCCAGTGGCCTGACTCAGCATGGTCACTCTTATGTTCTTCGTCCTTTGGCTATATGGGTGGGGTAAATGCTCCTCATCCACCTCTAGCCTCTGTCCTGATCCCATGAACTTTTGTTCTCCCACTGCTTCCTTTGTGGCTGATCAGCAGATAGGAGGTTTGCACTGCAAGTAGTCCTTCCCTTCCTGGCATGGGCCGAATGTTTTCAACCTCTGTCTGCCAAGTACTTGCTTAGGAGTTTATTTTTGTAGTAGCAGGGTAGGCCCCCCCATCTTTCTTATTATTATGCTTTTTATATATATATATAAATCCCCATGTGTTTCCTCTCATGAAATGGCTTTGTAAATATTCATTGCAAATGTGTGTTGTTGTTGTTTTTGGATGGGGGTTAATATGATTTTCAATAAATATTTGCTAACAGTTGTCCTTACTAACCCTTGCAGATATCCATTCCAGGCAACAGGAAATAAACCAGCTAGACTGCAGCAGTTCTCAACCTGTGGGTCCCCAGATGTTGTTGAACTACAACTCCCATCATCCCTGAGCTCTGGCCTTGAGAAACGCTGAGCTAGAGGCTTGCAACTGGCTTTGAGGGGTTGAGTAATATTCTTTTGTAATAAGACAGCTATTTTGAGATCTTGTACAGAATGTCCTTGAAGAAGAAGAGTTTGGATTTGATATCCTGCTTTATCACTACCCCAAGGAGTCTCAAAGCAGCTAACAATCTCCTTTCCCTTCCTCCCCCACAACAAACACTCTGTGAGGTGAGTGGGGATGAGAGACTTCAGAGAAGTGTGACCCAGCAGCTGTATGTGGAGGAGCGGGGAAGCAAACCCAGTTCACCAGATTACGAGTCCACTGCTCTTAACCACTACACTACACTGGAAGATTGAAGTGTTCTCCTACTGGTTTCTCTGTCTTGTGATTCTGTCTTGTCACCTCAAAGTAGAATCATAGAATCATAGAATCATAGAGTTGGAATAGACCACAAGGGCCATCGAGTCCAACCCCCTGCCAAGCAGGAAACACCATCAGAGCACTCCTGACATATGGTTGTCAAGCCTCTGCTTAAAGACCTCCAAAGTAGGAGACTCCACCACACTCCTTGGCAGCAAATTCCACTGTCGAACAGCTCTTACTGTCAGGAAGTTCTTCCTAATGTTTAGGTGGAATCTTCTTTCTTGTAGTTTGGATCCATTGCTCCGTGTCCGCTTCTCTGGAGCAGCAGAAAACAACCTTTCTCCCTCCTCTATGTGACATCCTTTTATATATTTGAACATGGCTATCATATCACCCCTTAACCTCCTCTTCTCCAGGCTAAACATGCCCAGCTCCCTTAACCGTTCCTCATAAGGCATCGTTTCCAGGCCTTTGGCCATTTTGGTTGCCCTCCTCTGGACACGTTCCAGTTTGTCAGTGTCGTTCTTGAACTGTGGTGCCCAGAACTGGACACAGTACTCCAGGTGAGGTCCGACCAGAGCAGAATACAGTGGTACTATTACTTCCCTTGATCTAGATGCTATACTCCTATTGATGCAGCCTAGAATTGCATTGGCTTTTTTAGCTGCCGCGTCACACTGCTGGCTCATGTCAAGTTTGTGGTCAACCAAGACTCCTAGATCCTTTTCACATGTACTGCTCTCAAGCCAGGTGTCCCCCATCTTGTATTTGTGCCTCTCATTTTTTTTGCCCAAGTGCAATACTTTACATTTCTCCCTGTTAAAGTTCATCTTGTTTGTTTTGGCCCAGTACTCTAATCTGTCAAGGTCGTTTTGAAGTGTGATCCTGTCCTCTGGGGTGTTAGCCACCCCTCCCAGTTTGGTGTCATCTGCAAATTTGATCAGGATGCCCTTGAGTCCATCATCCAAGCCGTTGATAAAGATGTTGAATAAGACCGGGCCCAAGACAGAACCCTGTGGCACCTCACTAGTCACTCTTCTCCAGGATGAAGAGGAACCATTGATGAGCACCCTTTGGGTTCGGTCAGTCAGCCAGTTACAAATCCACTGAGTGGTAGCATAGTCAAGACCGCATTTTACCAGCTTCTTTACAAGAATATCATGGGGCACCTTGTCGAATGCCTTGCTGAAATCAAGGTAGGCTACATCCACTGCGTTCCCATCATCTACCAGGCTTGTAATTCTGTCAAACAACGAGATCAGGTTAGTCTGACATGACTTATGACTATTGGTGATCAGAGCATTCCTTTCTAGGTGCTCACAGACTGTTTGCTTAATGATCTACTCCAGAATCTTCCCTGGTATTGATGTCAGACTGACTGGGTGATAATTATCTGGGTCCTCTCTTTTCCCCTTTTTGAAAATAGGGACAACATTTGCCCTCCTCCAGTCTGCCGGGACTTCACCTGTTCTCCAGGAATTCTCAAAGATGACTGCCAGTGGTTCTGAGATCACATTTGCCAGTTCTTTTAATACTCTTGGATGCAGTTCATCTGGCCCTGGAGACTTGAATACATCTAAACTAGCCAAGTATTCTTGTACTATCTCCTTAGTTATTCTGGGCTGTGTTTCCTCTGCTGAATTTTTACAAAATTGTCTTATTACAAAAGAATTTCAGACTGGAAAGAGAAGGTATTGAATTGCAACTCATTACGAAACTTAAAACCATGGAGAGACCTGGTCTGAATAGAGACATTGGATTCTTATCTCATTATACATGATAAAGCTATTTTTAGCCATCTCACCACTTGCTTTTCCCTGTAAGACCTATTGCAGCTGTCAACAGATTTACCACACCTATCAGCCAATCACCCATTCCCAGCTCCCATCTGAGTAATACCCCTCCCCACCCTCTCACTATATATAAGGGTCTGGTGACTTCTGTTTCAGTGTATCTGAAGAAGTGAGCATGCACACAAAAGCTCATACCAATAACAAACTTAGTTGGTTTCTAAGGTGCTACTGGAAGGAATTTTTTAGCTGAAACCTGGAGGTTTCAATCCATGGCTTGAACTTTCTTGCATCCAAAGACATTTTTTTTTGTTTTTTTTTTGAATGATATTTATTAAAATTTCAGAAACAAAAAATTACATAGTTAAAAATAAAAGACAAGGGAAAATATAGAGAAAAGCATACAAAATACAAAATATAGATTTTTTTTTTGAAAAAACACTTAAAAACAGATTAATCCTTCCGTATCTTACATTTCATTTCCTTGCTTCCCTGACCTCCTCTCACCTCCCTTTTTTGTATTCCAGTTCAATTGGTTAATTCAGCAATTCCTTTCCCTCTTTGTTTTTGTCTTAGTCCTTTAACTTAATATTTTATAGCTTTAGATTCTCACCTATTAACCGGCCATTTTTTCATACACCTTTATGACATTGCTGCTAGAACCACTTAATTTCATTCTAACATCATTCTAACATTCATTAATTTTACAATATTTCTGTAAATAGTCTTTAAATTTCTTCCAATCTTCTTCCACCGACTCTTCTCCCTGGTCTCGGATTCTGCCAGTCATTTCCGCCAGTTCCATATAGTCCATCACCTTCATCTGCCATTCTTCCAGGGTGGGTAGATCTTGTGTCTTCCAATACTTTGCAATGAGAATTTTTGCTGCTGTTGTGGCATACATAAAGAAAATTCTATCCTTCTTTAGCACCAATTGGCCGACAATGCCCAAGAGGAAGGCCTCTGGTTTCTTCAGGAAGGTATATTTAAATACCTTTTTCATTTCATTATATATCATCTCCCAGAAAGCTTTAATCCTTGGGCACGTCCACTAAAGGTGAAAGAATGTACCTTCAGTTTCTTTGCATTTCCAACATTTATTACCGGGCAAATGATAAATTTTTGCAAGCTTGACTGGGGTCATGTACCACCTGTATATCATTTTCATAATATTCTCTCTTAAGGCATTGCATGCCGTAAACTTCATACCTGTGGTCCATAACTGTTCCCAGTCAGCATCATTATGTTATGTCCAACATCTTGTGCCCATTTAATCATAGCAGTTTTCACCATTTCATCCTGTGTATTCCATTTCAACAGCAAGTTATACATCTTTGACAAAATCTTAGTTTTGGGTTCTAACAGTTCTGTTTCTAATTTTGATTTTTCCACCTGGAAGCCAATTTTCTTGTCCAAATTGTATGCCTCCATTATCTGATAATAATGAAGCCAGTCTCGCACTTTGTTTTTTAACTTCTCAAAACTCTGCAATTTCAGTCTATCTCCCTCTTGTTCCAAAATTTCCCAATATTTCGGCCATTTGACCTCCATATTGAGCTTTTTCTGAGCCTTCGCTTCCATCGGTGACAGCCACCTTGGAGACTCAAGGTCAGTCCCACGATAAGAGTTTGTTATGAAGTGGAAAATTCCCCTGGCCCAGTTGTTATTGTAACAATCTCAAACTTCCTCTAGGGGAACACAGTAACAGGCAACAGTTGTTACTTTAAAATAAATGCCCTTTTTCTTTTAATCCCCCAACTCACAAAATAGACGACAGTTTTAATTTCAGTTATTTTCCAGTTACTTTGAAACCAGGGGAAGCCAGCCAGAAATATTGTATCTCACTTGTATCAGACTTGCGGAGTTAGCTGTCAAAAAGTACTTTCACCAACAGCGCATTTCACAGTACGGCATTCTATTTTTCACTGGCAGTCCGTTCCCAGGTTTAAGCGGTGGATTCTTAGCTTCCCTTTCTCTCTTTTTACAGGAAATTACAGTTCAGACCTTTCCACCCCTCCTCTCCTGCAGTCAAGGGGGGAAATCGCTTGTTTTAGATGTTAGAATTATAGTCTTTTTCAAGCGTCTTTCAAGACTTTAGCTTACAAGTTCATTGCTTTCCTCTATTTACAAAGAACAGAAGGCAGACTTCCTGTTTATGCCTCTCCGCTTCGGTATCCAATTACTTCTTTTTTTCCTCCTTTATTTCCCAAATTAACCTACTCACGGATCGTTGTTTTGTAGCCAAATTGTCACAGGAAAAAGATAGCGCTCTCCGGTAACGGCTGTGCGGCTTCACTCCACGGAAGAAGCAATTGACTCACAGCACCGCGCCGCTTCCCCGCTTCACTCCGGAACCCGTAGTCGGGCTCCTTTGCAAGTTGGGGGGGCGCAAAAGGTGCCCGCCGAGTCCCACAGTCACAGGCTTCACCCGCCTGTGATTTTTGAAGGGTCCCCGCTTTGCCGTAGCAGTGCAGACCCGATTCCCGCAGAGCCGGTCCCCTCCGAGTCAGAGGGAATCCACTATTTACCGATGGCGCCACCCCAGAAGTCCCAAAGACATTTGTTACATCAGGACAGGAAAGGGTGTGATTTTCCCAAACATCCTGGCGGGCCAATCTCTAAATTCTAATTACACTTATGGAGCAGAGTTTCCCTACCCCTGACTTAGCTGAAAGTGCTTTTCCTTGTGCAGATAGGGGCACTCAATTTTGGCATGTCTCCTCTCCCTCCTGCTGTGACCCTCTGTGCATTATCCCATTATATTATCAAGGATCCTACGAGCTTCAGGAGCATCTTAGGTGGGTAGGTGGGAGACAGGGGGCTTAAATGGGTTGAGGGAGAGCTGCAAAAACTGCATGTCCCAACTAACAGGAGTGGAAAGCACTTTCTACAAAGCCAAAAACACAGCGTGTCCTTTTGGTCACACTGTCGCAAAGATAAATTCAAAATCTTGCTGAAAGAAAAAGATAAATTTGGGGAATGGCCTCTTTTATACTTCATAGACACACAATGAAATACTATTCCCATTGTTTATTCCTGGCATCAGCACTGATTTAGCAATGATACGGATCAAATTGTGGCAAGTTTAGTATTCATAGGAGCTTTGCTTGAGCCCTGTGTTTATTGTAAACCACATTTTTAGCTTTATGAATTTTAAAGCTAGAAAAATAAAACATTCTGGAAAGCAAGGCTGACTTGTGGTTGGACAGTGATCCTGGGAACACATGATCGCTAGACCGTATACCGGTAGTTTAGATGTTTCAAGGAACTCTAGCACTGCTGCCAATTTTGGTTGCGCACAGCTGGGATATTAAAGCATCTTCTTAGATAGTATTTATTAATCGGTATGCACTCAAAACAAAGACTGGGTGTTTCGATAAAGACCTTTAATATGGGATTGGTGTTGCTGGTGCATGTTGGGTTTTTCACAGCATACACTGCAGTCACTGGCATTCAAATGCTAACCTATATCCTCCAGCCCCATTTAAGGGCTTGTCCACTGGGAAAAACTACTTTTTAGCACTCAGTTGGAGCAAACAACAATTCGGCTTTCCTCTGGATTGCTGTTTGCTTCGATTTAGCACTAAAGAGCAGGTTTCCCTTGGGAAAAATGTGGGGCAAGGGGGAAACTACTCGGACCTATGCCAACAAAGTGCAAGCCAAGCAGAAAACTGGCCAGTGACCCATTCTCAATGTACGAATGATCCGTTCGCAATATTAAGCCCCTGCCTGGAAGCACATTCCATCTATTTTAAATCTTCAGAGTTCAGAGTAACACAAAAACTTAGACATTATTGTATTTAATCAGTGTGTATTTTGGATGAGCAAAAGACAGGTGCAGTGTAGTGTGTGTGTGTGTGTGTGTGTGTGTGTGTGTGTGAGAGAGAGAGAGAGAGAGAGAGATAATTTGATGTCTAGATTCAAAAGGGTATTGAGGGGCATGTAAGTAGTGGATCTCCTGCCAACCTAGGAGTTTGAAAGCACCTGTTAGTTGGGACATGCAAGTAGATAAATAGGTACCGCTCTGGTGGGAAGGTAAACAGCATTTCCGTGCGCTGCTCTGGTTCACCAGAAGCAGCTTAGTCATGCTGGCCACATGACCTGGAAGCTGTACGCTGGCTCCCTCAGCCTATAGAGCAAGATGAGCACCGCAACCCCAGAGTCGGCCACGACTGGACCTAATGGTCAGGGGTCCCTTTACCTTTACATTAAGTAGTGGATAGCTCCAGTTTGTAGTCTATGTGTGGCTACATATAACTGTACATTTAAAGCATGTCCCCCTAAGAATCCTGGGAAATGTAGTTACAGAGCTCAGCACCTTTAACAAACTACAGTTCCCAAGAACCCCTGGGGAAAATAATCTGCTTTCAGTGTGCTTTCAACATATGCTGTGTGTGTGCAGCCTTAGGCATTAATACCCTTTTGCTTTACAAAATAATCTTCAAGCCCCAAGGGCTGCTTCCTCCCTCTTAGACCTAGCCCCTTCTCAAAACCTCTGTATCTACCATTCTGGCTAGCGTACCGCAAAGCTGGAACAGAATCCGTTAATAAATGGCAAGACAAACTATGACATAACCAGGCAGCTGGTTAAAGACCACTGTTGCCCTTTTCTCTCCTCCTTTTCTCCTTAAAACAAGGTGTGCCATAACGTTTGAGTTTCCCCTGCCACGTAACTGCTTTTGTGAGGTGTCCTCGCAGTAGGAGGATGAAATGGCGCTGCTCCCTGATGCGTCAATTTGTTCAGTGGCACGAACAATTAGAGCTGACAGCTGTATGAAGTGAGGTGAGGCTCAGTAGCGGCCTTGATTTATCCTCAGCCACCATCGAGGTCAATTGTGCGTGCTGAGACGCCTTTTGATCTCATTCAGCAGCGCTCATATTTCTTGCTCCGAAGAGACCGACCCGTTCAGTAAAACACTTGACTGAATTAAGTGCATAGCGGCGGGTACCGATTTGGTCTGTGCGTGTGCAGATCTATGTGCTATTTCATGCAAGGATAGGCTAGTGAGCAGCTTGTGCCATGGCATGCAGGGCAAAGGGGGCGAAAGGATTGAATGGTGGAGGGCAGTTGACTTTCAGTGCATCCATGATTTTATTAACCCAATGGATTTGTGCTTTGGCACACCTACCGAAAAGATCACAGTGCAATTCTTTGCATGTTTGTTCTGAAGTACGCAGGACTGGCTGCTGGGGTGGGGCGCTACTACAGAGCCCCATTTCCTACTCTCTCATCCCCATAATTTTTATTAAATTTTCTGTTTTACATTTTAGAATATTCACTTAAACAACCTTAAAATATCAATGACTTCCATCCTTCTCTTTCCATGGTTCATTTTGCATAACATAAATCCCTGCATATTTTACATAAACTAAACCATTCAGTATTCTATTATTACAGCATTCTATTATGTGTGTGTGTATGAAATTTGCAAATTCCAGGGTGGGGTTCAGGGGGTGAACATGGAGTAAGGCTTGCTCCCAAGAGGTGGAGTTTAGGGCAGTTTGACTGGTTCCACCCACACTGGGTGTCAAGCCTAGTGGGTACTGCAGGGCATCACAACTGCAAATGTAGTGAACTGAGCAGAATGCAAAGTGAGAGGTGGGGGCGCCAAATCTTGACCTTGCACAGGGCGTTGCTGAAAATTGAAAGACCAGAATCTGCCCTTAAACCCAGGCATTGTGTTATTTGTTGTACAGTGCCACCCTTCTGATATATACAAAAGAAGGCAGGCAGGCAGGTCCCAGCTGAGGGAAGATTAACCTCCACTTGAATAACACACTAACTCGTTCTCAAATCTTCCAGGATTTCTACATTCCCCCCCACCCATTTTTTAAATTGATTTTCACAAAATTAAAAAACACACTAACAAATAAACAAACAAACCTAAATCATAACCTTATTAAAACTAATTTTCTTAACATTGTTAAGTGACTTCCTCGTATCCCCCTAGTTGGATTTCAGTGCTTATCATTTTAACGGTTTTCCAAATCTTATAATTTTAACTTCATCACTTAACATCACTCTTTCTTCCCAATTCAGCATTAAACATAAAAATTCATCACATTGCTTATTTAAGTCCTAAGCCTAACTGGTAATTGCAAGCTTTTTCCAATTAATTTAACATATTTAACTAGATAATCATTAAATTTCGTCCATTCCTCCTTGTACTCCTCCTCATTCTGGTTGCGGATTCTCCCTGTCAGTTCGGCTAGCTCTGAAAAGTCCATCATCTTCATCTGCCATTCTTCCACAGTTGGTAGTTCTTGCGTTTTCCATTTCTTAGCTAGTAAAATTCGAGCAGCAGTTGTGGCAGTTGTGGCATACATTTTTCTACATTCTACATTACATACATTCTACATTTTTACGGCGATCTGTGTGAATCCTTAAGTGCTTCTAGTGCTGTAATGTTATCATGTACACCTAATAAATGTGTCTAAGAGCTGCTACTGTGAAAGGCTGGGATTTAGGACTTATGAAATCATATCCCAGGAGGTAACCCAATAAATTCAGCATAGTTAGGCAGCCTAATAGAAGCAAATGCCATATACAGGAGAGACAACCAAGTTTTTCAGCATCTTCAGATACATTTCAACATAGAAAATGCTCGCATGAAAATCTTCAAAAACTATTTTGTCATTATAGATCTGGAGATACTATATTGATCATCACAGTCACATGTGAAGCAGAGGTGTTTTTTGTTTGATCACACCGACTTTCCATTAACAAGCCGACGCTGACAGAAAAAAAGCAACGGAACCTTTGAGATTTCGGTGAAATGTCATAACAAAGCTAAGGCTTAACAGGTTTCTGAAGGGATTGATTTTCAGGAAGGAAGTGGTTATTTTCAGAAACTTCAAGCTAATGACATGAATACCATTTCTCCTGAGTGATAAGGTTGATAGATCTATGCCATTTGTAGGTAGCCTAATCCTTTTGCTCCAGACTTGTGCCCTTAATATAGAGACAGCGAATCTATGCAGTTAGGCTGGTTCCGGTGTAATTTAGGATCTGCTCATGACATGCTATGTGCAGTGGCGTAGCGTGGGGGGTGCAGGGGGTGCCGGCGGCACCGGGCGCAACACCTGGGGGTTAGGGTTAGGGGGTGCAAATCCACGGGTTAGGGGGCGCAAATTACTTGCCTTGCCCCGGGTGCTGACAACCCACGCTACGCCACTGGCTATGTGACTACTTCGTTCTGGTGTATGCAAAATCTACACTGGGATTGGGGAATAAATGAGTCGTTTTGGTCCTTACACTTTTGCCCTCGCCAGATCCACAACCCCCAGGTGTAGGTAGTATGGAATGGTTCATAAAGACCTATGTAGAGAAATTAGAGAGCATGGTAAAATCAGTTTTGCTTTTCTCATTGAAGGAAAATTCATTTGAATATTCTTGCCATTACCCCATCCTCTCCTATTGATTTGCTATTATTGTGCTTGCCATCAGTCTTCCCTTCTGGTGTTTCCCTTGCTGTCAACATTTAAAATGAAGGACCCTTGAGGTCAGGAACCTGTTTGCTTTGCACTGTTCTTTAAAACCCCATGAACACATCTGACACCATATTGCACATCCGCATTTATCCTTTTGCCCATATTGGGAATGAAAGGAAGAAACAATTGCATTTTATTTTTATTTTTTTAAATATTTTTTATTGAAATTTTCAGTTACACAAAAAACAACAAATAACAGAAAACAAAAGGTGACCAACAAACAAAAATGAAAATAAACACTCTTAGCAACCATTGTTGAGTATTGTCCTCTTATTTACACTGCGTTGAAACACGCCACAACTTCCTTCCTATCCTGTTACGGTTTTCTTATATACTTCTTCTCCTGCAGTTTCTATATCCATTATTTGCATGTTGCAAGGTTTATGTTAGACCTACTGTAGTTTTTAATTTGTTACAGTTACTTTCAATATATGTCGCAAATTTACTCCATTCTTCAATAAACTTTGTTTCTTTTTGGTGTTTAATTTTATGTGTCATTCTTGCTAATTCTGCGTATTCGAATAATTTTACTTGCCAATCCATAATCGTGGGTGTCTCTGTTGATTTCCATTTTTGAGCTATCAATATCCTAGCTGCTGTCGTCGCATACTAGAATAAACTCTGGTCTTCTTTTTTTAATTTCATCACCAATTATTCCTAAGAGGAATGCCTCTGGTTATTTTTAAAAAGGTATATCTATTTTTTTTAAAAAAATCATTATATATAAGCTCCCAAAATTTTTTCGTTTTGTCGCACCCTCACCACTTATGGTTAAAGTCCCCCTCCTTCTGCTTACATCTCCAACATACTTTATTTCCACTTTTATACATTTTGTCCAATTTTACTGGTGTGATGTACCATCGGTACATCATTTTCTCCAAATTTTCCCTTAATGTGACACATACCGTAAATTTCATTCTTCTATTCCATAACCTCACCCACTTGTCATACTCTATGTTATAACCAAAGTCTATTGCCCATTTTATCATTACCTCCTTTATCAATTTGTCTTTTGTGTCCCATTCTAACAAAAAATTATACATCTTGGCTACAATTTCTATCTGATATCTAGATTTTTTCTCATTCATCCCCAATTTTTTGTCTTCATTCCAAAGTGCATTTATCTGATGGTATTGTATCCAACCTGTCAGTCTATCTTTCAGTTCCTCATATGTTTTGATCTTCCCACTTTTTTTCTGTTTTGACCAATATGTCTTCATATGTTAGTCTTTTCCCTTCCATGTTCAATTTTTTTATTGTTAAGATATCTGTCAGGGACAACCACCAGGGAGTGTTCTTTTCTAAAAGTCTCTTATTTTTTTCCCAGACTTCATACAGTGCTCCTCTGAAGATATGATTAGAAAATCCTTTGTGAACCTTTCCTTTGTTGAGCCACAGGTAAGCATGCCAGCCATATCTATTATTAAAACCTTCTAAATCCAACAGGTCCAAATTCTCTAAAGTAATCCATTCTTTAAGCCAACACAGGCAGGATGCCTCATAATATAATCTTAGATTTGGCACAGAGAAACAATTGCATTTTAAACAGCCTTTCACTTTGCTTTCTAAGAAAAATAGCTTTTTCAAACACACCCCTCCTCCTCCATTGTATCTATTTTTAATAATAATAATAATAAATTGTAATAAGTGAGGGAAAATCAAGACCAAGACTCTAATCCTGGACAACCCTCAGCTGCTTAACTCCCACTGAAGCAAACAAGGAGCAGAAATGCAGTCAAAAGTCTGCAGTAAAAATGTCAGTGAAGATTCAAGTATTAGAGTGGCACAGTGCATTATGGGGCTATCAGACCCTCCAAGTGTCCCTATTTTCCAGGGACAGTCCTGGATTTACAGAAGCTGTACTGGTTTCTGATTTGATCCTGGAATGTCCCGCTTTTCCTTAGGACGTTCTTATTTTCATCAGAGAAAAGTTGGAGGGTATGGAGTTATGCAACCCCCGAGACAAGGAGATAAGTAACTATACAACTTTTAAAAGACATTTAAAGGCAGCCCTGTATAGGAAAGGTTTTTTTAAAAAATGTGTAATGTTTTATTCTGTTTTTATATATGTTGGAAGCCTCCCAGAGTGGCTGGGGCAAGCCAGTGAGATAGCAGGATATAAAACAACAACAACAACAACAACAACAACAACAACAACAACAACAACAGAATAAGATAGCCCTATTTTCATCAGAGAAATGTTGGAGGATTTGGGAGATGCACAAGATGATGAGATCAAAACATGAGGTAACTTTTGCCACAAGTTGCGGAAGAGGAGAGGAAGAATTCAGCATCAGGGTGGGGGTATTTTCAGTGGCAATGCCACATTTTATCATAACATATACTTCCCCCCTTAATAATACAAGTGTTCCAACTCCTTATCGCTTAAACAAATGTCCATGGTGAAACAGCAACCATTATGGGCCTCGGTTATAAATCACTGCAGCAAGTACATTGTTAAGGACATTACTGGATTACAGATCTCTTTAACTGTAGTTGTTTGACCTTCTTATGCGTTTTGATATGTTTGTAACTGATTGCCAGAAGGTTCTCATTAGAGAGGAGAAATCAGCAATAAAAAAACATGATTTTGCCATCTCCAGACACTTCTTAAAGGTCAGGAGGCCAAATAAACAACTTCCTGCAGCTGTGGCTACATCTGGCACACGACCCACTGCAGAGAGCGTGCTCTGGGAAGATAAACATATCTGCTTGTATCTCCTTGGTCTTCCTATACATTTGGATAAGGCCAAAAGATTGAACTTGACCCTATAGTTTCACCAGTAATTAACTGGGGGGAGGGTGTCTGTCAGGATGTAAATGAATAAAAAGTTTACTCTGGACACCTGGGACTAAAGGTTCACTTCCCATGATCTTCTTGTATCCGCCTGTGGGTTTTAGATGTTCCACAGGACATAGTGCTGCTACCAATTCCTGGTTTTGCGAAGATATCAGCCTGGAAAATGGCCTCATAATTTTGAGTAAGAGTTGAGGAAATGTAAATGTCCTGAGCTGTATGGTACAGACCAAAGGTGTGGGGAGGACTGGGAGCTAAATGTGATGTGGGTGACGCTGTGGCCTAAGCCACCGAGCCTCTTGGGCTTGCTGATCAGAAGGTTGGCGGTTCGAATCCCCACAATGGGGTAAGCTCCCGTTGCTCTGTCCCAGCTTCTGCCAACCTAGCAGTTTGAAAGCACACCAGTGCAAGTAGATAAATAGATACCACTGTGGTGGGAAGGTAAATGGCGTTTCCGTGTGATCTGGTTTCCATCACGGTGTTCCATAGCACCAGAAGTGGTTTCATCAATGCTGGCCACATGACCTGGGAAGCTGTCTGTGGACAAGCACCTGCTCCCTTGGCCTGAAAGCAAGATGAGTGCCGCAACCCCATAGTCGCCTTTGACTGGACTTAACCATCCAGGGGTCCTTTACCTTTTACCTTTACCTCTCTGTCTGGCTCACAGGACTCCCCCAGAAACACACCTTCTCCCCCAGACCATTAATGCTTGGTTGAATAGGTCCTTAAACTCTGATAATGCTTGGATGCAGGACAGACAGGGATGTGTCAGTGTGCGTAGAAAGAAACCGACTATATAAAGGTAAAATTAGCATTCACTGCTCCGTCCACTTCTGCTTCTGGCTGTGTCCATCACTAGCACACAGGGGTGCCAACTTGAATAAATAAAATATTGGGAGGTCCGGGTAAGTCCCACCCAACATAATCGATCACATGACATGGCACAAACACACCATTTGAATGGCAATGCCCATTAAATTGTGTGTGTGTGTCCCAGCCCCTTCAAATATTTTATTGGAGGGGGGTGGGCGAAGGGACCTCAGCCCCTAGGGGTTGGCTCCTATACTGGCACATGAGTCCCAGAAAGTTGCCTAGAAAGGAATGTGGCCCTCAGAGGAGGAGGAGTTTGGATTTGATATCCCGCTTTATCACTACTCGAAGGAGTCTCAAAGCAGCTAACAATCTCCTTTCCCTTCCTCCCCCACAACAAACACTCTGTGAGGTGAGTGAGGCTGAGAGACTTCAGAGAAGTGTGACTAGCCCAAGGTCACCCACAGCTGCATGTGGAAGAGCGGGGAAGCGAACCCGGTTCACCAGATTACGAGTCCACCGCTCTTAACCACTACACCACACTGGCTCAGACTGAAAAAGGTGATAGAAATGGAAGGGATAACTTACTTGGAAGCAGAGAGCACACATAATTTAAGTCCCCACGGGTGGTTCACTCAAGATCATTGAACATATGTTTAAAAAAGTCGCCTTTGACTGGACTTAATTAAAGAGAGCTTTGTCTATGGAGCTGTGGAAAAGCATGAGACTCTTAATCTCAGTGTTGTGGGTTTGAGTTCCATCTTAGGCAAAATATTTCTGCATTGCAGGGGTTTGAAATAAATGTGCTCCCTTCCAACTCTGCAATGCTATGATTCGAAGAAAGGCTCGTCCATCTGTGAGATTGTTAAAGCAATTCTAGAGAGACTGGAGGATCTGTAGAGTAACTAACATTTCTCAAGCGCATAGGGTGAGCGATTTGTCATGCATCTGGAGGGCTTGGCAGGGCTAAACTACATGAGGAGATCAAGTGGCTAAAGCCACTCTGTGATGCTATGACTCAAATTAAGTAATTATCCTTTTTTTTCATGTGTGGTATTAGTGAGCAAGTCTGACCATGCGAAATAATTGCACTGGTAGTGAGCATAGTAATTTTTTTTGATGATGATGCCAATTTAAATTCTGTTTCCTAGCCAATGAGCTCTGGAAGATGTACTTGGTAGGATGTTTATACTCTGGTGTTTTTTAATTAAATTGCTGACTGAACACTTGGTAAGATCACCAAAAGTTTTGTATTTCCTGATTAGCATCTAAAAAACCTGGAAGGGAATCAAGGATGCCTGGAGGTTGCCACCAGGAAAGACTGAAAGAGCCCACCAGTGGCTGATAAGCCTTAAGGGTGATAAATCACAATCCCTACATCTGATTGAGGATTGCATCTGATCAGTTGAGTTATCTTTAAGAAAAGAGGAACTGCTATGTTGGGTCTGGCAACTGTAAATGCTAATGTGGCTTTATAGCTATGGGAAGTGATTTTGTTACCAAAAAGAGAGAAAGAAATAAAATCTCTTATGGACTGATGCTAGAAGAAAGGTTTGCTGCTAAGTGCTCAGGTATTAGCTGTTAGGAGGAATTTTCAAACTTGCTATATCTTTCTTGGTGAAGTTTGGCACGACTTGTGGATCACTTCGCTGTGTTGCCCTGTAGATTTACCAAGTCAGAATATGTTCATCCACAGCCCCCGAGTAAGGCAGTCTGCATATTAAACCTTTAATGTGTTGTTGCTGTTGTGTAGTCGTTTAGTTGTGTCCGACTCTTTGTGACCCCATGGACCAGAGCACGCCAGGTACTCCTGTCTTCCTCTGCCTCCCGCAGTTTGATCAAACTCATGCTGGTAGCTTCAAGAACACTGTCCAACCATCTTGTCCTCTGTCATACCCTTCTCCTTGTGCCCTCCATCTTTCCCAACATCAGGGTCTTTTCCAGGGAGTCTTCTCTTCTCATGAGGTGGCCAAAGTATTAGAGACTCAGCTTCAGGATCTGTCCTTCCAGTGAGCACTCAGGGCTGATTTCCTTAAGAATGGAGAGGTTTGATCTTCTTGCAGTCCATGGGACTCTCAAGAGTCTCCTCCAGCACCATAATTCAAAACCTTTAATGTAGTGGTGTGGATATGTTTTAAGCCCAAGGGATACATTCCATTCTGGGCAGCCTCCCAAGGGCCACATTGTGGCTGGGGCCAGAGGCAACAGTGGCTGGATCAGCAAGTGTAAATTTCACCTTTGTACAGTGGGCTAGTTGCGTACCCAGATGCAGCAACCCTTTCCCTGGGAGCCAGGCCATTAAGGGTGACATGACGAGACAAGACAACATTCTTTGGGATTAAAATTGGCCACAACTTTAATGAACTCAGAAATAGGTGAACCTTGTCTATATGGGGGAACAGAAAACTGCCTGTTTCCCCATTGTCCTTACGAATATTTCTCCACTTCCGATGCACAGACACTCTTGGAAGCAGGAAGGTTATCTGCCTGAAACCTTGGGAGTGTTGCTTGCCAGTTCTGTGGTTAACCCCAAAATAGCTATTAGGGTAAATTAGGAAGAAGTGGCTGTGGAAGGGGTTGAAAATATCTACTCATCATCCAATAGTTTGCCACTGAATGTCATGATTCTTATAAGGAATAACCAAAGATTATCTAACAGTGTTGCTGTTTCCAGCATTTTATTATCTTTTCATGAAGGTCTGACTAATGGATACTCATTTATTTTCTACAAATGGCCCCTTTGGAGGTAAACAGCAGCTGTGGTGTATTTTGGGCAGGAAAATGGCATGGGGGAGGAGAGAGTTAATCTCCTTGCCATGCAATGTAGTCCTGATCTGGAGCAGGGCTGTGAGTTGTTGTTGTTGTTGTTTAGGTGCCAAGCATACTTTTTGTAGTGACCCTTAAAATTGTTTACGGAGATGGAAATTGTTCCTTTCTCAGAAACAAGATGCTGTGAAGGAAAGCAATTACTCAGCATTCTGATTCCATGTACAGTGGTACCTTGGGTTAAGTACTTAATTCGTTCTGGAGGTCCGTTCTTAACCTGAAACTGTTCTTAACCTGAAGCACCACTTTAGCCAATGGGGCCTCCTGATGCTGCTGCACCACTGGAGCGCGATTTCTGGAGTAAACCCCTTGGAACTCAATAGGGCTTGAGTTTTGCTTGGGCTTTGAGATTTGCTTTTGGCCATACTAGTCATCTGCTCACCCCAGAAAATAGGATCACCCCCCCCTTTGCCTTGAAGACTTTGGCTTGCTTGCTTCAGCTTCCAGATAACTACATACAGTGGTACCTTGGGTTAAGTACTTAATTCGTTCCGGAGGTCTGTTCTTAACCTGAAACTGTTCTTAACCTGAAGCACCACTTTATCTAATGAGGCCTCCCACTACCGCCACACAATTTCTGTTCTCATCCTGAAGCAAAGTTATTAAGCCGAGGTACTATATCTGGGTTAGCAGAGTCTGTTACCTGAAGCGGATGTAACCCGAGGTACCATTGTATATGTTCCTGGGTGTGCAACAAGAAGCTGTAGGTGTGTTAGGCAGAGCCAGTAAGGTGCAATGGATAGTGGGTTGGATTGAGGAGAACCCAAGTTCAGGTCCTTGTTTACTTGCATGCTGTCAGCCTTAAACAATCTCACAGCAATATATCAGGGGGGGGGGGAATGAGTTCATGCATATTGCCACGATCAACTCTGAAGATGCTTGGGATGTATATCTTGGTGGTTGGAAAACTTGTTGTGGTAGGCATTCTCATTCTTTCTGCATCCTAGAAGTCTTCACAATATCAAAAGATGTGAGTGTAAATAAACAGTGTCCTGATTTCTGGTCCCAGAATAATGGAGTTTTGCATAATGGAAGGCCAGCTCTAGTGTGAACAAGAGCAGTTGGAAATGGAGGTTACACCATATGGCAGGAAGCCATTTATCTGGCTTTGTTGCTGGTGGGAGTGAAAACTTGACAGGACAATGCTATCTGCAGGGCTCACAGACAGCCAGTTCCTGCTCATCTCCCTCGTGTGAGGACTTTCATTGATCTTACCGTGACAACTAACGTGGATAAGGTGAACAAGCTTTGTTCCTTTAATTATAAAGGTTCAGTAATTGGCTGTCCTGGTCAGATCTGTTTCACTGCAGACTGGAAGCCAGGGGATTTCATGGTATAATAACGAAATGCAGAAAAACCACCAGTGTCAAATTAAAAGAGAGCAAACAACTTTGTGTGTGTTCTGCTAGATGCCCCCTTTCTGTAATCTCCATTCAAAGCAAGGTGTTTGAGTGAATTTTCTGAAGATGTTTAAGCATGAGACATAGCCAGCCTTCCCAAACATTCAGCTCACTTTGAAACATCTTTCTCTTCAGCCCCACTGAGATGATCAACAGCATTTACTTCCATGTAAGAATGATTAAGATTGCACACATAATCTTTGCAGTGTAAGCAATGTTGACAGTGATCTTCACTCCCACCACCCTGGTGTGATAAATGCTGTTGCCTATTTGTTGTGGGAAATCCACATGTCCCACAGAACTTCTTGAGGGTACGTTCATATGTGGTGGACTTGTAAAAGGGTAAAAGAGTATTGGGAAATAATTCATAACGAATTGAAAAAAATGTTTAAAAGTACTTTCCCCAAAAAAACCAGAGTCCTTTTTGTTGGGGATAACTCAGATGGAAATTCCCAGGTGTCAAAAAAGGTTATTTATGTATGCCACTACTGCGGCCTGTGTTCTGTTAGCCCCCAATGGAAAACGAGTGAAGTCCCAATGAAAGAAGAAATGGCAACTTAAACTGATGGAATATGTGCAGCTTGCTGACCTAACATATAGAATAAGAGAACAAGAAGAACATATGTTTAAAGAAGATTGGAAAATGTCTATTGAATATATGGGGGGAAATTGTGTGCACTTGAAAACGCAGGCAGCATTAAGATAAATTCAACCGTGTAAACAAGTTTTGATTGATGTAATAATGGAATACTGAATGGTTTAGTCAATATAAAATATGCAGGGATTTATGTTATGCAAAATGAACCATGGAAAGAGAAGGAGGGGAGTCACTGACATTTTAAGGTTGTTTAAATGAGTGTTCTAAATTGTAAAACAGAAAATTTAATAATAATTCTACACACACAAAAAAAATAACTTCTGTTGTGGTGCTCTTGCATTTCGCCCAGGACCCTTAACTGTCATACAGAGAAATTGCCCTTCCCACACCAGCTACCATAGTTGCTGCAACTGTAAATGATGTCTGGAATGAGGTTGCTTGCCGCTACTGCAGAGCTTTCCAAACCTTTCATGTTGGAGACACACTTTATAGACGTGCATCATTTCACAACACAGTTATTCAGTTTTACTAGCAACCTGGAGGTTAAACTAACTAGCTTATGAAATTACCATCAATATATCAAGGTCCCAGTTATGGAAGGAAGGATCTGCTGGTTTTTGTTTTTAAAAATCCTCTTTCGATGTCTCCAAGTTCTAGTACAGTGGTACCTCGGGTTAAGAACTTAATTCATTCTGGAGGTCCGTTCTTAACCTGAAACTGTTCTTAACCTGAAGCACCACTTTAGCTAATGGGGCCTCCCGCTGCCGCCACGCCACCACTGCACGATTTCTGTTCTCATCCTGAAGCAAAGTTCTTAACCCAAGGTACTATTTCTGGGTTAGCGGAGTCTGTAACCTGAAGCATCTGTAACCTGAAGCGTATGTAACCCGAGGTACCACTGTATATGTTCCTGGGTGTGCAACAAGAAGCTGTAGGTGTGTTAGGCAGAATCAGTATGGTGCAATGGATAGTGGGTTGGATCGGCCTGCATGCTGTCAGCCTTAAACAATCTCACAGCAATATGATCGGGGGGGGGGGATGAGTTCATGCATATTGCCACAATCAACTCTGAAGATGCTTGGGATGTATATCTTGGTGGTTTGAAAGCTTCTTGTTGTGGTAGGCATTCTCATTCTTTCTGCATCTTAGAAGTCTTCACAATATCAAAAGATGTGAGTGTAAATAAACAGTGTCCTGATTTCTGGTCCCAGAATAATGGAGTTTTGCATAATGTTCTTAACCCGAGGTACTATTTCTGGGTTAGCGGAGTCTGTAACCTGAAGCGTCTGTAACCTGAAGCGTCTGTAACCCGAGGTACCACTGTATTATGAAAGAGGAAGATCAACTTATCCTAATTCACTTTCTCCACATTTTGAATCCTGTAGTTTTATACACTTTGATCATATAAGATATGCATCTTATATCTGGTTTACTTTCATCACAGTTAAGATATGATTTGCATTATTCTGAATTCATTCTTCCTGGTGACATCCAAGAATGATTTTAATGAGAAATTAAGGCAGTTATTGGCTTCCTGGTCCCACTCTGAGTTGCCATTGCTGTTTTAACAGGATAATTAATTTAAAAAGCTCACAATGGGTTCAGCTCTTTTTCCCTTAAGAACTGACATGATTAATTAAAGAAAAGTGTATCTGAAGTGATGAGATATTTGCAGCATATTTTATTGTATTTTTATTACAACTCCATGCGCTTTGGGGTGAGGGAATCTATTGTTTTATGTTATCACAGAATTCAATAGGAATTCCCCAAAGAAATGTGTAATTGGTTGAAAACATTTTTCATGGTATGCAAAGAAATAACTGTAGATGGGATAAGATTACGGGGTTAGGAGGAAACAATAAAAAGTTCAAATATTGTACCGGGCATGATTGGGTGGAATAATACCAGTTTTTCATTTCCTTTAAAAGTGTTCTTTTCATATCATTATTTCAGGCTTCATATTTCTGCCAGACCTTGTAGTGTTGGTAAATGGTTTCCATGTATCATGTTACTATAAATTAGACATCTCACACTGAAAATTAACTTATAAAATGAAGTTGTTATACGTATTTATAACATTTATACCCCAGCTTTCTCTGAGGGTGGCATACATGATTACCCCCATTTGATCCCTACAGCAACCCTGTGAGGTACATTAGGCTGAGAAAGAGCCATGCTGACTCTTTCATACTCTCGCCAGAGTGGTGCATGCTCTGGTTATCTCCCGCTTGGACTACTGCAATGTGCTCTACGTGGAGCTACTTTTGAAGGTGACCCAGAAACTACAATTAATCCAGAATGCGGCAGTTAGACTGGTGACTGGGAGCGGCCACCGAGATCATATAACACCGGTAGTGTAGGTTATGAAAGACCTACACGGGCTCCCAGTACACTTCCGAGGACAATTCTATTCAAAGTGTTGGTGCTGACCTTTAAAGCCCTAAACGGCCTCGGCCAAGTATACCTGAAGGAGCGCCTACACCCATATTATTCAGCTTGGACACTGAGGTCCAGCTCCAAGGGCCTTCTGGCGGTTCCCTCGCTGCAAGAAGTGAGGTTACAGGAACCAGGCAGAGGGTCTTCTTGGTAGTGGCACGCACCCTGTGGAACGCCCACCCATCAGATGTCAAGGAATAAACAACTACCTGACTTTTGAAGACATCTGAAGGCAGCCCTGTTTAGGGAAGTTTTTAATGTTTTATCGTGTTCTTAGTAATCTGTTGGGAGCCGCCCAGAGTGGCTTGGGAAACCCAGCCAGATGGGCAAGGTATAAATTAAAAAAATAAAATACTGTTTCGATCCCTGGCATCTCCAGGCAGGGCTGGTAGAGATCCCAGCATGAAACCCTGGAGAGCCACTGCCATGGAGGCTGCATCTACACAACTATTTAAAAAACGCCATAAAAAGGCTTTGAAAAAAACCATTGTAAAGCTCACAATGGAAAATTTCAGAGTTCTAATTTCAGCTCTACAGAGCCTCCTGGTGTCACAGTGTTATAACGCATTTATAACATTTTATTTTTACTAATGTAGCTGAGTCCCGAGTGTAGATTGAGCTAGAAAGTCAATGGCCAATAAGGCAACATCCTATGTTCCTATGATACAAACCATCTTGTACCAACCTGCTGGTTTTGAACTTTTACCACGGACACAGCCTTCTTGTAACATCAAAGAAGGACCTGTCAACTAGAGGCAAGTCTGCATGTGATCTGTGGCCATTTGAATCTACTTTTAAAGGCTTCAAAACTCTGAGTAGAATCGTACGGTTATTGTTGCTGAAAGCAAAACTCCCTCTGACCTCGTTAAATCATGGCTTTTCCCTTTTTGGTGTAAATCATCTGAAAAAGATCCTCCTTTTTTCCAAGATAGAAACAAAAATATCTTATTAGACCTTTAGTGCTGAACCTGTTTTCCCCTGGCCCCATTATAAAAGAAAGAAGGAGGTCAAAGGTCAGTTGTAAGCAACAGCTTCTTTAAAGTATGTTTTCTTTTAGGAAAGTGGAGTTTTGACTTGATCTCTAAGTTTCGTTTTGTTCATTGGCCCCTGAAGTGGCTTTAGTTTCAGGGTCAAAGGAGGTCTCCCTTGGAGAGAGCCATCAAAATAAGATAGGAAAATGATCAACAGTGCAGCATGTTTTGAAAGCCAGATGACAAAAGGAAACCAGATGACAATGGCCATTACAGGATCCACCCTCAATTTGTGTAAAAGTGTGACTGAGGTAAAATATTTTAACTACAACAACAACAGCAGCAGCAGGAACAGAAACTACTTTCATTGGATAGACTGAAGGACTTCACCTGTAATACTATCTTCTTCTCCCTCTGTTTGTGTAACTAACCATGTCCATATGAGCAAACATCCTGTGTGATACACCCCTTTTAGGCTAGCCCTCATTAAGATTTTCTCTTCTGTTGAATTACACAGGTTTAATGCTAATTGATTCCACCTTAGTTTTTACCAGGGCTTTTTTCCCCAGCTGCAACTCACTGGAACTGTGTTCTCCAGTGGGCGCCATTGCCATTGCAAGAGAACATGAGAGGCGTTCGTGGTGAGTTCCGGCATCATTTTTTCTAGAAAAATAGCACTGGCTTCTGTCGTCTTTTCTGAATCGTGTCCTTTCTGCTGGAAAAAGGCAGATACATATTTTGGTACTGTCTGTCCTTAGGCCTACCATTTAATGTTCTGTTCTGTCTGGATGTTCAAAATGCTTGCACATGCATAGAGGCACTGTTGTTCATGAATATTTCACATATTCCAGGACCCAGCCTGGTATTGAAAACAGATCCAAGGGCTAAATTCTGGGGAACCCTGGCACAGATCACGTCTTCCTTGCAATGTCCTTTCCCCTGCATGCGCTCTCCCTCTCTCTCTCTCTGCAAAAGTTTCTACAATAAACTACCTTAAAATTAGTTCTTTCCCTCTAGGCAGGTCACAGTATCTTCAAATGGTGAGGGCTGCTGGGCTGCACAGCTGGATGAAATTCTGCCCCGAGCATTGCACATTATTCTTGGGGATGTCTTAAAAACAGCATCCCAAAATGCTGCCATCTAGTGGCTCAGGAAAAGTGGGGAAAGTTTAGCTAGCCTGAGTCTCAATGCACAAGAAAGACACGCTTGTTCGTTGGGGACAAACATCTAAACAGGAACCATTCTTTGCAGGAACAGAACTTCCATATAATTGATTTAATTGTTGAGTCCTACAGAGGTTTCTGCTGAGTTTCTTGGTCGTTTAATCCAGGTGAGAAATTTATCAGGGTCTGCTTTTTTTGCTTTTAAAAATAGTTATAAAAGCCAATCACAAACAAACAATCACACCCTAGGCCAACCCCAACCTCTCTCACCACCAAAGAAACACAAGCGAATACTAAAGAGAACCTGGACAAGCGACACTGACACAAAACCCCACACATACATCAAGTAGAATAGAAACATTGCCACCCCACCCCACCCACCACCTCTTTCCCCCTTTTCTTCCTAATGTAACATTAATGTCTCAACAAATGAAACTGATCTGTAGAAAATGTAACTTGAAAAAAACAGACATCGCACATACTTTTGTAAACCAAGAAATCTTTAATAAAAAACATGATTTTAAAAAACAAACTCACTAAAGCTTCAAATGAGAAAGAAGTAATAAATAAATGAAATACAGTGGTACCTCAGGTTACATATGCTTCAGGTTACAGACTCAGCTAACCCAGAATTGGTACCTCGGGTTAAGAACTTTGCTTCAGGATGAGAACAGAAATCGTGCTCCGTCAGCGCGGCAGCATCAGGAGGCCCCATTAGCTAAAGTGGTGCTTCAGGTTAAGAACAGTTTCAGGTTAAGAACAGACCTCCGGAACGAATTAAGTACTTAACCTGAGGTACCACTGTAATTATAAACAACAGATCTGCAATGGAGAAAAAATGTGTTGGTCCATTTTGGGAAACTCAGGGAAGCGTCGTCATGAGCAGGAAGACATTTCGGAAGCAACATTCATAACTGTTGGCTCAGCTAGCATCCAGCTTTGTTTCTGACACGCAACACACAATCTGCCAAACAGAGTGCTGTGTCTCTTGTCAATAAGCAGTGTCTTATCCTAAACTTATCCTAAACTGTTTACCTAAGAAATAGAAATCATCATATACCAGCCAAAGTTAAAAGCTACCGTATACTCAGTCAGAATATGCGTCCAGTTAACCCAGCCTTGTGCACTCTGTGGTAGTCAACACGGTGCCCTCCAACCTGAACCGCCAACAACTCCAGCCATCATGACCAGGGATGATTAGAGTTGGAGTCCAACGACAACATCACATTTGCTTTCCCTGGTCTCCATTGACTGGTAGTGGCTCTTGGGTGTGTGGGTGTGTGTTTTATTGATTTATTGTGCTCAGGGCAACAGTGTTTTATAATCTACTTTAATCATGCAAAACCTAAATTCCCCACTATGCACTTCACTCCCTCCTACAAAATTTTGACAGCCTGGAGGCAACCTAAAACTGACAACTTTTGCTATCTTACAAACCTGATCGAAATCTCGGTCTCTTTCCCTCCATCTTGAAGAATGTGGCAATACAGTCAAATTAAACGAGGGGTGGGGAGAATCATGTGTGCCACCACCTTGAGCTCTTGGGAGAAAAATGTGGCATATGCCAAGCTTCGAATATATTGTGCCCTTACACCCGCTTACATCCTTTACTTGAATATTCTGTAAAACAAGAACAAAAATGGGCCAATCGTGTGTAGGAGGGCTGCTGATATAGAATCATAGCTGTCAACCATTCCCTTTTCTTGTGAGGAATCCTATTCGGAATAAGGGAATTTCGCTTAAGAAAAGGGAAACGTTGACAGCTATGCGTAGAATGGCAGCCTGGGATTCCCACATGGGAAGGGAAAACAGGGTGGGAAATGAATCGTGACCTTTGTTTTTCATTTACTTTCTATTTTGAGATCTGTAGATGCAGCCAAGATAACTGATCCAAAATAGCAGACCCTTTTAATCTGGATTACATTTTCTTTTTTGTTTACACCTAGCAATTTTTAAAGCGTGAATAAATTGTGCCTGGAATGTATTAGAAATGTTTGGGATCATGACATCCTCAGGTGCTTAACTGGGAACAATAATTTTGAAAGGCCAGTGGAAAAAGATCTATATATATTTTGCCATTTGCATCTATATATTATTTTCTCATACATATATAGTACATGTATAGTGCAATCCTATACTTGCCTACTCAAAAGTAAGCCCCACCAATGGGACTTACTCCCAGGTAAGTGTTCATAGGATTGCAGCATTACTGACCTTTTTAAACTATTAAGTACCCTTAATTCTACCTGATGTCACTGAAAATTATAGGCACATTTTACTCTTGATCATGAAAACATTTGCATTTTACACCCAGATATACACATACCTTGATACAGCAAATTCAACAAATGTTGTGACTGGAGGGTTGGAGTTGAAAGCCTGTCCTTGACTCTGTTTCTTCCCTTTAATGTTCTGACTTTTGTTGGTGGTTTACTACAGGAAGTAATAGCCTAATCAGACTATAAAAGCAGCCAGAAGGAGACGGTGATTTCAGCCGCAGACTGTAGCCGATAAAGTCCTTTGCCTCACTCGACGTGAGAGATAAAAAGGCGGCATTTTCTTCCTCATTATTCAACCACTCCTGAAAAGTGTTTGCCTCCACTTTCTTCTTCTCCTTCGCTCTGCTGAAGTTACATAAACAGTGTAAAGTGTCGTGACAAGATGGGGGATGCTGTCAAGGACAACCTATAACTAGAACATTTCCACACCTCAGTCCTAAAAAGGGGAGGGTGTGTGTCCTTTATGCAACTGATCTGTCTTTATAAATCAGAGGATCAAGTCAGTTTCACCTGTCATGAGGGCAGGACTGCAGACACGAAAACAACAGAGGATGTGTTGATGTTTTCCATTGCTAGGAAGACACTCTGCTTCATGTCTAATGTTGTCTCTGTGGCAGCTCCACTAGAGCAAAGGAGGCACTGCCCCAGTTCCCCACCAATATCAGTCTGCACTTAACCAGCCACACCTCCTTACCTTACAAGCAGTCCAGGTGGTGGCAGTGGCAGTCAGCTTCCTCTTCCTCAACGATGCCCCATTGTAGAACTTAGCAGAGAGGAAGATGGGGTCCAAACCAGAATGAGATTGGCTCTGTGTGTCATTGGCTTTTGGATCTACCTGTTGCAGATTATTAATATTGCACAGTTTGAAGCAACTGGAAGCATATGAATGGACTCCTTTGGGAAGAAATCGTTGCCCAGGCCCATAAAAGTATTATTCAAACTTTTACCGGCTGAGCTCTTCAAAATAAAACAGAACACAGTAAACAATGCATCCAAAACATCCATACAATGTCTTGTGCTGTTCAGCACAGGCTTGGCTTCTTAGAAAATATGAAATAATCCAAACAGACCTAGAAATAGAGGTCTGTCTCTCCCCACAACCTGCTTTCCAACCTCAGTTGGCCTTCGGTTGTTTACTCTCCCTTCCGGAGAGCTTCCTTTGCATCCTTACTCCACGGAGTTTGGGAGACAAAGACTCAAAGGCAACTCTTCAAAATGGAATTTTGCAACTCAATACCTTCATCACATGATCAAAGGTTCGCTCTCAGCACAGAGTAGAAAACAATCGACAGTAATTCATTAACCCAGGATCCCTTAGAAAACTGGTTGGGGGCAGGGAAATCCACAGTGTTAGCAATACACATTGAGCCATTCCCCCCCTTTTAAACCTTCATTAATACACATACATTTCCCATTTCTCTGTCAATTAAATCAATATTCCTACTGCTGATCTCCCTGGCTCCTGCCCTGCCAGTCTGAAGAGGCACCAGCCACTCCCCTGTAGCAGATAAGACTATAAATGGCCCCAATGGCTAACAGACTATATCCTCCCTCCACTGTGAGAGACAATATGCCTCTGTATAACAGTTGGTGGGAATCAGAAGAGGGGACAGGGCTGTTTCTCTCAGGTCTTGCTTATGGGCGTCCCAAAGGCATCTGCTTGGCTACTGTGAGAACTGGAGGTTGACCGAATCCCTAGGGGTTCCCATAGGTCCTTCCATACTGAATTAGCATACATGCATGATGTCGATGACTAGATGTCATGAACTGGCAAGACGACGGGGAGGAATAAGGGGAGGAAGAGGATGCCAGCGAGGGGAGTTGCCGGGACTGGGACACACCGAGGCAAGCAGGGGGTGGAGAAGGAAGTACTCGCAGGGTGATGGAGGATGGCGAGGGAATGGGGGGTCAGTGCACAGGACCCAGATCAGCAGGACCCATCACCAGAGACAGAGGGGGCCCCTGTCTCCATGAACATGATGGCCTCTAAGGTATAGGGAACAGCAGAAGGCATGCTCTAGGAGGCTGAGGCAGGCAAGGGCCACAGTCCAGCTCCCTGGTTGGGGCTCGCTAGCTCTGGAAGGAGGTGTGTGATTCCTTAGCTGGAGTAGACTTAGAACAGGTGAGGGTCACATGACCCATTAAGCCCAGATGCTGCAATCAGCATGCAGAAGGGAAGCAGAGCTGAGGTGCCCTGTCTGCTCAACTGCCCATGTTGATGGACATGGACTTGGTTGTTCCTAGATCTCTACAAGACTGTGCTTTGGGTTTTACTCTGGACTGACTGCCGGACTTGGCTACTGGAATTGATCTTGGAATGCGTTTCCTGAACTTTGGACTTTTCTTGTGTAGATTGACTTTGGGTTTGGCATAGTGACTTGCTGCCAGGTAGGCTAGGGCTTCAGAACACTATTCTTTGCCTACTCTTTAAGAAAGGTTGGCTGCTGCAAGTCTTAAGTTTCAGCTCATTTTACTCTCGCGCTGTTACGATAATAAATACGTGATTACAACATGGTGTACCTGGAGAACATCAACTTGTTAAGTGACTAAGAAGGCTGTGTGAAATCTTTGTTTCCTTCTTTAGCTTGGGAACAGATATGGGCTGTAGTCTTTGGATGGAGGAAATATTGGCTCTGTCTCGCTGAAAACATGAACTCCTTAAGGATGCAAGAACCCTTTCTAATTATGGAAGCCAGAAGCTGAGAGTCTGTGTTAAGTGGAAACGAGCATCTCAGACTTGGCACAAGTGATATGATTCAAAAGATACATGATGAACTTTGTTGTTTAAATGGGGCTGGGGGAGTAAGGGGGCAGGAGGGGGAGACGGGAGGAGAGAACGTTTGAGGAATGTTGCACTGAGTAAATATAGGGAGACATTTTGAAGTAAATAATAATAATAATAATAATAATAATAATAATAATAATAATAATAATACCTTGCCCATCTGGCTGGGTGTTCCCCAGTCACTCTTTAAAAACAAAATTTGGACGTAGAAAGGGGAATAGAAAGTGACAATATATCCACTCCCCCCAAAAACACCACAACATATTGTCTGCGACCCACAGGGGGAAAACATCAAGATTGTGCCAGTTAGATGAGAATGTGAACATTTACAAACTGCAGTAAATCCTAGTGTGGACAAGCCCCCAATTTATTTGGATTTATCCCATCCATTTCTATGCCCAAGCCTTGATTCATGACATCCACAGTCTCACCCACATCTGATGGAAAAGAGAGAGAGAGAGAGAGAGAAAGGAAAGGAGAAGTAAGGTAAAGGTAAAGGAACCCCTGACCATTAGGTCCAGTCGTGACTGACTCTGGGCTTGCGGCGCTCATCTCGCTTTATTGGCCGAGGGAGCCGGAGTACAGCTTCCAGGTCATGTGGCCAGCATGACTAAGTTGCTTCTGGCGAACCAGAGCAGCGCACGGAAACACCGGTTACCTTCCTGCCGGAGTGGTACCTATTTATCTACTTGCACTGCATGCTTTTGAACTTCTAGGTTGGCAGGAGCAGGGACTGAGCAATGGGAGCTCACCTCATCACAGGGATTCAAACCGCCAACCTTCTGATTGGCAAGTCCTAGGCTCTGTGGTTTAACCCACAGCACCACCCGTGGCGGAGAAGTACTAGGTGACAAAGGGAGAAGAGAAGCTGACAAGAAGCATCTGAAAAGATACCCGAATAAGAAAATTAATTATTATAGCTGTTAATTAACTGATTGCATCAAGTGCCTTTATGGGTAATAAATCCTCCTACATATAACACCAAAGGGAATTGAGGATTAATGTCTTGTGAACTGCTGAAGAAATTGTTACAAGTAGTTTACTATTGCTGTCATAATTTCCAATGGAAGGCATTTCATTTTCCGGTGTATCTCCCCTGATCCAATGCTTCTGCGTACAGAAATATGTCACCCAAACCTTACAGGATATGAAGTAAGAGCTTTGGATGTTTCTCACACAAGCCCTAACTTCCTATATTGTATCCCTAGGGCGGAAACTCACAAAGCAATAGTTAGTTCCTTCTCTAGTGCATTCATGTGACCAGGTTAAGCAAATTTCTCAGCAACAAAAAATCCACTGTTTCATATTTCTTCTTAAAAATGGGAATATCTTGTGCTGAAGTATGAGTCTGTTCATAAAACTGTGATTATAAAAAGGGTACCAGCCCTAATGTACTTTGATTGGGAAGTCTAAATCCACTTTCTGTAGGTGCATCTCAGAAAGACCAGATTTCAAATAGTATTTCTCTGTGCAACTCTGCCTTGAGAGGCACATTTTAGACATTTTTTTAAAAAAAGATTGTCCTGAATTTTAACTGATTTTATATCTACTACTTTTTGAATTTTTTATGTTGCTATGATAATTGCTTTTGTTTCTCATGTTTTTGATCTGTTTTATATTTGTTTTTTTGATTCTCTTTTGTAGACTGCCTTGAAAATCTAGATTAATAAAACTATGTTCCAAAAAACCAACAACAACCCATTTATCTAAATAGCCTCTGGCCAATCCACAGTTTGTCTCAAGACAAAAATGTCTCAAAATGATTGCTGTTCAATCTAACCTAACACAGGGGTTGAGCTACCTTGACTCACCTCCTTTCTGTTTTCCTTAACACACTGCTCTTTGCTGCAAGGCAGTAGGAAAAAGCTACTCTTGGTTGGATAGAAAAACAACAACACAGTTTATGATCTTCTGAAAGTTTTCATTGATACTGAGGTCCACACACACACACACACACACACAGAGAGAGAGAGAGAAAGATAGAGATTTGTGAAAGCATTCCATGTTCTAGCAAACATCCCGGAGTCAACAAAAATTAACCATGCTGCTTTTGAACAACTGATATTCCAACCTTCAAGCGTTCATTGACGACAAAAGTTCTCTATGGGTTCTGAACATCCTAAAGTGGTTCTTTGATGTATTTTCATCCCTTAGTTCAACAGATCTATTTTTCCTCTCATGAAAGTAAACATAACCTTGTTTCCCTGCATTTGGAAAGTCAAGTCTTGTTTTTCTCTTAAGGAATCCTTTTAGAATACTAAAAGAATCAGAGTCACTAAATTCAAATGATAAATATAGGACTTCGTTTATAAGTTTCTTTCAGATGAACAAACGTTTACAATTTGGCAAATGATTTGTTGGTTGCAAACAGCTTTGGTGACCTTTCATTCACACAAAGCAAATACTTGGAGGCTACAGAGAACTACAAACAGAACATATATTATAAGTGGAAGAATGTGTTCTACCTTGCCACTTCAGGTTTGTTGTTGTTTTTAGCTGTAAAATTTTAGGCAGTTTTTTTCTTTCTTTCTTTTTGCTGGCCTCTGCTCCACTCCCCAATTTGCCAACAAAACGTGTGCCCCATTCCCAACTCCACCCTTTGATCTACTCCGGATCCCAGAATTTCTGGTTTTGTGATCTGGCAGCTGTAGGATCCACCTGGAAACAACAGTTCCACATCCTTAGCATGACACCATGTTGTATTTGGGGTGGTGGGGGAGTTTCATAGCAAAGTTTCCAGATTTTGTTGTGTCTGCAGGGACCTTTCGAAGTTCTACTGCTATGTTCTACTCGCTGTTTTCAGCAGCCTACCTGTTAAAGTTACCCTGACTCAGACCGCTGGAGTTCAAAATGATTGTGGTCAAAGAGCATCACACAGCACAGGATGACACCTTTAGAGTCAGTTCTCCAGCTGTTGCCTTCCCTTGGAAAAAAAAGGCCTCCATCAGCTCTTATAAACTTGCTGAGGTTACCGAATTTTCACTCAACAGGACAGGAAACACCCATACCATCCCCTCCTCTTCCTGTGTTCAAATATCTATTCAAAGGCTTTGCTGTGGTTTGGGCAGCACTGGCTATTCTCAGTTTCTCAGGTTTCTCAGTTCTCCACATCTCCACATCGGTTTGCTTTTTTAAAAAAAATGTCCTCATGAATATTCATCAATATTTTAGTGTGTTCTGATTTTGTGTGTAATTTGCTCTAAAGCAACATACCCTAATACAGTGGATTTTTGTATGCTGCTTCCTCTCATATATGCATTTCTACACATAATTTACATGTATGCATTCTTGGAGAACTGCACTGCAAAATTCAGAGAAGTGTGAATTTTGAAGGATGCTTGTGCTTCAGTTCTGATACTGTTTTACAAAATGTAAAACATGTGGATTTGCCTTTAAATGAGAGCTGAATAATGTTCCCTGCCCCGGTTTTGTATATTGTATTTCAAATTTCACAGGCAATTCAAGTACATTCTGATTTTATGAGTGTGAGAGAATGAGAGTAGCTTGCCAGGTTAAATCCTCATGTAACTTGTATTTGAGCTTTGTTGGGAAACAGAAATGTTCATTTGGGGGGTTATTCTTAAATACTGATCTACATTTTCTGCTCGGATTTTAGGATCATACAGATATACTTGCTCTAGCCACAATGATACTGTAGATTGCTTCATGGAGGTGCCTTTTAATGCAGCAGCTTTTATCACATTTGAGGTGGTCCCAAGTAAATTTGGGACGCGGGTGGCGCTGTGGGTTAAACCACAGAGCCTAGGACTTGCCAATCAGAAGGTCGGCGGTTCAAATCCCCATGACGAGGTGAGCTCCCGTTGCTCGGTCCCTGATCCTGCCAACCTAGCAGTTAGAAAGCACGTCAAAGTGTAAGTAGATAAATAGGTACTGCTCTGGCGGGAAGGTAAACGGCGTTTCCGTGTGCCGCTCTGGTTCACCAGAAGCAGCTTAGTCATGCTGGCCACATGACCCGGAAGCTGTATGCCGGCTCCCTTGGCCAATAAAGTGAGATGAGCGCTGCAACCGCAGAGTCGGTCACGACTGGACCTAATGGTCAGGGGTCCCTTTACCTTTAGTCCCTTTACCTTCCAATCGGCAAGTCCTAGGCTCTGTGGTTTAACCCACAGCGCCACCTGCGTCCCTCCCTTTACCTTTACCTTACAGGTAAATTTATCTTAACCTGGCGATACTCTACAGCTGTTCATCTCTTTAGTAACAGATCAGGATAGATTTCTACCTTTATCTCAGTATGGAGAAGTTAAATCAAATATTGTTTCTTTAAAAGATTGAAGACAGAATGCAGTTCAAAGTCTTCAGTCAATATGTTTGCAATTCTTCTCCCTGGGGTGAACAGCTAATAATGGTGTCCAAGAGAATGGGACTGGTTTTCTAATCAATGTTTTTGGTTTTGAAAAAGTACCCTTCCAACATTTCATTCAATATTAGTTGTTTTCAGTAGCTTCTCATTAAAGAGGAGGAGGAGAAGGGGAATCCAGGAAACAAAAGTGAAACAGAAATATCTTCAGATAAGCAGAAGGATTTAAGACTCCTTTGTCACAGGGTTTCTTTTATGCCTTGTGATATATTTATTAGACCTTGCCTGCTCACTGTGTGAAGGAGCCATTTGAATTGGCGCTCCCTTTAGGGAAATGAGAAAGAGGAGGGAAAGTCGTGTTTACAGAGAAAATGGTGCTTAATCTCTAGGAATGACAGGGAAAGATTATGCAAGCTATAGATAACTCACCTTATCATAAAAAGTAAACATGCTGAACGTAATGTAAAATAAATACACATTTGTCAATTAAACACTTTCTGCATCAAAGTCCCTTGGAATCCCCAGCGACAGGCATACAATTTTAAACTACATCCAAATTATTCTAGTCAAGGGGTGTGTGTGTGTGTCACTTACTCAATCAGGTGAATTTGTGTTTTCCTGGATTTTTTCCTGGTATTTTCAGTGTGGTTAAAGCAGAACCTTAAAGATCTCAATCTTCAAAATACTTTTGTGGATGTTTCTACAATGGAGTTGCGCACATGGGGCTGCCATGTGCAGTAAACTCTCATGCATTGGACAATGTTTGGATATGGTCTCCATACCCAGAGTTCAGCACATATAAGCCTGATCTTTGGAACTGTTGACTATAGTACAGACCCACACTACCATATCTATGTGCATATATATATATATGTTTTTAAACAAATACAAGAACCATGAAACACCTATCCACCAGTACAGCTAATGGAGTTTGTCCTATTCATTGACATTAGACATAAATTTGCATATTCAATGTTCAAACATATTACTTAATGTAACCTCTCCACTGAGAATATTGGTATAGCAAGGTCTTGATTTGTGTCATTAACATGGTTCAAGTGCACTGGCTTGCCCCTATGATTCAGGGGCTGGGGGGTGTCTGGCGCTGTGCGACACGTGTGTGTAAATAGCGCCCCTGACATAGTTAAAGTAAGAGGTCTATGTTTCTTGGAGGTTGTCTCTATTTGTTATGGCTTTATTTGCCCTCTTGTGTCTGGTGAGAAGCTCAGACACTGCTGTATCCCAGATACAATTTTGCCATATATTCATTTCCACACAACCACCCACTTCTTATAAAGTTCCAACTGGTATTCTTTCCTGCAGACATTGGCACATGAGGAAAGAACACTAATGGTTGTTCCACAATTATACAACTCTTCTCCTGGAGATTCCTGGGTTCATAAAGGTAAAGTGACCCCTGATCATTAGGTCCAGTCGTGACCGACTCTGGGGTTGTGGTGCTCATCTCGCTTTATTGGCCAAAGGAGCCGGCATACAGCTTCCGGGTCATGTGGCCAGCTTGACTAAGCTGCTTCTGGTGAACCAGAGCAGCACACAGAAAGGCCATTTACCTTCCCGCCAAAGCAGTACCTCTTTATCTACTTACACTTTGACATGCTTTCAAACAGCTAGGTTGGCAGGAGCAGGGACCGAGCAACGGGAGCTCACCCCGTCACGGGGATTCAAACTGCTGACCTTCTGATTGGCAAGTCCTAGGCTCTGTGGTTTAACCCACAGCGCCACCCGCGTCCCTCATGGGTTCATACCTGACCATATATGCAGTAGCCGTCAGTGGGGCAGGGCAGGTGATACCTATATAAACTGGCTAAGCTTTAGCACTACAGTGGTACTTCGGGTAAAGTACTTAATTCATTCCGGAGGTCCGTACTTAACCTGAAACTGTTCTTAACCTGAAGCACCACTTTAGCTAATGGGGCGTCCTCCTGCTGCTGCGCCGCCGGAGCACAATTTCTGTTCTCATCCTGAAGCAAAGTTCTTAACCTGAAGCACTATTTCTGGGTTAGCAGAGTCTGTAACCTGAAGCGTATGTAACATGAAGCGTATGTAACCCGACGTACCACTATATGCACCTTGTGTTTAGGGGTTGTTGCTGTTTTTGTTTTGAAGGAGGGGGATTCGTAGTTCAACATAAGGCAAAAGAAAAAAGGGATGATTCTAAACATGTGCTAGATTTGCTGAGAGAAGATCATTTTTTTCCAGGCCACTGAAAACCCCAATTGAACTACGTACTTTCAGTTTCTGGACCCTCCCCCCACTTTTTTTTCCTGGCTGCTGACCTTCCTATTTTAAGTCCCCCCCCCCCCCATTTCAACCATGAAGGCTAAATGTCTGTTGCTTCTGGGGGAAAAAATAAACTAAACCAAGGCACAAGATGCTGAAAAAGTCCACCAGATGCTGTGTTATAAAATGCAAGCGTATGATTTGTGACGTGCCCATAGACCTAGACCTGCAGATTACAGCTAATCCGCTATCTGGCTGTCTTATCTTAAACCTCTACTTTCTGCTACTGCTCTCCCTCTATGTAAACACAATTAGGGTTTTGCAGATTATATAGTTTTAAATAAATAAATAAATAAAGGGTTTGGGTTTTTTTTTACTGCAGAGCTGGTACGCTCTTGACGTAGAGGACATCCTTGGACCATACGCCATGTCTGGCCAACCTAATCATAATGGGCTTCCACCTATCGAGCTGTGCACATTGTACTTGGAAAGCAATAAATCAGTGTCAGTCTTCAAACAGGGGGTTTATTACAATTTCAGGGGATTTGTCATTTGCAGGCTAAGGAGTCTTGAGCATTAGGGTCTGCTGGGTGGCGGGAGACAGGCTTCTTACCAGATATGCACCCTCACCAAAGCTAGCAGGCAGCCGGCACCTTAGCGTCCGAGCTTTGTCTGAGATCCAGTTCTCACATTCAATCGCTTGTATGATAACGGGTTTCCTTCTGCAATACAGTGGATGCTGGCCCGAACTGTGTCTCCGCACATGCAAAAGCGTTTGTGTGCAAGAAAGCACACAATTATAGCTCAGCCGTTGTGTGCCCAGATTTTACACTTATTAAAGGTTATGAGTATGAGCTTGCAGCTCGATTACGTGTGGGCACAGGTAAAGATCCCTCACTCACAAAGTGGTTTGAGGAGGGTAGTGTAAAAAGGATGCCATGTGCCCTTTGACCCCAACCTTGCCCTCAATGGGCTGGGGTCAAAGGGCACATGGCTGTTGCGTGCTTCTCACACCACCCTCCACGAGCTGCTTTGCAAGGCTGGGATCGGATCAGATCCCCACCTCACAAAGCGGCAGCACCAAAGGCTGGGCTGTGTTCACCCTCTGCACCCGGCACCTTGCGCCCCCTCCGGTGCATGTGTGTGTGCCCCAGGCACTATGTAAACACACAATGCTGCTGGTTTCACATCTTACGCAGGGGTGGAGAACCTCAGTCTGGGTTAGGGGGCTAATTCCTCTCTATCTGGCTCTCAGAAGTCTTCCCCTCTCGGTCCCTGCTTCACAGCCCAAGTGTTTTTACCTAGCTGGAATGTGTCCTTGAACTCCGACCCTGACCCTTGCTTCCCTGGATGGTGGACAGAGAGGGGTGTGCAACTGTGTGTAGAAACTAAAAGTGGGACGTGGGTGGCGCTGTGGTCTGAACCACTGAGGCTCTTGGGCTTGCCGATTGGAGGGTCGGTGGTTCGATCCCCGTGACGGAGTGAGCTCCCGTTGCTCTGTCCTAGCTCCTGCCAACCTAGCAATTTGAAAGCACACCAATGCAAGTAGATAAACAGGTACTGCCATGGCGGGAAGGGAAACGGAATTTGCGTGTGCTCTGGTTTCCGTCACAGTGTCCCGTTGCACCAGTAGTGGTTTAGTCATGCTGGCCACATGACCCGGAAAGCTGTCTGCAGACAAACGCTGGCACCCTCAGCCTGAAAGCGAGATGAGCGCTCAGTGGCGTAGCGTGGGGGGTGCAGGGGGGCCGGCCGCACCTGGCGCAACATCTGGGGGTTAGGGTTAGGGGGCGCAAATCCACGGGTTAGGGGGCGCAAATCCACGGGTTAGGGGGCGCAAATTACTTGCCTTGCCCCGGGTGCTGACAACCCACGCTACGCCACTGTGAGCGCTTAACCCTCCAGGAGTCCTTCACCTTTTTATCTAGAAATTATGCTACTGCAGAAAGGTAGAATGCCCATTTTTTTTGCTCCTCCCCCCCTTTTCCCCTCTAGTCTCACCCACCAATTGGAAGGCTGTCAAGAGGGGAATGTGGTCTTCTGGGTGGAAAAGGTCTCCCACCTCTGTGCCAAGCCATTTGCATGAGAAGTTGCTTCACAGGAAAAGTTTGCCATGTGAGACTGCCTTCCTTACACTTCAGGTAGCTGCCACACCATTATTCACTTACATGAACGGACCTTAACTTTATTGTCACTTGTCCTGCCCAGCTTTCCCTAGTTATGGCACAGAGTTCACCTTTTGCCTGAGCCATGTCCTGTTGGTGCCAATGTTACTAGTCAGTGTGCCAAAAATGATTATGCAAATCGAGCTCCAGAACTCAATTTCACAGGGGCAATGAAAATTTGCACATACGAATGGAGACTGAAATAAAAATGTCCCTGGATTGAAAAAGAAGACCAGTCTGAAACTGCCGGATTCATTTTTTTATTCCTAAAACGCGAAAGCAAACTCATTTTTTTGGCCCGGATATTTAGTCCGTTTGCATGGGAAGGGCACCACGAGCATCGAGCCCAAGGTGAAGGAACCAGAAATCCAATAAATGCCCGCCTGCTGAATAACTAGAGTAGTCCTGCGTGGTCATTTTTGTTGAAATAACAATTTCTGGACATGTGACAGGTACAGGACGTTGTAGTGTTGACAGATTTGAAGCGCAGGTGGCAAGCTTCCCTGCTGAAAAAGCCAACAGGTCAGGACACATGTGGATCTGATGGGGAGGAAGTGAAAGGAGTGATTCCCAGCTCATTTTCCTGATGACAGGCCTGTTTAAAAGGGGCATTGGAAAATGACTTTCACTGGTTCTGGACATTACACAGCCAAGATGAAACTTTAGTTCATTCATGTTTCGGCAGCGGTGGTCTAACCTCAGTTTTCTTCTGTGGTTTATTTCTTTCCTCTCCTTTCCTCTAGAAACCCCGTGAGCCACTGATACATGTTAAATTCACAAAGCAAGGGAGTATACTCATGATCATTTAATTGTTAAAGCATAAGTAATCACTATTAAGTGATACTATATAATCTTAAGAGTGCATAAGCGGCAAGATGCTTGGGGAAATGTCTAAACTTACCTCATACAGTGTAATCCTAAACATGTTTACTCAGATGTAAGTCTTACTGTATTGAAAGGGGCTTACATTCAGGTCAGTGCATATAGAATTGTAGCCCCAATTGCCCCATAGCAAACAAACTGCTATCACATCCGAAGGTTACTTGCTATTATGTGAAACCCACCTGCTATATTTCCATTTAATAAACCTGTTTATCCATAGCAGTACAGAAATAACATTCCCCAAACAGTTTTTAGGGCTCATTCCCTTGGGTTGCATAAATTTGTTTTTATTTTTTGCACCATCCTCCAAAGTCAAAATATTTTTGCTGGTTGGACCAGGGGAAAAATAATTACAGTATCTCCCTTGAATATTATCGCTGGAGGTTGCAAAGCAGCAGAGAAAATATGCATATGTATACTTTAACCTACGAGCAGCACAGATGTAATCCAGGTGGAAGATATGTCAGCACCCGGATAGTGTATGAATCAAACATGTTTCATGTTCTTTTGCAACACCACTTCTCCCTATACAGTGGTACCTCGGGTTACATACGCTTCAGGTTACAGACTCTGCTAACCCAGAAATAGTACCTCGGGTTAAGAACTTTGCTTCAGGATGAGAACAGAAATCGTGTGGCGGTAGCGGGAGGCCTCATTAGATAAAGTGGTGGTTCAGGTTAAGAAGAGTTTCAGGTTAAGAACAGACCTCCGGAACGAATTAAGTACTTAACCCAAGGTACCACTGTATGTAGTTATCTGGAAGCTGAAGCAAGCAAGCCAAAGTCTTCAAGGCAAAGGGGGGGGGGGATGATCCTATTTCCTGGGGTGAGTGGATGACTAATATGGCCAAAAGCAAATCTCAAAGCCCAAGCAAAACTCAAGCCCTATTGAGTTCCAAGGGGTTTACCCCAAGGAAATGTAAGATGCCAGTTTCAGTGGCTTTCACGTTCCTCATGCCTCAACAGTTCTGTAACTTTATTAAGTAGGACAGTTATAAGCACAGTACAGAGGAAAGGGAATGGCTCTACCTTCTTTTCTGGGTTCAGAGGGCTAAACAGGAAGCTGTTCATGTTGCCCGCAGATGCCAGAAATGATAACGCAGACGGCAAGCTAGGATCTTCTCCGCCTGGATCTCACTTCTGAACTTGTTGTTTTCAACAATCAAGGAAACAAAAGTCAGCTTGTTGTCCTGGGCTCCTGCTGCCTCCTGTCCTGTCCAGACTCCTTCAACCAGACCCTCCTGCCTGTCTGCAGGAGGTGTTTGTGGCAGGTCTGAGGAAGAGAAATCGTGACTGATGCAGAGGAACAGCAGGAGCGGAAGAAGGGCACTGGGAATGGCTGGGAGGGGTCCACTCTCCCCTCATTCCCTACAGAGCCTTCAGAGCAGAGCTTTTGCAAGTTGCGTCTAATGAGATTTGGGCCACCAGAGTAGCAGAGATTGAGTTTCCAGTGTTAATGGGAGATGTGCAGGTCTTTCAATTCTTTTTTTTAAAACAGACTTAAGTCAAGCTAGAGATCTTGGAAATGAGTTTTACATAACAAATCTTAACGCACAGGAAGTCAATCCTGATTCTGAGAGCAGGATTGAGATGGTCTCCTCATGCTCAACCAGAGTACAACACGTCATGCATTTGATGAGCTGGGCTCTAGTCCACAAAACATTATTTATTATTTTTATTTATTCATTAAAATATTTGTATGCCACTATTTCATTTAAAATATCAAAGCAGGTTACAAGAATCCATACATATATGCAATAAAAAGCAGGCAAAACATTTAAGCCAGATGTCATCCACTGACTAATGTGCCACAATAATTCTGTTGGGCTCCTCTAGATGAGGAATGTTTATTTAGCATTCATCCTAATTCCCTTGCATAAAATGCGCTGGTTAGACTATGTCCGGTCTATATGGAACATTTGTTTTGATTTGCTTGTGGGTGTTTATACATCTTCCCATGAATTCATCCCGTACTTTTCAGAATGATTCCCCATCACTTTCTTAACTGCAAAGAGTCCTTTAAAAAATAATAATAATATGTGCGCTTTATAGGGTTACCATATTTCAAAAGTGAATATCTGGACACACAAAAGTTGTTGCAGGTTCCACTTGTAGTCATTCATATATAGAAACATGCTTTTACTGATACTAGTTTCAGTCTTACTCAGGAAGGTATCAAAACTGCCAGGGTACAACCTATCAACCAGACTTTGGCCACACAGTTGCTTGAAAACTTTTAAAATAGGTCCGTTTCACACCTCTCTATCCATCACAACGGGGCAGATGTTTGCAGAAACGTGGTTGAACTGCAAGCCAATAACTTTCGATTTAGTTAGAAAGCAGAACTTTGACACACGTGTAGTCCCAGTGGGAGCTAGAAAAGCGTGGAAGTGAACCTCAGAAGTACACCTCCCAAAAAGGATTTTTATTTTATTTTATTTTTGCCTCTGGGTTTTGTGACTGAAGCTCCAAGAAATGCACCCCAGAAGAAGAGTAGAAACATCAGGGTCGGAGGCGGGGCTAGCGTGTCAAGCCCCTCCTCCAAAGGAGCGCTGGGCCCGGGGATTGGTCGGCACGGATTTGCAAAACCCCGCCTGGCGGGGAAGACTCTTGCCAGGCCTGCTGGGGCATCGGAGCGCCTCGAGGAGAATCCGCAGAAATATTGTTTCTCTGCCCCGCCTAAGGAAGTGCGCTTGTCGCGCCTGCTCCGCGGATCTGCTGGCTAGCTGAAGCGGTCGGATCGAAGGCAAAGCGGCTGAGGCTTTGGCCCCGCAGCTGATGTCTGGGCTATAATAGAGATCACCCGGGGTTGGGCAGCTTCCCCTGGACTTGACCTGCTCTGCCACCCGCGTTTTGTTGTGGTTCTTGTTGCTCCGAGGAGACATGGAGCTGGCGGCGGGACTGGGACTGATCCTGGCGCTGTGGGCTGCCGCGGAGCCCGGGCTGGTTGAGGCGGGTAAGAGAAGCGCACGAGTGTGTGTGGGGTGTTGTTGTTGTTTATTGTTGGGTTGGTTGGTGGATAACTTAGCCGATCTCCTAGGGGCTCCCCTTCCCCAGGATCCAGGGAATCAGCTCAGCCAAGCTAGATTGGCACAGATCACACTCACACACACACCCCACCCGCCGCCTCCCCAGGTGCCGAGGAATTAGGAAGAAATAGCCTGTCGAAGGATAGATGAATTTGGCGCGCGCGGGTGGGGTGGGGTGGGCTTTTTGCACAAAGAAAGGTGGAAAGAACCAGCTGCAAGCGTAGCCCCTTTCACTGGAACGGAGCCCCACCGAATTCAGCTGCATTTACTTCCGAGTAGCCGTGGCCGGGATCGCTCTGCCGAGTGCCGATGTTCCGCGTTGTCTTGCGCAGCGCCTGGCGCACGGAGCGAGCCGCATCCAAAATGCGCAGGTGATCTTGGCGACGCGTGACCCTTCCGCAGCATGTTGGCTTCTCTGGTCATAGAATCATAGAATTGGAAGGGGTCCCGAGGATCATCTAGTCCAAGCCCCTGCAGTGCAGGGTATATGCCGCTGTCCCTGACGCGGGGATCGAACCTGCAACCTTGGCGTTGTCAGCACCGCGCTCTAGCCAGCGACGGCTAAGGCGGCGACGCCCGGTACCTGGGAATAAGCCCCACTGAATTCAGGACGAGTGATTTCCGAGCAGGCAAGGCTTAGCCTTGTGCCGTATGCACCAGGCTGAGAGAGCTGACCTGAAGCTACTTTGGTTATCTGGATGAGCTGGAGTGGCCCAGCCTTGGGGGCTTTCTCTGTCTCCTTCTCTCCCCGCTCCCCTCCGTATTTCAGCTGAGCAAGGATGTGGCTGGCTGAAGGGCTCAAACTTCTTGTTGGGTCTCTTTTAGCAGCAGGGAGAGAGGCTGAGGTTGGAGAGTAAGGAAGAGAGGATTTAGGGCTCTGGCTTCAAATCTCCTCCTCCCCCTCCAGAAGGATCACCATGGGTTCTCCAAGAAACCCACTTTCAGGTCCATTTCACACAAGCGCCCCCCCCAATCCATTTTTGTGTAAGGGTTAAAAAAAATTGTAATCGGTGCTTAGATTCTGTGAACCGCCCTGAGACGTGCAGTATTGGCCAGTATATAAATCCAACAGATAAATAAATCTATTTTAATATTTTTAATAGATTTTAACTTTTCTGGGACAGGAGCCCGCCCTCTTTGTCCTCCCTAAAGTACCACTCACACTGATGCTGCAATATTGACCATGGCACTATGCCATCATTTGCAAATAATGTGCATGTCTGCACATGTTCGTGTTGGTATGTTAAAAAAAAAAAGGACCACAAGGAACCACTCTGTCAATTACAGGGGCAGGGATGGACATGTGTGCAGTCTTCACATCATCCTTAGTAATACTACTATTGATGTTATTATCACAGGGTTGCCATAGTTCAAAAAGTGAAAATCCAGACACAAAAGTTGTTGACTGTTTTTTGGCTAAGTTGGTGAGCTTTTTCGTTGTTGTTATTATTATCATCATCAGTGTGTATGATGTGCTGCTTTTTATACATCTTTTCCCTGGCTCAGAGGTGACATTCATTTTGTGAAATACCCCCTAAAATCCTTGCCAGTCTTGCTTTACCTAACCCTTTGGGATTATTAACCCATTGACACTGCAACCAGTGATACCAGTAGTGATACCACTGGGACTGGGGGTGGGGAGCGTGCAAAAGGCAGGGAGCTCCTCTGTAGTAGAGTGAACGATGCAATGATAAATGGAGCCAGAACCAACGACAGGCTGAGACAATAAATTCTAGATTCACCACCATCCATCTCCCATCTTTAGTTCCACAAAGGGCATCACTGAGACTAAGGATGACAGCAACTGAAACTGATGGAATACGCAGAGATGGCGAAACTTGCCGGAGGAATAAGTGATCAAGTTGAGAAACTTTTTTAAAAAAACAGAAAATGTGTTGAATATATGAAGACAAATGGTAAACAATTAAAAGCATTAGCAGGATTGACATAAACCCAAGCAGTAAGAAATAACTTAAAGGAAGTACAAAGGATACATTTGTGAACAGGTTTGAATTGGTGATGCAGTAAAAAATAGGATATAAAATAAGAAACTGCAGAGAGGGAGGGAAGTCACAGAAAAGGTAAGGGAATAATTTCTATTGTTGAAACATTGTAAAATGCGAAAGCGCAAAATAAAATTTAAGAAGAGACTTAAGGATGAGGATGTTGACAGGTTGTGCCAGTCTCTGAGCTGGTAAGAAGGCAGGCAGGTGGGGCAGGCTCAGGGCAGGCTGAGGTTTGTGGCACAACACCCCATTTGCCCTAATGGGCCAGTCTCCACTGAGCGCTACATCCTATAGCAGAGCACTACAGCCCATGACAAAGGGCATGCACTTGCATGTTCTAAACCATTAGCGCCATGCACATGCAAAGGTGACAATGGTGTGAGTTAAAAAACAAAAGCGAATGCAACAAGGGGAAAATCCAGCCAAACAGCCGTACACTACCTGGGATAGCTCAGTCGGGAGAGCATGAGACTCTTAATTTGAAGATCGTGGGTTCGAGCCCCATGTTGAGTGAAAGATTCCTGCTTTGCAAGGGGGGTTGACTATAGAAGACCCTTGTGGTCAGGGCTGGATTTAGGTTTGATGAGGCCCTAAGCTACTGAAAGTAATGGGGCCCTTTATATAGCAGGTGGGGCCCATTACTTACATCATAGGAGCCTACGCAATAAAAAACATTGTTGCTGTATGTAGGTTTTATTTTGTTTTTATCTCTTTTTTTGGAAATGTACATCCAGTTCCCCCCCTTTAAATTTGTTGGGGGGGCCCAAGAGAGTGGGGCCCTAAGCTATAGCTTGTTTAGCTTATATGTAAATCGGGCACTGCTTTTGGTCCCTTCCAATTCTACAATACCACTGACCAAATGCTAACCCAGCAAGTTGGGTTGGCGGAAGGAGATTCTTGGGAGATTTGAACTAATCATTCATACTGCAACGTGGTTTGTACAACGACAAAGGAAAGCAGCAGCAAAACAGAAGGACTGTGATTATTTGAAGGAGGTCCCCAGGACACAGCTTCTGTGGCCATAGGTAGATTGAGGTCTACCAAGTGGCATCTAGTTTTATGTTGTTGGTGCTAATGATGAGGTGGTGAACATTGCAGTTAAGGAGCAAACCACTTGTGCTGCTAATGGTCTGAAGGGCTAAAGGCAGTGGCAGGCCTTGGCTCCTCAAATTACAGTGACACCTTGTGCAACACCAAAATCTAGCACCCCTGCCTCTCACCGGTGTCTGCTGCAAAGCCCCAAGAGTTCAACACTTGGTGCGAACCCACCAATCACGCTCCCCTTGATCTGCCTTTGCTAAAGGACTCTTTTGGCTTGCTTATGGTGCTTTCTTATTGAAAGCTGGATAACTAGAGTGTTATTGTTGCAGTGCTGTTCTATGTGCCGCATAAAGTATGGTATGTGCTGTGCATGAAATAGGTGCTTTCTCATATTGGTGAGTAGAGGATCAAGGCTCTGGGAATATCACCCCCCAATTTTCCCATTAAGCCTGTTTTAAGAAGAAAAGACCTGCAGGATCATACCAAAGGTCTATCTTAGGCATAGGCAAACTCAGCCCTCCAGCTGTTTTGGGACTACAATTCCCACCATCCCTGCCCACTGGTCCTGTTAGCTAGGGATCATGGGAATTGTAGTCCCAAAACAGCTGGAGGGCCGAGTTTGCCTATGCCTGGTCTATCTGGTCCAGGCTTCTGTTTCACACAGGAACCGATCAGATGCCTTTCAGAAGGCCACAAGCAAAACCATTGGGTCTCTCCTCATGGTCATTCACCAGTGACTGGTATTCAGAGTAAGATCAGAAAGGAAGAGCTAGACTTCTTGACTATTTTGAACAACTTTAGGTTTCATATAATTTACTTTTTCTTTTCAAAATCCCCCCTCCTCCTCCCACACCCATTATTGCTTGTTTGGCTTTCACTGGTGATACCCAACTGGGAAGATAAATCTATGCTTGGCACCATTCCTGTCTTCTCTGAGCTTCTGTGACCCACATAAATATGTGAATTTGGCAGGTTTGCTCCAAGGTTACCTGAGTTGAGGGATACACTGTGAGCACAATCTTAGCAAATGTTTTGTGGAAATCAATGGCAGATAGCAGTGCAGAGTCCTATGCCTGTTTACTCAGAAGTAAATCACAGTAAGTGGGCCTAGGGCTGCAGCTGTACAGTTCTTGCTGGATGGCTGCTGAGTTTTAGGCATCAGTGAAACAACAATTAAATAGTTAAGGTGATAGATGTAGTGCCAGCAGTCTTGGAGAAGAGAAATGCAAGCAGAATGTTTATTAATATATTTACTTTAATGCTAGCAAAAAATAAGTTAATATGAGAGAACTAATTTCATATTAATAATAAATTTAGGATGAAAGGACAATGTGAGGTTGCAATTCTAGTCGTACACTTACCTGGGAATAAGTCTTTCTGTGTAGACATGCTAACAATCCTATAGCTGTTTTCTAGCATTCATTTTCCCCTTTGAGCCAGTGGCTGCCAAAACGGATTATAAAATCTGTCCGAGTGACATACATTCAGATGAAAAGCAACTCATGATTGAAATATTACTGCCATAGCCTAATAATGATAGAATAATGGTTTGCCAGTGGACCTTATGACATTCCATTTTGTCTTTGAATTAGTCTTTCATAGCAGCGTATTTACATTGCATTTTCCCCTTCCTCTCCTTGTGTTTGAGTGTTTCTTTGGTATTGCTCATGGAACAGAGCTCCTGTTTCAAGTGACATATCAGATATGAATGACTAAAAGCATCGTTTTGGAATCTCAAGCGTATTTAGAAACCAGGGCTTCAGTTCTGGAAAGCCGTATTCTCGACTTCCATATGTAAGAATGTGAGTTCCATTATAGGAAGCTGTCTCATCCCTGAGTCAGAAAATTGGCCCGCCTAACTCAGTATTGTTTACAATGACTGGCAGTGCTCACCAGAGACTCAGGCAGGAGTCTTTCCTGGACCTACCTGGAGATGTTGAGGATTGAACTGGAGCAAATGAGGTCCTTGACCACTGAGCTATGGCCATCATTGAACTATGGATGCACTTTCATTCTTGTGAGGCACTAATCTGGCTTGCTGGACTTTGCCATTGCCATGAGAGCTGACTGCGTGCCCTAGAATGTGCCCAGTTATTTTCCACTTTATTGAATATTGTGGGAGAAGGATCAATAGTTGCCTTTTTAAAAAAGCTTGCCTGCCATTCCATTGAGGGGGCATCATTTGAAAACCACTTGTTATCTTAACCCACACAATTAGTGCAACGAATGCTTGGAACATCTTACCTAAACGCTTAGAACATCTTCCTTGAAATAGGTTTTATAGTAAGGTTGCCATATTTCCCGGACATAGCCGAAATACAGCATTCGGAACCAGTGACTGGGTGAAAATTGCTTCAATGTGTGGGAAAATCCAGACATATGGCAACACATGTTGGAAGTCTAGCTCAAAAAACGTCATTTGTTTTAGAGTTTTTGCAAAAAAATAAAAGGGAAACAAAGCTCAACTTTTGTGTATGGATTTTCACTTTTTGAAAGATGGCAACCCTATTTTATAGGAACAGATGAATTTTAAGCTCTGTGTAATTCTCAGCTCTTGGGTAGCAAAAGAAGCATCCTCTAAAAATCTGAGCAATAGGATTACGTTAACTTCAAGAGGAGTTACTACAGCTTCCATCAACTTCTGTTCTGGTCTGCAATCCCTACCAGCCCCCTGCCCATGCTAGCTGGGGCTGATAGGAGTTGCAATCCAAATCACATTCATATACAGTGGTACCTTGGGTTACATACACTTCAGGTTACATACGCTTCAGGTTACAGACTCCGCTAACCCAGAAATAGTGCTTCAGGCTAAGAACTTTGCTTCAGGATGAGAACAGAAATCGTGCTCTGGCAGCGTGGCAGCAACAGGAGGCCCCATTAGCTAAAGTCGTGCTTCAGGTTAAGAACAGTTTCAGGTAAAGTACGGACCTCCGGAATGAATTAAGTACTTAACCCGAGGTACCACTGTATGTTCATCTTCACATACACAAACTTTACGGTTAATAGCTGCAGTGGGATCAGTCAGCCATTTTGCACACCAGACTCCCAGTTTAAAGACCCCTTCTTTAAGTCAGTGGTCTAACGCTTATATTGATGTGTTCCTCAGAATAATGTCGAATGAGGCTAATTAATTGGAAGCACTGGCAAATGATGAATTTATAATTAATTGGTTGTTGTTGTTTTTTATTTAAAAAAGTAAGAAAAGAATTAAGTTGTTCCTGAGAGAATGAGATCATCATGTAGAGTCAAGTTCACTTTGTTTCAATGCCCCACATCCTTTAGTTAGACCTTGAAGTTAGCGGTGCAACAAAACAGGAACTCCACCCTTGCTGTATGAATTGCAGAGCTGAGTTGCTAGCCTCTGACCATCTGCCCATTCTTCCTGTTATGACAGAGCTCATGAATTTCTGTATGATGTGTGAAATCCTTCCTAATTTAACTCTTCAAATGCACAACCCCTATCCGATTGACCTGTGTGGATCAGGCATAGGCACAGAATTTTCATATGAGTGAGTTATGTATGACACATATAATCACATTTTTGTTGAGTGTGTGTAATTTGGCATGTTCTTTGGTCTGGGACTGGGGCAACCCAGTCAGATGGGCAGGGTGCAAATAATAAAACTGTTACTTTTATTGTTGTTATTTTGCAGGCTCATCTGTTTCATTGGATCCACCATCCCTTAGCATCCAAAAATCTGTTATTACTGTGACAGCCAATGATACGCTACAAATTAATTGCAGGTAAGGCTGGGGCATCACATTGATGGTTGCGTTTATAAAGTGTGTGTTTTTCTGAATCACTCCCCCCCTTTTTACTGTGACTTTCTTTGCTATCATTGCATAATAGATGATAACTGAAAGAGAAGGATGTAAACAAGGAACCAAGGGAAATTCAAGTGTATCTAAGCATTCCTGGTTCACCTGTTTAAAGCTTTAGGGCAGAGGTGGGGAACCAGAGGCCTGGGGGCTACATGTAGCCCTCTAGGCATCTCCTTGCAGGCTCTTGAGATTCTCACTTAGCCACACCCTTCCTTGGCCCTGATCTACCCCTTCCTTGAGCACCTTTGCATGGCTGGAATGTGTCTTTTAACTGACAATGTCTCTTGCTGATCCCCATATTGAGTAGGTCAACACACCTCCCTACAGTTTGGGACTCTTCTTTAGGGTGCGTGACTATGGACTCCCCTTGGGGGCATTGCTATGGGGTCTGCCATGATAAACTCCTGCATCATGTCAGAGTTTGCCATTACTCATACCTCTCATTTTTCCCCACCTTAGTGGTGAAAGAGCTTTGGAATGGCTTTGGCCTAACAACCAGACCAGTGCTGAAAACCGAGTGATGGTGACAGACTGTATAGACAATGTCTACTGTAAGATGCTCACTCTTACAAAAGTAACAGGCAATGACACGGGAGCCTACAAGTGCCTTTACCAAGACAACCATACAATGTCAAGTGTGTATGTTTATGTACAAGGTAGGTGCTGACTGTTTGGGAAATTGAAGATTAAAGCTGCAGTTCTATACCTTTGCTTGTCTTGTTGGAGAAATGGGACTTACATCTGAGTAAACATGTATAAAGTTTTAAGGGGCTTCATAGAGCCTCACATACCCACACTCTCTTGTGAGCAAAGAAACTTCTTTGTTGACCCTGGCATTTCCTATAGAGAGGACTACAGCTTCCATTCTCAAGGCAGATAATGGGTGCTTGGGGCTTTCTATATTTATGTTTATAATTGATGATCATAGAATTGTAGAGTTGGAAGGAGATCATCTAGTCTAATGCCCTGCAACGCAGAAATAGGCAGCCATTCCATACAGGGACCAAACCTTGGTGGTCTCAGCACCACACTCTAACCAACTGAGCTACCGAGGCTAAAAGTTTCTATATATTAAAATAATACCAAGATGGTGTACAATAAAACCACTCAGTAGAAAGCAACAATTCAAAAACGATTCCATACCCAATAAAAACAATTCAATAAAAGCTACATATCTCAATCGCAGGAATTATTCGGTATCAAAATAATTTGTTTCCTTGGTGCTTGTAATCAGCAGTTAACACGGTAAACTGGAAGAGCGGTAGCTGACCAAAATACTGTAGTTGGGTTTAGCAGCAGTGGGTAAACATTCTGGACCTGAAGGCTGCACCGCCATGTGCTGCAGCATGTGTGCTGCTGCAAAGGCCACACACATCACATGCACACACCAGAGCATGCAAACATGCTGGTGTCTGCATCAACCACACAGGCCAGACACAAGGCCTACCTAGGAGTTGGTGCAGGCCCAGTGGGGCACAAAAATCACACCTCTTCATTCTGTCTCAGCTCCTCTGGCAAGAGAGCAAGGACACCTCTGGCCAGACAGGATGTAGATCACTCTTTCTCCCATCCTCAGATCAATCATCCGGTTAGCAGGGGAATGAGGTAATCTCAGTCCTAATCATTGTGTTCAGCCGGGCAGAGAGTGCTATGATCAGGATACAGATTTGCTGGGGGTTCCACCTGCCATTAGCTCCCCTGTATTAGAACTCCAACCTCCTAACACGGAATCACTCGTTTACACTGTTGTATATCATTTTGCTTTTAAAATTAAGAAGTATTTGCAAACTGGTTGTACTGTATTTATCTGATCCCCACCCCCTACCCCCTGCAGATGTTACAGACCTTCCCGATGGCCGGTCTCCATTTGTGAATTCCGTTAGTGATCAGATTGGTGTGGTATATTTAACTGGAAACAAAACTGTGGTGGTACCGTGCCTTGGCTCCACGTCAAATCTGAACGTATCTCTGTATGCGGTAAGACAAAGGAATTGCTGCCTTTTGTCCATTGTTTTAGTAGTTCTCACTCATGGCATCTTGAAGGGTACCAGAGCCATTACCATCCTCCCATTGATGCTGAGCTCATTGGAGTGGGGATGGAGTAGGGCAAGGTGGCAGTAGCCCCACATGTTCACATGCACTGTCACCCAAGAGCTTTCCTGACCTAACCCCTTCCTCCTTGACCTGTCCCATCCTTGTTCCAACAAATGCAGTGCTGCCACCAGAAAAGCACCTGCTGTCCCCATGACTAATTGCTGCTGACACCTTCACACTTTCTTCACATTTGGAGGAGGGGTTGATGGCAAGAGACTATGTTGGTGGGTGGGATGAGAATGTGGTGGACAACTTGGACATCCTTTCAATTCTCTGAGACAGTTTAACCGATTGATATATCCTGGTGTCCATGCAGAAGTACCCGGAGAAAATATTTGTCCCTGATGGCAAATCGATTACATGGGACAGTCAGAAAGGCTTCACTATTCCCACCAACTTGATCAACGATGTGAGCATGGTCTACTGCAAAGCAAAGATAGATGGCAAAAGTTACCAATCTGTGATGTACATTGTGGTAGTTGTAGGTAAGCCATTCTGTGGCCATCTTATTTGTTATTTACATTATGTTTAGCTTAATGGAAGGGGGTTCAGCAGAACAGCATGAAGTTTTGTTGCTTAACGTAACCATCATCTTTCTAAAACTAAAATGGTATGGATTTCAACTAATGTGGCTGTCCAATACTGTCTGGGTGAAAGTCAGACGAAGAAACATGTCAGGGTACTGCCATCGGAACAGGGTAGGGAAGCAGAGGGGCAGTTGGGTTACAGGGAACTTCTGAAAATCTTGCGAAGCAGTTCCTCTTCCTGTGGTGAGGAAAGCTACACCTCTAGTGGGGAAGAGGGGAAAGGGCCAGAGGATGCTGCTGGGAGCCTCAGCACCGCTCCTGGTCAAGCTGGCCAGGAGGGAAGCATGCCTCTTCCACTGCCCACCCTGCACAGAGGTGTCAAACGCAAAGAAGGAAGGAAAAGCTGGGGTGACGAAGCTCTTATGTTGGGGGAGATCCTGGAAACAACCACTCCTGGATTCTGCTGGCGATTGAGGCAGACATGAACTTGTGGCTCTGCACTGTAAATAGTTTTGCACCAAAATAAAACTTGTAAAAGACAGGTCTGAGTCCTGACTGATTACTCACGAGCAACCACCACTGCCGTCTGACAAAACCCAACCAGTGGTGTGCAGTCAGTGGACTAGGCTAGTCCCCTAAATGTTCCTCTGGCACCTCATTCCCAAAACTTGGGAAGCTTCTGCCCGGCTTAGGGAGGGAGGTGCAATGCTCACATGTGAAACATCCCCCCCATCACCCTCTCAAGCTGGTGCCTCTAGCCCTAACTATTCCCCTATGGAAAATTTCACCGCATGTCACTGAACCCAATCACATTCCTTAAATTAATGCGAAAATCAGCAGAGGAGAATCTCTGGTCTGCCAGGTCTTCCGATTTGGCTGAGGCTGTTTTTTTCCAAGCGATGACCACCTGCTGTACGCCTGAGGATCAGCTGGTTGTCAGGGCTTGCAAAGGCCTAGGCACTGTTTGAGTGCCTCACTTGTAGTTCTATAAATCATTTAATGTGTCGACACGAATAGAAGTTATTAATGTTGCAGTTGTTGTATAAGGGATTATGTATTATGTTGCATAAGGGAATGTAATTGAAATAAATAAGATTTTGGAACACAGAAATAAAGAAAACATTCAAACCATCAATTCGGTATTTGAATGATTGGTATTAGTAATTGCATTATAATTTGGTACTGTTATAATGAGGCTATTATTGGATGGTAATTGAAAATTAATAAAAATTATTATCAAAGCAAAGGCCTATGCATTCTGCTTTGCAAGTGCTCTGTCAGGGCACATGGTTTTAAACCATGGAGGCAAAAATGAGTTCCTGGTGTAATTCTGACACCAGGTGTGTGGCAGGTGGGCAGAGTGGTAGCTTTGGGAAGTGAGCCTTGACAGATTTTATTTTTATTTTTTTAAAGAATTTTTTATTATTTTTCCAAAAACACCAAAAGAAAAAAGAAAAACAATACAATACATCACATCAAATTAACAAAACAAGACTAAGACAATAAAATAAATCATCCAATTTAATTATCCCTTCTTTCATTCACTTATTTCCACGACCTCCTCACACCTCCCTTTTTGTATTCCACTTCTGTTAATTATTTCAGCAATTCCTTTCCATCCTCCTCTGTTTTCTATCCTCTAATTATCTTAACTCATTCTAACCTTATTTTTCCCTTTAATATTCTATTAACCTATCTGTACTTTAATTCCTTATAATATTTCTCCTAAAGCCATATAACTTCATTTCAACATTTTTCTAACATTCATTAATTTTACAATATTTCTGTAAATAATCTTTAAACTTTTTCCAGTCTTCTTCCACCAACTCCTCTCCCTGGTCTCGGATTCTGCCAGTCATTTCCGCCAGTTCCATGTAGTCCATGTAGTCCAAGGTGGGGAGCCTTGACAGATTTTTATGGCCAATTGGATTTGCTGGGTGATATCAAACTTACCATACTCAAAGAAGACCCACTGAAATCCACAAACTTAGTCAAGTGCATTTATTTCAGTGTGTCCTCTCTGAGTGTAACTGAAAATAATCAGCAGTAAGATCAATCCAGGCCCCACTTCCCAAACCCCCTCATTTATCTGAAATTTCACTGTTTTGGTTGCCTCCCAAAATGGAGGCAGTTTTACAATGTGGCTTTGGTTCAACTTGTTATTCCTTCATTTCCCCCTTTTCTACTCAGGATATAAAATTCATGACCTTATTATGAGCCCTCCTCACCAAGTAGAGCTGGCTGCAGGGGAGAAGTTAACGCTAAACTGCACCGCAAGGACCGAGCTGAACGTGGCAATCGTGTTTGCATGGGCATACCCATCAAGCAAGACGACAGCAAGCAAGGTAGCTTCCCTTTAAAGATAAAACTCGTGGATAGAAGCCCAAAGGGTTGCCGGTCCTTTGCGTTGTTGCTGCCTAGCTCTCAGAAATGCATGGATAACAATGATACGCTTGGGATCATTAGAGCTCCCAACTTTGGGATGATTTGTGTGTAACTTAGCGGCAGTCACTGAAGCATTTTCTAGTAGGAATTGCCTTAGGATCGTGGTGGGAGGAATGACTGCCCTCCTCAGTGGAAGCTGCGGAGCACCTCAGCCAGCCCCATGCAACTGGCTAGCTGCTTTGTTGACATCATCAGCTGCTCTGTTGACATCATCAATCTGTACCCATGCCAGAGACAGCTAGACAGTCGGCAGCCACCACACACTCATACAGGGATGGCTGATTCACGTCCTTCCTCCATTGCTGCCTTCTCAGCGGCATCAGTAATGCTTGGAATTCCTTTCCTTCCTGAGGATAGACAATAATTCCTACTAACATAGTGTTCCATCATAGTGCTGGAGAAGATATATTCAGAAAAGCACATGGTGCTAAGAGTAAGGGCAACCAAATGCAAAAGAGGACATGTTTCATAGTTGTTTAATAGCTGTTGAGGCCATTTTCCACTCACAAGTGCAGATGTTCAAACATAGTACCTTCTGCAGAAATCTGATCTTCCTACACAGTTGTCAAATGGTGGTAGCAGTAAGTTCACAAAAATTACTGGTGTTGCTATTCCACCTGGATATGCATTTCCAATATAAATCATGAGCATCATGCCAACAGGAAACCCATTTTTATCCAGATTGCAAAAGCATCCGTACCTACTCCCCTGGGAACAATCTTTGTTCACCTAGGTGAGTAGCTGTTTGCAGATCTGTCTATCTGTAGACACTGTCATTCACCCTGTCTGTTCAAAGTAGAAAAAAGTCCTCTACATTTTATGTTACATGGGTGAGAGAAAGCTAAAGAGGTGATGCTGAAATCAGTCCCTTTGAACTCTGTTACAGAAAAGCCATGTTGTAATCAGGGATGCAAAGACTTCATCTGGTAGCGAAGTGAAGAAGACGTTTGTGAGCACTCTCACCATAGACCATGTGACCGTAAATGATGGCGGTCAATACAGCTGCACTGCCTCCAGCAGCAGTATGACTAAGGAAAACAGTATTTATGTCATCGTCCACGGTAAGGCATCCCCCTGGATTTGATACTTGTGCAAAGAAGATTCTGAGGGAGAAGAGACTCTGATTTAAATAAACCACAGTAAAATCAAGACCAGTAAAAAACAACATGTTGGGGTGACAACACTCGCCTGATCTCTAGCTGGCTGAGTCGCTGCTGGCAGGTAGAAGAGGAAGGGATGAGTTGACAGCAAGGTCGATGCAGTGAAAACACAGTAGCGGGAGACCAGATTGGCTCTGCTGGCGTGTTTGCACTGTGCTGAACTTGCTAGCCTCCCCTTCTGCCTCTTGGTAAACAGTAGGTGACACAGCTGACCTGAGGTGAGCAGGACCACTATGCTGATTGAGACAGCTATTAAACCAAAGTCCAAGGATTTCCTCAATCTTTTATAATTACGCTGCTTTGTTTTTGGAGGAGAATGAGCTGGAAACAATGGAGATGTAAAGTACAATCCTATAGGCTCAGCATGGAGAACCCCTGTCCACTGGGTCAAGTTAGTCCACCAGACCATCCCACTGACAGTCATGCACACCTAATGTGTGTCAGGCAAGGCCATAGTTGTAAAGGAACAATCGGGGGTTGTTTTCCAATTGAAGCCAATCCCTGTTTATTCACCTTTACTCAGCCAACTATTGTTGTCACCGCTGCCATGCATGGTTGAAATGAACAGGAGAAGCAGACCCAAATTTCTGGACGATACTGAGGGTTGTATTTAATAAAGATCAGAATAGCTCCATTAAAATTAATGGACCTCAATTAATTTAAGTGGACTTTCTTTGAGTAAGATTCTATTCTAAATGTTTAAATATCTTCAAAAACGCACAGTGGGATGATATGGAACCTTGCAAGATACACCTGGACAAATTCCTTAGTTCCTCCTTCTCTCCCCTGTGTAATGTAATAAGGAAATGCATGGTGTGATGTCATGGCACTCCCCCATGGCTGCCAATGATGCAGAGCAGGTGTTGAGAAAGGCATATTAGGACAATTGTGTTGGGCTTCCAGAGTACAGAAGGTTCCTCTTGTTCAATAGAGGTTGCCATTAGTCTCAATTTTTAAAAAAATCTACGTACAGTCAGAAAACCTCTACTTCAGGAAAAGAAGAAATCTGCTATCTAAAAACTCTTGCTGCCTTCTTAAATTCCGACAGAAAAACCTTTCATCGTTACGGGCAGAATGCAATCTTTGGTGGAGACAAGACTGAACGAGCCGGCTAAGATTCCTGTGATATTCAAAGGGTACCCACCTCCAGATGCAAAATGGTAAGAATTGGAGCAGGTTTTTCTATAACAAGAGAGCCAAAATTGGATAATGCCTCTGGATATACATTGTCCAAGAGAAGACACTGCTTTGAAGGTTTTTTGTTCGCTTTTACAATCAAGCAGTATATAATGTAAAGCTTTCCAAATAGAGGACTGCCTTCTATAAAGTAGGACACATGGATGTGAGAATCCCCATTGAGCCATGATGAATAATCCTACCTTGCAGGACTACTATAAGAATAAAGAGTTTCTTTGATACTTTATCCCTGAGATCTCCTGAAAAAAGTAGGTTATCAACAGAGGCTTTTAACCTGACCTTTGATAGTTAAGATATTTAGCTTTCTGGGATCCACCTCCTTTTGATGACTCTATACTGTTTGCTCATTATAATGGTTTTATGCAGCTTACTGGTTTTTATAATTGTAATTGTTTCATATGTTTTTATAACTCTATTTAATAATGTTGTAACTCAACCTTATGAAAGGTGGGCAAGTATTCTTACAATGAAATAATTCAGTAAATCTATTCTGCCTAATTACATTCTATTTTTAAAGCCCGCCAAGCAAACACTTACGTCTTTGTTTGCTTGTTTGTTTGCAGGTATAAAAACGGAAAACCCATAGCTGCAAATCGAACGCTTAAACTCGGTTACTCCTTGACAATCACCGAAGTGAGTGAGAGAGATGCTGGGAATTATACCATCATTCTGACCAATCCCATTAACAAAGAACAAGAGAAGCACACCTTTCATCTGGTTGTGAATGGTAAATTCATCTCTCCTAAATCTTTGTTTTCTTCAGAGAGAAATTCTGCGTCCACTGAAGTCAGTGACAAGCTGCCAATGTGTGGGCATGCTCTGTTTATATCAGGTGCTGTGGGGAGTGGCTTTTATGTGCATGTCTTGATAGGTCAAAAAGTTGGAATGGTGCCCCTCAGAATGCAGAGCTATGGCTACCAATCATTATTACCCTAAGGCAGAGATGGATGCAGCTCTTAATTTTGATTTCTCTCTGTTTCTCTCCCCCCCCCCCCGCAATCAATTGTTTGGCATGCATTTCCCTTAATATACAATTTTTGCATGCAATTTTGCCTAGTTCATTTTTTTCCTAAGCAATTTTCTCTAATGCAAATAATTTTTGTATGCTATTTTCCCAAATATGTGCATTTTTTGTGCATTAGTAATCCTAATAGGATTTTCCTACCTTTTTTGGGGGTGGGGGTGGGGGTGGAGAAATGTGAATTTCAAAGAATAGTGTTTCTTTGGTTCACACATTGTTTGGGGAAGCTTGAATTAGGTAGATTTGCATTAAAGTGCAGAGCGAACCAATTTTTTCCCCTCTTCCCCACCTGGGGTTTATTAAAATAACCATCCCATTAACACATTTTCTAGAGTGGTTCTAAACACAGCAATCCAGTTTCATTTATTTATTAAGCACATTTATAGCCCCACTTCACAGGCTAAAGCTACCAAAGCAGCGTACATGGTGTACGGAACAGAATAAAAACACAGAAACTTAAACTCTAATCTGTTAAACTCTGAAAGCAACAAAACAATTTTGTCAGATATAAAATTGAACTTCTATAAACTACACGGTTTGCACCTCAGAGAAAGCTCTCCTAAACAACAACAACAAAAGTCACCAATGGGTGCCTAAACATCATGCTAGGCACCTGTCTAATTTTGGCTGGTAACTGATTTCTGAGAGCTGGAACTGCTACACAAAATCCCAGGTTCTAGTACAAGCTAAAGCACACTTCTGGGGCATCTGGTACTCTCAGCAGTGCCCCATCTGATGAACACAGTTGCCAGAGATACAGTGGGCAAGTTGGGTTCCAAGTTGCTAAAAGCAGAACCTTGAACTGTGCCCAGTATCACATTGGCAGTAGTGTTGGGTGCCGAATCATTGACTCACTAAGCCTTCTGCTATTCTATTTTTTCACCACACCTCTTTTTGTGTTGCCTCAGACAGGCAACAAAAGCTGTTGGTCTCTCAAACCCCAGGTGGGCTGCCATCCATTGCGCTTATTTTGCTTGACTCCAACATCCACCTCAGTTTATTTATTTGGAAGACTTTTGATTATCCAGTTGTTTCACAAAAAGATTATTTTTTCCATCGCACTCTGTGTGTGTATGTAGGAGTTGCCTTTGTGTCCTGCTCTTTTCCTGTCTTCATTGCTCTCCCTGACTTCCGCACATCGCGTGTCCTTCCCCTGCTGTCCTCCTGCGTCTCGCCCATCCTTCCTGACACCCCCCAACTGCCCCGTTCAGCCTCACCTCCTCAAATTCCCCCTTCATTTGGCTGCACAGGGAATATTTCTCCCTGCTGCATCAAAAGTATCCTTTTTTTTTTTTTAGCACAATAGTATCCCTTGGGTTATAGGGACACGGGTGGTGCTGTGGTCTAAACCACAGAGCCTAGGGCTTGGAGATCAGAAGGTTGGTGGTTCGAATCCCCGCGATGGGGTGAGCTCCCTGCGCTCGGTCCCTGCTCCTGCCAACCTAGCAGTTCGAAAGCATGTCAAAGTGCAAGTAGATAAATAGGTACCGCTCCGGCGGGAAGGTAAACGCCGTTTTTGTGCACTGCTCTGGTTCGCCAGAAGTGGCTTAGTCATGCTGGCCACATGACCCGGAAGCTGTACGCCGGCTCCCTCGGCCAATAAAGTGAGATGAGTGCTGCAACCCCAGAGTCGGTCATGACTGAACCTAATATTCAGGGTTCCCTTTACCTTTACCTTTATCCCTTGGGTTACTGTCAAACAGTGATGGTAGTTTTGTGTCCTGTGTTTTGAAGAACACTCTTCCCTTCTTTTGTAACTGCTCGCTGCGAATCATTAGTGATTGCCAGAACCCACAAATGTAATTGTCTTTCTTTTCCTCCTGCAGTTCCACCTCAAATTGGGGAGAATGCCCTTCTAGCCCCTGTGGATTCATATAAGTATGGTTCCACCCAAGCCATAACATGTACGGTATACGCTGTTCCAGCCGTGGCCAGGATTCAGTGGTACTGGCAGTTTGAGGAAGAATGTACTTTCAACCCACAGTAAGTACAACACGACTTGCCATTGATTCAACCCTAAAGTTGGTATTACTTGGAGAAAAAGCAAAAGGGTCCAACTACTTTAGTATCTAAGGGTCACGGGTGGCGCTAACGGGGTGAGCTCCCGTTGCTCGGTCCCTGCTCCTGCCAGTTTGAAAGCACAAAGTGCAAGTAGATAAATAGGTACCACTCCGGCGGGAAGGTAAACGGCATTTCTGTGTGCTGCTCTGGTTCACCAGAAGCGGTTTAGTCATGCTGGCCACATGACTTGGAAGCTGTACGCCGGCTCCCTCGGCCAATAAAGCAAGATGAGCGCCGCAACCCCAGAGTCGGCCATGACTGGGCCTAGTGGTCAGGGGTCCCTTTACCTTACTTTAGTATCTATTTTTCCTGGTTTGGATCTAGTGTGCCAAAGAGGCTGCCTTATCCCTTTATAACAATCCATAAGATCAGCTGAGAGTGCTCTCTCTTGTAATGCTCTCTGTATGCCAAATCAGAAATCTCTGAGAAGCGCTGGCAGTGTTATCATGTTACCCATCTCTGGCTTCCCAAATTTCATTGGGCATTATTACCTGCATCAGCTGCCTAATTCAGACATGAGAGGATATCATGGTTTCTAGCTAGGTAAGCAAGTCACAGTGAGTGTTGGGTTGGTGCATTCTTCATTCCTCTTCTTTAGCGTGCCTCTTCTTTATCTTCTTCAGGTTTCACTCTAACCACAGTGTCTGGTGAAATCCAAACTCTCACCTCCTATTTATCCTCATCCCTAGAATGCACACAGCCCTGACTTCTGACCAAAGATGTTTCTTTCAATTTATTTTGCTGTACCTTATTCACTGAAATAGCTCTTTGGTGCAGTGAAGTGGGAAAGTAAAACCTAACTTTGGGCTAGACTGGAGGAAGAGCAGAGGCTGTATAAAAATATTCATTTCCACCCCTTCCTGGCAGTCGACACAACTTCCACCAGCTCCTTTATGACTCTGTGAATGTGAAGCACTTGGGAATTGGTTCCAGCAACACAGGCAGCTAAAGACCCAAATATTTTCACTCTCAAGGGCAAAACATGCATCATAGGAGTCTCTAAATGAGTATCTATCTATCACATGCTTCTCTGTTAAGTTTGGGAAGTATTATTTTTAACTGATGGCTTAGTGCACTGTTAGGATTATTTGTTTGCTTGTTTTAAGGTGAGCTATATATATCCCAGCCTTCTGTACAAAGTTGCTCAAGATGGCTGACAGTATAAAACCCGCAAAACAATTGTTTTAAAAAGATAAAAAGCTACTAAATATTTAGGAAAGTTGTTTGTTCCCTGTGTGTTTGGACACTTCTTACGATATCATAACCAAATTTTGCATGATGGTTCCTGAGATCAAGGCGTGGATTGTTGTCTGTTTGGATACAATGGAAAACCATTTTGAATCAAGATGGCAGGCTGAACCTTTCAAAACTCTACTATTGTTAAGCATTTATTTCCAAACTACACTGATTTCTGTATGTGGCTTCTTAGAGTTCCTGAGCAATGCTGTTAGCATTTAATAAGCAGAACACTTATGCTTTTACCCACAGTCCTCTTGGGCTACGGCAAACCCTCCAACATTTCTCTGATGAAAATAGGGTCGTCCCATTCCATAATGAAAATTTTAGTATTTATACCCCACACTTCTTACTGGGTTGCCCCAGCCACTCTGAGCCGCTTCCAACATATATATAAACATTTTAAAAAACCTTCCCTATACTGGATTGCCTTCAGACGGCTCAGAGGTTGGATAACTCCATATCCTCCAACATTTCTCCAATGAAAATAGGGACATCTTAAGGAAAAGTGGGACATTCTGGGATCAAATCATAAACCGGGACGGCTTCTGTAAATCTGGGACATCCCTGGAAAATAGGGACACTTGGAGGGTCTGGCTACAGTAATGCATTCTATTTAATAGTGTAATCACATATATATATATATATATATATATATATATATATATGCAGGTTTTGGTGTCTTCGGGTGTCTTCCCGTGTAAGAGTAGGGGTGTCTGGGCGAAAGCACCAGCCTGAAGCACCAGCCTGAAGCCGAAAGCACCAGCCTGAAGATGACGAGTGAGACCTCGTCGAAACGTCGCCCAGACACCCCTACTCTTACACCCCTACTCTTACACGGGAAGACACCCGAAGACACCAAAACCTGCATTCCTGTACCCGTGAAAATCTACGAAAGCATATATATATATATATATATATATATATATATATATATATATAAAATGTGTGTGTGTGTGTACTCTGAAGTAATTACGCTCCCTGGGACTTAGTCCCAGGTAAATGTCTATAGGATTACTGTCAATTGTATTTATGCAGTATAGGATTTTAACTCTGGACAACAGCTAACTCGCAATTTTGTTGTTGTTGTTTGTACTCGTGACAAATCTGTCTGTTTTCTTTCTCTGATTTCCCTTATGGCGACCCTCTGCTGAATTTGACACTGTGCCTTATCTCTGTGAAAGGGCATCTGAGAGGAAGTGCCTTGATTGATGTTGGGGATGATAGAAAGAGCTTCTGACCAAGGGCCACTCCACTTCCCTTATCTGAGCTTCACACAAGGCCAGACTTCCTTTCAGATTATTATTATTTTTTCAAGAAAGAAAGAAAAAGGAGTCAGCTTTCCTGTTGTTGTTTTAAAAAACGACTTCCACTATCTTCTTCCTTTGGTGCTAGTTATTTCCTGCACAAGGCCCAGAATCCGAAAGAAATACTTTTAAGGAATCCAGTAATTTCTCTGCTGCTCTCTGTCTGCCTTTAGAACGGAATCAACTCAAATTGTCAAAGTTATGAATCAACGTTTGTTTCCAGAATAGCTTCTTGCCGTCCCATCAGTATCCTGATTGAATTGACCTAGTTAGTGCTCTCATGTGGGACTTTACCTCTAGTCTAGGCCCTGGGAATTTCTATTCTTATACCAGCAGCAACATCTTGGGAGGTTGAGTATATAGTTTGAGATCTTCTTTATTACAAATAGGATCTGCAACAAAAAGTTGCAGTGTATCCTCTCCTCCTGAGTAGAAGAACTTCTGTTCAGGAGGCTGGTCAGCCAGCCTGGGCCCTCCTTCAAGACATTGTAAGTCAGGTATCTTCAACCTTTTAAGACCCAGGATGCACTTTTAACCCAAACATGCATTTGGGGACCCATTTCTTAATATTCTTCCATAGTAAACTAATGTTCCTGTAAACTAATGTTCCATAGTAAACTAATGTTCCTGCATCAGGCTGTGACTGGTTAATGGGTCCCAACCCACCACTTGAAGCTAGATGGGAATCACCCTTCCTCCAGTTTGGGGGGGGGTTCTTTTCAAATGGACACTCAACAGTCCATGGTCCTAGGAAGCCACTGGTCTAGCTAAGGCCTCAATTCACTGTTCTTTTTGAGTATGGTACCCCCTTTGTTGCTTACTCCAGAGTTCACCTGACCATGCTGATCCACCCCTCTTATTTCTTATCAGCTCCGTTATGGCTCCTGTCTTGTTGACACTCAGCCATCTGAGTTCAATATAAAAGGGACTGATGTTCATTTCTCACTCCTCCTTCACAGCTTTCATAGGGAGTCTAGTGGCCTGTATTCCAAGCCTGCAGTATCAGAAAGTTCTGGCCTGGTGCCCAATGTACCTGTCTCTACCTTAAGGGCATACATCTTGGGCATTTGTCGATACGAACGAACGGAAACTTGAAGGGTCATGTTTGTTTATGTGTTCTTTTCCACTCAGCCAAGCTGGACTGGGGAACAATCCTTACGCCTGTAAGAAGTGGAAAGACATAAACGACAGAAGAGGTGGAAATCGAATTGAAACAGAAAAAACACAGTTTGTCGCTATTGCTGGGAAAATGAAGGTGAGGCAGTCATTATCTAGCTCCTGTTTGAAACGCAGAATGTGAAGGAGTGTGGTCATGAAACTGAGAGCCGCGTGGTCCAGTGAGGGAGACTTGGACAATGGAGACTTGGTGTAAATCCCAGCCCTGTTATATGTCAAGGTGGCCTCAAGTTCTCTCTTTCAGCCTCAATTTTTCACCTGTAAAATGATAGTGGCATACCTCGTAATCTTGTGTGTATTTACGCCGAAGTACATCCCATTAAGTTCAGTGGAACTTGTTTGCAAGTAAGGATGCACCTGTAATATTTTAATATAAATCCCTAAAATGTGTCGACACAGACACATGCTCTGAAATGCACGATAAAAATGAGCAAACAAATTGGGGGAAGACAAGGTAAATACAATTACGAATTAGAATTAGAATTGCAAATTATAAAAGCCTTCAGAGGTGGAAATGTTTAAATCATGGCAGGAGGGATTTCAAAGTGATTTAACCGCAGCTTACTGCATGTGGAACTATGATAAACGGCATTTGACCCTTCCTTGGAAGACTTAACAGCACAATCCTAGGCCTCTTCCCATTACCAGGCTCACACATGTAATGCTAAGACGTAACGTGAAAGTGGTGGTTCCTGAATAGGAGATTGCAGCTGCTTTGCTCCTTTTCTTTTCCTTCTCTGTCTGTGCTCCTGTGAGTGAATTAAGAACCCTCAAGGAACATAGGAAGCTGCCATATACTGAGTTAGACCATTGGTCTATCTAGCACAGTATTGTCTACATTGATTGGCAGCGGCTCTCCAGGATTTCCCTGTCCTATCTGAAGATGCCGGGGATTCACCCTGGGACCTTTTGCATGCAAAGCAGATCCTCTACCAGTGAGCTTACAGACCTCCCCCTAAGTGTGTTTAGGGTTGGTGTTTATGGCTGAAATCCTAAGCAGGCAGTACATCCTGTTGAAGACTTTGGTATAAATAAGCTTAGTGATGACCATCATATTACAGAAAGAATGCTGGAGAAAGTTGTCTATTTTCAGTTTTTCTTGATTCAATATCTGTACTGACAACAAGATCTGGGTTGGCCATTGTAGGAAGATGGTTTAGGAAGGTTAAACAGTTTCACTTTTGTTTGCCAAAATGGGTAACCAGCTGGGCAAGGAAGCTTCAAAGACCTAAAACAATGGTTTGGCTGTGTTGCCTTGGGATTTACGATAGCCTATAGCTCCATGGTGATATATTCGGCTGACTTACTGTGTGAGATTTAACCAAATCCTTTAGTGCCTGTGAGGTATGTAACCGCTCGACTTGTTCTCTTGTAGACTGTAAGCACCCTCACAATTCAAGCAGCAAATGTATCTGCTTTGTACAGATGTGTGGCTAGTAACAAAGTTGGAGAAGGCGAGAGGGTCATTTCCTTTCATGTTACCAGTAAGTATAGCTCAATGATTGCGTTGCTATTGGCAAAACGGATATGTGTTTCATTAATGCTGCCAGTATATAAAAATGTCTCCTAAATATATGTAAGACTGCTAGGATATGTGCAGGGAAGTTCAACGTTCGCACTAGATTTTCTTTTGAAACTTGTGCTATTTACCATTTCCTTTAAAAATAATGATATCCTAGAATGGTTCTGTGGAAGTCCTGTTTGTCTTTAGGATCATTTTTACTCTTTTAAGATGGAAACCAAACTTTGAGCACTCACTTCCTATTCTGATTGTGAAATGTGAACCGTCAACTAAAATTATGATTTTGATGTAGCAAAACAGAAAACGGCACTTCTATATGAGCCATCATGTTAAAGCTGGCGTAACCTCAGTGAGAATAATCCGGGATTGGAAACAGACTTTTACTCCTAAATTATCCATGGTACAGATGCAGAGGTAGAGCAGGATTGGAACTGACCCAAGCAGTATCTCTGATATACTGCCAAGTCCAGGAATGCTCTAGTCAGTGCTGACCATGGATCCAGTTGCCCCTTTCTCCCCAAAGAGGAATTCAGTCTCTGCCCACTTTGGACAGAATGATAAGTCATAGTTTATTGTTATGGAAACAATCAGCAGCAAAACTCATGCTCATGCCATCCCCTTCTCCCCTTTACTCCTCTGGCGTGTCCAGGAAGAGGAGTTTGGAAGCATTTACCATCTGTTTTAAAACAGCCACAGTTAGGTATCATATCCTAACTCAGACAAACTGCAGTTAGTCTTAACTAACCATAGTTAAGGTTTAACACAGTTTAGAGTTCAGAGGTAGAGTGCTATTAACTGTGGTTCATTGAAATGGGAATCAAAAGCTTCCCATCTCCTCATGGGTTAAAGGAGGAGAGCAGGGTGGACGATCCCCAGACATTGCTTATTGTTGCATTCATACCAGGCCTTTGTGTGAGGTAGGAAAGATCTAGTGATTGGAGTTACCAAGGGGTGGAGCCTGATTAGAAGTATGTGGTTGTCTGTCTTTACATGTAGTCTTCTCACAAACACTGTGGTGGAAGGGCAAATCCATTTTGACTGTTTTGGGTGCTACACTATTCATTAGTGAGTACAGAGGAGAATGTTAGATTTCCTGAGCATTTGATTCAATCAATCAGTCTTTTCCGAATGACAATCAGTGGGCATTCTGTTAGCAGGGATTTTTTGTTTTGAGTTTGGATTGCTTTGTGTCAGCACCAATACAAACCGATCATATTAGGCAGATGCATTCACTGTATTGTTTTCACTGATTGCCATTTTATTTTATTATGCATATCCTTTAAAAACGGTTGATTTTACTTATATTTAGATTATTATTTTTTAGCTCAGCTTCTTTTTAGCACCTGATTTTATTGGTAGTTTAATGTCTATTTTATATTGCTTTAAGAAAACTGCTTAGAGGTTTGGATGATTAAGCAGTATAGACACAATTAAAATAAATATAGTAATGAGCTGAAAATTGAAGTCTAGCCACTTCCAGAATGAAAGCGTTAGCTGCACATCTCAATACAAAATGTATCTCGGCATGACTGATCCCAGTTCCTCCATTTGTGTTCGCAGGAGGACTTGAAATTAGCCTTCAGCCTAAGAGTCAGCCAACTGAGAAGCACAATGTCTCCTTGCAGTGTATGGCAGACAAGTTCACTTTTGAAAACCTGATTTGGTTTAAGCTGAGTCCTCGCGCTTCCATGGTGCGGCTTGGCAGGCTGCCTTTGCCTGTCTGCAAGAACCTGGACGCTCTGCAGAAGCTGAATGCCACAGTTGCGAGAGCCAATGGAGAGAACATCACCATGGAACTCATGCTCCGTGATGTTTCTCTCCAGGACAGCGGGGATTACGTGTGCATAGCCCAGGACAAAAAGACCAAGACACGGCACTGCCTTGTCAAACACCTCGCTATTCAAGGTAACCCATGGAAACTCTCTTCTGTCATGATTGTGACTAAACTCATAAAAACTCATTGTTTTGAGTTTAGTCATAATAGCTCAATTCCAGATTAATCTATAGGTTTTGAAATCCGCATAAAAATGTCTGTTTAAACATTCAAATGTATTTCCTCCCCCTCAAAATAATTCATTTTAAAATGTGTTTTGATAATAGTTGGGAAGTGCAAAAGTCCAATCTGCTATAGATGTTCATTTTGTAGCTCGTGCTCCAACAGCACCATGACTCACCAGCTGCTTCAGAATTGTAATTCAAAAGTTGCATTTTTAAATCCTGAATTTTTTTATCCCCCACCACCGCAACAGAACCAGTGGCACCTGCAATCACCCGAAACCCTGAGAATCAAACAACAAATATTGGTGAAACTATAGAAGTATCTTGTGTAGCAAATGGAATTCCTTCTCCACTCATCACATGGTTTAAAAACAACGTAACCCTTGTTGAAGATTCAGGTGAGGCCGAGTGTTCTGTCCTGTGGCTAACCCTTGTTGCCTACTTTTACATTTCTCTATTGATTTTGTAATTCCTAATTTATTCCTTGACCAAGAAGTACATTTTGCATAATGTGCTTTCTGTGCTCCTGATATTTGGTGGGACACACTATTCCTTTTATCAGCCTTTATTTTTACCATACCTGTTGCTTTGGTGAATGAGCATTGGCGTGGCTTTAGGCTCTGCCCCCAATCTACACATATGCGCTGAATGCCTGGGCAAGATCTCCATGCATACAGTTATGTGCACAGAGGGCTCTGTCTGTGTGCTCAGAGCCCAGCAGAGGAAGGGTTTCTGATTCTGCCAACAGACCCTTCAGTGTGTACAATGGAGGACCCTGTACATGCATTCAACTAACCTGCTTAGATTGGTTTTGAAACATCCTGCTTCAATCTGTGCACATTCGTTTCAATATTAGCCGCCCTGGCCCTATACTGTTTTGAGGATCAGATGCATCATGCCTCTGCATCCCAGAATAACAGTGGGAGAGGACCATTGCCCTCCTATTCTGATTTTGGGTTTCCCATGGGCATTTGGTTGGCCATCATAAGAAACAGAGCTGGGTTTGGTAGGTCCAGGAAGGCTTTTCTTTGGTTCTTAGAGAGCTTTATAAGTGCACTGGATATGAGGAATTCTGCAGGTAGATCAGGGCTGGCACAATACATTTGGCTGCCTGAGGCAGCCACCCCATTTCAGCTGCCTGGACTGTCAGTGGGATAATGCAATGGCATAATGTCCTCCAGCGCACTTGAGGACAGCAGGCTACTTTAGGGGCTGAATGCCTCTGATCAGGGGAATTCGGGAAAGCGGGGAGCTGCCACTGCTGGCCCCCAGCATCTGTCACCTGATGCAGTTGTCTCACTGTCTAATGGTAGGGCCGGCCTTGATAATCAAATTCCATCCAGTCATTGTAAAATTAACCAAAGGGAATATATAGAGAGATAGCTTTTGCCTGTGCTGAAGACATGCCCTTTGATCTGAAAGCCCTTTCCTAATGCCAAATGTGTGGTTAGGCTTTCCTTGCTCACATTGTCAGAGGAACTCCCCTCTTTATCATTGGGGTGTTTGGCTAATCCTTATCACTGAAAGCAGGTTCTGGGGCTTAATCCTGGTGAGCTCTGGTTGAGATTAAACCAGGCTCATGGCTGGATGGAAGAGTCAAAGTGGGGGTTTGGAGTGTATAAAATACAGAGCTTCTGTACAAGCCTCATGAAAGATAAGAAAACTCTTACAAAATTCCACATTTATCGGCGCCTTTGTCTGAACAACAAAGACCAAGTCAAATTAACAAAGGCAATGAAAGAAACGTTTGTATCTGTGTCTTTTTTTTTATAAGGTATTGTTTTGAAAGATGGGAACAGAACTCTCACTATACGGAGGGTGAGGAAGGAAGATGAAGGTCTTTACACTTGCCATGCTTGTAATATCCTGGGCTGTTCAAAAGCAGCTGCGTTTTTTGAAGTAGAAGGTTGGTATGAACCACGGGTCTCTGGGTTTGCAAAGTGTTACTTTCTGCTCCATTTATATTTTATTCTCATAGAAGCATAAAATTTGATAGTACCTCAGAGATCATCTAGTTGATGCAGAAAATCAATTACTGCAGGGTCTCGATAGTCCTTTCCCTCCCGGTTTAAATGTAAATATATGTTGCAAGCTCTTCTTGCAGAAAACCATTGAGCTCACTGAAACCTACATGGTTTGTTGAGTGGAATCAGGGCTGAAGGAAAATAAGTTTGTAAGAACTGTAGACCAGTCAGGGAGACTAGAAACTGTGTGGTAGCCAAGAAACAAATAAGCTGAAGTGTCAAAATCCAAATAGAAAAGACTAGGAGGATGCTAGGTAGACTGAATGGACCGCAACAAAATATCTGAGTGGCTCCTTTGACTTCATTGAAGTAAATTGTGGGAGCAGTCATATGTGTAAGTGGTCCCCCTAAAATAAATATTTCCACTGAATCACATTCACTCATCAAAGATCTCACCCTTCTGTTAAAATCTCTGATCAAATTTCTTGTTTTGCATATTAACAAGCCACCCCTAGACACATTTTTTTTTTTTAAAAAAAAGAGTTGTCAGCTAGTGAAAGAAACCTTGCCCCAGCATGATGACCTGCTGAGGGTTTTGTTTTTATTTTTATTTTAACCAAGCAATCCAAAGCTATATCCTGTTATTCTTACAGTCCGCAGCAGGATATTGAAGTGATGTGCCATGTGACATATTTTTTTTTGGGGGGGGGGATGGAAAGTGCCTGTAAATAGACCTCCATGTAAATACGTGCTTTCGGTTATCCAACAAACATGACTTGCTGGAGCGTAGCCTACTTTGGCTTGTAGAAATTGAAACGTGATTGTGAGAGAGTGATTTGAATGAGGGAATTTATCACCCGCCTCATCGCAGGCTGTCGATTGATGTTAAAACAATAAACCAACGTGAGGCACAGATTGCGTGATGGAAGAGCTGAAATATACAGCCATGGGGTGAAGAGTGAACTTCATGGTAAAAATGAGTTCTTTTGATGTTGATTGCAGAACCATTTTGGTGCTGATAAGCTTAATCAGTGTTTGCCAGAGTAAACTTCTACCCGGTAAGAAGCTGACTTAAATAAGACTGCTGGGCCATGCCATCTAGCTTAGTTTTGTGTACATTGATAGGCACCAGTTTTTAAGTGTTGCAGGCAGGAATCTTCTCAGCTCTACCTGAAGATAGTGGGAATTGGACCTACATCACCTTCCCTGAGCTATAGCACCTTGTCTATAACAAAATCAAGTTTAGGCACTTTGGCATCCTAAGAAAATATTAAGACGGAGTCTCACACTATATCAGATACTATAATTCCTTCCTGTAGCACCTTAAAGACCAACTAAGTTAGTTCTTGGTATGAGCTTTCGTGTGCATGCACACTTCTTCAGATACACTGAAACAGAAGTTGCCAGATCCTTCTATATAGTGAGAAGGTGGGGAGGGGTGTTACTCAGAAGGGTGGTGGGAATGGGAGATTGGCAGATAGCTGAGATGAGCCTGTTGAGATCTGCCAATCTCCCAATCTCCCATTCCCACCACCCTTCTGAGTTATACCCCTCCCCACCTTCTCACTATATAGAAGGATCTGGCAACTTCTGTTTCAGTGTATCTGAAGAAGTGTGCATGCACATGAAAGCTTATACCAAGAACTAACTTAGTTGGTCTTTAAGGTGCTACTGGAAGGAATTTTTTTATTTTGACTATGGCAGACCAACACGGCTACCTATCTGTAACTATATCAGATACTGAAACTCTTGGGCCTTCTAATATTTACACCTGGTCAAGTTCCTTTGTAATCTGTATAGAGCCTCCTACATCTGTTTCCTATGCTGGTGAGGTCACCCATCAACATTCTGGGATCTTGATTCATTTACTCCCAAGGAGCGCTGTCTTCCTCTAGCAATTGAGTCCTCATTTAACATAATCTCATGCCCAGGCGGGATTACCTTTCCCAATTGTTTCCACTGATCCCTTACTAGTAGGGATGGGAGATAAATTCACTTCAGTTTGCATTTAAAAAAGCAAACTTAGCCAATTTGCATTTTCCAAAACACAGCCGTCCTTCAATATTTGCATGTTTCTGAATTTTGCCATTCAGTTCTCCAGCCAAGTAATGGTGACAAAAACCACATGTATAAAGTGTACATTTAAATGCATGTGTTGGTGAAAGCAAATGCATTTTATTACAAGAGATCCCTTGCAAAAATGTGTGTATAATTGTCAAAAATGTGTTAGGAGAATTCACACTGAAATGTTGAGAAATTCATGGAGAATTTTTCAAAAAATAAAAAAGCAAATTGATGCAGAAGTGTGGAAAACTAAATTTTAAGATAATAAAAATGAGAAACTGAGAGACCCGAAACAAACAAATTTGTTCATCCCTGCTTATTAGTTACCCAACATTTCTTGATATAATACTGCTTGTTGGCTTCTATCCATTCAGAGCAGTGTAAATACTGGAAATACTGGAAATTTTGGAAAATTTATCTGGAGACAAAAGGCACAATCCAACAAAATTAAAGCACTTTTAAAATCCCAGGGCTTTCTGCAGGAACATATGATTACACCTAAAAGTGCTTAACTTTGACTGGATCTGCTCAGTTCTTTACTCCCTGCTGGGAGACCAATATTACCACATACCAGTGTGCACAACTTGGTTTATTTCATAGAGTGAGGAGATGAATCAATCAGAGAATGCCGTGACTGACCAGTATTATGGACTGCTCTTGGGTCAATTCACCTCGAGTTCCAGTGGAGGGATTTGTGCTGTGTACTGAAGTGCCCTACATACACTTTCCCTTTAACACATTTTTGTCTTCGTTGACTTGCTACGTGTTGGACTCCTAACATTTTTGTTCTCAGACAAGGAACGTCTTTCAGTACTTCAGCTGATGACCTGCTCTGGGCTACTATCAATGAACTGTTCGATTGTCTCTTCCCAGGCACTGATGAGAAAACGAACCTCGAGCTCATTATTCTGGTTGGAACGGCGGTAATTGCCATGTTCTTCTGGTTACTCCTCGTAATCATTCTCCGGACCGTTAAACGGGTAATGAAACCATTCTCCCACTGTCCCATCGGCATCAATCTTGCATGGCAAATGAAAACTGATGGGGACTCTTTTGTGTTGTTTCTTGCATTGTCTTTAAATCAACAGCCGCATTTTTTCCTCTTGGTACCATCACATTCTTTCCTGGAATTTGAGGGCACATAAATTGTGCTTTTTAATTGACCAGGCATTTGGTGGAGGGGAAAAAAGAAGAAGAAGACCTTTTCCAGAAATTAATAAAGCAAGTAATTAACAATGATTTGTGGGCACATGCCCTGCGATGTTTCTGGGGGGAAACTGCATACTTGCATTCCTGTGGACAAAAAAACAAAAAAAAAGTTCCAGACATCCATAATGCCAGTAAATGTGACCCACCGCTCATTGCCCAAGCAGTAAGGATAATTGTATTTAATTTGCACGACTACTGCTTTTATTTTTTTCAGGCCAATGGAGGAGAACTAAAGACTGGCTACCTATCTATCATCATGGATCCTGATGAAGTCCCTATGGATGAACAATGTGAACGTCTCCCTTACGATGCCAACACATGGGAATTCCCCAGAGATAGGCTAAAGCTAGGTGGGTCTCGTTACAAATGAGCAAGTGAAATGTCCCTCTAAACTTGAAATCAGAGGCTGCTTTAATTAAATGCTGGTTTTGGAAATGCATGATAGAATCATAGAATTGTATAGGAAGAGACCCTGAGCATCATTTAGTCCAACCCCTTGCAATTCAGGAATACAGAACTTGTCCTATACGGGGATCGAACCTGCAACCTTGGCACCACACTCTACATCTGAGCTATCCTAATATCTAATATGGAGGTCATTGTGTGCTCTGATTGGAGCTTGGAACTCCTGGTTCACTATCCACTGGAGAGCACCATGTATGCGCTGAAACTTTCAGGTTTGCAAGAAATACCTAGAGTGGAGTTGGAATTTCCCAGGAGATTCATTATTTAATTTCATAACCAGACCTCAGCACTGGATTCCAACCAATCTTGGGAACACAAGATTTTTTGTATTTTTTTAAGAAGGAGTAATCATAAGTGTATGCAAAGTAACACTCCATTGTCACAGAGTGTCTACATCATAGTGGCACACTTCCTGGGCAATGAAACAGTGCTTACAAATGAGAGGGCCTAGTTTCCCTGATTCTGTTGAACTGTGCTGCCTCCAGTTCAACAGCCTAGAGACAAAATCACTTGAGCCCAGTGGTGCCCAAACTTTTTTTTTTTAATCATAGTCTTGGCAGACCACATAATGATTTTTCTGCCTTTTGTAGCAGTTGCAATGCAATGCTGTTTGATTTTTTTAAAAAATGCATTCATATGTTTTGTATTATAATTTGAATTCCATGGATTTCAAGTTGTATGCCTTAAAATTCAAGAAATAAAAGAAGCGATAAAAAGACAATTAAAAATCAATAGGAGCAGTGCTTCACCCCTAGGGGGTACTCAAGGGTACGCAGTCTCTCTTTTCGATTAAAAAGTGTGACATTTACTGTAACAACTTCACAGTGAGTACCGGCACCTCCTTTTCTAGGAAACAAAGCACTGAATATGAGCATTTAATTTACTAGGTGTGCCATCTTCTCTCTATAACCGCAAAGCCCTAGACAGGTCAAGGGCCACCTCTAAATGAAGCTTGCAGACCATTGGTGGTGTAGTGGTTAAGAGCGGTAGATTCGTAATCTGGTGAACCGGGTTTGCGTCTCCTCTCCTCCACATGCAGCTGCTGGGTGACCTTGGGCTAGTCACACTTCTCTGAAGTCTCTCAGCCCCACTCACCTCACAGAGTGTTTGTTGTGGGGGAGGAAGGGAAAGGAGAATGTTAGCTGCTTTGAGACTCCCTAGGGTAGTGATAAAGCGGGATATCAAATCCAAACTCTTCTTGGTGGACCACAGACCACAATTAGGAACCCTGTGCTCTAGACTTCTTGTTTTGATGCCATTTTCACGTTGGTCGACACTGAGGTGTATGTTTTGCAGTAACACAACATGTGAGGAGGCAGGATTCTGCTTTTATGTTTGCTCCCTTTATAGCTGTGGTGCTCTCTGCCTTCATTGCGGTGCGATCCACCAGCCTTGTTTGCTAAATACGTAGCCAGCTCCCTTCAATTGCTTGGACAGTAGAAATATTTTAAAAAATTATCTTTTTGTTTAATTTTGTCTCCAGGTAAGCCTCTTGGTCGGGGAGCCTTTGGCCAAGTGATTGAAGCAGATGCATTTGGAATCGATAAAATGACTACCTGCCGGACTGTTGCAGTCAAAATGCTTAAAGGTGAGGCTCGAGAACTAAAATTCACCTATGAAGGATGTTCTGGGCAATCAGCATTTGTTGATGACATTGTAAGAAGAAGAAGAAGAAGAAGAAGAGTTTGGATTTGATATCCCGCCTTTCACTCCCCTTCAGGAGTCTCAAAGCGGCTAACATTCTCCTTTCCCTTCCTCCCCCACAACAAACACTCTGTGAGGTGAGTGGGGCTGAGAGACTTCACAGAAGTGTGACTGGCCCAAGGTCACCCAGCAGCTGCATGTGGAGGAGCGGAGACACGAACCCGGTTTCCCAGATTACGTGACTACCGCTCTTAACCACTACACCACACTGGCTCTTGTAAGACCTCAATTGGTTGTAGCTATTGGATATAGCTACAAGATATAAACTTGCCAATCTTTTCTCACTTAGCTCAACCTAGAGGGTGAGAAGCTTTCATAACAGTAATAGAATATTGGGAGAGTACAGTATATTCGTTTTTTATTGTATTAGTTGTTTCCATTAAGCAATGAGTTTCTTTTCCCAGTTTGTTAGATTGTTTTGAACTTGGTTAGATATTTTGAACTCCACACATGCTTTCTGCCCACTGTTTATGCCAGGCTTCCTCAGCCTGGGCCCTCCAGATGTTTTTGGCCTACAACTCCCATGATCCCTAGCTAGCAGGACCAGTGGTCAGGGATGATGGGAATTGTAGTCTCAAAACATCTGGAGGGCCAAAGTTGAGGAAGCCTGGTTTATGCCTATTCTCTATTAATTTTTCATTAAGCACATTAAATGCACTATGCTTTCTTTGTTAAACTAAGATGAAATACCATCTTGCTCCCTCTTGTGGCTTCCTTCAAGCAAGGAGCCGACCCTCACAGTAGCTCTGTCGAAGAGCATCTGCTTTGCATTCAGAAACAGTGGCACAGCATGAGGGAGGGGTAGGGGGGGTCATGGGCCCGGGTGCAAATTTCTGAGGGGGTACAACCAGGTGCCCTCATGACAGGGTCCCTCACCGAGACTGGAACTGTCCAGAGGCAAGCTGTGCCTGAGCTGGGTCTTTGGAGCTGGGGTGTCTTCTCCTCCTCCTCCTCGTGGCCAGAAAAGGGATGCCTGCATGTGACCCGCCCCATGGCTGGCTGAGAGGGAGTGAGGAAGGAAGAGGAAGGCGGGAAAGCACTGTCAGAGCCATGCGCATTGCCCAGAGCACCTTGTGGCAAGGCCAGGAGGGTAAAGCAACACAGCGACGCTCTTGTTTTCGCATTTCTTTGCCTTATCTCTGCTCCAGGTTGGGGCTAGTTTGGAAGGAGAAGCGCACTTGATTAGATGCTGGCTGGCAAAGGGACTGGCCACTGCCTAGTCCACCAGGGGGTGCAACACTTGCCCTGCCCTGAGGCGCTGGTAACCCTGTTCAGGAAGTCCCAGGTTCCGTCCCCTACATCTCCAGGTTGGGCTTTGAAAGACTCCTCTCTAAAATTATAGAGCCATTGTTGTTGTTTAGTCATTTAGTTGTGTCCGACTCTTCGTGACCCCATGGACCAGAGCACGCCAGGCCCTCCTGTCTTCCTCTGTCTCCTGCAGTTTGGTCAGACTCATGTTTGTAGCTTCGAGAACACTGTCCAACCATCTCACCCTCTGTCGTCCCCTTCTCCTTGTGCCCTCAATCTTTCCCAACATCAGGGTCTTTTCCAGGGAAAAGAGGGAATAGAGCCACTATTTTCCAGGGAAATAGAGCCACTAGCAGTCAATATATAAACAACACGGAGCTACATGGACCAGTGGTCTGATTTGATATAAGGCACCTTCTTAGGTTCATAGAAACGCTTTAATGAACATAGGCTTTAAGTTTGATCACGCAAGATTTTGCTCACTTGTAATAAAGAAGCCACACGGACCTGTTGGATTGTGTGCTCCCTTCCCATCCTACTTGGAAGGAAGATGGCAAGCGGACCTTTATTGCTACTCTATAGACAGGACAATATCTATCTTTCTTTTTCATTTATAGAAGGTGCAACACACAGTGAACATAGGGCACTGATGTCGGAGCTCAAAATCCTCATTCATATTGGGCATCATCTCAACGTGGTCAATTTACTTGGGGCCTGTACAAAGCCGGGAGGTAAGTGTTGCTTTTTGTTACTTTGTGGAGAGGGCATAGCTCAGTGGTGCTCACTGCTTTACCCCCCCCCCCGAGTCTGCCATTAATGGGTTTCAAGCAGCTAGGCCTGCAGAGACTTCTGTCTACAATCTGGAGATCAGCAATCAAGAAACACAAGCCACAAAAATAGGTGTAACAAAAATAGACACAGCGTTTCATAAAACAGCAATGCAAACAACAGCTAATCAGAGCTTTCCTTCCTTGGTTGCAATGTGTATGTGGGGTAGTGTTCCTTTCTGTGTATCCTTAGAAAGCCACTGCCGGCTGGGGGGAAAATGCATTCCCTCTGCCCATTCCTGGTCTGTTTTATGGCAAAGCTAGGCCTTATTGCAGCAAATGCATGAACCCAGTTTCTCATTGGCTGAAATAATGGGGAAAAGTGGAAGCCAAGGTTCAGGTTCAGGAGGGGAAGTTTCACTAGGCAAAGAACCTATTGATTCTTTGTGCCTTTGAGGTATTTAACTTTAAAAAGAAGCTCTAGGTTGAGCAAGATACAATGGGGATTTATAGAATCCTGCAGAATTATGCTTGGTCTATTGATTTACCCTCCCATTTTAATGCTGAATATTTTGCTACGGGGTTGTTGTTTTTTGCACTTTTATACCTTTTTCTCACTGTTTTATTATTATTATTAGTTTCTGGTAAGCTAATCAGTGTCTTTCCGGTGGGGATCAAATATTTAAAATACTTACAAAAACGTTGCATGGGAAAGTGAGAGCAGCTATATAATAAAACATGTACAGAGGAGGCCTGCACAATTTGACACCTACCAAACGAAATGAAAGGCAAGAACAGATATTTTCATTGATCCCTGGTGCGTTTTCAGTGATGGTAAGGAGGGCTTCATTCTGCTTGCTGGACCACACATTTTCCAGGCGTGATATGGAGCAGGGCTGAGGAACTCCAGATGTTGCAGGACTCCAACTCCCGTCTCTCTGAACATTGACCATCCTGCTTGGAGCCAATGGGATTTAGAGTTCAGCAACATCTGGAGGCTACAGGTTAACCACACCTGGTGTAGGCAGTTGCTAGAGGAAAGGCTGTGAGAAAGTCCTCTAAATCTTGTTCTCATTTTGTTCCTTTAGGGCCACTCATGGTGATTGTTGAATACTGCAAGTTTGGAAATCTGTCGGTGTACTTGAGAAGCAAGCGGAGTGATTTTGTTCCATACAAGGTGAGGCCTGCATAAAATGTAGGGGGAAGGATGCTCTGCTTTTCAGTTTTAAGATCCTTTTGACTTCTCTACTGTGAGATCTTTTGGATGTGAATAGGAGTGAAAATAACTGGATAAATGCAATGATATTTGGAATGCAGTTATGAAAAGACAATTATAAAAATTATAATGTCACATTAGTAATTTTTCATTAGTTGGAAAAACTATTACTTATATACCTATATTTTGTATTGTGTCACAATTTCAAGTATTCTTTTTGTTTGGTTTTGGTTTTTTGCTTTCATTTTTGTCTGTTGCTTTATTTTCTCATTGAAAATTTTCAATGAAATATAAATATTTAAAAAATAGGAGTTAAAATAACCATTTAACATTTCTAAGTGAAACCTACACTTCTGTAGGCTGTATCATGGCCAACATGGGTTTATACCTTCCTTAACACTTTATGTTTGCAATTACTGTGTGGACATTTCCAGTATTCTCATGGTAGATTACTAAATTATACTCTGTTATATCATTAGGAAACCCTGATGTATACTGTGTTCCAGGAGGCTTAGTTTGGTCAGAATCGAGTATACAGTTCCAGAGTTAACACTCAATACATTACTTCTGGTAAATGAGCTGCCATAGCTGCTAGAGGGCCTTGGAAATTAGTGCTTTGGGTTTTTAAGACTCGTCTACCCGTGTACTATCTGAAACCAAAGGGGCACGTTGGTTGCCAGATGTGAAATATATTGGCATTATTTTCAGCTCTCCTACATCACTGCTCATCCATAAAAGATAAAGGGACCCCTGACCATTAGGTCCAGTCGTGGCCGACTCTGGGGTTGCGGCGCTCATCTCGCTTTATTGGCCGAGGGAGCTGGCCAGCATGACTAAGTCGCTTCTGGCGAACCAGAGCAGCACACGGAAACACCTTTCCGCCGGAGCGGTTCCTATTTATCTACTTGCACTTTGACATGCTTTCAAACTGCTAGGTTGGCAGGAGCAGGGACCGAGCAACGGGAGCTCACCCCGTTGCGGCGATTTGAACTGCCGACCTTCTGATCGGCAAGTCCTAGGCTCTGTGGTTTAACCCACAGCGCCACCCACGTCCCTTCTGCTCATCCATATTCCCTTTCTAATAAGGTGTGAGTTTTCGCCCCTTTATTTTCTGTCATGATAGAATAATGCAAGTTCTGTTATCTCCCTCCTTTCTTTCTTTCTTTCTTTCTTTCTTTCTTTCTTTCTTTCTTTCTTAAAACTAGGCCGATCATGCTCGGTACAGGCAGGGAAATGGTGAAGTCTCTGCAGACCCAAAGAAACGCCTGGACAGCATTGCAAGCAGCCAGAGCTCAGCCAGTTCCGGCTTTGGAGAGGAGCGATCTCTCTGCGATTTAGAAGAGGGGGATGGTGGGTTTTCGTCTTACGTCATTATCTTTAGAATATTGAGATCAAAGTGTGTTTCCTTGGCTTCCCCATTCTTATAGGATTAGGTGTTCCTGTACCATTCGCTGATAATTCGCTGACAATTTATGAATGTATTTTAAAATAAAATATGTATTTTGTATCTAAAATACACATGTTATATCCTTCATTGTGCAGCTGTTGGTGCAGTATGGAAGTTTCCTTCAACAATATGACATTCTAACTTGCTTTTCCATGCTGAATCACTGAGGGTAACTACCACTGCACAGCTCCAAGCATCCCTATACCTGGAAGCCAGAAATGAAGGAAGGATGGGGTTTCTGTATACTAAGTGTTACCTAGTGCTAATCAGGATGTGCAGTGTATTGTGCATTTATATACCTTGACCTTTCTCTTTGCAGCAACATCTGAAGATCCTTGCAAGAACCCACTAAGCCTGGAGGACCTCATCTGCTATAGCTTCCAGGTGGCCCGGGGGATGGAATTCCTGGCCTCGCGGAAAGTAAGGCATTCCTCTTGGGGGGAAATGACATTTGTCGGATGACTGCATGGCACTGGAAACGATTGTGATAAGGATAGTGCCAGAGTTCACTCAACATTGCTATACACTCTGATTTAAAGCAGTTGCTATTGCAAAGTTCTTTGGTAAAGATGTCAGCACTTGTAAATTCACCTGTCACCAGGCATACACTGGCTTTTAATTCATTTTAATGCACATTTCCCTTTTTGACTAGAGTTTTTTAAGTGCCTTACAACAGGGGTTTCCAAACCGTTGTCTGAGGACGTGGTCCATGAGCTTCGTTCATCAGCTCTACAGCATGTCTGTGGATTTATGGTTAAAGATGGGGAGATGGCAAATCCCTCGCTTCAAATACTCATATTGATTTTTTTGTTGCTGCTGCTTTTATTTCTTTGTGTTTTATTGTATTGTGGTTTGAATCCTACGGAATTCAAATTGTAATACAATAAAATACAGTATATAAGAAATAAAAGAAGCTATAAAATTCAGTTTTTAAAAAATCGTACAGCATCTAATGCAGAACATTACAATTGCTAAAACAGTCAGAAAAAATCATTAAGTTGGACCACCAAGACTCTCCACAATTTTCAAGTGGTCAGTGGGGTGGGGTGATGTAAGCCATGGTTCTCAAACACACATCATCTGTAAAATACAGTGGCACCTTGGTTTAAGAACAGCTTAGTTTATGAACAACTTGGATGAAGAATGCTGCAAACCCGGAAGTAGGTGTTTTGCTTTGTGAACTTTGCCTTGGAAGCAGAACATGTTCTGCTTCCTGTTGAGTGTAAATTGAGTTCCCTCTACTATGGGAAAGCACGCCTTGGTTTAAGAACACTTTGGTTTAAGAACGGACTTCCAGAATGGATTAAGTTCGCAAATCAAGGTACCACTGTATACTGGATTCACCAAGAAACACACCTTCAAAACAAAACAATTGGCTCCACTGCAGCGAGAGCCAGCATCTAATGTTCTACTCCACAGAGAAGTTGTTGGTAGATGTCTCTGTATGTGTGAAGAAGGGAGAGTCCAGGTGGAGCAGGCTCTGAAGTCTTCTTGGTCTGTCTCTCTTGCCATGCCTACCCCATAATTTCGACCTGTTTGTGTTGCATGTACTATACCTCCACAGTTGGCACTGCTTGTTTGAAAGCGTTCTCATGTCAAGTCTTCCCACACATGGAAGGTCTATGGATGTGTTTTCAAATATTTATCTTCTCTCATTTATCTTCTAAGGCAGTGCAAAAGACTGTGTCTCAGCATGAACTCTGAGTTTCATTTAAGCCTTATTGGGACATTCATTTTAATAACCCACAAAGTGCTGAGCCTTGCAAGGAAGATACCAATTAAGACAAGGTTAACAAAGCTCTTTGGAACAACCCAAATAACAGGCCCATTGTTCCTCTCCTTGCAGTGTATCCACAGAGATCTGGCAGCTCGCAATATCCTCTTATCGGAGAACAACGTGGTCAAAATTTGTGATTTTGGATTGGCCCGAGATATCTACAAAGATCCAGATTATGTCAGGAAGGGAGATGTAAGTTTCCGAAGTCTCCGAAATAGTGGGACGTTTACTTGGAAAAGATATTAACAATGACATTGAGGCATATATTTAATGTTTCCTTTTGTCTATTGCTTTGCTAATAAACATTTAGGCTAGACTACCCCTAAAGTGGATGGCACCGGAAACCATATTTGACAGAGTATACACCATTCAAAGTGATGTTTGGTCCTTTGGTGTACTGCTGTGGGAGATATTTTCCTTAGGTAAGTCACATTACTTTGGGTACCCAGGGTGAAATCCCATGGGCCTTGGGAGGGCATCTCATGGGCCATAGGATGTTCCCAACATCAGAGGCAGAACCCTGACTTCTGAGAGGGAGATCCTGCAAACCAGGTGTCAGAACTCCATTGTTGGAAGTGCAAAAAAATGTTTGTTGAGGTGGTTCAGGTTCATTCGAAGGAGAGCACATGAAAATGCTTGGATTCAGAGCCATTTCAGTTCCCCAACAGGCCAGGGAGACATTTAAACCAGCTTAGCAGCTAAGTCTTTTCTGGTAATTTTTCTACCATTGTTCCCAGCGGGAGAGAAACTGCTCAAAGAAAAACAAAGCAAAAACAGAGCAACATTGGCAAGGCTTTAGATGGCTGGTTAAACTACCTTTGCATCCCTTCCCTCCTTTCCCATAGGATTTCATGGTATACTTCTCACATTTTGATAACAGAGTTAATGAATGCAATCTCCTTTAGATGCCTGTCCATGTCTCCATAACTTGCAGGCAAACTAGTTCATGTTTTTCAGCTACAGAATAGAAAATGTATTTGTAGTCTGCACTCTGTTAGTCCTCAGTGAGAAAGCAAGATGGGGATATAGAGTGGGCTTTAAATGAGCTTTACCAATATTCCATATTCTTTTTAATCAAGATAAATAATTGCTTATAATCTTGCTCTAATAAAACATAAATGTATTCTCTATGGATAAGCAGTTGTATAATTTTCTTGATGTGCCCAATCTATCTCAAGGAAACTTTGCCACTGCAGTTCTTAACAGGTCTCACTTCTGGCAATAAGCATCCTTTTCCTGGTTGGAAATTGGATAGTTTTCATTGATGGTGATTTACTGTTGTTATTAGTAATATGATGAGGATGATGATTGGTTGAATTTATATACCACTCTATATCCGGAGGTCTCAGGACGGTTCTCTGTTTGATGATGATAAGGATGGTGACACTCCTCAAATTTTACTTAATCTCACCCCCCTTCTTTTCCTTTTAAATTAAAATTTACAAATTAATAATAATAATAATGAAAAATGAGAGCTTGGCAATATGAAACTCAGATCAAATATCTGCACATCTCAGGAACATTCTATGACTGTTGTTCATGCAAAAAGTCAATTTATTTCCCTGTCCAATGTAAGTGAGTCTCTCTAGATCCAGTCTAATTGAGCTTCTATCATTTTAGTTAGCTCTTATTTCAGTGAATTGACATATATTCCGCTGAAAATCAACAGCAGCATCTTAAGCACCTTACTAAAAGGAAATCTGTCATTTCAGGAGCCTCGCCATACCCTGGTGTCAAAATTGATGAGGAGTTCTGCAGAAGACTGAAAGAGGGAACAAGGATGAGGGCGCCAGACTATACAACACCTGAAATGTAAGAATTTTTACTGGTGCAAACATGCCTTGTCTCAGAAATGGAAAATTTACTTAGGAGAGGGTCAGAAAAAAAATATCTCATTCTAATTCAGCCACTAGTGGTCAGTGGACTTTTTTACTAATGGCAGGGAGGAAGCGCAATAAGTCAAATATTTGGTCACAGTCAGCTCATACATTTAAAGAACATTCAGGGCATATTTATAGCACATGTCTTTGCCCAAAGCATCCTGGGAACTGCAGTTTACTCCTCACAGACCTACAATTCCTAGCACCCTCAACAAACTACAGTTCCCAGGATTCTTCGCGGGAGGCCGTGTCCTTTAAATGTGCTTTAATAGTGTAAATGTGACTTTTCTCTTGTTCTGGCAGTACAGTATTGACCAGCTTGTTGCTCTTAGCTATTACCTACCACTATGGGACGCATGTGGCGCTGTGGGTTAGACCACAGAGCCTAGGACTTGCTGATCAGAAGCTCAGCGGTACGAATCCCTGCGACGGGGTGAGCTGCCATTGCTTGGTCCCAGCTCCTGCCAACCTAGCACTTCGAAAGCATGTCAAAGTGCAAGTAGATAAATAGGTACCACTCCAGCGGGAAGGTAAACGGCGTTTCCGTGCACTGCTCTGGTTTGCCAGAAGTGGCTTAGTTATGCTGGCCACATGACCCGGAAGCTGTACGCTGGCTCCCTCAGCCAATAAAGTGAGATGAGCACCACAACGCCAGAGTCGGTCACGACTGGACCTAATGGTCAGGGGTCCCTTTACCTTTACCACTAAGAAGCAGAATATGATCTTGTCCTGGGGCATATTTTGCTTTGTAACACTGCTACCGTTCTCTTATATCTCTCAGGTATCAGACAATGTTGGACTGCTGGCATGGGGAACCCAAACAAAGACCCACCTTTTCAGATTTGGTGGAACATCTGGGAAATGTATTGCAAGCAAATGTCCGCCAGGTAAAGTCATGCTCCAAAAACTACTGTAAACTCCCGGGGGGGGGGGGGGACATGCCTCCAGCCGCAAATCCTATATATATCTTTAAAAACCCTATTTTTGTCTGTCTTTCTACATCAGGATGGTAAGGACTATATTGTCCTTCCACAAACTCCCCTGCTGAACATAGAAGAGGATTCTGGGTTGTCCCTGCCAACCTCACCTGTTTCCTGCAGGGAAGAAGAGGAAGCGTGCGATTCTCAATTCCATTATGACAGCACGTTAGAACTGAGGTTTGTAGCCTAATGAGCATCCCATAGGGACTGCTAGGCATTTCCCTCTCTGCCAGATTTTTCTTTGAAAGTGGGGATCGTGGTGAGCAAGAGGAAGGAGTTTGTGCTGCTGTGTCTTTATATTTAGCCATGTTCACTAGGCTGCAATATTTGTAGAGTAATTCCATACTCTGATTTCGCTGGGACCAGAGGGGTGTGTTGCCGCTACGCCAACGGGGGATGGTCACTGCATCCGGCTCAGGAGGTGAGGAAGGAAGCACCCAAATTGAAAATGTAAAAATGACAGGCATCCACAGAAATGCTGCCCGTGGCTCACCAGTCCGGAAATGTGCTCGTGAGGCCACTCGCATGTCACTAACACAGAGAAGTCAAGAAGTCAAGGAGAGCCCTGTGATTAGTTTTGGACTAGTACCCCTTCATTGCCAGCCGACAATGATCCCAGGCAGAGGTTCAGATCCCTTAATGCCTCTCAAAAGGAAAGCTTTTGGAGCAAAACTAGGAAGGAAGAAGGGACACAACAAGGCAGCCATATAGCTCCCCGAGTCTTGCAACCTCCACAGGCAGTCATCATGCTCAGCGCGGTAGGTGTCTGGAAGAGTATATGTTCTACAAAATGGACGCCCCTGGCTCAAACTCCTTACTAGAAAAAAGGGGAAGTTCTGCACCTGTGTACCATGCACAGCCTGAGCTAATCAGGATGAGTGCTGCATGGACCTGGTGCTTGTACTGAGGAATCAGATCTTTAGGTCCATCTTCTTGCCCTCATGTGGGATCTAGGGTGGGCCAGCCCCCTGGTGATGATGATGATTAACAATTATGCAAAAATAGCATCAATATTTATTATTACGGCTAAACAACCAGCATACAAAAACCAGAATTTCAGCGTAATTTTCACATAAACATTAAAACGGCCAATGTGGAATTTAACAATCAATATACTAATTCAATAGACTTAAAATATATATCCAAGGAAATGTAAACTTCATTAAAAGTTTTCAGAAATGAAAGAATTTGACCCTGCTGCATAAGATCCCAGCAAGCCAAAATAGCCCCCTTAAACAAACAAACAAACAAACAAGGAACTTCAGGGTGCTTTTTTTATTCATGTGAGAGAAATAACCAGTAAGCATTTGCTAGACTTACTATTCATCTGTAAAGCACCAAAAATTGGCCACACGCTGGACCAACTATTGCCTTAAGTGATGTCCGGTAGAGTATATGAACCATCCTTGCTTTTGAAGGCATTTATTCCCCCCACCCTGCCATCAAGGCCCCAAAATAATATTTTAGCAACGTAAATATGCCATTTGTTCAAATGTTCTGCCTCCTAGAAAGAGCTTTTCTGGTTTATCTGTCAGCGGTGCCATTCTCAGATCACCACCAAATCTGCCATGGGCAACTTCCATTTTAGGCTACCTATCAGCGTTCAATTTCAGTGCCTTACTTTGGCGATGGAGGTAGCTATTGAGGCCCTCTGCAAGGAGAATATGGAGCGCTGGTTGTCAGAGCATTGGGAATGCTTCCAGCTCAGATGGTTTTCTTTGGCGAAGGGGAGTTGTGGAATGTTCGGTGCCAACTTCAACAATTCGCTTGGAGGGCGGAGGGTGTGTGCGTGAGTTTGCTGAGTCAGCCGCTGCTGCCGTCTCCAGCAGAGTCAGTCCAAATGAAAAGAATTATGAGCGTGACCCAGACTTCTTTGTTAGTTTGCATCTTAAAAATGAGAAAAGATGCTGAAAAACAGTAAGCCACTGAAGTTTATTTATTTATTTTTAGATAAGATTGTCTCTTGGGTTTTCTTCAGAAGAACTGCCTTCAGAATCAAAAGTAAAAAAAGAGGCTGTTTCATATAGACACTTTGTCCTGTAATCAGCCATGCCCCCCTCCCCGGCCTGGATTTGCACATGATTGTGGCAGATGGATCACCTGAAATTATTACAGTGGTACCTCTGGATACGAATGCTTATGGTTATGAACTCCGCTAACCTGGAAATAACTGTTCCTGCTTGCGAACTTTGTCCCAGGATGTGAATGGAAATCGTGCGCCAGAGGCTCGCGTGTAGTGGGAGGCCCCATTAGCGAAAACGCGCCTCAGGATAAGAACGGTTTCAGCTTAAGAGCGGACCTCCGGCATGAATTAAGTTCGTAACCAGTGGTACCACTGTATGATTATGTTTAGGGAAGCTTTTAATGTTTGATGTATTATAGTATTTTAATATTTTTTTGGAAGCCGCCCAGAGTGGCTGGGGAAGCCCAGCCAGATGGGCGGGGTATAAATAATAAATTATTATTATTATTAAGCGTCTGCCATAAACATAAGCCAGAAGCCTGCCAGCCTCTGCTCAAATCTTACTTACAGACTTGAAGTGGGATGAAAAAAGTTTGAGTTTCTATTCACTACAAATGACTCAAGATCAGTTCAAGTTACCAAAAGCATGGTCAAAGCCATGGGTTGGAGAGAAATACCTCATCAGAACCAAATGCATAGTGCTTTCCCTGAACTCATGGATACAGTATTTGGGAGTTCAGGACAACGGCCATTTGTGATCCACCAAATAAAACTGGGAAACGAATTGTTGCCTCACTACTCTCTATCTTTGCATCCTGGGCAGGTAGGCAGGTAGCTGCTGGTGAGCTGCATTTGGCTCAGTGGGTCACAGGTTGTGCTGCCCTGATCTTGGATGATGATATTGAAAAGCTTGAGCAGAGCACTCTTATCAGCTATATCAAAGGTCACCACCATGGTGCCCACAGGCACCAGTGTACCCCACCAATACCTTCTATGGTGCCTGTTATGTATTCAGTGGTTTGTGTTTGCCTGAGCTTGAGTCTGGACTAAGGATTCTGAGCCCCTGTGTTCTGATTCGATACATGATATCCAATCACAGAACATTTCAGAATTTGGGCCTCTGCCATTGGCCCTTAAACACTAAGTCATGATTCGCTGCTTGGAAGTTGAGACAGCCAATAGCGTTGGGAGTGGGAGTGGCCCAGACCTTCAGAAATCTATATAAGCTGTGGCTTTGCCCCTGTTGTCCAGTTCTGTTAGTTCAATAAAGGTTCTTGCTATTATCACTGTGTCTTGCCTCGTGGGAACCCACCTACACTTCAGTGCCTGCAAGGGTCTCAGTAAAGTCTCAGTAAATAACCCCTTAGAATCCACAATGTGTGAGATATTGTTTGCTCTTCCTCCTCAGTTCCTGTTTGCATTGGTTGGGCCTATGCTCCACCGAACACCCCTTCTTAAACATGCCCACATTTCATTAGATTGCAGGAATTGGCACCCTCCCTTCTATTTTGAACAGAACAGAGGTGCCAAGAGTTGCTTCCTGGGAATGAATGTGATGGTGGCTGATGTCAGTGCCTTTTTCCTGTTGATGGGCAAGTGGGGAGGGATGTCTCCCTCATTTTGTGATTGGTGGAGGTTGGTTGGTCTACTCGGGTGAATGGGGTACTGCCCCACCAACTTCAGTCTGCCCTCAGTTGGCCTCCAACTTACCGCCATCTTCTTTACAATAACTCAGGGGATGACTCTGCCTATTATTGACTCTGGCTCCACCTGATACTGATCTCCCTGCCTTCCACTCTACCAGGGCCTTTGGCCACCAGCCAACACTGTTTGTGATACTCTTAGGCATGGCAGCCATTTTGTGTTACTTCATGCCCCATGGCAGCTGTTCCATTAGGCCACTCCACCATGGCAGCCATTTTGTAATATGCTCTCATAATTACAAAAAGTGCCCATTGGCGCCCCCCTAAACATTAGCAACCCCTGAACTTACAGGAACACTGACAAAGGCAATATATTTGTTTTCCAGTCAGCACCGCAAAGGAAGTAAAAGAAAAAGCCGTCCTGTGAGCGTAAAGACCTTTGAAGACGTTCCTGTAGAACCAACAGTAACAACAGTGGTTCATGACGTAAGTCTTTGATTTTGCTTGTGCTCTTCAGTCCTCATTGCACTTTGCCATCGATTGATCAATTTGACACATGTCTTTCAGGATAATCAGACAGACAGTGGGATGATTCTTGCCTCGGAAGAGCTAAAGGCACTAGAAGATAAATCTAAACAGCTGATGTTGCCCTTTAGGTAAGAAGGGGCAAGTGAGCAATATGTGTTTGTTTCAGAATGGTTTAGAACAGGAGTGGCCACTTGAAGATTTTATTTTTTGAAAGACTGAAGACAGTACCTACCCACAGACTTACAATCCACAAGACATGGCCCAGAAGGAAAGAGGGATGAATAGGGAGGAGGTAAACAAGGGAACTCAGGTACCCATACTTAAAAGTTACCTATAGTGACAAACTTCATGTCGGGGAGAAGAGGAGCCAACTGGGAACAGGTATCTCAGCAGGGTCAATGGAGCCTCCCACCCCTCCCAGTGCCTGATGCAATGGTGGTGGGACGCGGGTGGCGCTGTGGTCTAAACCACTGAGCCTCTTGAGCTTGCCAATCAGAAGGTCGGCGGTTCGAATCCCCTCGACGGGGTGAGTTCCTGTTGCTCTGTCCCAGCTCCTGCCAACCTAGCAGTTTGAAAGCACACCAGTGCAAGTAGAGAAATAGGTATCACTGTGGCGGGAAGGTAAATGGTGTTTCCGTGTGCTCTAGCTTCCGTCACAGTGTTCCACTGCGCCAGAAGCGGTTTAATCATGCTGGCCACATGACCCAGAAAGCTGTTTGTGGACAAACGCCGGCTACCTTGGCCTGAAAGCGAGATGAGCGCCACAACCCCATAGTCGCCTTTGTCTAGATTTAACCGTCCAGGGGTCTTTTACCATTACCATTGGTGGTATATGCTTATCTGCAAAACAAAACAAAAATCAAACTGGGGGGGGAATTGCAGAGCGTGTTGTGCAATTGCTAATTCTGTATTTTTATTTTGCAGTGGCCTGGTCTCCAGTAAAAGTAATGAGTCTGTTATGTCTGAAGCTTCAGATCCAACAAGTGGCTACCAGTCAGGATATCATTCAGACGATACAGACACCACGGCGTACTGTGGTGAAGAAACAGAACTTTTAACTCTCAGGAAAGATGCTTCTCAGACTTGCAGTGCACTGGCCTATGGCGCTGGGATGCCTCTTAGCTCACCTCCCGCTTAAGAAACCCTCCAAAAGAAGGAATAACTGGAACTTGCACCAAACATGGCCTTTTTCTTGAGCCAGTGGCATGTGATGCCCAAAACATCTACATTCACCAGACTGGAAAGTGTATGTGTTCTTTTACTGCATCTTATTTGATGAGAAGGACCCAAAGTGCTCTGTGGAATACTGGATCCAAACTCATTCCTCAAGAAGCCTATCAGTCACCACCAAGCACTGCCAGGGCGATGCCTGTTTTAGAGTGCCTGGTTACAGTGTTGTGAACTGTGAGGTGTACATGAAGTGGAATATTGATACACTACATTTCTATGCAATGATGTGAACATGGAATAGTGTTTGGCCAGAACCATTTGGATTTTCCATTTCACCAGTGCCTTTCTTGTCTTTGGGCATCTGTCTTGCAGGAAGGTGCTATTGCTACTTTGCTGGGCTCGTTGAACTATTTCCATTTATTTCTCTTCAATTAAAGGGGCCTTCAGTCTAAATCTTCCTGGTGGATACTGGCAAAAAGCAGAGGGACTATCCCTCTTACTGAAAGAGGTCCTGTTTTGCTGTGTGGTCCTTGATCAGCTGAGGTTCTATCAGTGAATGGTTCACACTGAAATAGACAATTCTGTCTTGGCTTGGTCAGTACATATAGGCTCAGCTAACTGACCCTGGAGTTTTACCTTATGTTTTTGTGATCCTTGTTTATTTGGTCGCTCTTGATTTACAGAACTGTGATTCTTGCTGGGGAGAGGGGAAATCCTGATGTAGTGCCAATGTAACCCAGCAAATAGCATTATCAGTAAGCTCACATGTATCACAGACATGTTGCATAACTAGCTGCTCAGATTTTGACTACTGCTTTTCAACCTAGGAGCTGTTAGAAAGTTTTCTGTGTGTTTGTATGCCAGAGTTTTTAACACGTGCTGTAAATTACAATATTCCTTTTTTTTAAAAAAAAGACATTGTGAAACTATTTTGACTGCGCTTACCTTTTGTATTTTTTTAATTCAATACTTGTATAAAATTTCAAAACTTGGGAAGCTATGAGTTATCAGAAGTGGCACATAGAGTATTTATAGCCTGGTTGCGTAGAAAGAAATGTAATATATTGTTGAAATAAATATATGTTATATATAATGAAAAATGTGCTGTTGGCTTCAAGCATATTCTGAAAACTTGTTGTGAATATATATGTGTTAGGGCTGATTCCCAGGTTTCTGTTTGTCTTGCCTCATCTTCTTGGTAAATGCTGTAAAATTTGAGAAGACCTGAATTAAAATGCGTGAGAGGCTCACTTTTACATCAGAATCATGGCTGCCTCCAGTGGAGGATAACCATAGAAATATAGAGTTATATGTATTTATACAGTTATATAACCTTATACAGAGTTAGAATATTGGTCCATCTTGCTCTCTACAATGACTGGCATTGGCTCTTCAGGGTTTCAAGATGGAGACATCTACTTGGAGACGCCAGGAAATGAAACAAAGACCTTCTACATGCAAACAAGTGTTCTACCACTGAGTTATAGTCCTTCTGCAAGTTTGGGTATGTGCCAAGCCTCCCAGAAAAAGAGAGGGCCCACTGCTGTAACAGTGCTGTCATTCTCATTTTGGGCAGAGTATTCAGTAAGATTAAGGGATGCGGGTGGCACTGTGGGTTAAACCACAGAGCCTAGGACTTGCTGAACCGAAGATTGGCGGTTCAAATCCCCGTTGCTCGGTCCCTGCTCCTGCCAATTTAGCAGTTCGAAAGCATGTCAATGTGCAAGTAGATAATTAGGTACCGCTCCGGCGGGAAGGTAAATGGCGTTTCCGTGCACTTCTCTGGTTCGCCAGAAGCGGCTTAGTCATGCTGGCCACATGACCCGGAAGCTGTATGCCGACTCCCTCGGCCAGTAAAGCGAGCTGAGTGTCGCAACCCCAGAGTCGGTGACGACTGGACCTAATGGTCAGGGCTCTCTTTACCTTTATTCAGTAAGATTAGATACAGCCTGAGGATTCTCAGTTTGATTGTCCATCTTCTTCCACTGAAGGTGCTGTAGCTGAGAACCAGCACTGAAATAACCTAACACCTGGTTTTGAAAGGAAGTTGGTCTTACTAATCCACATCAGGAACAAGTCAGAAAATGTGTTGATCTATTTAGCACTCATCTGCAGTTCTTTTCTTAGGCATTTTCATGGAAAGGCACCTGGCCTTTGAATAAAAACATATATATTCTCAATGCAATATTTTTGGCAAAGCATCTGTTGGGTCACATCTGGCTCAGCAGATGTCAGATTATACAATATTTTATTATGAAATGTAAAGCAACTTCAACTCAGTCCAAAGAATTTTGACTCATGATAGACTAGCCCTCTGTCACATAATTTAAACATTTAACTATGGGGATTTAGGTCATATGATACACTCTTTTAGAGCTTTGGGAGGGGAGGATTGTTGACTCTCACAGCTCCAGTTTACGTATGTTTACTTAGGTGTGTAATATGATATAATCAGTTCGAAATATACCTCGGCAACCATAGCTTGGGAAATGGAAGTGTGCATCATGTGGTACTATAGTTATGCACACACATTTACATTTGTGTGCATTATAGACAAAATGCAGATACTCACACCTAGTTAGAGACTTCACTTCTAGAGCAGGGGTAACTAATGTGGTAGCCTCCAGATGTGTTGGGCCACAACCACTGTTATCCCTGACAATTGGTCATGGTTGTAGGAGTTGATAAGAGTTGTAGACTGATGTCAACAGGAGGGGACCATGGTATTTACTCCTGTTCTAGATCGTCACATAAGAACATAGGAAGGTGTCTCATATGGAGTCCATGTAACCCAGTATTAATACAGGCAAGAACCGATTTATGCGTGTCCTATAGATACGCAATCATGCACTTGCTCACAGTGCCAAACCCGGATGTGACCTCAAAACATCACAAAATCATCACTAAAAGGGTGAAATAGGGGCTGCCCTAGTTATTTGTTCTATTGTTACCTGATGTATTGCATTCATCAACCTGCTAATGACTGTTATTGACTAAAAAATGACAAATACCTCTACTGCTGAGGACATTTTTATTCTTCTGTATCTAGATATTATTCTTGACAATAAATAAAAATATACAAAAAGAAAAAACAGCCCCCTCCCCCAACAACTTAAACAAAGTGCTGAACACGGAAACTTTGCCCAGCTGGTTAGAGAAAACCTCTGACAAAACACCCTCATAATATTATTCTCAGTTTTAGGCTTGGGTTTTTGCTGGGCTGGGAACTGTGATTTAAATCTCACAGCATCCAGCATCTTAGACTGATTGAGTCCTGGGAATACCTCCATGGGGTCATTTTGGAAACTAGCAGGAGCTCTTTAACAAATGGTTCTGATAAACATCTCAGCATCTCTGAGATAAGAAGTTGTTTAATGGGATTATGGGAAGTTTGGCTTTTGTAACCACAAAGCTGTGCAGTGTAAAGCATAATCCTCACACAGATGTAATGAGCTGTTAACCCTATCAGGATCACGATGAGATATATTCTGCTAACTCACAAGTTACAGGTCAGATGGGCCCCAAACTTAAATGATTACAACCTAGCATCTTATTTAGGCAGTCATGTGACACACAATGCAAAGTGGATTACTTGAAAATGTTTTGTTTGCTTTTTAAAATATTCTTTTATTGAGTTTTACATTGCAAATTTGAATTCAAACATTAATCCTCTAGGATTCTCTGAACCCTTTGACTCCCCTCCACCCTTCCATGGTTACCATTTTTAATCTTTTTCAACTGCTTCACTTATTTTCTCTATTTTTCTTAAATAATCCATTTCCCCCCTTTATTTTTAGTACATTACAAGCGTTACTCAAATCCTGCCAAAGTTTTTAGTTGTTTACAGTGTTCTCTTAAATACATTGTAAATTTTCCCCATTCCTTGTTAAGGTTCCTGGTTTCTGATTTTCCCAGTCAATTTTGCCATTTCGGCATAGTCCATCATCTTCATCAGCCATTTGTCTCTGGGCGGGACTTTATCTTCTTTCCATCTCTGGGCCAGTAGTATCCGCGCTGCTGTCATTGCACACATAAATAACACTGGGCAACAATTTTTTACTTTTTGTATGTTGTCTAGATTTCTACAATTGATTTAGGGTATTTTTGCACTGCTGAATCAGGAAATGGCATCCATTTCTCTCCATCAGGTCAGGTTTTTGTGCTATGTTGATTTGAAAAAAATCAGATCTTGTGACAAAATTGATTACATTTTTGTGGCATTATCAGCTGATTTTTGTCAACATATACCATCCTAAATACGTTTTTAAGAGAAAAAAATGTTTTTCCAACAACATATATTGATTACCTGATAGAAACATCAATTACTGTAAACTGAATGGTGGGCATTGATAAATGTAAGTACACGTAAATTGCATGTTGCTTCACCATTTTTCAAACTTCAGGGCTTGAACTTCCGTTTCTTGGAACTCCTGGAATGCTCAGTGGCAGGGAGGTCTCTCTTCAGAGTCCAACAGTAGTCAGCCATCATGACTACGTCCCAGCAACCCTGATACCTGGTCTCCATCTCTTTCATGTCCTGATGGAATCTCTCCCCCTGCTTGTCACTCATTGAACCCAGGTTCTCAGGAAACCGATCCATATATGAAAATAGGTAGTGCATCTTGACGCTCATGCTGCAGCCCAGGTTTCTGGAAGCAGTCAGCATGTTGTTGACAAGTTCTGCGTAGTTTCTGGCCTTATTGTTGCCCAGAAAGTTCTTCACTACCAGAACAAATGCCTTCCACGCTTCCTGTTCCACTTCGTTCATTGAGTTTCCGAACTCTGGATCTCTGATGAGCTGACGGATCTGAGGACCGCCAAAGATGCCATCTTTCAACTTCTCCATGGTCAATCCTGGAAAAGCCTGGCACAAGTAAGTGAAGCAGTCACCATCCTTGTCCAGAGCCTTGGTGAACTGCTTGATTAAGCCAAGCTTGATGTGCAGCGGTCGGAAGAGTATTCTGTCTCTGTCCACCACAGGGTCGTTGATGACGTTCCCTTCTTTGCAAGGCACCAATTCCTCCCGCACAGGCCAGTCCTTCTTCGTGTAATGCTGAGCACGGTCCCTACTATCCCACATGCACAGAAAACATGGGTACTTGGTGAAGCCAGACTGTTGTCCCAACAAAAAGTTCACCATCTTCAGGTCAACACAAATAAGCCACTTATGCTGATCATAACCAATTTTCTCCAGCACATACTTCACCGCTTCATAGTTCTCCTTCAGTGTAGTCGAGTGAGCCAGGGGTATAGAGGCAAACTGGTTGCCGTTGTGTAGCAGAACACATTTCAGTGATCGCTTGCTGCTGTCAATGAACAGTCTCCAATCTTTGGGTTCGTACTGTGGCACTCCAAGCTTGAGCAGAAGCTGCGCAATACCTGCACAGTATACCAAGTCCTTCTCTTCCGAGAAAAAACGGAGGTACTCTTGATGCCTGTTGTGGAAGAAGCTGATGCGAGCACTGTCAGAGAGGAGGTTTTTTTCCTTCAATCTGGATGCCAACAGTTCGGCAGAGTCCTTTGACAAGCTGAGGTTGCAAACTAGATCATTCAACTCCTTTTGGGAAAATGGATGTGGAGCATCATCTTCAAGAACCACTTCTTCTTCTTCATGTCCTTCAAAACGGGAGGTATCTTCGTCACTAATGTCAGGAAGTTCTCCGAAGATAGGCACTGGAATTTCATCACAATGAGCTACAGGACAATGTGCTGATTGAAGATCAGGATACTTAAGGCTGCTCCGGTTCTTTCTGTTGACCCCAGTCACATCAACAGCGCATAAGTAGCAGTCAGTGACATGGTTTGTCGGCTCCCTCCAAACCATGGGAATTCCAAAGTTCAGACTCCTCTTGCCATTGGTCCACCCACGTAGAGTCTCGGTGCATGCCTTGCACACCATGTGTGGCGCCCAAGCTTTATCCTGGTCACCAAGTTTAGTACCAAAATAAGCATGGTAAGCAACTTCCAATTTATGGAAGATTTCAAGGTTTTATGACTTCAAACTGATCCCTTTTCGACATAATCACCCAGAACTATCGGACCTGAATACTTCTTGTCATTAAAATAATCATTTCCAATCAAAACAATTATTCGACATGGCATTTTACCCCCACCAACTTCTTCTAATATGCTCCACACAAGTGTACATGTGAACAAAAACGTAAAAAAATGACATGTGGCCATAGCTCAAAAACTTGACCCGATTGAGCAAAACCAATGTGATTTTTGGATTCAGCGCATCAGATTCGTCCTAAATCAACTGAAAAAACGCAGACAACAAATTTGTTGTTGACCAGTGTAATCGTTTCTGCTCCTTTGGTATCTCTGCACCTAAAATTCCCAATTAAAAAGCCTCTGGTTTTTCCACAAACAATATTTTAAACATTTTTCCCAACTCATTATATATCATTTCCCAGAACGCTTTTGTTATCTTGCACGTCCACCACATGTGGTAGAACGTGCCTTACTACTCCTTACATTCCCATTTGAAGCAGTTCTATACATCTTTGCTAAGGTATTAAATACCTTTGATACATCATTTTCATACTTGAAAATGTTTTGAACCATGAACATTGACTCATGAGTGTGTGTGTGTCAGTGCTTCCCCCAGTTGATGCACCAGACGTCCTCAGTTCCCCCTCGACAGTGGCGGCAGCGGCAGTCTCAGCAGCCTGGAGCCAGCCTAGTAGCACAGTTGGCTCTGGTTGGTTTCAGGAGCTGCTCACTGCTGTGATGCCCGCCATTTTGCCTTGCTGGAAGTCCCCATATGATGTGTTCTGCGCCGTTGAACCAATCATGCCACATTCATTCCCTACTAATAAATCTACATCACTTAAAATATAAATCCGGGGACATTAAATGAAATCCGGGGACATTCCCGGGACGGATTTTGTCCAGAGACAAATTTGTAAATCCGGGGACTGTCCCCAGGAAACGGGGACGTCTGGTAACCACACACTAGGTAGCACTGGACTTGTTGTGTCTGGGTGGAGCCAGGAGTCTTCTGTCACTCTTCAGTACTTGTTTCAAGAGAGACAATAAAAGTTCTTCTCTGGTTTCCTGACTGGTGAGTTGTTTCTGCATTGCATGATAATAGGATAAAGCACAAACCACCCGAATGCTAGCAGGCCTTGATAAATCCCCACCTTACGATGGGCCAAAGTGGGAAGCACAAACCATTAGGATGGGGAAATGCAGCTATTAGTCTGCACTAAAGCTTGTTCAATGAGCTTTGTTTTGCGGCATAAAACTTAATGCACTGGCTACATGGGAGCCTTCAGGAGATAATTTTACAATAACAGCTCTTGGGGAGCACTTAAATGTTTAGTTTTAAATTACAGTCGCCAAGATTCCTATACATTTTCTGATAAAACTATTAAACTGCCAGTGACTGTTTAGTGTCACAGCTTGGTTAAGTACTAAACCAGCATGGCGTATGCAGATAAGGCAAATGCAATTATAAACACAAAGACCGGTCATATTATTAAATCAATGGCCTTTCCAACCACCTCCTCACATTAACTCTGCTATTTCCTTGATGAAGATAATTAGGTCTTATTAGCAATTTGCAGCTCACATTAATTTTATGGATATTGCATCTGTATAATAACGTTGATTTGCCACAACGATTATAACCTGGCTGACGCCATCTTAAACGTGAAGATTTACGCTGAGAAATATTGATGCTCTGGAAGAGAAGAGGTGGAACTGCAGGCTGAATAGCCGTCTCAAAAAGTTACGGATCACTTCAAAAATAGATGCTCCCTCTCAATTTCCTTTGGTGCCATCATGTTGTGATGCTCTGCTGCACTTCATAGCGTGATGTACTTAATGATATGTACAATGTTATGTTATGTACTTAACTGATAGACATGAAGGGCCATTGCTCAGTGGCAGGGCAGCTGCCTTGAATGCAAAAGGTCCCAACTTCAATTCCCAGCATTTCAAAGTAGGGCTGGGAATATCCCTGCCTGAAACCCTGAAGACTGGCTTCTAGTCAGTGTTGGCATTGCTGAGCTAGAAGGACCAACAGTCTGACTCAGTTTTGGGAAGCCTCCTCTGTTCCTATGATAATAATTTATTATTTACCGTATACCCTGCCCATCTGGCTGGGTTTCCCTATGAACTGGTTCAGATACCCAGCCCTGCCTGTAGAAGTTGGACTGGAAGTTTAATCTGACTTCAACACTGGAAGCAACCTGCTTCCAATAAACCTGAAGGAGCATCTCCACCCCCATCGTTCTGCCTGGACACTGAGGTCCAGCTCCGAGGGCTTCTGGCAGTTCCCTCACTGTGAGAAGTGAGGTTACAAGGAACCACTAAGTTTTCCATGCAAAACGAACCATGGAAAGAGAAGAAGGGAAGCCATTGATATTTTAAGGATGTAAAAATGAGTATTCTAAAATGTAAAACAGAAAACCTTGGAACTGGACATAGAAATGAAAAAAATGTCTACAAGATTCCATTAGGTGGCTACCAAGTACCCAATGATATCTTTCTCTTTCTTTGACTGGGGTGTATCTAGTACATCTGGAAAAGAATTTAGCCCATGGTTTTCAATCTTTTATTTGTGAATGAACAATGCATTCTTAACATTTCAGAGATATGGCAAGGACATCAGGACATCAACAACCTTCAACAACTGATGTAAAAGGAAATCTACTACAGATACAGGAACCACTAAGTTTCCCATGCATTCTAAACAGAGCGGGAAGAAAGCAATTGTTCTAACTATAGATATCCTGTAAATTTCTACTGTCTTGGCAATGTTATTATATAGATAGATATATATATATATATTAAAAGGTTGGAGAGGGAGCAACAAAACCATTATTTAATGAATTTGGTAGACAAATTGCTCTGCTACTCATTCCACATTTTCATTTGTTGATTTTAAACACCAGAAATATTGGCACAATTCTTTGTGTGAAGTACAGTATTGCTAGAAAATGTACAATTCTGTTGCATGACATAAAATTCCACTTCCCCAAAGGTGAATGACACAGATGCATTCTAACTCTAGCAAACTCCCATTTCTTTCAAAGTCTCATTCCTTGCAACTGATTAATATAAGAATTAGCATTTATAAAATGTTTTTCCTGGATGCTCAAGATTACCCAAATGCACTTACCTCAATAAGCCTATAATGCAGCCTGTATCATCATAATCTCCATATTAAATATGAAAAGATGAGGCTCAGATCTAACAGCCTTCCTAAGACCAATCAGTCACTTCACAGCTGAGTAAAAAGTTAAGCCAGGGAGCTCAAAACTCACGTTTTTAATCAATAAGCTTATTTATAATGTCAATTCTCCTCATTTCCAGGTCTTTTCTTTCCAATAATATCTAATTTAGGTCTTCTGTAGGCAGGAGTTTTTCTCCCACCCCCATTTCTAAGAGAGTTCTAAGAGAGTGTGGGACACCCCTAACCAAACATTTCACCTTGGAGCCAATCCTAGGCTCACCATTTCCCCCATCTGCTCTGTAGCAGGGCTAGCAACCTGCTCAGGTCCTGACAGAGATGAGAACACTAAGGATCAAAATTGCCCAGAATGAGCAAACAAAATGCCCCAAAGAAAGTCTTATGCTCAGGGGCGAATGAAGGCTAACTGACATCCAGGGCAGGGCAAACCACCTGCTGTGCAGACGTTGCGCCACTATGTATGATGCATGCGCAGCGTTGCTACGTACGATGCATGCATGGCATCGCTAAGTAAGGTGCATATGCAGTGTCACTACGTACAGCGCATGCGTGCGACACCGCGCATGCGTTGTAAGTAGTGGTTTGCCGCCTGCGCCATCCAAGCACCGTGCGGAAGGTGGCAGGATCCTCTGCTTGCCGCTCCAGTGGCAAACGGAGGATCCTTCACATGTGGCTGTGGCGGCGCGATGGCTGCTTGCACCGCCATTCCCGGGGGCGACTAGGAGAGCACCCCATGGGGTGCCCCCCAGACATGGCATCCAGGGCGCACCGCCCCCCTTGTGATGCCACTGCTTATGCTTTCATGTCCCACAGAGCAGTTCACACATACACATGAGCAAGTCAATGACTACAACGGATGACTTGTGTGCAAAACACCACCACAGATTAAACACCAGTTCCCTTCAGCTGTAACACCGTTCAATGGAAGTAGTTGACACATTCAGCAATCGGTGGTGAGATATGGAGTCTTGCATATATGCCTATGCACCAGTGCTGGCTCCTGCCCATTGGGACTGGTAGGGCAGCAGGCAGAGAAGTCAACAGGAGGTGGAGCCTGGGGCAATGACAGGCAGAGCCACCTGACTCTAGTTTTGCCCCCATCCTCCTCCCTGCAGCCTTGAGGATAAGGGGCAACCTTGAGACTTAGAAGGAGAAAGCTGATGAGCGCTCACTGCCATCCCTTGGGCTAGATGGGAGGAAGAAATCAGGCAAGTGAGGCTAGCTGAGGACAAACTGAGGTTCGTGGAGCAGTGCCTCATCCATCCTCATGGACCAGCCTCCACTGCAATGCTTATTGGTGGTGGTGGGCAACCATAGAGAACATGCTTCATGTGCAGAAGGTCCCAGGTGTTGACAGCTCCAGTTTAAAAGGGCCAGGTGATGAGAAAGCTCTGTGTCAGAGACGTTGCCAATCAGAGCTTCCGGTGCTAGGCTGGATGGACCAATAGTCCGGCTTCATATTCCTTGGAGTTATTCATTCCGATGAAGGTCATTTGTGGCATATTTTTATCTGTCAGATGTGGACAGATTTTCCCTACTGGGTTATTGGGTAGAGTTGTTTTCTTTTTGTTTGCAGCGGAATCCCACTGGGGATCTTCAGTGGAAAAAACAACAATGTGGGCTGGAAAACAATACACTAAGTGCTCTTGCTCCCAAACAGCCCTGCACTTCCCTATCTAGTTAAAGGAAGCAACACAAACAAGACGACGAAGGTGAACTAAGGAACTAGAGGAAAAGGCTCCTGGTATTTATAAAAGGCCGAGGTTCACACGGAAACCAAATTACAACATTGAACCACCCAAGTCTATTTGAGGATGCAGAGCAGCTTGCTGGTTTTCACGTAGCAGTTCCTGAGGCAGTTTTATAATATCTCTGCTTTCTCGTCATTTAGTTTTTTTAAAAATGGTCATCAATAACCTCTTTATTGCTTTCTATAGTAAATAGCTAAGGGGTTTACTAAATGGGAAAAGTGTATGGAGCTGGAATTTTACACATGCACATAGAAAAGCAGATATAAATCTCATATAAGCTGCCAACTCACAACTTCCTGAAGAGAGTGGTTGCTTAACATTTTCAGTTTAAGCCTGAGAAAACAACCACTGAGAAGTTTTGGAGTGGTCTTCAAGTTGGAAGGATTTGCCCCGCTGAAAGGCTTTGTTTTTGAGCCTGCTGTTAGTGGCTGCACCCCCTTTGTCATCTTCTGAAATAAGAGCATCACAGCCCCCTTTGCAGTTTGTTTGGTTTATTTGTTGGACATTTAGCCTCTGTACTGCACAAGTCTCAAGAGACTTATTCCCCCCCCTTCAGAAACCCAATTCGTGGCCTCTGATTGTTTGTTTTGAAAACAAAACTGTCAGTACAGTCCTCCAATGACAGAACAGTGCATTTTAATTGGGTTGTTGCAGTGCTCTTACTCAATATCACGGCCAAAATGAGCGTGCTTATCGGTTTTAATTGAGGTTGGCTTTAAATGTACTTTAATGGCGTCTGGGTGCTACCATTACAACCATTCGTACTACCAGAGCAGAGCAAAGTTGTTACCTTTGCCACAGTAGCTGTGCCTTTCAGCAGAATTGTAATAAGCTGGTGTTAGCAAGTGGAAAGTCCATATCTCCTTTAAAGAGCCGCGTAATAGATGCAAAATAAGCAAGTGGATTATTTGATTATTTTTCACAGCAAGTCAAGCAGGCAAGGCTCTTTTCTTCTGGGCAGCTGTCAACCCTGTTGGCTATCTATTTTGCTGTAGCAAGAAGTGGACAATGTGGTAATGTGTGCTGCACACCTGATCTCTGGCTGGCTGAGCCTCTGCAGCATACCAAGATGGAGAGAAGGTCAACACAGTACAGAGGCGTCAGCAAAAGTGCTGGGCTGGCTCTGCCGGCGTGTTTGCACCACACTGACCTTACCATTACTGTACTCCTCCTTCTCCCAGTGTGCCACTGCCAGACAGGGGCCAGTTGAGCAGCACCGCTTTGCCATTCCTTCTACTGCTTCCTGGAACCTTCTCAAATTTCACTCCACTCTCCATTATGACAATGGGCGATCTACCATCTTGTTTTCTCCTATGGCCTTTGTCTTTTTACCCAATCTGCAGATGTGAATTAGCTTACCAAGATGCTTACATTGTCATCAACGCTGCTTCGTGAAGGCTCGCTGTAATGGTTTTATAAACATTTAAGCTTTAAATCACTGCAGTTTGTTTGCATTTCCTTTCCTTCTGACCTCATTGGCTTACGTTTTTCTGCCTCTGCACCCAAGTGCCAACTGAGGGCAACACTTCTGGCAAAATGAACTCTAGCGCATGAAAACCTAGGCCATAATAAATGCATTAGTCTCTAGGTGCCGCAAGACCCTTGGTTGACCCTTGGTTGCAGAATAACACACATTTTCCTAAGGAGATGCACAATATAATTTTGTGCTTGCTGCTGCGTAATTCTTACATCTAGCCTTGAATCTGGAAATGGCACCCTACCATCTCATTCTTCTTCTTTGTCCTAAATCCCCAATGACACAAGCCTAGGATCCTGTTTGCTAGGATCCTGTAATTCACTGGTGAAGATAATACAGACTTGTCCACACTGGAATTTAATGTGGACTTGAAGTTGGTAATCTCTCTAGATTTATTTTTGCGGCATCCATACAAGCTCCATTCAAGTGGCAGACCACACTTTCCCCTGGCTAAATTAAGATTTTTCCATTCTGTCAATAATCCAATAAGGGAAGAAGATCCAGTATAAAACTGCTTGTTACCTGACTGCAGAAATACAGGTGCACATTGTTTGGGCAGTATTCCTTTCACCAGGTGTCATCTATTGCTAAACCCCTGACTTCCATTTTGTTTTCAACAACCCAAAGGAAAAGATGCAGCCTGCCTTCTTTGACTAGTTGTTGCTGAAGGCACACTCATGAGATTTTTATTTTGAAAACAGCGCTTTTGTGCAGAGTGGCTTTTACACAAAATAGCTGTATTAAAAGTAAAAGTAAAAATTGCCCTTGCAGGTACAGGAGGCAGGAAAGAATAAAGAAAGGAACAGAAACAGCAGACTTTCATGTGCCCAGTTTGGAATGATGCCGTTTTGGGTAGTTGTGTGTGTTTTTTTACTGCTCCTTTGTGCAAATCTAGTATTTTGAAAAATTAGACTTTCGTTTTTTTAAAAAGGGGCACATGAACAGGTAAGCAAATACCCTGTGCAAGCCCATAATAGACCTCCAGCATCTGGAGGGGAACCACCCATGCTTTATGGGGCAAAGCACTCAAAATAATCTGGGGCAAACTCTACTAAATGATGAAGACCCCCTAAGATCACTCACGGTTGCCAGATTCTTGATCAGCGTCCTGTCCCTAAAGAAGAAAAACGGACTCCTGTGCGGCTCGGATAACCCTTTTAAACCATGATATATGTTTTAGGATGTAACTAGGTGATATCACCACTGATGTCTTTTATTAATTTATGAGCAGAGGGCGATGTTTATGTTGCAAATTTACTGTAATGTATGTTGTTGGTCTTTTGCTTATTTTGCTTTGGTTTTTGTCTGTTTTTGTAAGTTTTTAGCTGTTTAAATTTGGAGGTTTAAGTATATATATGTGGTGGGAAACTGTCGTGTGACGGGCCAATGGCCGTAATAAATATCAATCAAATCAATCTGGGGCAAAGCACTCAAAATAATCTTGCTAAACCTCCACCTTAGATGAAAGTCAGAGAAGGGCCTTTCTTTCTAATTTTAGGGAATGGGTAGGATGGTATCAGAGGCAGTCATCCCTTATGTGTCCAAGACCTCTGTATCACAGAATTCTAGAGTAGGAAGGGCCCCCAAGGTTCACCTAATTCAACCCTCTGCAATGCAAAAACCACATCTAAAGAATCCTTGACAGGTGGTCATCCAACCCCTGTTTCGAAACCTCCAATGAAGGAGAGACCACCACCTTCTGAGGTGGTCCTTTCCACTGTTGAACAGCTCTTTCTGTCAGAAAGTTCTTGCTACTGCTTAGTTAGAATCTCCTTTCTTGTAATTTGAGTCCATTGCTTTGGGTCCTACCCTTTGCACTTAGCTTTGTTAAAGAATAATTTCATAAACTGGGTGCAGCCTTTGGGAAGGTCTTCTCTCTCATCCCTCTCAAATGTCCACCTCAGATACGTTACAGATAAAGGTCTGGACCAAAGCTGTTCAGGGCTTCAAAGGTTATCACAAACATTCTGAATTGTGCCTGGAAGCAAATGAATCTTCCTGTTCACATGAATCTCAAGACACTTTAAAAGTAACTTTAGACGCAAACTGCATGCTGAATCGAAGCCCTGGATGTTTTAAACCATTTTTTATTGTGTACATACTTAAGGAAAATAACAGATTGAGCTCTGACATCTGCTCGGTGTGACTGATAATATTTTCTGAGAAAATATTTTGACTCAGGAAAGGTTGCAACTAATGGCAGCAGACCAATGACTCTTTTACAAAATTAAGCTTCAAACTTTCCAGAGCAATTCCTTTAACCTCTGCTTGTTGAAGGACCCTTGGGGGGAGGCGGGGGGGGGGGGAGAGCACTATGTATCTTCAAAGTTGTGTTCCTATGGACTGGAGTTACTTTAAAGATCATCTTTCTGTAGGTAAACAAGCTTAGCTTATGAACCACTTTAGCCAGTGTTTATCCAAACTAAAGTGTGAAGACCACAATTTAGGTAAAAGAGCATCAGTCGATTTCATGGGATATTAGCCTTTAGTTCCATAAACCAACAAAGTAGTAAGTCCTGAGTACTTCAAGCTGCCACAGGATAGTAAGAAGAGTTAGAGGGTGCAAGAAGAACAAAATAATATTTGTGAAATATACTCGGAGTCGAGTGTGGATTTCATGCTCTTTATTCAGCTCATAGTGGTGAGGAGGAATGGAAGTTCCCCCAGAATGTCTGCTTTATACACATTATTTACAAAATGGGCCCCACATGATTGGCTAATTCCAGGATTCTCCTGTAGGCCAATCAGGTTGCGGATTTCCTTCCACCTGGAGCTGGATTGGGTGGCTCCTGTGGACCAATCAGACTGCTGCATTCTGAATCCTATTGTTCTAGGACCAATCAGACTGCTGCCTTTTGGATCCTATTCAACTCGGTACATACCAATTTGCTTTAGTTTTTCTAGACAATTAAAAATCAGTTGGATATTAGAACCCTGATGCAATCTTCGGTATCTATATTTTAGCTTTCTACTTGTCCAGATACTGGATAAACATACTGGATAAGTAGAAATCTCACCATAACATGAAAGACTCGTCAGACTACCTGTGTGCTTGCTCAATCTGCTGTCTGGGTGTTGATCGGCAATGTCAAGAAGCAGTCTGTTCTTGTGGTTCTTAATCTACAAATTGGTCTTGGGCTCTCCAGCTAAGGGGCTGACCTCTGCAAACATGGCCATCCGATCAACAGATGGCACGACAATACATTCTGTGACCTCCTTTACACATTGGACTGAGCACAGGTATAAGACACCGATGACACATCTACAGGTGTTTGTGTGAAAGTGTATTAACTTGCTGATATACCGACCAATTCCCATGATGCGTCCAATACCGAACCCATTGGGATAAATCTTTCCCCTGAAAAGGCTTGTTGCCTTATAGCTCAACCACCACGTACACAGACTATGCACTTCTTGAACATGACATGTGCAGTGTACAGCTCAAGTATTTGTGTACATACATAAGGCGTCCAGATTGTACGCTCGCTGGATGCAACACCTCTCTTGTCTGAGCAGACAATGCTGCAACCAAATCAGATTTCAGATGTAATTCAGTTCGGTTTTTTCTCCAGCAGCTTAGTGACCTGTTACCACCCAGTTACCAGGGTTCCCCCCTCCTTTCATAACCACAGCAGGGCTAAGAGAATGCAGTGTGTGTCTGGGGTCAGGTTTACAAACATGTTCCTTTTCCCCATTGTTTGTCTTTTCTATTTTAACATATATATATTTTCAAATGATGCTTGACGCTTCAATAATTTTGAATGAAACTGGCTTTGCAAGGTATGCCAGGAGAATGTTATATAAATAAATAAACATCTGGATGCGCTGCCTCATAGAGGACCATAGCGGTATGACCTCGCTTGCCAGAGCCCCATTTTGTTGTACTTTTGCCATCCTGTGTTCTTTGTAAATCAGTTCCTTAAGCGCTTCGGTTATTAAAAAGAAACAAAAAACCCACTCACACAAAACAAACCTTGGGCTACTTTCACACCATCAACTACCAGCCGTGCCGACTGCCTATTGCTTTGTCATAAGCACCTGCTTTTAATTGCATTCTTCTACCTCATTTCACTCTGATGCACAGCATCAAAGCTATTTTTAATTAAACTTCTCCTACTTACGCCTAAGAGGCAGCTGAACTAAAGCGAAAGGCAACTGTGCCTGGGCACCGTTTTTGACAGTAATTAATTGCATGTATCATAACTGGAATATTTTCCCATTCACCAAGCTCGTGGTCATGGGAAGTGAGCAACCGCGGCTGGTGAGAAATAAATGTATAGAGCAGTTACAAACCATTGTTTCAGAGTAAAGCTACCGCTCCTGCAGGAAATATTTGCATTCTCAACTGTGGAATCTGCTTCCTCTAGGGATGGCGATAGCCACCAGGTTAGGCTATTTTAAAAGGAAACCCACAGAGGACAAGGCTCCTAGTCATAATGGCTAGTCAGGACCAGAGGCACCATATGTCTGAATGCCAGTTGCTCATGAACAACAGCAATTGGACAAACCCTTCCACAATCAGCGTTCATCTGCCCACAGATGAATATCAGTAAAGGCCATAGATAAAGTCAATGTTCCATCAGGTTCCATCAGCTGAGTAAACAGGTCTTTGCCAGGGTTGTCTATTTCTAATTGTTTTGATTTTGTTTTGAACGTATCAGCAGTTCTTTGTATTTTAGTAGGGTTTTGTGTTTTGTTTTGTTTTGTTTTGCTGTTTTGCTTGCACACCACCTTGAGATGATCATGCAGAAGGTGTTTCATACTAATATGGTTAAAAGCAAAATGGAGTAAGACACAAGAGATGATGTAAGGATGTTGAAAGGAGACAAAATAGTGAAGCAATAGGAGAGGGTGCTTTGGGTAGCTGGGTAAGGAGAAGGACAACTTAGGCCATGTTGCAAGTGGCGTCAGAACCACAATTTAGGCTAGGGTGACTGATGTTAATGGTTAATGTGGAAAAGAGTCAATTTAGAATCAGATGTGGAAGTGTTACCCCATTTCAGTTGCTAGAAGAAGAAGAGGAAGAAGAAAACTACAGGAGGTTTCTGTTTTTCTGATCCTACACGTTTACACAGAGGTAGGACCAATTCAAGGGGAGTTATGAGGAATTAAGTATGTGGAGGTTTGCCACTTGAGGAGACAAAAGCTAACTCTGTGGTTATGGAGACACCTAGTGTTTGAGATGAAAATTTAGTTCGATTCCACAGCATGAAAGATCCACGCCTCCAGTTTTACAAACATATCCATTGCTAATGAGAGCTACGAACTCTTAACATGTATTTTCTGCTTTGCAACCATGTTTTTAACTGTCCAGGAATCTTTACATCTTTACTTATCACTTTCTGTACAATAGATGTGGCTGACAGCCTGACCACTGACTATTAAAGAATTTCAAGCACTTATTCAGTCCCCTGAAGCTCTGTTGCTCCCCAGCAAACCAACATGATACTGTGGTCTAAGAAGTTTGGAGTAAGAACACTGAAATCTTTGGCTTTCAATGTCAACAGCTAATGCATATGAATCAAGCCGGTAATAATTCCAACCCAAATGGTAAAGGAGGGTTCATTCATTTTACTACACCAGAGTGCTCTGATTGTTTCAAAATAAATAGGAGCAATCAAGACCTTGCATCATCCTGAATTAATAGAGGTGATCATCAGCTGAGAGCTTCTCTTCTGAAATAGTGTGGTTTGTTTCTTGTGGAAAACAGGTCAGAATCTGGCCTGTTTTTAAATAGAGTGATCTTGCCTTAACTCAATTCTTCAGAGTCCATGCACAGACAGATTCGCTTGCTGATATCTGCAAGTCAAGCTGCCGTTAACAACCGTGTGGATGTGTTTGTGTCTCTCTGTCCACATCCCTACCTGGAAACTGTAAAATTTAGAACAGGAACCCTACTCAAGGGGATAACTACCATGGAAATGTTATTTTCCCCCACCCCATACAATACATAACTACAATATTCATCATTGTGCTTTGCCACTTCTTCCTTGGCTGCTGGGTACCTTTCCCCCCATGACATCCAAGCAAATAATAAAGTGAGTGTTTACTAAAGATTTGATTCAGTTCATATTAATGGGCAAATTTGAACTTCCAGAAATAATACCTGAACCAAAACGGAGCCATCTTTTAGGATTCGCTCACAGATATCTGAATTTTGTGATGCAGTTGTCCAACCAAACAATGTTTACAAAAATGTATATGTTAAAGGGAATTGGGCATCAAAAAGAACATACAAAAATACATTACATTAGGGGGGAAATATGGGCTCAGCTACATTCGTAAAGATAAAGCAGTTTATACGTGTTATAACACTGTGGCACCAGTTGGCGCTGTGGAGTCCCGTCTTTCGCCAACGGGATTTCCCTGTATGAAGTTTAACTGAATCACTTCTTTGATGTGTCTGGATCCAGCCTATATTAGTTTAATCTGCATGTAAAATGTGTTTATGAGGAGAAGTTCATGCTAAAATGCTGATGAATTTTTATGAGACACACACACACACACACATCACAAACCAGTGCAGAAATGTAGAAAACCAAATTTAAGATTGGAAAAAAATGAGAAACAGAGAACTGAAACACACAGATCCTTCCATCTCTAATACAGTGGTGCCCCGCAAGACGAATGCCTTGCAAGACGAAAAACTCGCTAGACGAAAGGGTTTTTCGGTTTTGCGTTGCTTCGCTAGACAAATTTCCCTATGGGCTTGCTTCGCAAGACGAAAATGTCTTGCGCTTTTTTTAAAAAGCCGCTTGAAGAGGCGCAGTTGCGACGGACCGTGCTTCGCAAGCCGAAAAACATCGCAAGACGAAAAGACTCGCGGAACGAATTCTTTTCGTCTTGCGAGGCACCACTGTATCCACAAACATAAGCAGAGTACAGTGGACCCTCGGGTTATGTTACCTTCGGGTAATGTAAATTTCGGGTTGTGAACGTGGAAAACCTGGAAGTGTATTCTTCCGGGTTCCGCCACATGCACATGTGCAGAAGTGTTCTATTGTGCAGTGCACGTGCGCAGAAGCGGTGCCTCTACTCGCAGATTTTTAGGGGTACATATGGACCCCTGGAATGAAATACATTTGTATCCAGAGGGTCTACTGTATTCTTCTCACGAGTGAGGAAACCAGAATTTGCTCATACTGATCTGAGATTAGGAAAGAGATATTCTGGATAATATAAATTCCCAAACGTGTTAGAACCTTAAAAAAAACCCCCACAAAACTAATTAAGCACCATGTGAGATGAGACAGAAGGCTTGCTAGTGACTAGATCACCAATTAGCTAATCAAAGCCATTAAGGAGTTCAGTTGTATGTTGTTGTTTACCAAGACTTTGGCTTCAAGTGCACGTGCATATAATTATATCTATTTATATTCTGCTGCTGCTTCCTTTTAGTGCTCTTTGGGGGATATTAATAAATGGCATAGAATCTTTGCCACCCCACTCTGCCGCTAGGTTGCTACCTTTTAATGGGCAGTGATTGTGCGCCTTTTAATAGCCAAACAACAAGCTGAACGCAACAGATAAAGGCTTTGTCTATAGTAGAGCACTTTCTTAGGCCAGGAAAGCTTCACCTGTTGAATATCTGTTTGCAATATAGTTGTTAAAGACACAAGAGCCCTGCTGAAACAGAGGCAGCAATACGATTCTGATTCACAGAATACACAGCATATATAAAAAAAGTCCTAGTCTTCATTTGCTGGTAACATAATTGAGTTTTAAAAGGTCTAGAGAAATTAATTAAGGGCAGGACTATGGTAGATATTATTATCTTCCAGTGAAGGTAGCTGGGAGATGAATACATACACACATGGAAGAAATTAAAAAGAAATTAAAAATATATTATCCCCCAGAGCAGGAATCCATCAGATTCCATCAGCCTCTGAGGGCAGACCATCTCAATGGGTCCTCTACCTTTGCAGAGTAGAGTAGTTGCATTCAGCCCATATCTTAGTGATTTGACGGTGAATTTGGGGTAGGCCAATGCAAAAATCCTGAGAATCCATGTGGATCCAGCTTTGTAACCACGTTTTTGCGCCATTGTGGCCCCACGAAACAGTGGATGCGTGATTTTCTTGGTGCAGGCTGTAGCCATGGACATGCTATGTGATCTGATGGTGAATTTGGGGTGACCAAATGCAAAAATCCTGAGGATCCATGTGCTTTTACCTCCCCGCTCCCAGGCAGCCTCCTTTATCTCTAGAGTCCCTTATGTCCCTCCCGATCCCTTGCCAATCAGCTGCTCAGCAGCTTTGTTTCAACACCCCTTCCCTCTTTCTAAAAATAAAAAGCACGACCTGCTTTTTGCCCCTGGGCAATTCAGCTCCAGGGACGACGCATTCACTCCATAAGACGCACAGACATTTCCTTTTACTTTTTAGGAGGAAAAAAGTGCGTCTTATGGAGCTAAAAATATGGTACTTTGGCGAATATGTAAAGAAATATAACAATCAGATGAACTTCTAAGTAGGGTTAGATATATGATTAGCAGTTAAAAATTACACTGCAAACCCAGAAGTATGTCTTCTGGTGTGCAAACTTTTTCGGAAGCCAAATGTGCTCTGTTCTGAGTGCCACACTTCCGTTTTGAGTGTTACATTGAGGTCTGACTGTTTTTGTTATTTTGCATTTTTGCGGCTCTCTTTTGTTTCTTTTTGTGACTGTGCAGAACCCAGTTCAGCTACTGATTGTGTGACTGCAGTACATTGTTTATTGCTTTCAGTTTATGGATCAATGGTCTCATTAGATAGTAAAATTCATGTTAAATTGCTGTTTTAGGGGTTGTTTCTAAAAGTCTGGAATGGACTGATACGTTTTGCATTACTTTCTATGGGATAGCGCACCTTGGATTTGGAACGCTTTGGTTTTGGAATGGACTTCTGGAACGAATTAAGTTTGAGAACCAAGGTACCACTAAGATATGTAAAATGCATAAATATGTACATTTTTTTAAAAAAGGATTGGGCTTAAAGTATTCTGATCTCACAAGAGAGCATCGTGTGGTCCCATCCAACTCTACAATTCTATGAGTCTATGGAGCTTTAAAGTGCATACCTGTGTCTAGAAACACAGTACAGTGGTATCTCGGGTTAAGTACTTAATTTGTTCCGGAGGTCCGTACTTAACCTGAAACTGTTCTTAACCTGAAGCACCACTTTAGCTAATGGGGCTTCCTGCTGCTGCTGCGCCGCTGGAGCACGATTTCTGTTCTCATCCTGGAGCAAAGTTCTTAACCTGAAGCACTATTTCTGGGTTAGCGGAGTCTGTAACCTGAAGCGTATGTACCACTGTAGAAAAACAAGTATGGAAGAGCTCAGAGTCAATGGGGTTTTGTGTTCTTAACTCGGTATTGAATTTTGACTCTCTATGCCCATGTGCTATGATTTGGAATGGACTCATAACATAGGTGGTAGATGTTTAAGTGCTTGCGATATATATTGGCGACATCAGTTAAGGGTCACTGTTGAAGTGCTTGCTGTCACATTGATTTCAGCTGTGCCTGTATTTATTTGCTTTTCAAAGAAAGGTACTTATTCGTTCAATAGCACCTAACTCCATATGCATTGATCCTAGAATGAGCAGAAGGATCAAAGAGTCCCTAAGAGCATTTTCTTGACTTTACTGTATGTCTTAGATAAGATCCTGCCACAAGGAGGCAGTCTCTACCAGTGTGAGGTGGTAGCAACCTAGAGCCTTGGAAGAAACACATCTAGGAGAAACTCCACGGCTGGTGAAACGAACTCCATGTGGTTTGTTTAAGCAAATGTTTTGGAAGCATCTGTATTTATTTATTTAGATTTATAAACCTGCCTTTCGTCAAACAGATCATAATACACAATCAAGTTGCCCAGATGTCATAGGGAAATCAGCATTCCCACACCTCGCCCCTGGTTATATTTATTTGGAAATAAATTCCATTTATTGCCATGAAACTTCCAGGTATGCTCTTTGAGATTACTGTACTTTGGATCCAAAATGGGAGGTGGTCTTTGTGGACATTTTCTCTCCCCCCCCACCCCTTAGACACCCACATTTGCCAAGTTTTCAGGGGCATTAATATGGGCAAACCCCTTCACTGCTTTCTCCCCCAAACGTATACGTAAAAAAATCTGTTTGCAGACCTAATTAATTGCTGCATCAAAGCCATTAAAAAGGATCTTCCGTGGCAACACGAGAACGGGCCTTCTCTGCAGTGGCTCCCCGCCTGCGCAATGCTCTCCCCAGGGAAGTTCGCCTTGCGCCTTCATTATACACCTTTAGGTGCCAGGCAAAAACATTCCTTTTTAACCAGGCCTTTGGTAGATCCAATTTACATCCTATGCCCTTTTAAAATGGTGTGGGTTTTTTGGTGGGGGGACTATTGGGTTGTTGTTTTTATTCTTACTGGGTATTTTGTGGTTCTATATCTTGATTTTATTCTGTGAACTGCCCTGAGACCCCTAAGTATAGGGCGGTATATAAATTCAATAAATAATAATAATCTTCCTTCAAATCCTATAGTGATCATATAGCCAATCAGATCCACTAAACTGGACTAGATGCCAGTGTCCCAACGCATCTTAACACATCTAGCCAAATGTATGACATCTAAACTGCACACAGTTCTATTTGTAAACTGTTTTTCTTGTTTCTCAGCAGTTCCTGTTTATCCACGATCTTGCCTAAATCTTGCCTGAAGCTGATAATATTATTTGTTTGGGGGGGGGATAACTTTTGTGTGTCAAGACATGACAACTCTTGCAACCCAGGAACGGATCGCCTTCACACGAGGATTATGCATGGACAAATTTAATGTATTTGTCAAAACCAAAATGAGACCTGGATTAGCATATACTTGAGGGAAACAATAAGTTTATCCATCTACATATACTTTTGTAGCCTTCATTATTGCTGTTTTCCTCTGCTTCTCATAATAAGAATAATTATCTCTTCTCTTCCCCCTTTCCTATTCTTTCATTTCTCTTCTTTCTTCTTTACTTTAATTTACTATAATAATCTCAATAGCATTATTTTTTTAAAGACTGTTAATGCGTTAAATAGCAATCTTGACTAACAGAAATTGAATAACTGCTAGGTTTCACTTGAGGTACACCGGATGTCAGATATTATAATGTAGTGAAGAATGTTTATCAGGGACGTTATAAGAATGAATAGCCAATCTCCTTGCACTGGGGGAAAAATACCGTATTTTTCGCTCTATAACACGCACCCGACCATAACACGCACGTAGTTTTTAGAGGAGGAAAATCCGTAGGCATGCCACCCGTAGGCATTCCCTCCATAACACGCACAGACATTTTCCCTTACTTTTTAGGAGGAAAAAAGTGAGTGTTATGGTGCAAAAAAAAAACGGTACATTTGTTGCTCATATTAATATAAAAATGTTACTGGAGAGTGGGATGGTATTTATTCAATGACCCACCTGAAAAGCAATGCATCTGATGCAACAACAAAACCATATTACCTCTATACACGCACTTCCGTCATTCAGAATGTCTTCCTTTCCCATCCAGCCAAGGCAGGAAAAGCTATCCTAGTTGTCTGAAGATAAAACCCTTGAACCTAAAGGAATTATTTTGCATGTCAAAGGTGACTCCACAACATGATCGGTCTGACTGCATGTAAACACAGCCAGGCCAGAAGTGATGTGGGATCAAGACTTCAGCATCTCAAAATTGCACTAACCACTACAAAAGCCATTGCTGCAGCAAGGATGGAGAACAGTGAGGACAGGAGCAGGCAACCAGAGCTCTTAGGACATCAGATATGATGAATGGTGACAGAAGCTCCCAGCACTGTCTCTATGGTCCATAGATCACAAGAAGATGCAGAGATAGAGATACCCAAATCCACATGTTGCTCCCAGGTTTTAGCTTGCATCAGCCTAGTCTCATTATGTTAGTGCAGGCTTCCTCAACCTCGGCCCTTCAGATGTTTTTGGCCTACAACTCCCATGATCCCTAGCTAGCAGGACCAGTGCTCAGGGATGATGGGAATTGTAGTCTCAAAACATCTAGAGGGCCGAGGTTGAGGAAGCCTGTGTTAGTGCATAAAATTGCTACATCGACAGTTACTGAAACAGCAGGGACACGGGTTGCACTATGGTCTAAACCACTGAGCCTCTTGGGCTTGCCGATTGGAAGGTCGGCAGTTCGAATGTGTGATGGCGTGAGCTTCCATTGCTCTGTCCCAGCTCCTGCCAAGCTAGCAGTTCGAAAGCACGCCAGTTCAAGTAGATAAACAGGTACCGCTGTGGCAGGAAGGTAAATGGCATTTCTGTGCACTCTGGTTTCCGTCACGGTGTCTCGTTGTTCCAGAAGCAGTTTAGTCATGCTGGCCACAAGACCCGGAAAGCTGTCTGTGGACAAACGCCGGCTCCACTGGCCTGAAAGTGAGATGAGTGCCACAACCCCATAGTCACCTTTGACTGGACTTAACCGTCCAGGGGTCCTTTACCTTTTTCTGAAGTAGTCTCTTTTCAGAAGCTCATCCTCACCTTTTGAGTAAAACTGTCAAGTACAATGTATGAATCAATATATCCTGAGATGCGTTCTAAAATTATCCTGGCCCCATGGCTATTGGCTTTCCTGTTGGTAGAAAACCTAAATTGATACATTTTTTGGTAAAATGTTAAAAAGTTGAATTTTAGGGAGGAAAATACATACAGTGGTACCTCGGGTTACATACGCTTCAGGTTACAGACTCCGCTGACCCAGAAATAGTGCTTCCAGTTAAGAACTTTGCTTCAGGATAAGAACAGAAATCGGGCTCCGGTGGCGCGGTTCAGGTTAAGAACAGTTTCAGGTTAAGAACGCGCTCCCGGAATGAATTAAGTACTTAACCTGAGGTACCACTGTACCTCCTTGCCAGGCCTCCTCCAGCACTGGCCTTGATGAGGGATAATATTGATTTGGCCGTGACCTGTAATCTAATTATCCTTTCATTTCTTAAATGAAACCTACAACAGCACCCCTTTTGTCTGCTGGATTTAGATGGAGGCATCATTGTGTAATTTTGTAGCAAGAAAAAGCTCTTTCCCACCTGGCCATCTTGTTCTTAAAAGATCTTCCTTGATTGAGGGCTCTCAGAACTAAGCATTCACATACGATAATATTATGATGGGTGCTGGGAGAAAATCATTGAAAGGCTTTCCAGCAGAATCTCGAAAAATTTTCTTAGACACAACAGGCTAGGAAATTACATGTTTTATTTATTTAAACCTTCACAATAGAACAAAGAAATTTGTAAGCTTAGTATCTCAATATAACAACCCCCATTTCTCTGTTTTTCTGAATATATTTTCTGAATGAAAGTTAAGCTCAGGAAGGTCACCTGCTGATGGATAAGGCAGGAATGGGGAACCTTTGGGCCTCAGATGTTCCTGAACTACAACTCCCATCAGCCCCTTGTAGCATAGTCAATGACCAGGGACGGTGGGGTTTATAGTTCAGTAACATCTGGAGGGCCAGTGGTTTCCCACGCACCTGTTAAGGGGCATTTAACAACTTAAGGGAATTGTTCATAATGGACAATATATTTATGTAAACTAGGGGTGCTTTTTGCACCGTAATTTCAACTACGGTGAATGTTTCCCACTTCTGGTTTATGTCAACTCTAAACAGGGTATGTATAAAAGGCTTGCTAAACTCCACTTCATAATATAGATAGTGATTTTTAGTATATTATGGGTTATACTTTCAGTGAAGTAGATCTGTGCTGAATCTGAAAAGCAAACATACAAGTAAAAAATCAGTGGTTATGTTGGAAGCGAGTGCTTAACGTAATCCTCCTGTGTAAATAAAAAAATCTTCAAATAAAGTTGTTAACTGTAACTGCTTATTTTGTAAATAAGAACTGAGAAGTCCTTATAAAACCACATATTTGTCGGTTCTTGATGTCTCTTTGATAGGTAGTAGAATTCAAAATACTAGCTCATATAGAAGGAATAATTAACCACTCACTCCTCTTTGCTAGCAGTGAATAATTCATATATTTATTTCTTAAATTTTATCCTTCCCTTCCTCCCATAGATTCAGAAATGACCCTAAAGACATGAACAGAGACTTGGAAGTTTATGTCTGCATTTAAGAACTCTTCAATTCATTCCAGTTCAGTGGGACACCACTGTAAACCCCATTGAACTCGCTGAGACTTACTTCTGAGTAGACGTGTCTCAGATTGTGCTGTGTCTCTCCATCCATTGGTTAGGTACTTGTGTGACATAGAACTGGAACATATAAAACTGGAGATCGTGTCTGGTTCACAGCAATGAGAGATGCTCTCCTCATCCCATTGCTCAATCAACTGCTCCCTTCATTTGCCCTCTTCCTCCACCTGATGCAACAAACAGGGTCTTGTCAGAGATGATAAAAGGAAAAGCGGTAAAGTGGTAACACTGCCTTATACTGAGCCAGACCAATATTCTGTATAGCTCCTTTATTGTCTGACTGGCAGCAGCCTTCCATAGTTTTGGGCTTTCCCAGCTACTCTGGAGATGCTAGGAACTGAACTGAGGACCTTTTGCTTGCAGACAAGACACTGTACCACTGAGCTTTAAGTACCAGAAGATAAGCAGTTGCACCTAATAATAATAATAATTAATAATAATAATAATAATAATAATAATAATAATTTTATTTATATCCTGCCCTCCGCAGCCAGAGCCGGGCTCAGGGCGGCTAACACCAGTAAAATTACAATAAAAACATAAAGGGGGGGGGACCAATTTAAAATACAGGTTAAAATGCAATTTAAAATGCAGCCTCATTTTAAAAGTAGTAGGATCAAAATCGTAAGGGGAGGGAAAACATAAGGGTCAGACTGAGTCCAAACCAAAGGCCAGGTGGAACAGCTCTGCCTTGCAGGCCCTGCGGAAAGATGTCAAGTCCCGCAGGGCTCTAGTCTCTTGTGACAGAGTGTTCCACCAAGTCAGGGCCAGTACTAAAAAGGCCCTGGCCCTAGTTGAGACTAATCTAACCACCTTGCAACTTGGGACCTCCAAAGTGTTGTCGTTTGTGGACTTTAAGGTCCTCAGCGGGGCATACCAGGAGAGGCGGTCCTGTAGGTACATGGGTCCTAGGCTGCGTAGGGCTTTAAACGTCAAAACCAGCACCTTAAACCTGACCCTGTACTCCACCGGGAGCACTGGCAAGGACCCCGTAAGGAGCCTCGCCTCTGCCTTCTGCACCCACTGGAGTTTCTCTCTCTCTCTGTCTCTCTCTCACTGTTTTGGACCTTTTAGAAGGACAGCTTTATTATCTGGGCTGACAAACACACAACCCTGTCCTCTCCTATGCACTTTTTAGCTTTCTTTCTCCAACCATTTAAGTGTTTCTCAATTTGTCCAGCAAAGAAGCTTTGCATCCCCCACCACAAACTCATGCTTGCCATTTCCTACAGGTTCTCAATCAAGGGCAGCTTTGGGCTGAGATATACTGAATCCCTTGGTACCTACTAAGAAACTGTGGCAGGAGAAAGCAAGGATGGCCAGCTGTTTACTTATGGACCAGACACAACCTGGAAAGTGAATGAGTTTGGTCCTGTGCCCCCGTCCAAGTTTTAGTTGAGATGTGGTCTGAATTATGCCCAAGGTTTCAGTCCTAAGGAAAAGAGAAAGTTGTCAGATAGGATTATTACATACTTATAGAATCATAGAGCTGGAATGGACTCTAAGAGTCATCTAGTCCCTGGCAATGCAGGAATCTCAACTAAAGCATCCATGACAGGTGGCCATCCAACCTCTGCTTAAAAACGTCCAAGGAAGGAGAGTCCTCTACCTCCTGAGGGAGTCCATTCCACTGTCAAACAGCTCTTACTGTCAGAAAGTTCTTCCTGATGTTTACTTGGAATCTCCTTTCTTGTAGCTGGAATCCATTGGTTCGTATCCTACCATCCAGAGCAGGAGAAAACAAGCTGGCTCCATCTTCCATGTGCAATGCTTTAGATATCTGAAGATGACCATGATATCTTCTGTTTTCCAGGATAAACTTACCCAACTCCCTCAACCATTCCTCATAAGGCTTCTAATGTTGCATCTGTTTTTGAGGTGTCTATGTAATGCCCCAGCCAATAACTGCCAGAAGACTTTATTACAGAGCCGGATCACCCAGGACAGGAGGTGGGAAGCTGTTTTATACGGCTTATAACATGGGGTGCCAACTTGAATAAAATATTGGAGAGGCCCTAGTAAGCCCCAGACCGCTAATCAATCACCATTTGAATGCCAATGCTCATCAACTTGGGGGGCAGGCCCCCTCAAATATTTTATTGGGGGGAGATGAACACCCCTTGGCCCCTAGGAGTTGGCTCCTATGATTGGACTACCTAGCTGAGTATTGTCTCCACCTCCACTGTTCAGCCCAGACACTGAGGTCCAGCTCTGAGGGCCTTCTGGCGGTTCCCTCCCTGTGAGAAGTGAGGTTATAGGGAGCCAGGCAGAGGGCCTTCTCGGTGGAATGCCCTCCCGTCAGATGTCAAGGAAATCAGTAACTATCTGACTTTTAGAAGACATCTGAAGGCAGCCCTGTTTAGGGAAGTTTTTAATGTTTGATTTTTGGTGGTGTTTTTAATATTCTGTTGGGAGCCACCCAGAGTGGCTGGGGAAACCCAGCCAGATGGGTGGGGTATAAATAATAAATTACAAAGATGATGATGATGATGATGATGACTGACTGACTGGCAGATGATGACTACACTGACTGGCAGTGGCTCTCTAGTGTTTCTGGCAAAGAATTCTACCTGGACATGAGAACTTCTGCATGTAAACCACATGCTCTATGACTGAGCTGAAGAAGAAGAAGAAGAAGAAGAAGAAGAAGAAGAAGAAGAAGAGGAGGAGGAGGAGGAGGAGGAGGAGTTTGGATTTGATTTCCTGCCTTTCACTCCCTTTAAGGGGTTTCAAAGCGGCTAACATTCTCCTTTCCCTTCCTCCCCCACAACAAACACTCTGTGAGGTGAGTGGGGCTGAGAGACTTCACAGAAGTGTGACTGGCCCAAGGTCACCCAGCAGCTGCATGTGGAGGAGCGGAGACGCGAACCCAGTTCCCCAGATTACGTGACTACCGCTCTTCCCAGGTGTCTTATTAGTGAAAATGCACTTCCAGTGCTTATCCATGTGTGTTCTCTAGGCCAGGGGTTTTGGACTACAACTCCCATCAGCCGCAGTCAGTGCCTTAGAATCCAGAAGCTGATCGTCCTTCATGTAGATGTTTCTCATGGTTGGCTTAAGTACTAAAAATCAGGGCCTGCATTTTATTCTTATTTTTAAATCTAAACTCAGGAAGAATAACATAATGCTTTTTGTTCTTACTGATATTGTTTAATGATTAAGCATATGGAGTCATCCTCTTTTTAATTTTAAGGGAACTCAGTTTCATTCATAAGGGGGGGAGGGTGGTAGCTTTAGATTTCCACCTGCAAAGCAAGGATGTCCCCCCCCCTCCATGCATATAATGTTACCAATTAGGTTCATTCATTGTTTCAGAATGAACAAGGCACAGTCAGAACGCTGATGTCCACTGATTAAAAAAAAAGCTAGGTAAATAAACCCACATACAAATTATCCCTCTCAGCAAACACCAGCTGCACAGGAAAAGGAAAACTGTTAGCCATCTCTCTCGCTGATGTGTTGTGCGGATCCAGATCACAGTTGTGACCAGATCACAGTTGTGAGCTACGCTATCAGACCCTCTACAGGAAAAGACCAGGCAGGAAAACAGAGCCGGCGAAACAATGGTGTGAATTGAACCCCCTCTTCTTCATTCTGGCAACATCTGGTCTCTCCAAGTTTCATTCATGCTCTTATTTATTTATTTGCCTCGAAAACCTGCCAATAGGTCACCGAGCTGCCAAAATTTTATTAATGGGGGGAGGATGTTGTGGAATTCAACTATTCTGCTGCTTTTTAAATTAAGTTGCTGGGGAGGCAGGCAGGGAGTGAATGTGTCGGTGGGATTGCACACTTTAACAAACCGGGTGGGGGGGGGAACCATCCTTGGTTTGTCCTCTGCCTTTAGGAGCAGTGAAGTCTGCAAAAACCACCAGGTGATGCTTTCACAATATAGAGATAAGCGTTATCAGCTGGTAGCGTTCCCCGCCTCCATCCTCTGTGTACATAGTTATATGAGTTAGACTCAGTTCATTCATTGGGGAGTGGGAAGCAAGGAACAGTTAGCACACTCGTAGCTATTTTCTCTCAGAGGGGCAATGGGCGGTCTAAAGCAGTGTTTGGAAAGAGTGGAATGAGAGAAAGTGGATGCCTGGGACTGGCTGAATGAAGAGGAGTGGTGGGAGGCACTGGCTGGGGAACCCCCAGAAGAGGAAGTCTCAGAGCCAGGGGTTTGGTGGTGGGACACTGAGGGAGAAGATGGGGAGGAGGGGCTGGATGCTGAAGGGGCAACAGGGTTTAGTGAGCAGGAAGAGCCTGTGAGAGGGAGCAGTTCAGACTCTGAGGCTGAAGCAGAGGAGCAGGGATGGGTGGGTCTAGAGGCTGCTCAAGAATCCAGGGACTCTCCTCCTGCTGTGACAAGCTACCCTCCGCCGCAAGGATAATGAGGAGGGCAGACCAGAGGGGCGCAGGTGAAGTTTGAGAAACTGCTTGAGAAACATCAAGGAGAGGATGAGCCTTAGAAAGGGTGGAAGGCAGCAACCTTCAGTCCTGGCAACTGCTCTATAGGGGGAAGACCTACTGGAAAAGGTTGCTGGGTTGTATGTCATTTCCTTGAATAAGGCATTAACTTTGCTAACAACTGACTCTGCCACTTGGTGCTGACCTGCATTTGACTCCAGCCCTGACAGTGGACAAATTGCTGTTAATTCTAAACACTAGGGATGTACAATAGTACCTCGGGTTACAGACGCTTCAGGTTACAGACTCTGCTAACCCAGAAATAGTACCTGAGGTTAAGAACTTTGCTTCAGGGTGAGAACAGAAATTGTGCGGCAGCGGCCGTGGCGGTAGTGGGAGGCCCCATTAGCTAAGGTGGAACCTCAGGTTAAGAACAGTTTCATGTTAAGAACAGACCTCCAGAACAAATTAAGTTCTTAAGCCGAGGTACCACTGTACTATTGGTTGGGGATTTTGATGACCTAAGGGTAGCTCTTCATCCTTTTTTTTGGGGGGGGATAACATTGCTGGCAGAAGCAAATAGACACTGTCTTGTTGCCTTGGGAAGAGTTAGGCCTCAAAAAGGTAGAGGTTCTCAATAGCCCTGTCTGCCTCTGGCTCAGGACATCAGCATGCTGGGTTAATAGGATGTTAACGTTGTTAATAGGAGTGATGTTAACCTGCCTAACGAAAAACTTTTGTGTACTTTGAAAACTGTCCATCATCCATCATCAGAAGCCATCGCTGTAAATAAATCCCCTTACTCATCATATGAATCTCATACCTTTAGAGTCAAATAAATAGAGCACCAATTTCTTTTACAGACCCACTCCATTCCCAAGGCATTTTCAACTTTGGACTTCAACAAAAGTGGGAGAATTTGGGAGACGGGATCATTCAGAATACTCTGAGCTTATCTGTGCCTCAAATGTATGTCCATTTCACAGCAGTTGGACTTCCCTGGTTCTCCTCGAACAATCTAGGGAATTGTAGTAAAATGGCTGAGAGTTCTCTGGTGAGAGCCTCATGCCCTTTTTACACAGGGGAGGGAACATGTTCTCGTTCAACTACAGTTCCCATCAGCCCCCACCAGCATGGCCAATGGACAGGGATGATGGGAATTGGAGTCCAACAAAGATCTGGAGTGTTGCAGGTTCCCCAATTCCCAGGGTGTCTGGGGTGTGTGTGTGAAGAAAATAGTGTAAAACCTGTTTTTAAGTCTCTAGTAAAGATACACTGTTCTTATCTCAAGGTTGTGAGGAATGAGAAATACTGAAAATGTCTGCAGAGCTTTGTGAAGCTGGGCATCCTTCCTAGGAATGTGTTCTTGCTGACAGACAGATGCAAAAAGCTTTCTTTGCCAGAGGGTTAATCAGCTGACTTCCCTGAGAAAGACTGGTTCGTTTTGTGTAGATAACATAACAAAGCCTGGAAATGCAACCATATTCGGATAATAATAAAAAAAATGACTTTGCCTCAAAACTTTTCTGAAAGCTATTACGTTACTGAGGCTTAAGAAAAGCCTGTGCTGTGTATTATAAAGTGTTTATCGCCGCAGATGTCAATGAATAGCCGGCAAGTTTATTTTAAAGATTCCGGACTGCGCATTTTCCCAGTTGCTGCTTGTCCTGCTCAGTTGCTTCCTCTTTGCAAAGGAAAGGGATTACAGCGATGCATTTTGGAGCATGCAGCAGGTCAACCCTGGTCAACGGTGGTTGGGAAACCGATACTGGCCTGCAGAAATTAATTTGACAGCCCATAAATACCAAAGCCAATTGGCTGACATTGTACTCCACTTTATTTGGCTTTAACGTGCCGTCTGGGTTTAGTAGGCAAGTGAAACAGTGTTGAATTTCAGAGTGCTTTTTATAAAGATTAGCTGTTTGTTTGCAGAGTCCCTCAAGCTTAATCGCATCTTCGATCCAATTGAACTGTAGCTGAAACCATTGTTTCCCCTCTGCAAAATGCTATAACAGAGACATTTGACAGGGCTGCAAAACATGATTAGGCAATTCTGATTGATAGTTTTGTGTTTTTATGTTGTGAACCACCCAGTGATCTTTTGAATGGAGGGTGGTATACAAATTAATTTAATAATAATAATAATAATAATAATAATAATAATAATAATGGTGTGGCTATGGATGCGGCCTTTGAGAAACAAATAACACTAGCACTAGGCCCCAATACTGCCTGTTGGGCCCAGTAACTGCCCCCACCCACCTTGTTGCCTCCTAGTACAGTGGTACCTCAGGTTACATACGCTTCAGGTTATAGACTCCGTTAACCCAAAAATAGTACCCCGGGTTAAGAACTTTGCTTCAGGATGAGAACAGAAATCATGCTCTGGCGGCGCGGCAGCAGCAGGAGGCCCCATTAGCTAAAGTGGTGCTTCAGGTTAAGAACAGTTTCAGGTTAAGAACAGACCTCTGGAACGAATGAAGTTCTTAACCTGAGGTACCACTGTACTAGTCATGTAAAAACCAACACTCTGACAACATCTGTAGTAGCTTTCGATGAACATGTTTCAATAATCAGAAAGGTCCTTTTTCTCCCCTGCAAAGTACCGAACAATTTCTGGCAATACAGAGAGCTGACGCAACTCTCACTAAAGCCATTTGGAGGCTTTCCAAGACATTCAGTAGGACTTGGACTGGACCTAAGTGAGCGATTATCGCTGGGCACCAAAGTGGGTGTTGTGTGCCAAGCCTAGACAGGTCTAGGCAACAAATACCTGATGTCAGTCTTGGAGTACAGTTCTGCTGTAATGCATATCCCTCAAGGAATAGCCTCTTTCCATAGTTTGTAAGTGAATGCCGGTGCACTTAAGAGTATGGCATTACATTGATGTTCAGACATGAAAGTGAACTGCAGTGGCCTGCCACCGTGAACTGAAGTGGTGCAACAAAAGGGATTAGCTGCCAGATGTTGTTTCATCACAACTGAATAGTGATAGGGATGGGAGTTCTCAACAGCAGAAACAAGTGACATAAAAGTACACTGTCCTTTGTACCACTGAGTGTGGCAATTGCAGGTATTTCTCAGCACACTTCCTCAGGAAGCCAATACTGTTTTCGGAATGAAGCCAGTTTCTCAAAAAGAGCTTTTGATGGGGACAAACAATATGTAGGGGGAAAGTCCTCTGTCTTCCTTGATTCTAGCATAAAATGCAGGGTGTACACAGCCGAAGAAATGCCCTCCGTAGCAAATTATACAAGAAGTCATAAAAAGCACATGGCCAGCATGACTCCACTGACATTTTGATTATTTGATTTCTATAGCACTTAATATATTAACAATATATCTTTTAAAAAAACAGAAGCAGGAGTAGCAGGAGCCTGGCCACCTCCTTCGTTTGGCCTCAACCCGGTTCCACCTCCAGGTAAAGAAGATAAAGGAGACATTCCCACTGACAAATAAATTGATCCAGGATGTCGCTGCAGATTCTTAGTTGGAACATTAATGGCGCAAATTCTCCCGAAAAAAGGAAAAAGATTTTTCATATACTAAGAAAAGAACAATTGGACGTCATTTGCCTTCAAGAAACTCATGTGTCTAGGCTCCACAGGAGAGTGTTAATCAACAAGAGATTAGGCCAAGAGTTCATTTCATCAGACAAGGTAAAAAAAAGAGGAGTAGTGATCTATGCAAAGGAGAGCCTAGCACCAAAATTGGTGTTTAAAGATGAACAAGGAAGAATTTTGGCGATCGAAATACAATCACAAGGAGAAATTTTTTTGATAGTTGGAATATATGCACCAAACGACGGGAAGTCGGAATTTTATAGGAGGCTGCATGAGACAATGCTGGACCATATTGACTATACCAACATCATTTTGATGGGAGATATGAATGGGGTAGTCTCCACTTACATGGATAAGTCACAAAACCAAAATTTGAACAAAGACGCCAGACTTCCAAAGACCTTTTTTGAACTCACAGACAATATGGATCTGATTGATATTTGGAGGACAAAGAACCCTCTAGGTAAGGAGGGAACATTCTTTTCTGAGGCCCACCTATCATGGACAAGAATCGACCAAATCTGGACATCTAGAGGACTGGCACCTAAGACAAAAAAAATAGAGATCTGCCCTAAAACTTGCTCCGACCATAACGCTTTGAAAATGGACTTGAGACTCACACCAGCTGGATCCTTCAGATGGAGAATGAATGACTATTTGTTTAGAGATCAGGAGATCGTGAAGAAGGCCCAAAAAACGTTGAAAGACTATTTTGAAATAAATTTGAATACTTCGGTGGAAAAGAAAACAATCTGGGACGCGAGCAAAGCTGTTATGAGAGGGTTCCTGATACAACAGAACACTACTAAGAAGAAACTCTGGAATGGCAAAAAGGACAAGATTCTGGACAAAATAAGAGATGGAGAAAAAAAGCTGAGACTAAATCCAAAATCAAAAGAAGTTTTAAGAGAAATAAAATTCTATCAAGCACAATATACGAAATTGATAAACCAAGAAATTGAATGGAAAATTAAACAGATGAAACAAAGATCATTTGAATCGGCAAACAAATGTGGGAAGCTGCTGGCATAGCAGCTGAAAAAGAGACAAAAATTGAACTTTGTTACCAATCTGGAGGTCGAAGGAGAATGTATTCAGAAACCAGAAGAAATTAGAAAGTGTTTCCAGAGATACTTTAAAAAATTGTATACCCAAGGACCACAAGCAGAGATTGAAATAAATAATTTTTTAAAAAGTTATGGCCTGCAAAAGTTAACACAAGACAAACAAACAGCCCTGAACTATAAAATAACACAACAGGAAATTGAAAGAGCCATTCAGAACATGCAAACAGGCAAATCCCCAGGCCCAGACGGACTTACCTCCAAATATTATAAGACACTGAAGGAATATCTGATACAGCCACTAATGGAGGTATGCAATCAGATTATGGAAGGGAAGGGGGCACCAGAATCGTGGAAAGAAGCATTTATTACTCTGATACCAAAATTGGAATCTGAAAAGACTCAACTTAAGAATTATCATCCCATCTCACTCCTAAATGTGGATTACAAAATTTTTGCTGATATCTTAGCAAACAGACTGAAAAGAGTTTTGAATGAAGTCATTCATAAGGACCAAGCAGGCTTTCTCCCTGGTAGGCATTTGTCTGATAACACTAGGAATATTATTGATGTTTTGGAGTTACTACAGACAAATATGAATACGAAAGCAGTCTTGATTTTCATAGACGCGGAGAAGGCCTTTGACACTATATCTTGGAATTTTATGATGAAAAATTTGGAAGGGATGGGAGTGGGAAGGGCGTTTCAAAATGGTATCGAAGCAATTTATTCAGATCAAAAGGCTAAATTGATAGTAAACAGTGTGGTGACAGAGGAGTTTAAAATTGAAAAAGGGACACGACAGGGGTGCCCCCTATCACCCTTGCTATTTATTTCTGTCCTGGAGGTGTTGCTGAACTTGATCAGGAGAGACCAGCTGGTGGAAGGAATACAGGTCGGAGAAAAACAATACAAACTTAAGGCCTTTGCAGATGATTTGGTTTTGACATTACAGGAGCCAGAAACCAGTACAAAAAGAGCTTTAGAACTAATTTCTGAGTTTGGTCGGGTGGCGGGATTCAGGTTGAACAAACAAAAAACTAAGGTTTTGGCAAAAAACTTGACACCTTCAGAAATAGATGGGTTCCAGAAGGAAACAGAATTAAATGTGGTTACAAAAGTGAAATACTTGGGGGTTAACTTGACTGGGAGAAATTTGAATTTATTTAAGGATAATTATGAAAAATGCTGGTCGGAAATTAAAAAGGACTTAGAAACTTGGTCAAGATTGAAACTTTCCTTGTCGGGAAGAATTGCAGCAGTAAAGATGAATGTATTGCCAAGAATGTTGTTTTTGTTTCAAACCCTTCAGATCGTGGACAGAGTGGAATGTTTTGGAAAGTGGCAGAGGGATATCACGAAGTTTGTCTGGCAGGGCAAAAAGCCCCGAATAAAATTTAAGATATTAACAGATGCAAAGGAAAGAGGGGGGTTTGCCCTGCCGGACTTAAGATTGTATTATGAAGCTGCATCCTTCTGCTGGATGAAAGATTGGTTTCTGTTAGAAAACACTGATGTCCTAGATCTGGAAGGGCATAGTAATGCTTATGGGTGGCATGCATATTTGTGGTACGACAAGGTAAAGTCTCATAAATTGTTTAAAAACCATATTGTCAGGAAAGCTCTATTCATTGTCTGGACTAAATACAAGGACTTACTTGAATGTAAGACCCCGAGGTGGTTATCACCGACGGAGGCTAAGGCCATAAAATTACATAATATGGAGAGTGGCTGGGTAAAATATTGTGAGATAATAGAAAGAGATGGTGATACTTGGAGGTTGCAGAGTTTTGAAAAATTGAAAGGAAAGGTGCGAGACTGGTTTCATTATGCCCAAATTTTAGAGATTTTCAAAAAGGACAAAAAAATTGGTTTCCAGGTGGAAAAATCAAAATTAGAGACAGAACTACTTGAACCCAAGACGAAAGTGCTTTCAAGAATGTATAACTTGTTGCTTAAATGGAATACACAAGATGAGACAGTTAAATCAGCTATGATAAAATGGGCACAGGACATTGGGTACAACATTATGTCTGAAGACTGGGAAAGGTTGTGGACCACCGGTATGAAATTTAGGGCATGTAGTGCCTTAAAAGAAAACATTATGAAAATGGTATACAGGTGGTACATGACCCCAGTCAAACTTGCAAAGATATATCATTTGTCTGATAATAAATGTTGGAAATGTAAGGAGGCTGAAGGAACATTTTTTCACCTCTGGTGGACATGCCCGAGGGTGAAGGCTTTTTGGGAAATGATTTACAATGAGTTGAAAAAGGTGTTTAGGTACACCTTTCATAAGAAACCAGAGGCCTTCCTCCTGGGCATTGTAGGCCAGAGAGTGTCAAAGAAAGACAGAACTTTCTTTTTATACGCAACTACAGCAGCAAGAATCCTTATAGCCAAATATTGGAAGGCACAGGAGCTACCCACGCTGGAAGAATGGCACTCGCAGCTGATGGACTACATGGAATTAGCCGAAATGACAGGCAGAATCCGAGATCTGGGAGAAGAGGCAGTGGAAGAGGACTGGAAAAAATTTAAGGACGATTTACAAAAACATTATAAGTTATATGAATGTTGAGAATTTGCTAAGCTTTCGGGAAAAACATGCTTCAGTATTGAGATTGGTAAATGATGGAAATTAAGTTATGATTTTGAAAAGTATAAATTGCAGAATATATAACTAAATGAAAACACAAAAACATATAAAATAAGGTATTAATTTGCTGTTTATTTTTATTGTAAAGAAAGCAGGGGATGGAGGACGTGGGGAAGTCCGGTTGATTATGAAAATTGATTTGAAAAAGTGAATTTTTTTTCTTTTTATAATTTCTTCTTCTTTCTGTAAAATCGCTTTTGTTGTGTTACTGACGATGTATTCTCACCCTGGAAAAAAAGCAATAAAAAAACTATTAAAAATAATAATAAAAAAACAGAAGCAACAACAGACAACTTAAACAAAAGACCACAAAAACACACAGTTACATATAAAAATTTTACCTCCTTACGAAGTTACTAATATTCACAAATCAATATCAACTGGTTTTCCTTCTGAAGCATTTTGTAAGTTAGCTAGCTGCATTTGGACTTGAATAGTGACAAGCCTTCTTTCGAAATATGCAACAGTTTCAAAGAAAGAGACCCAGGGGATTCTTCAAGGCAGGCAAGCAGGAAGCGCCATGCATAATATCCCAGACAAAGAGAATACATGCTTCTCTTTCCATATTGAAAAGTATTACAGGATTTTCCTGCCTGACAGTACAAGGTAGTCTGAAGTTTCCTTATCATCTGAAGCCACAGAAAAGGTTTTTGACAGGGTCATACAAATAGCCTGGAGAGAGGGAGTAGAGAAAGGGAGAAGCACTGATGATGTCTGCAGGAGAATAGCAGAGTCAAAACCAAGAGTGGTTTTCAATGAAGCAGGTATTTTTGGATGCACAATAAAAAAAGAGCGAATATGCATTCCATTTTCTGCATATTTCTGTAGGGACAAACTTGAAAATATAAGCAGCCTGCTTTGTCATAATCCGTGTCACTTGAACAATTAGTGCCTTGCATACACAATCCTGAGTATACAACTAGGGTGCTGGTTCGAAGACCAAATTTTAAATCTGTCTTTTTAGGAAAAAGTTTTAGGGGGGTGGGGAACAACTCCCTTGTGGATTTGCCAGCTCGATTTTGCATGATGTGATCATTGCCCAGTTTAAGTAATTAGTTGAAGAATGTCCCATGTTTCTCAAGTTATCATGCTGAAAACTATTTCTAGACAATGCTTTGTGAGTTCTGCCTGTCAATGCTGCTGCTGCTCTGCCTGTGAGTATTGGGGAGGACTGCTCCCCCTTGAAGCCCATTTTCCACCTTGGGCCTGGGGGCGGGCCCCATACTCACAACCACAGGAAGCAAGCATGGGGCTAGGAATTACTGCTGTGGAAGGGCAAGGGAGGTAGGGCAGTGGGGGCAGATCTTATAGGCAAAGGGGTATGAGATATAGGCTTGTATCCCTTCCAATCAGACCCCATCTCGAGGGACAGGGTGAGCAAGGACTACCCACCTCTGTCACTGGTGTTGTGCACTGCCAGGTCTATAGGCAACAAAACCGCCACCCTGAGGGATTTCTTTACCTTGCAGGGGGTTGACCTGGCTTGCGTGATGGAGAGCTGGGTGCACGAAGGAAACAGTTACCTTACGAGAGATGGCACCCCCCGTTTCTCCATCCTCCACCAGTCACGGACCGTGGGGGAGGGGTGGCATTGTTAAACTGGGAAGATTGTTCTTTCAGGGCTCTACCATTGCTGTCAATCCCTGGCATTGTATGTGTCAGCCTGGTGTAGGGTTCTGAGGAGAGCTTGGCTGTCTGACTGGTATACTAGTGCACCAGCAGCCACCCTGTCAGACCTGCAGGAGGTGGTGACTGGCTGGGCCTCTATTGGTATGCCTCTCCTTTTAAAAGTCAACCACATCCTGGCCTTATTTAAAGAACAAACCTAGTACACAAACCAGGGACAAGCAAGCTACACAAAAAATCACAGATGCATTTGTTTCCACACTCATTAGTGATTTGTAAGTTTAGTCAGGCAGGAGTCATGCCACAGTCTGGGCCTCTCAGTCTGAAGCTCATATAATTAGCTTGTGATCGCTCATGACATTCTGACCCTTAAGCATAATAAGACAAAATAATAACCTTTCTTCTCATCTGTGGCGGGCGAATGGATGCATACATGTGACAGGGGCTTCATGCAGCCGCTAGAATGTGTTTGAATGGCTCCCCACAAGGGAATGTTTGACACACTTCATGCAGTGAAGCAGCAGGGATGTTCGCACCCCTCATAATGTGGGGTGAGGTGATCCATGCAGAGGTCCAGCATCTGAAGGCCCAGTTTGTGTGTCCTCTCCAAAAAAAACGAGGGTAGGGAAAACCATGCAAGAGGGTTTATGAATGTACAAAACTCTCTGTAAAACATTTGTCTCACATGAAGCTTCGGGGTAGAGTGGTAGAGCATCTATTTTGCATGCAGAAGATCCCTGGATCACTGCCTGGTATCTCTAGGTAGGGCTAGAACGCAACCTCAAACCTGGGAAAACCACTGCTGATCAGGGTAGAAAATACTGTGATAAGGATTTTTGGAGAGGGTTAGAGTTAATCAAGGGTTTGATCAAACTGTGCCAAACATGGATTCAGTTTCTGCTAAGGAGCCAGGCTAGCTTTGCAGAGCCAGCTGGATGGGGGTCGCTGGAAGAACCATTAAGAAGGTCATGGACAAATATTTCCTGGGCTGACAGAAAATGGGGAAAGCCCTTCTCTGAGGGGAGAGATACATACCCAAAACCTGGACATGAGTCTTCCCAACTGTGCTCCCTTGTGAGTCACGTGACCTGTGTGAAATCACAGAGCCCCCAAAATGTGCTTTTTTGGGGGGGGGAAGCATTTTCTTCCAGGGTGACACCATGGCACAAAATCGCACGAGATCACGGCACCCAAAATGGCCGCCATGCTTTCATGTGAGAAATGGGATTCCCATTTTTTTCTGCGACATTTGTGGGGTATGTAGTTAGCAGAGACAAAAAAGCAATCCCAGTGTTGGGAGGGGGGAAGTTTCCAGACTTGCATTGGGCAGTGAGGTAAGCGAACAGGAAAAAAGTGCCCTTTTTGCAAGCTGGGGAAGTTTAAAGCTACAGAGAGGGCAGACATGATGTTCGGAGTCTCTTGGAATCCAAGGCTGCAGCAATGGGAGAAACAGGAGCCTCTTGGGATGTGACAGACAGCTTGGCTGTACTCAGAGCAGACCTATTGGAATTAGTCACACCTGTTATTTTCAGTGGGTCTTCTCTGAGTAAAGCTTAGTTGAATGCAACCCTAGGGCTTTCCCCCTCTAGTTTCTGTCAAAGTCTCCCTCCTCAAACTTCTTTTCTTCCTTCCCCCAATGCATGAAAGAGCAGCTTTCTTTCTCTGTGCGTCTGATTGTCACCTAAAGAATATTTTCTTATTAAGTGACTCGTTAATTTAATGAAAAAGATAAATAAATTGTATTTTAATATTCTGTTGGAAGCCGCCCAGAGTGGCTGGGGAAACCCAGCCAGATGGGCAGGGTATAAATAATGAATAATAATAATAATAATAATAATAATAATAATAATAAGTAGCAGCTGGCCAGAGGAATCTTAACCCTCTTCATGCTCACAGTCCTTCCTCTGAAACATGCAGCTTGCTGAGGTCATTTTTGGTGAAAAGCAATGTGGAGGAAAGCATCATAGACCATCTCTGTGTAACATCTAGTTTGGTCCTTCGTAATCTCCACAATTCCACCATAAGCTACAAAGCTGCTTTTAGTTATGCTTGAGAAGGCTCAAACTATTTCTTTTGGACTCATAGAGAGGTTTAGAATGACACAGTTTAAGAATCTCTGGTTTAAAGGAATGATACCAGAAAACTACACCATCCCACAGGGAAAAAGTTTTAATGGGGGGGGGGTCCTCCATTTGTTTGACACAAGTGCAAACTTTGCTATAAGTTCTCCGGAAGAAAGCAACAACTTTTGATGTTAATAAACCAGCAATTTTAAAACCAGCTTCCCCATTTGCTTGTTCAACCATGCTGGATGAGGACAAAGGGCCCATTTGCTCGTCCATCAGTCTGGAAAGCTTGACATGCCTCTCCTCACCACATCAAATGAGGCCCCTTACTCCCATTTTGCTCACCGATCAAGGCGCCTCTCATTCCTTCCCAGGCCTCCCTCCTGCCTCATCCCACAGCAGGGGAGTGGAAGCGAGTCACTGAGTGAGAAGATGGAGAGAGCTACACAAGAGCTTACCCTGAAGATTTTAGAGGCATTGTTTACGCACAATTGAAACTGGTGTACATGAGTGCATCCCCTCCAACATTTCTCTGATGAAGAACGTCCCATTCCATATTGATAATCTTATACCCCACACATCTTACTGGGTTTGCCCAGCTACTCCGGGTGGCTTCCAACATACAGTGGTACCTCTGGTTAAGGACTTAATTTGTTTCAGAGGTACGTTCTTAACCTGAAACTGTTCTTAACCTGAGGTACCACTTTAGCTAATGGGGCCTCCCGCTGCCACCACACAATTTCTGTTCTCATCCTGAAGCAAAGTTCTTAACCCAAGGTACTATTTATGGGTTAGCGGAGTCTGTAACCTGAAGCGTTTGTAAAAATAAGAAAACATTAAACATTTAAAAAAACCCTTCCCTATACAGGATCACCTTCAGGCGGCTCGAGGGTCAGATAACTCAATACCCTCCAACGTTTCTCCAATGAAAATAGGGACGTCCTAAGGAAAAGTGGGATATTCCAGGAACAAATCAGAAACCATGACGGCTTCTGTAAATCTGGGATGTCCCTGGAAAATTAGGGTTCTTGGAGGGTCTGCAAGTGCACTGGAAGTGAAGAGCTGGCCAGGTGAAGAGCAGTGCATGAGAAACTTAGGAGCATCTTCCCATTTGGCCCCCTCACCTCCCTCTGCTTTGCCAAGTCAAAAGAATAAACAGGCCTCTTTTGAGCCTGCTGGCTTGGCCACTGTCTGACTTGACAAGCGCTGCAATGGAGGTGAGAGGTCTGACTTGGCAAGGAGTTTGCTTTTCCGGAAGCATCTACACCCATCTCTATAACTGGTGTGCGTCAATCTGTTTTCTCTTAGGCATGCAGATTTACTGAGGCAGGCGTTGATGGAGTTTTTGCATGCCGAAACTGAACATACAAGAAGCTATCCAACATCCTGATGGGGGAAGGCTGGTAGCTCACTTGCTTTGCCTAAAGAAATCCCCATAATGCCTTTCTTCACACTCACATCCCTTTCCACCATCCATCCAGGAAAGCAAGAGGTCTCAGAGTTCAAGGACACATTCCAGCCTGGCAAAACCACTCATGGAGGGTGCAAAGCAGGACTGGCGAGAGGCATTGCCTGGGAAGAGAGTGGGTGGCCAGGGAGGTGGTGTGGCCTAGAGGGAGACCTGAGGCCTGGCTGGATGCTGAGGAGTGGTGGGAGGCGCCAGCTATGGAGCCCCCAAGGGAAGAAGCCAAGGGGTTGATTGGTGGTGGGATGACAATGAGTAGTCAGAAGGAGAAGAAGGAGCACTTTTCAGGTGATATATTGCTGGCTGGATCCTGACAAGGAGGATGGGATTTGGCCTTTGGGTCTGACGTTCCCCATTCCTGCTCTATGGTCAGGTCTCTGAAAGACAACCACATTTGAGGACTTCCACCACTGCTGCAATCCTATGCACACATACCTGGGGCATAGTCCCAGTCAACTCACTGGGATTTGCTTCTGAGTAGACATGCACTGTGAACAACTGGCGGTCTTTTGGATTTGCCAGTGAGATGGATTGAAATCCCCTATTGACATTTGGAGTCCCGTCCTCCCTTTAAGGGCAGGGTATAACTGTCTAAAATAAACAAATAAGTTCCCGTGAATTGCAGCTAAAGCAATATTTTAAGGTGAATTTGACTCAGGTGACGCTTCTGAGGGATCTCAAGGGATGGAAGTGCAGCTTACACAGGTCTACAGTGGTACCTCGGGTTACATACGCTTCAGGTTACAGACTCCGCTAACCCAGAAATATTACCTCGGGTTAAGAACTTTGCTTCAGGATGAGAACAGAAATCGTGCTTCGGCGGCAGCGGGAGGCCCCATTAGCTAAAGTGGTGCTTCAGGTTAAAAACAGTTTCAGGTTAAGAACAGACCTCTAGAATGAATTAAGTTCTTAACCCGAGGTACCACTGTATTGATATTTCTGATTTAGGGCACTCCCTAAATTGTTGCTGAGGTTTGCTGAGTAGGGCAAGGATGTTCCTGCACAGAGGGCTTCTGAGGGAAGCAAAAAGAGCTTTGATTAGCCATGTTAAATTTGTCAGGAGGGAAATTTTCAGAGAGCAGAGCGTCCAGACTAATCTGAATGAAAATACAGAATGATATACAGCTGAGAAATGAAAGAGAAATGAATTGACCACAAAAAGGGTGCAGCTAGATATTACAGGGAACATGTGCCTCCCACTAATGCCTACTAAAAGAAGTCTGTGATATGATGCCATTGAATTTGTGGTTTGCCCACCCCCTTCGGAGAGCAACCAATCAACTGAACTGGGCTGACTCCAGGTTGGAGGAAACCCTTGGCAAGGTGCCTTCTGATAGGCCTCCTTGGCTGTCGGTGGGCCCCGCTGGGCTTACCTGGTCGCAGCAATGCAGCAAGTAGCACGGGGTTGGCTGAGCGTTGTCATGTTAATTTCCCACAATGCCCCAGAGTGATGCTACATTTAGGGGTATTGTGGGAAAGGGAAATGTCCTCTAGACCCAACTGCTTGGAGCATCAGTCTCTAGAGAAAAGAATCGCAAAGGAGCCCTGGAATCTGCCCAAGAATCCCAGGTGCTGGAACTGGAGCAGGAACAGGGAGATGCTGGATGCAATGACATCATCTCACCACATGCTTCTTTTCCTAGACACTACCAAGGGAGACAAATAGGTTGAAGGCAGCAGCCACGTGCCCCACACAACATCTCCTTAGGACACCGTTTCCCCCCATTTGCTTCCTAGCAACACGTAAATGAATGCTGCTTGTCGAAACCGAGAACGTGGCTTAGGACGTGCACTTCCGTTTTGTGAGAGGCAGATCACGTGGGGGCCTATTTGGCTGGGGAATGATGCCGAGCGATGTGGCAGAAAACTGACATGTGACACGGCTTTCCGCAAAATTGGCAGGCCCGCCATATGCTGTGAAATCTGGGGCTTTCGGCACAAACAGTACCGTTTCAAAAAGACAAGGTTTTGGCAATTAGCAATTTCTCTCACTGATGGTGACGTTTGTCACTCTAGAAATCATTCCTTTTAGATGTGAGCTTGGGCATCGACAGAAAATTGGGGAAAGCTGATCAGAAGGAAGCGGCTTCTGCTAAATGAAAAGAAGGGCACACAAGGCAAACGACAGTTTGGAATATTGAGCTGGGAAATTAAGCAATTTTGCTTTCCCACTAGTATAAAACAATTACTATTACTGGAGAAGCATTGGGACTAATATTTGAGCTGTGATTATGAGCTATATACCTTAGAAAAAAACAGACATCACATCTGATCAATGAACCTTTACCAAGTAGTTTCTAAAACTGTGTATCAAAAGCTCTCTTGAGCTTTCGTATCTGGTGACACCTGACACATATCTCTTAGCTACACATGGCTCTTAAGGCCTTATCATAATTTAAACTAACACTATGGTACTTCTTTTTCTTTCTTGGGAAAAAAATGTTTCTAGCCCTCATTATTGCAAAGAGAAAATTGTGAAATTGTAGAATTATCAGAAAAAGATGTAGAACACGAAGAGTCCAGATATATTTGTGGGGTTTTTTTGCATCTATCTATCATCTATATCTATCTATCTATCTATCTATCTATCTATCTATCTATCTATCTATCTATCTATCTATCATCTATCTATCTATCTATCTATCTATCTATATCTATCTATCTATCTATCTATCTATCTATCTATCTATCTATCTATCATCTATCTATCTATCTATCATCTATCATCTATCTATCTATCATCTATCATCTATCTATCTATCTATCTCTATCTCTATCTATCTATCTATCTATCTATCTATCTATCTATCTATCATCTATCTATCCATCTATATCTATCTATCTATCTATCTATCTATCTATCTATCTATCATCTATCTATCATCTATCTATCATCTATCTATCTATCATCTATCATCTATCTATCATCTATCTATATCTATCTATCTATCTATCTATCTATCTATCATCTATCTATCTATCTATCATCTATCTATCATCTATCTATCTATCTATCTATCGATCTATCTATCTATCTATCTTTCATCTATCTATCATCTATTTATCTAACCAGGGATGGAGAGACCTGTGGTCCTCCTCATGTTATTGGACTTAATCTTCCATCATCCTTTAGTGTTGTCCATACTGATTGGGGCAATGAGAGTTGCAGTCCAAAAACATCTGAAGCCACATGTTTCCTACTGCTGCCTTAGACATTCATAGAATTTTTCTTCTGGTACGATAGATATCTGAAGAGCAAAACTTTTCTATGAGGACATGACTCTTATGCACTGTCTCAAAAGAGATATCTTGTTTTCTATATGGTTTTTTAAAAGGATGATCGTGCCTTCCCTAAGTGGTCAGAAATAATAAGATACAAAACAAAGAAGCAGTCCGCCTTAGTTTGCACCCAGTAGTGTTAATTATACTAGAAAGTAATTAGAATGAGATGTGATTTCAAAACCTCCCCCCCTACAATTTTCTAAGAGCTGGATACTCTAACTAGACCCAAATTTCCTGCGTGTCAGAGAATCAGAATTCCAGGCCCTATTAAATTAGTGCTAAAATTAGTGTCGAGAGAGATGGCAGTGAAAGCAGGACACTTTCAATAGAAACAGAAGGAACTGTGTCATCGTCTCCAAAAGGCAATTTGTAAAGTCCAGCACTGTGGCTCTGCGACTTTCTCTCAGGGAATGTACGTGCTGCATCCCATGCTGTGCAACTTCACAGTGCAGCTGTTTAAAATCAAATTAGGATCTTTGCCATCTACCCTAAAGTCTCAGATCAGGGTCAACAGAGGAAGGCTAAAAGCATTATCCTGTGGCATTTTTCCCCCCTGCATCAATGCAATGCCATGGGAATCTGCACCAATCTCCAAGAGAGAACTGCTAAATGTCCGTGGTTTGCATGTGCCCATGGATCATGTTGAGAAAGGTAACTGTGAAACAGAAGGTGTTCGTGAAGGTGTTTGTCAACCATTTCCAGGATTGCAGCTGCTGAAAAATTTGCAGCCGTGATCCTGGAATTGGAGAGACTATTTCCAGAGGTTAGGAAGCCAAGTTACAGGGAACCAGGCAGAGGGCCTTCTCGGTAGTGGCGCCCTCCCTGTGGAACGCCCTCCCACCAGATGTCAAAGAGAACAACAACTACCAGACTTTTAGAAGACATCTGAAGGCAGCCCTGTTTAGGGAAGCTTTTAATGTTTGATGTATCATAGTATTTTAATATTCTTTTGGAAGCCGCCCAGAGTGGCTGGGGAAACCCAGCCAGATGGGCGGGGTATAAATAATAAATTATTATTATTATCATTATTATTATTATTATTATAAAGGAGTCCAAAAGTGGCACCATCAGAATGCTTGGTTTGGTGTGCTCTATGTCTTCTGAGTTAGAACTGTACCTCTCTAGACTGTTGGCGCTTACCATTCTGCAGAGTTTGCTTAGGCGAAATTCCAAAATACCCTCTCAAATGTACTAGTGGCTGCCACAGGCCAGTGACAAGTGCCAATAGCTGTGTGCCAGCTCTGCTTTGCCACCTCAAAGGACAAAACACCTGTATCAAAACTCCCGTCTCAGCTGCTCCTCGTAACAGGAATGGGTTTGATTTGTCCCATTGACCAGGTCTATGCCATTTTATGGTGGCCAACCACAGCTTTTGCAACAGCCTCTGCCGAGCCACTTGGTATTGGTTAAGGGAGAGCAAGGTTGACAACCAGAGACCACAATCATAGGTTCTCCAGGCATGGGGGGTGGGGGTGACGACAGAAATAATGTGGAGGCTTTTGACAGCATTCATGCTTACTAGCTAGGGTGGCGCTGTGGGTTAAACCACAGAGCCTAGGGCTTGCTGATCAGAAAGTCGGCGGTTCGAATCCCCGTGACGGGGTGAGCTCCCATTGCTCGGTCCCAGCTCCTGCCAACCTAGCAGTTCAAAAGCACTTCAAAGTGCAAGTAGATAAATAGGTACCACTCTGGCGGGAAGGTAAACGGCGTTTCCGTGCACTGCTCTGGTTTGCCAGAAGTGGCTTAGTCATGCTGGCCACATGACCCGGAAGCTGTACGCCGGCTCCCTCGGCCAATAAAGCGAGATGAGTGCCGCAACCCCAGAGTCGGCCACAACTGGACCTAATGGTCAGGGGTCCCTTTACCTTTACCTTATGCTTACTAGCCAGGCTATCATTGCTGATTGCTGAGTGGAAGAGAAACAGAAGTATGAAGCAAGTCATGTGCTTCCTATTTCTCTCTTTGCAGAGAGACTTTGAAATCTACCATTTATACATGGAGAGAACTAGCCTCCTGAGGTAGCCATATTTGACTGTGTGTGGACTGCCTATAGGGCTGTCACTGCACATAGATGGCAGAACTGAGACCTTGTCATGCCCATTTCTGATCCTGTCGGTGCCTCCTGCTGTTCTTCTTGTTGGTGATCAGATTTGCTGCAGGGATAATATAGCAGCCTACTTCACCTTTCCAATAAGGCTTTGGATCAGCAATCCCAGACTCTTAGGAGTTCTGTGGCTATTAGACCCCCAGGCTGCTTGTGTTTCTTTGGCTCTCCACCTTGTCTTGATTCCTCATCTGATGTCTGTCTGCCTGCATTTCCTGTCTGGCTGTTTGTCTGAGCTAGTTGACTGCACTAAGTTTTCTTATCTGTTTCCTGGTCTGTTGATCTGAAGGGTAGGAATGAGGTTCAACTGGTTGTTCTGGTCCTGGATTGACAAACTGGGCTTTATCCTGCAAAGGCTGTTGTTCGAGTGGCCATGTGTCCTACTTTGCAAAGGACAGACCTCTATTTCACACACATTATTGGACTGAGGTCTCATTTCACAGAAGGATTTAGTACTGGATCTTGACCTTTCAACTGATTCCACTAGATGTGGAGTTCAGGTGAGCATTACATGTTTTTTTAAAAGTGGAGCATCGCACTTCCATCGCACATGAAAGCTTATTAGCCACAAATGATACATAATGTCAGAATCAATTACCAAGAGATCAATGATGAAATGGCAGTGAGCATCTGATTTCAGAGGGGTTTAAAAGCTTTCCTAATACGCCTATAATTAAAGCCATCAAGCTTCTCTATGAAGTTGTGTATGACTATCTGCAAAGGTTTGCCAAATATATCATTTTTTTTTCTTGGCAGCTGCCACAAGCTCCCTCTTGTCATCTAACATTTTCTACTCTTACGGATGCGAAATTCTTGGGTAGTGACTGAACTCATACTTAGCTTTGAGAATGCACACAGGAGTCCTATGAATGGTACCCAAGTGAAGGCCTGGAGCCTTTAGTGAGTGATGCTTAACACAGTGTTCCCTGAGGAATAATTTTGGCAGCTAACTTAAATGCATATTTGGTACCCATGCCAGGAGTTTTCTAAAAAGGCCCTGTCTTCTAGACTGGAGACAGATGCACTATTATAAGAGTGGTGAAGGTGACTTGCTAGCACCATCACTGTCTCCAGATGTCTTCTGACCCCTTACTCCATCTCCCAGAAACTCTGCTGAAACAAGTTCGGCAGGTTTTCACCAAGGTTCACAGGAAAAACATTCCCTACTATCATGGGGAGGTAGCTCTCTCAACTATGGTGCATACAGCTGTTTGGGATGCCTTCTTCCTAGCGCTCACAATACCACTAGAGCCATGATACCATCAAGGTAGCTCTCTCCTGCTGCAATGGCTAAGAGTACCTACTAGGTGACACACCTTTGTCACATTGAGTTTCCCTGTCCCCATTCCATGTCCTTTGTTGTCAAAAGCATCTGGCCCCAGCCCTACCATTAGACAGTGTGAGACATTTCAGTTTTATGTATTGTTTCAGCTGGTATAAATTAGGTGGACCTCACTGAGTCCTGCCTGCTAGGTCCGAACCAGGAGTGTTTTGCATCTGGACGCAGACTGTGTGCCAAAATGCACTTTTATTTTTATTCATTTATTTTTGCAAGTAGAACTTCTGGTATTCTTCTGTTCTTTCTTGGTAGTTATTCTGTAAAAGAACTTTAGGATCAAAAGCAGAATGCTTGCAAGTATGAAAGCAAATCTTCTGGAATATGTTGAATACTCTTTTGCATTTTTGGATTGCATAAAAAGTTTGCTTTCAAAGAACAATATCTTATGAATGGGTATGCAATGCAGAACTACCAATTAAGTCAAACAACTGCTAAAAATAGACGATTGACCAGGACATGACTATTTTTGGTCTCAGATAATTAGAGTTCTGAGTTGCTGTTTTTCTGAGAGGGAGGTGTTATCTGTGAATATGTTAAGCAGGATTTTAAAATCAGTCATGGACCATGTAAGGAACAAATCTCTCTCCCCACCCCCACCCCCAGTTCCCCTCATTTAAAAACTGTTTACAATAGTAAACAGTTAGACTTCTCTAACTGTGCCTTTCACATGGAGTGGCAGTTATGTACTGTTAATTATTTTATCCTTTCTTAAGATCCTCTGAGGTAAGTGGTTTGTTATGCAACAAAGAGTCAAATTGCCACATGTCACATGAGAGGACGAGGAAACCAGGCAAAGCCTTAGATAAACTGGGATTCTGCTGGGTTACAGTTGTTGTTGTTGGGCACAGAAGCAGTGAGTGAACTCACCCTCCTTTTGGAGAGGACAATATATTAGCTCAGAAGTTCCCTATAAGTAACCCACACGAGTGCCACATTTCCTGAGCATCTGTGCTTCATGACACCTTCAGGCCTCCTAGATTTCCTCGTGGGGGCCTCCAGCTTCCTCTCTTGTCAACTCAGAACATAGAAAACTACCTACAATGTTGCTGCAAGATTGCAGAAGCCCATGTGAAATGGAATGGTAGCTTCGGTTGGGCCACATTTCACTTTGCAACGTTCAAAGTGCCATAGAAGCCTGATGATGCTGAACCACAAGACTGAACAGTCACCGGTCCAGCAGTTTGACCACTCAAGCATGTTGGTTCTCATGCCATGTGATCATACAACCGTGGGATCAGTTCATGTGACTTGGGGAAGATGATATTTTAATTAAGATGTCCTCAACTACATCATGTGTTTCATTCATGAGTTTGGTTGGCGGAATATTAGCTATTATTTGTATAACCAGTGCTTTTTGTTCTGCTGAAGTGTGAGGAAGCATAGTTCTGGTCTGGCTCCTCTCAGGTGGCCACCATTGTGGGCCGGCACTCTGCCTTCCTCCTTCTTGCCTTTACATACTTCTGAGAAGTGGTAAAGGAGCATTTCAAGTCAAAACAGAAGCTGGCCAGCGTGTGTGAGTCTTGCAGGAGAAATGGGACAGAAGCTGGCATCCAATCCATGGGCTGCCACTTCCTACCCCTTATTCAAACATTTGGCTCCACTTGGTGGATCTCAGGGATCTAATAAAAACAAAAAACAAAAAACCCCAAAACAAAATATATCTCATAAGACAGAAGTCTTACCACTCCTAATACAGTGGTACCTCAGGTTAAGAACTTAATTTGTTCTGGAGGTCCATTCTCAACCTGAAACTGTTCTTAACCTGAGGTACTACTTTAGCTAATGGGGCCTCCTGCTGCTGCTGCGCCACCGGAGCACGATTTCTGTTCTCATCCTGAAGCAAAGTTCTTAACCCAAGGTACTATTTCTGGGTTAGCAGAGTCTGTAACCTGAAGCATCTGTAACCTGAAGCATCTGTAACCTGAGGTACCACTGTGTGTGTGTGTGTGTGTGTGTGTGTATACATACATATATATGCTTTCGTAGATTTTCACGGGTACAGGAATGCAGGTTTTGGTGTCTTCGGGTGTCTTCCCGTGTAAGAGTCGGGGTGTCTGTGCGACGTTTCGACGAGGTCTCACTCGTCATCTTCAGGCTGGTGCTTTCGGCTTCTTGTTACTGGAACAGAGCAGAGTCTGGTGTTTGAGTTCCTATAAATACTGTTGAGGGGTGTGGTGTATAGCCTCCAACGTTCTGGGCAAAGAGGAAGTTCCTAGATTAGTGTGCCTTTTCTTCTTTTGTTCCTTAATTACTTGAGGGATATCTTGGGTGATTTCATGAGTGATATTCTGAATACCATTGGGTGGGTCATTAAGTGTAGATTAGTTGCTAAAGCTTTTGTGTCTTCTACACGAAGCCAAGCCAGAGCACAACTAAATGCAGCACAGCCATCTTCTCAGAAAAACTCTTCACAAGCTCAAGAGGTCAAGACACAAAAGCTTTAGCAACTAATCTACACTTAATGACCCACCCAATGGTATTCAGAATATCACTCATGAAATCACCCAAGATATCCCTCAAGTAATTAAGGAACAAAAGAAGAAAAGGCACACTAATCTAGGAACTTCCTCTTTGCCCAGAACGTTGGAGGCTATACACCACACCCCTCAACAGTATTTATAGGAACTCAAACACCAGACTCTGCTCTGTTCCAGTAACAAGAAGCCGAAAGCACCAGCCTGAAGATGACGAGTGAGACCTCGTCGAAACGTCGCACAGACACCCCGACTCTTACACGGGAAGACACCCGAAGACACCAAAACCTGCATACATATATATATATATATATATATATATATATATATATATATATATATATATATATTACAAATTACTTCACCAGCTACTCAGATAATGTGCACAAATTACATTATCTGCTACTCACATGGAACAGATAAGATCTCTTTTTGTTAAGGAAAGCCCATTTAGGATTCATCGACGAACCAACCAGGCAGCATCTTCAGTTCCCTAAGAGAGAAGGAAAACCAAGGCTCCTAATTTATTACGAAACCACTTGCATCTTGAATGCAGGACTTCAAAGTCAAGCAGCATGGCAAAGTCCATTTGCCTTTGAAGTCTTTGAAGTCTTCAAAGCAGCCGCTTCTCAGATATCAGAAACCGGTGATTTGCGGCAATATACAGCCCAGCGACAGACAGGCAGAGGGATGCTTTCGTGGCTGCTTTTTTGGAGACAAGTCTCATCTTGTCAGGTAGGAGGAAAACCCCAGCAGGTAGCTGAAATAATGGAGATGGAGGTGGTGCAAGGAGATTGTACAGATAGGCGGAGCATAGGATGAGGGCCAGAGCAGGACATTTTGCTGCCTGAGGCAAAGATCAAGATGACATATCCATCTCCCCATTTGATGTACAGAAGTCAACCAGACTTGCCGTTGACTTAAATTATTTAATTTAAATGTTTACAATCCACTCTTTGATAAGTGTGGCTTACAACACGCAAAACAGAATATAAACCAGTCCATAAATATCCATAAAGCATAAAATTGAAAACATCAGTAGGTAAGGTAAGGTAAGGTAAGGTAAGGTAAGGTAAGGTAAGGTAAGGTAAGGTAAAGGGACCCCTGACCATTAGGTTCAGTCATGGATGACTCTGGGGTTGTGGCACTCATCTCGCTTTACTGGCCGAGGGAGCCAGCATACAGCTTCCAGTTCATGTGGCCAGCATGACTAAGCTGCTTCTGGCGAACCAGAGCAGCACACGGAAACGCTGTTTACCTTCCCGCTGGAGTGGTACCTATTTATCTACTTGCACTTTGACGTGCTTTCGAACTGCTAGGTTGGCAGGAGCAGGGACCAAGCAACGAGAGCTCACCCTGTTGCGGGGATTCAAACTGCCGACCTTCTGATTGGCAAGTCCTAGGCTCTGTGGCTTAACCCACAGTGCCACCAGTGTCCGGACATCAGTAGGTACAGGTTGGTTAAAAGGAGAAATTCATATTGGCTGTTTGCAGCCATGCAGCATATTGGCTGTTTCGTGATGCCTCACTGCATTTTGGCTGCATGCTCCTGTTCTCAGCAAGGGAACACACATATGCTTTCAAACTGAGCAGGATTGCAGGGTCTGGGAAAGCAGAGCCTAGCAGAATGGAATCCTCTGCTCACCAGCTGGTTAGCAGAGGGTTCAGTCCTGCTGGCTGCAGGTAACTCTCTGGTAAAGCAGTAGCCAGCATGGCTGAAGTCTTGTCTTCTCTGCAGTGTGCAGGAGGTGGCAGAAGCAGAAACATGCTCTCCTTCCTTTCTTATTCCTGTCCTGACCGTATGTTCAATTAGGTGTAAAAATAGAAAATTTCATCCCACCCTGAATTGATTTGGGGCTGTAACTGGGCTGGCTACTTGGGCTGGCAGGAGGAAACATGTAGAGGGCCTTCTCAGTAGTAGCGCCCTCCCTGTGGAACGCCCTCCCTTCAGATGTCTAGGAGATAAAGAATTACACTTGACATTTCAAGTTCAACAAGAAAACTTTGAACCTATAGATATAGATAGATAGATAGATATAGATAGATGATAGATAGATAGATAGATAGATAGATAGATAGATAGATAGTCTATCAAAGATAGCATTCATGTGCAAGATGCTTCAAGTATCATCATCATGGGCCACTAAAAGAAAAATGCTTTCCTCCTAGTGAGGGCCTCTTTTAGAGTTTCTTTGGTAACCTACATATATCCATATATGACTGTCATTCTGTTTGGGATGACAGTTTGACATTCATATATGGATATATGTAGGTTACAAAAGAAACTCTTTAAAAAACCCACATTATTCAATGAATGACCCTCTTTATACTGGTCAAGTAACATGACATTTCAAGTTCAACAAGAAGACTTTGAAACTATATATATATATTTAAATATATATGTAGTCTATCAAAGGTAGCATTCATGTGCAAGATGCTTCAAGCATAATCATCATGGGCCACTGAAAGAAAAATGCTTTCCTCCTAGAGGACCTCTTTTTCATTAACTCATCAGCAAAGCTCCTGCTATGCTCAGTAGAATAGCAGTTATACCACGACTTTGATTGCTTAACAGTATGTGATAAAAACACTGTTCTGGCAATACGATTTAATGGACAGTGGGGAACCTTTATTCTTGCTCATTCATAAATACCTTGAGTCATTGGAGAGCCAGGTTACCAGAGAAGGGTGACTCCATTAGCATCCAAAAGCCCAGGAAGTGCATTGCCACAAAAAAGAGCAGCTTTGCATAAAATCTGCATATGCAAATATGTGGAGGCTCCCTGTGCAGCTTAGAACCCTGAATGAGCATAGGATAGACACCAATGTACTAGCCTGGTCCACAGAACTGCATTTTCCCAACAATAAAATCCTGTCAAGTTAGGTGCTGGTGTGCAGTATTGTTGGGGAGGTGTGTGTGTGTGTGTGTGTGTGTGTGTGTTATTAAATTTGTATACAGCCCTTCACCTGTAGATCCCATGGCAGTTCACAGCATAAAAATACAAGATAAAAACCACAAAATTCCCAATAAAAGCAAGAACAGAACAGAACAATAACACCCTCTCTCACAAACACATTTAAAAGGATATGTTAGTCAAAAGCCTGGTAGAAGAGGAACATTTTTGCCCGGCACCTAAAAGTGTATATTGAAGGCGCTGGAAAATATTCGCTTGGATCCTCTGCAGTTATCACGCAGCTGTAGCATGATAAAATGGCCGATTGGAAAAGGCATGTGCATGATCAATCCAGATCTATTGTCCCCTCCCTTCCCATCAAATCCAATGGAATTTTAAAACTGAATATGGCAAGATTTCTTCCTCATGTGCCTTCACCTTTGAGGCTGGGCTATCACACATGCCAGAAAAGATGCTTTTACAGAAACATGCCCCCTCCCCCCACTGAATACGTATTAATAATGTATAACCATAATTTGAAGATAATGCAATAATTGCTTGCTTGATTATGTAGCCAAAAGAATCATTTCTGAGACGTTTGATTTCTACATGGTGACTGCATTTTGTATAATTTGGTGTGTCTGAAGGGCTGGGAAGTGGGGTGGAGGAAGGTAAAAAAAAAGCAGATGCTCATCTATTTGTAATGGTCCAGAAAGCAGCGCTAAATTGAACTAGAATTACTTTCAACCTTTCCAAGCACCTAATTTGACTTTAAAAATAATCACAGCATAAATGGTCTTATATCACTTGGAGAAAATCTATGTACCATTTATGGATGAAGAGAACAATTTCCTCTGCTTAATAATCACTGAGTAATGTGGACCAAAAAATAAAATAAAAATCCCATAAATCATAAAGCACCTCATTTCTTCCCACTCCTGCTTTTTACCCTCTCCTCTGAGGACCATGTTTATGTATGCATTTCAGTGCAAGGAAGTCCAATTAAACTCACTGAAACTTCCTTCTGAGTAAACATGCACAAGACTGCAGTAAATCCCACCCATTTCAGCTAAGGAGGATGAACTATGTTTAACTCTACCATGAAACCAATGGGATTTTAAAGTCCTTAACTCTGACAGGATTTCTCCCTGTACTTGAATACATATGTGTTGGGCAGGGAGTTCAAACATGCTAGGGGTATGTTTATTTGGTAACTCCCATTGTGGATTGCAACTCAGTTGTCTGTTTCCTCCAAAGCAGATCTAAATAATAATAATAATAATAATAATAATAATAATTTATTTATAGCCCGCCCATCTGGCTGAGTTTCCCCAGCCACTCTGGGCAGCTCCCAATCGAGTGTTAAAAACAATACAGCATTAAATATTAAAAACCTCCCTAAACAGGGCTGCCTTCAAATGTCTTCTAAACGTCGGGTAGTTGTTTATCTCTTTGATAACTGAGGGGAGGGCATTCCACAGGGCAGGCACCGCTACAGAGAAGGCCCTCTGTCTGGTTCCCTGTAACCTCACTTCTCGCAGTGAGGGAACCGTCAGAAGGCCCTTGGTGCTAGACCTCAGTGTCTGGGCTGAACGATGGGGGTGGAGACACTCCTTCAGGTATACTGGGCCGAGGCCGTTTAGGGCTTTAAAGGTCAACACCAACACTTTGAATTGTGCTCGGAAATGCTAAAGACAGAGGGGGGTTTGCCCTGCCAGACTTAAAACTTTATTATGAGGCAGCAGCTTTCTGCTGGCTGAAAGAATGGCTACTTCTGGAAAATACAGATGTTTTGGACCTTGAAGGGAGTGACAATGTATTTGGGTGGCATGCATATCTTTGGTATGGCAAGGTAAAAGCGCACAAGGCATTTAAAAACCATATTGTCAGAAAAGCACTGTTTAATGTCTGGATAAGGTGTAAAGGTTATGCTTAAAATTCTACAAGGTAGGTTAAAGCAGTATGTGGACCGAGAACTCCCAGAAGTGCAAGCTGGATTTAGAAGAGGCAGAGGAACCAGAGACCAAATTGCAAACATGCGCTGGATAATGGAGAAAGCTAGAGAGTTCCAGAAAGACATCTACTTCTGCTTCATTGACTATGCAAAAGCCTTTGACTGTGTTGACCACAGCAAACTATGGCAAGTTCTTAAAGAAATGGGAGTGCCTGATCACCTCATCTGTCTCCTGAGAAATCTCTATGTGGGACAAGAAGCTACAGTTAGAACTGGATATGGAACAACTGATTGGTTCCAAATTGGGAAAGGAGTACGGCAAGGCTGTATATTGTCTCCCTGCTTATTTAACTTATATGCAGAATTCATCATGCAAAAGGCTGGGCTGGATGAATCCCAAGCCGGAATTAAGATTGCCGGAAGAAATATCAACAACCTCAGATATGCAGATGACACAACCTTGATGGCAGAAAGTGAAGAGGAATTAAAGAACCTTTTAGTGAGGGTGAAAGAGGAGAGCGCAAAATATGGTCTGAAGCTCAACATCAAAAAAACGAAGATCATGGCCACTGGGCCCATCACCTCCTGGAAAATAGAAGGGGAAGAAATGGAGGCAGTGAGAGATTTTACTTTCTTGGGCTCCATGATCAGTGCAGATGGTGACAGCAGTCACGAAATTAAAAGACGCCTGCTCCTTGGGAGAAAGGCGATGGCAAATCTAGACAACATCTTAAAAAGCAGAGACATCACCTTGCCAACAAAGGTCCGTATAGTAAAAGCCATGGTTTTCCCAGTAGTGATGTATGGAAGTGAGAGCTGGACCATAAAGAAGGCTGATCGCCGAAGAATTGATGCTTTTGAATTATGGTGCTGGAGGAGACTCTTGAGAGTCCCATGGACTGCAAGAAGATCAAACCTCTCCATTCTGAAGGAAATCAGCCCTGAGTGCTCACTGGAAGGACAGATCGTGAAGCTGAGGCTCCAATACTTTGGCCACCTCATGAGAAGAGAAGACTCCCTGGAAAAGACCCTGATGTTGGGAAAGATGGAGGGCACAAGGAGAAGGGGACAACAGAGAATGAGATGGTTGGATGGTGTTCTTGAAGCTACCAGCATGAGTTTGATCAAACTGCGGGAGGCAGTGGAGGACAGAAGTGCCTGGCGTGCTCTGGTCCATGGGGTCACGAAGAGTCGGACACGACTAAACGACTAAACAACAACAACAACAAGGTGTAAAGACTTTTTGGAAAATAAAACTCCAAGGTGGCTATCACCTATGGAGGCGAAAGCCTTGAAAAAACTTAACATGGAAGACAAATGGCCAAAATACTGGGAAATTTTAGAACAGGAGGGTGATAAATTGAAATTGCAGAGTTATGACAAGCTTAAGGAGAAGGTGCGGGACTGGCTACATTACTTTCAAATAAGAGAGGTCTATAACTTGGATAAAAAAATTGGTTTCCAGGTGGAAAAATCAAAGTTGGAAACAGAACTGTTAGAACCCAATGTAAAGATACTTTCGAGAATGTATAACCTGCTGTTGAAATGGAATACTGAGGAAGAAACAGTAAAATTGGCAATGATAAAATGGGCACAAGACATAGGCCATAACATTATGTTTGCTGACTGGGAGAAGTTGTGGACCACCGGGATTAAATTTATGGCATGTAATGCCTTAAGAGAGAATATAATGAAAATGATGCATAGGTGGTACATGACCCCAGTCAAGCTTGCAAAAATATATCATTTGCCCGATAACAAATGTTGGAAATGCAAAGAGATTGAAGGTACATTCTTTCACCTTTGGTGGACGTGCCCAAGGATCAAGGCCTTCTGGGAAATGATATATAATGAACTGAAAAAGGTATTTAAATATACTTTCCCGAAGAAACCAGAGGCCTTCCTCCTGGGCATAGTTGACCAATCGGTGTTAAAGAAGGATAGAACTTTTTTTATGTATGCTACAGCAGCATCAAGAATTCTCATCGCAAAGCATTGGAAGACACAAGATCTACCCACCTTGGAAGATTGGCAGATGCAACTAATGGACTACATGGAAATGGCGGAAATGACTGGCAGAATCCGAGACCAGGGAGAGGAGACGGTGGAGGAAGACTGGAAGAAATTTAAAATTTATTTGCAGAAATATTGTAAAATTTATGAATGTTAAGGACATTGAAATGAATTGCAGGGGCCTTAGCAACAAAGTAAAATGTAAGATTGGATTAACAACAGATAAATTAATAAGATATGAATTTGCTGAATTAATTTCTAAAAAGGGATACAAGAATGGGAGACGTGAGGAAGTCGGGAAAATAAGTTAATTAAAGATGAGAAACTAAGAAAGAGGGAATTTTTGTTTTTTGTTATTATAGGTGTTTTTATCTCTTTTTTCTTTTTCTTTTGATGTGTTCAATGTTTGTATTTTTGTATTGTACTGTTTTTTGTGATGTTGTATTTTCTTTGTCTTTGTATGCTTTTTTATTGTGAAAACTTAATAAAATATTTTTTTAAAAAAATGAATTGTGCTCGGAAATGTACTAAGAGCCAATGCAGATTTCTCAGGACTGGTCTTATATGATCCCGGGGGCCACTCGCAGTCACCAGTCTAGCTGCCGCATTCTGGATTAGCAGTCACCTTCAAAGGTAGCGCCACGTAGAGCGCATTGCAGTAGTCCAAGTGGGAGATAACTAGAGCATGCACCATTCTGGTGAGACAATCTGCAGGCAGGTTGGGTTTCATCTTGCGTACCAGATGGAACTGGTAGACAGCCACCCTGGACACAGAATTGACCTGCGCCTCCATGGACAGCTGCGAGTCCAAAATGACTCCCAGGCTGCATACCTGGTCCTTCAGGGGCACAGTTACCCCTTTCAGGACCTGGGAGTCCCTTTACATAGGACAAACTATTTAAAAGGCTGTCAGAGACCAGCCCTGTCTTCGAAGGGTTCCTGTTTTGAAGGCCACCCTGTTAAAGGTCTGATTTAAAGATTAAAAAAGAAAAAGAGAAGAAAGGAGAGCAGGAACCTTGTAGGTGCCCATCAACTGTTAGCGCCTGGAGAGCAGAATAAGCAGGCGCACAGGTCCCCTGGTCTTCCCCACCATGGTGAGATTTCTAAATTTGCACCTGCACTTATAAGTCAGTATGTGAGGATTTTATGATGGCCCCTCCTGTCAACTTTGATGGTTCTTCATCTTTAAACTGGACTTGGGCTAGAGGTTCTTCAAATGGAGAGTATCTTCTCCAAAGTATGACATGTGGCCATCTCGTGCCTCATTTGTTCTGCTTCCCCAGCATTTTGAACACTAAATTGGGTCAAGTCTGCCTGGCACCTAGTTGAGTTGTGGTCACTTCTGATCCCTGAGGAAAGGGAATAGGGAAGATGAGGTCATTAATACCAGTTTGTATACACAAAGACTGTTTGGTTGCGGAAACCTCCTGATCCTTCAAGCGCACATTGGAAGAAGCATTTAAAAGGCCAAAGCTTAGAAGAAGAATTAAGAATACATCAAAGTCCTGTAGTAATTAAAGTCAGAAATGAGCTTTTGTGGTCTAAAGGGAAAATGCTGGGTCCAGGAAGTGGTCAATTTGGTTTCATGAAGGATAGTTCTAAGCCTGTTGCTAAAAAGGAACTTGCTCTGGCCATGTGAAGGTGTGAAGCAGAAAAACAAGCAATGAATTATGGTCAGGCTAAAGATAACGTCAAAAACGAGAAATAATGCATCACAACTGAAGGGAAACAAGTGTTTCTGGTTGAGAAAGGACGGCTGTCTGGGTCGTTTTTTTGAGGGCTTCTGATTCTTGCAGGTCTCTCCCCACTCGGATGTATTTAAAGGAAGGTAGCATATAAACTTAACAGTTTGGACAAAATCCACACACACGTTGCTGTTTTGTAATGGTGGGGTAATGCACTACCACTGCCCTCCACATGCTGGGGGGAAAGCCAGAAGTAGCTGTACATATGTGGCCTCATTGCACTATGTAGAACCCTGCATCATTCATTAATTTTCTATCTCACCTTCCTCCTGAAGGAGCCCAGGGCAGAACTTTCCATGTCAGAACATTCCCTGCCAATGGCCACCAAAGCAGTCATGAAGGAGGAATGAAGCCAGGGAGTGTGGTCGCTGTTGTCTCCTTCACGTGACAGCAATCTCACATATGATGACACCTAAATATGGTCAGTGCTGTTTTTCTAGAAAAAGAGGTGTCGGAACTCACCACGAATATCTTCCTCATTGTCTTAGTATGGCAATGGTGCCCACCTGAGAGGTGCCAGAACAGAGTTCTGGCAAGTTCTGGCTGAAAACCCCCCAACCTGGTTATGGTTGCTATAATTCATTCCCAGTTTCTCTTGGTGGTGGCTGGCGCCTGTTGGGAAAGGTAGGGTAGAAGGCAAGGAGGCCAACAGTAGGTGGAGCCAGAGGAAACGACAGGAAGGAACAACTAGTACTAACAGCATCCCCATCCTCCTTCCTGCTGAGCCCTACAAGGGCAACACTGAGACTAAGATGGAGGAAGCTGACAGGCAGTTGGCAAACCCTGGGCTGGTTATAAGTAACCATTTGCCCGAATGGTTTCACTGGTTTCTCTCTTCTCTATAAAGCCAAGCCTGAGTCATACAAGACATTTGTTTGATGCAGTCATTATAGATCTGTTGATGGTGGCTTCTTAGTTCATACAACCTCCTGAATCGGCTATGTGGGCACATAAGACTTGCACACAGCTGGATTGCACCACAAGTCTATCTCCATCTTGTGTTCAGTTTCCAGCAGAGGCCAGCCAAACACAGGTTAATGGCTCCAGTGCAACACCCCAATCTTCCAAGTTGCCACGACGCAGCAGTTTTTTTTGTCTTCCTCCCTAAACAACTATTTGCTGGTCCAGCAGCTCATAGAATTGGAATGCCAGCTAATGGAATTAATTGATTGAGCAAGAATGGTGAGAAGCACATTAGTACAAAAATTACAAAAAAAAAAAAGCAATTAGAATGCTGGTTTCAGAAGAGAGAGACAAAAAATAAAAAAATCTTTCAGATAATTATTTTCCACTCACCTGTTAAAGTTGGCTTCACTGCCTAATAAAATGACAGAACAAATATTAAAAGAAAAAAAAGAATATCAATAAGCACACAGAGGGGAACAAAATATTGACTCAGAAGCAAGTGTTGGACAGAAAACGAAAGGCATGTGATGACTCCAATGAATCGTGAACTCCGTGGAGGTTTTATACATCAGGACAACCAGAATTCTTGTTAGTAGGCTTGCTGTGGCGTTAGCTGAAGGCAAAGGCCTCATATATACACAGACCAATGTCTGCATTATTACTGCCTTAAGTGTTTGGTCATGTAAAGTGCAGTCTGGGCTGTTGTTGTTTGGGTAAATAAAAATAAAATACACCCTAGTTAATTATGGAGGGCATACACACCACAGTAATAAAAGCCGAGAGGCTCCCATTGGTTGCTTTTTCTGTAGAATGTCCAGAGTGGACTTACCACTTGGTAATATTGTCATGGTGAGAGGGGAGACTCAGAGCATCCCTAAATTGTCACAATTTTGCATGAGGGAGTCAAGTGCATACGGAGAAATTTAAGTTTGCACAGCTCCAATTAGATTAAAGCACCCTGTCCTCCTTGCAAAACAAATCCCAAAAAAAGAAAACAGATTTTTCCGGTTAGGAAAGTGACAACAAAATGCATGGAAAGTGTGGAATGAGCAAGTGATTAACAGGAAACAAAGCAAGCAAATCAAGATGAATGCAGGGTGACTGTTCATTGTCAAATAACTTTTCCACAAGCAAATCACAGCAAATACTCAAAGAAAAGACCAGGTGTAATCTAAACTTGCATAAGGTTAGTACAAGCACATCAGAATGTAGCCCTCTGAGTATATAACATACATTGAAAGCAACCACCCCAAAGAATCTGTAGTTTACCCCTCACAGAGCTACAATTCCAAGTTTCTCAGTAAGAAGCTGAAGAAGGGTGGACAGGCTCCCTTGAGAGACAACTTGCTCACCGCCACTCTTTCCCAGCAATCTAAAATACTGTTATGAGATTGTGGGTGCCAGACCCCTCTAAAACCCCGGATTCAGCAAGAGTTAAAATCTAATATGCCAGGTTATCTTCCTGATAAGGTAATTACCTGGGTGACAAACACGGAAAGCGGCGCTCTGTGCCAGATGGCAAATGGGTGGGATCCCTTCTTCAACTCTTGGATAGTTAACAGGACAAAGCCTGAGTTTTAGAGCAGAGTCTGCTGTTATGTGGAAGAAAAGCTACAGGATAATAATAATAATAATAATAATAATAATAATAATAATTTATTTATTTATACCCCACCCATCTGGCTGAGTTTCCCCAGCCACTCTGGGCAGCTCCCAATCAAGTGTTAAAAACAGTACAGCATTAAATATTAAAAATTTCCCTGAACAGGGTTGCCTTCAGATGTCTTTTAAAGATAGGATAGCTGCTTATTTCCTTCACATCTGAAGGGAGGGTGTTCCACAGGGCGGGCTACCCTCTGTCTGGTTCCCTGTAACCTCACTCCTCCAATGAGGGAACCGCCAGAAGGCCCTCAGCGCTGGATCTCAGTGTCCGGGCTGAAAGATGGGGGTGGAGACACTCCTTCGGGTATACAGGATGGAAAGGCAGAGAGAGAGAGAGAGAGAGAGAGAGAGAGAGAGAGAGAGAGAGAGAGAGAGGATTTCTGCTAGAACCCAAGCCTGCAGCTATGGGAGAAGCAAGATCCTCTTGGGGGTATTAATGCTATGAACCCCTCCATCATAGGCTCATCATATTTATCTTATGTAAATAAAACTGTATATCATAAAGACACCACAGTCTCCAAAAGGAAGCACATGTTTTGAACTCCTGGAATCTTGCACTGACCAGCGATGGGGGTGGTGCACAACAATATGTTCTTCTTTGATATGTCATTAGATGGCAGACTGGCGAAAGAGGTGCCCCACATTAGCTGAGTAGTACATACAATTGAACCCCTACCCCCGAGTTTGTCTACTGTGTTCAGGGGAAAGTTCATAGAATCACAGAGTTTGAAGGGACCGCAGGGACCATCCAGTCCAGCCCCTTGCAATGCAAGAATCTTTTGCCCAACATGGGGCTTGAACCCATGACCTGAGATTAAGAGTCTCATTGCTCTACCATCTGAGAAGAAGAAGAAGAAGAAGAAGAAGAAGAAGAAGAAGAAGAAGGGTAGTAGTAGGAGTAGTTTGGACTTGATATCCCGCCTTTCACTCCCCTTAAGGAGTCTCAAAGAGGCTAACAATCTCCTTTCCCTCCCTCCCTCATAACAAACACTCTGTGAGGTGAGTGGGGCTGAGAGACTTCACAGAAGTGTGACTAGCCCAAGGTCACCCAGCAGCTGCATGTGGAGGAGCAGAGACGCGAACCCGGTTCACCAGATTACGAGTCCATCGCTCTTAACCACTACACCACGTTGGCTCCAGCTCCTGTGGCAGATATGCAAGTGTTCCTCAGCAGACCAACTGATATGGGAAAAGTTTTGTGAAGACCTCTGCCAGAGTCAGCTAAAGCAAGGGAAAAGGGATTCCTGAAGTATTGGGAGGATTGGACAGGAAGTCATAAAAGCATGACTCTTAGTTTAGGGATAGATGGGCAAACAATATAAGCTGTGTGAGAGAGGCTGAATTTTCTGGTAACTATGGAGTGGTGAGCACTGAGAAGTCTAGAAGCATCAACAAGAAGTGACGATCTGAGATGGCCGTGGGTCCAGTTAGGTTTTAGAAAATTCATCTCTGTCAGTAAAAACGTCTAATTGTCTAAGCTTGCTAGAAGCTTCTAAATAAAATAAGGATGCTCCAGGGAAAATTTGCCTAGGAACCTGTTTTCATTCGCCCCTCGTGACTGTGTTTACTGTTGCCTGCCACTTTGTATCCAAAACTCATATTTAATTGCTCACGAGTCTTTTAAATTCTCAAGGCTTTCTCGCTGAGGGCGATTTGCGGTACAATCGAAGCAAAGCCAATAAAAGGCTGTTTTTGATCATGCGGGAAACAAAGAAGCCCCTTTTTTCTCCTTCTGATTTAAAAGCGCAGCTAACTGCTTCTTTGGAACAAGATGGTGGGAGACAAGCAGATCAAGTTTGACAAGAGAAGAGGCTGGCTGGAGGAAAAGCAGCTATAATCATTTTGTAGGATTGGGCTCGTTGTATGGCCTAGTTTAGAGGCAGCCAGTGCGATGATTTCCATGTGAGGTGAGAGACCAACTTCTACCAGGCACAGCCAGCAGGGCCAATTGTGAGGCATGTCCAACAACATCGGGAGGGCATAAAATCATAGAATTGTAGATCTGGAAAGGGACCCAAGTGTCATCTAGTCCAACCCCCTGCAATGCAGGAAGCTCAGCTAAAGCATCCATGACAGATGACCATCCAACCTCTGCTTAAAGACCTACAAGGGTCCACAACTTCCCAAGGGAGGCTGTCCCACTGTCAAACAACCCTTACTGTCAGAAATTTCTTTCTGATGTTTAGTCAGAATCCCCTTTCTTGTAAACTTGAAGCCATTGGTTTGTGTCCTACCCTCCTGAGCAGGAGGAAACAAGCTTCTTCCCTCTTCCATGTGACAGCCCTTGAGATATTTGCAGATGGCTATCATGTTGTCTCAGTCTCCTTTTTTCCAGGCTAAACATATCACAAGGCTTGTTGTTTAGTCGTTTAGCCGTGTCCGACTCTTCGTGACCCCATGGACCAGAGCACGCCAGGCACTCCTGTCTTCCACTGCCTCCCGCAGTTTGGTCAGACTCATGTTTGTAGCTTCAAGAACACCGTCCAAGCATCTCGTTCTCTGTCGTCCCCTTCTCCTTGTGCCCTCCATCTTTCCCAACATCAGGGTCTTTTCCAGGGAGTCTTCTCTTCTCACGAGGTGGCCAAAGTATTGGAGCCTCAGCTTCACGATCTGTCCTTCCAGTGAGCACTCAGGACTGATTTCCTTCAGAATGGATACGTTTGATCTTCTTGCAGTCCATGGGACTCTCAAGAGTCTCCTCCAGCACCACAATTCAAAAGCATCAATTCTTCGGCACAAGGCTTGTTCCACATGTCAAATGACATTGGGAAGACACCACACTGGCAACTGCTGACCTAGTTAAACCCTTCTGGCTGAATAATGTGTATGTGAAAACCCATAAACTCCAAATGCTATACAGTGGTACCTCGGGTTAAGTATTTAATTCATTCCGGAGGTCTGTTCTTAACCTGAAACTGTTCTTAACCTGAAGCACCACTTTAGCTAATGGGGTCTCCCGCTGCCGCCACACCGCCAGAGCACGATTTCTGTTCTCATTCTGAAGCAAAGTTCTTAACCTGAGGTACTATTTCTGGGTTAGCAGAGTCTGTAACCTGAAGTGTATGTAACCTGAAGCATATGTAACCCAAGGTACCACTGTAGTCCTGTACATACATGTTTAAATGCTAACTGGGGCGGGGTGGGGACTTCACATGCCGAACCTACTGCCATTCCCATATTCCCATGTGGGCTGAATGTGCCTACCGTCCTTCCTTCAGTTGGCAATCTGAATTTCCCCGCCCTGGGGAGGTTATAACCATGTTCAGCAGCATGTGCTTACAACTCCCCCTTTGGAAACATCCCACACAAGGTGAGGAGGTCAGATGTGGAAGAGGAGGTATGTGCAGCACTGTGCCTTCTCCACTGACAGAATTTAAGAAACCTGAATAGGTCGTGACAGGTTAAAAAAGAAATATAGAGAGAGTTCTGGTTGGACCTCTGGTCATGTTTACAAGCCTCCACAAATGAAGGCTGGAATTGGAGAGCATCCTCTCTTTGTCAAGAAGAAGAGGAGTTTGGATTTGATACCCCGCTTTATCACTACCCAAAGGAGTCTCAAAGCGGCTAACATTCTCCTTTCCCTTCCTCCCCCACAACAAACACTCTGTGAGATGAGTGGGGCTGAGAGACTTCAGAGAAGTGTGACTAGCCCAAGGTCACCCAGCAGCTGCAGGTGGAGGAGCGAGACGCGAACCCGGTTCACCAGATTACGAGTCCACCGCTCTTAACCTCTACACCACACTGGCTTTCCACACAATTTAGACTCTTGAGTGTGCACAGTTCTGCATCGGGCAAAGAGTTTCCACTAAGTTGAGGAAGCTCCCCACTTCAGATCTTTACCCTCAAACTCATGGAGGGATGTAAATGGTATTCAGGTGATGCATCAGATAGGGTGAGGAGGGGTCCTTATCTGTGGGTCTCTGCCTCCTACTCCTGTGTTTATAGAGATGGAGAAGAAATTCAATTTGGTTTGCATTTTAATGAGAATCTATCTCATTCACGCTTCTCGGAGCAATGCACAAACCAAAACACAGCTATCCTTCAGAACATACACTTTCTTGAATTTTGCAATGCAGTTCTCCAATGAGTACAAAAAATGCATATGCTGAAAGCGTGTGTGCATTACTTAAAACAGCGCACAAAAGTGCATTAGAACAGGGAGCATTGATTGCAAAAATCTGCTAGTCGAAACTGCCTGCAAAAGCATGTACTCTGGGAGAAATTTGCACTAAAATGGTGGCCAATTTTCATGAGGGTGAAAGTGCGCCAGTTGTTGCAGAAATGTGGAGAACTGAATTTTAGCCTGGAAAAATGAGAAACTGGCAGAAACCAAAATCTGCAGATCTGCCCATCCCTGGGTGTTTGCTTACCCATGAGGAGACTGAATGCCCAAACAGGGCTCCTGTGGATTCTCCTCCTGGTTGGCTTCCCACCCAAACTTGTGCTGGAACCAGAGCATTTCCTTATTTCTGCAGCTGGTGGCTTAGAGGCCTAAGAAATGAATGGCATGGCCAAGCCCACAACTGCATCCCAAGAGTTTATGAGACCACACAGGAAGGAAAAGGAAGAGGTGCTGCCTATGACACCATTGCAACATGCAATACTCAAGGCTCTGCCAGTTCCATTTTGTGAGTTTAAGGTGCCCTGGTTTTTCATTTTTCTTTTCTTTTCTGGGGCTGTGTCTTCCTCCTCTCCAGTGCTCAGGTGCCTATGTCACCAGATATATAAAGCAAACCTGTCTTTTCTCCTATCCCCAGAAAAGGCTATACCATCACAGCAAGATTATTTCCGGAAGTGGACTTTGGTCTTTCGAATTTCAGCTGCACCCTGTGCGATGCCAAAATCTGGTTCCGATCTCCTCAGTGGGCAAACTGGTTGCATTGCCCTATACTGTGGTACCTTGTGTTACATACTTAATCTGTTCCGGAGGTCCGTTCGTAACAGGAAACCGCTCGTAACATGAGAAACGCTTTCTCTAATGGTGCCTCCCGCTGCCGCCACGCTGCCGGAACGCAACGTCCACTCGCATCCCGGGGCAAAGGTCACAAGAAGGAGCATCTGCAGTGGTACCTCGTGTTAAATACCATCCCCCGTCTGGCACTCCAATAACCTGGAAGCAGATGCCCTTTTTGCGACCTTTGCCCTGGGATGCGAGTGGAAGACAGAAGAGAGGTGGGTACAGCTATGCCATAGATTATGTATTTTGTGGTTTTATATCTTGATTTTATTCTGTGAACCACCCTGAGACCCCCGGGTATAGGGCGGTATATAGATAATAATAATAATAATAATAATAATAATAATAATGGATCCACAGCTCTCTTTCTCCCAACCTATCGTGGGAAGATTAACAGGATTTGCATTCAGGTGAGCTAGAGCTAAAGTGAAGGCATAAAATGGAGATTAACTCATGAGGAAAGGTTCACAAATAGCAGGCAATGACAAAATCATCATCATCATCATTCAGAAGAGGCAATGGTCTGCTGCAATATTTTCCGCAGAGGAAAATCACAAGGGTTTTTGAATAACGCTAGTACAGTATCAGGAACAGCCCTTAACATTCCTCCAAACTGCAGATGCAACAATTGTTTATTTTACGTCACTTTCCGAGCCCTTATAGCAATGATGTGGCCTCGCTATGCGTATGATAGTCATGTGCATCGATTAGAACTGTGGCACTTTTATCTCTCAAAACAACAACTCGCTCATTTTCTGTCACTCGCTGATGTCAGTTCTTTTTCCTCTAAGCAATGCAAGCAGGGGCCGATCCATATGACGGTGGTTTGGTATTCTTCTAACAAACCTTTCAAAGCAACCACTGTTCAAATGCTCCACTGTCTTTAGATGTAGTGCATGAAGCAGTAGCAAGAGGAAACGAAGAGTCCGTAAACAGAATTGCAGATAAAAACTGCACATCTGCTACCTGCTTGGTTCTCCAATGACTTTTAATTTTTTAAAACAATGTGTAGGGTTGTATTTTGTGTGCATGTGCACATGTGTACTTGTGTGTGTGGTGTGTACAGCAAGACAGAGAGATCCTTGCTCTGAGGAATTAACAGTCTAAAAATTTAATACAGGAGAGGCAGTAGGCAAGATTACCGCCAGATGACGTGTTTGCCTTATTGTGCGCTTCTACTTACCAGTAGCACAAAACTTGAAAAATCCCGATACTGTTTCTTGGCTCTCCAAGACCATGGCAAATCACATATGTAGAACAGGAAGGGTGGCAGACAGCCATGTGCTTACAGTGTTTCCGACTTTCACATGTGTTAAAGCCAAACACAATTTTATACATAGCAAGCCAGAGTCACAGAATTTATAAAATTGTGCAATGATTTCTGAAGAATGTCTGGCATAAAATTGTATCCAGGAAATCCCTGTAGTTCTTGAATAGCTGAAGTTCACAGTAAATATCATTCTGTCCCAATAATTGAGTTTCTATAAGAGCACAAATCTGCTTCTAGAGCGGAGTATTTATTTTTAAATTGCCCAGTTCTGTTGTTACACCAAACCATTGTTTAGTGTTACAAGAACGTGTCCTGCCTCCACTGGGCTTAAGCACTCCCCTTCTTCTCCTTTAGTGCTGCTGCAAGGTGATTGGAAGCTTCCACTTACATTTTAGAATAACAGCAGTTTAGTGTGTCATCCAAATCCTAAACTGTGGTTAACATTTAACCATGGTTAGCGAAAGCAAGATGACTTTATAAATATACCACCAATCAGTTAAGACTAACAGCAATATGTCTGGGTTTTGAGGCACAACAAAGTTCATTTCACCACAGATGGAAGAGAAAGATTCTGAATTCCTCCAGTCAGACTGGAGAAAGAGTAGTAGTATATGAGTTTGGCAAGAGGCTAAGTTCATCCTTGGAATGCTAAGCATTGATTTAGCCTAGAATCCAAACCAGCCCTGCCTTAACTGTTGTTTTGAAATGAAAGAACAAATAAGTGTTTATAATTTAGCAGCAAGAAACTTGAAAGAAAAGATCATTGTGTTAAGCCCACATAGTGAATCCAATGAATTAGGTCCAGTGTCTTCATGCAATATTGTCAAATGGAAAAATGCATCGGGTCAGAGAGAAAACAAAAATATGATTTGCTATATACACGAAGACTGTTGGAGATAAACTGATGTTAAAGATGACCATATGTTTGCGCTAGAGACCTCCAAATCCTATTATATGCCCAAGTTTGGATTAAGTAAAAACCCATGTGCAGCAAAAAAGGAAAAAAAGAAATCAAACAAATGGTAAGATGTAGGAGTAATCATGTATATTGTTTGGGTAGATGATTCTCTTCCAAGCCCTGTTGTTTTGCCCGTCTCATAGCTACTAATCTAATTTTCATGCCTTCTGTCTCCTCCATCACTGTGTTTTCAAGCCCGGATGTCTTAGTGTTTCCCCTTTTCACCCACAAGTAGATATATAGCTGACATATTTTGTAAGTGGCTTGACCTAGTTCTAACAGATTACTATTAAGTAAGTGTTAATGATAATAATTAATTGCATATAACAGTCACCAACGATGGGATATTATTGAGTCATCTGATTTAGCACGATTGCAGCTTTTTGACTCTGGATTTTCAATGTCTTCATTTGCAAAACTGCATTTTTAAAACTCAGAATGGAGTCCTAGTTAACCTGTATCATTACCATAAGATGCTTTCTGAGCCACTGCGTTTTTCAACCTCAAAACAGAAATGAAGTTACTCTCCTTTCACAATCTATAAACCATTTTGAGAGCAATTTTCCTTATTTAATAGGGGTTGCCGTTATGCTTGTGATTCTTTAATTTAAAGTCAAACACATTAGGCTCCCAAATATTAAAAATGATGGCAATTGAGAGAAGGGAAATTGGAAGGCTAGTACAGTGGCACCTCAGGTTACATACGCTTCAGGTTATATATGCTTCAGGTTACACACTCCGATAACCCAGAAATAGTGCTTCAGGTTAAGAACTTTGCTTCAGGATGAAAACAGAAATTGTGCTCTGGTGGCGTGGCAGCAGCAGGAGGCCCCATTAGCTAAAGTGGTGCTTCAGGTGAAGAACAGTTTCAGGTTAAGAACGGACCTCCGGAACGAATAAAGTACTTAACCCGAGGTACCACTGTACAGGCATTCCCAATGTGGAACATCTGTAAGGGATGGAGAAATATGGTACATGACTGTTCACTTCTAGCAAATGCAAGCTGGTATATAGGACTCCTGGCACATCTAAAAGTAGTGCAGAATAAGGAATTCAAGGCAAACTACTCCTGCTGAAATTCCCTCTTCTACACACCCAAAATTCACCAATCTGATGCTATCCAGATGTTGGACCACAACTCCCATCTTCCCTGACCATTGGCTAAGCATGCTAGAGCTAATGGAAATTGGGATCCAAAACACAGTTTGTGTGCACGCCAAAATGGGGGAGACTGTACCCAACTATTAAAAGGTGTGCGAGCCCTGTCCCCATTTTTACTAGGTCCCCATAGCTTATATTCGTCAGGGAATGAATCAGAAGCCTCCACTCTTAAGACTGACTCTCTTGAATCTTAGGTCCAAGTCAACCTCCAAACAGGATCTGAAACAGAAAAGGATGGAAGTCTGGAAAAGGCACCAATCACATGGATGCAGAATCCCCCAAGAAACTTTGAGCGGAGAGACCACAAGGGTGGAAAACGTCATAGAGGAGATTGACTGGAAATTCATTACTTATCATTGCCAACTGTTACTGACGCCTAACTCACATAACAACTTTGTTGTTCCTTTAGACATCTCCTAGTTTTGCATTATGCTGTCTGGCTTACATGGGCCTGCAGTCAACTTTCAGGAGTGGATTGGTGATGTGGAAAACCTACATGCCAGTGAGTGAGGGGTTTTCCTCCTTGTTCTAGTACCTAAAGTACTTCTGGTACCGGGCCTATCCATTCTAGTTCCTTTATAGTAAGAAAGAAAGATACACTGCTCCCTGTATTAGGAATGCAGAGGCCAGTCATGGGGTGCTGGTGAATGAACTTAATTCAAAACCAGATGGTTTTGAGGTGGCTTGCATATAATCCATCTCCATAACTGGTTTGTTGCAGTAGCACATGTGTGCAATTAAATATGGCTTTTCAATCCTTCACACATTTTTCAGTTGATCAACCATACTATTGAGCCTTTCCCTACTCTCTTTCACATTGCAGATCTCCAATATAGGTTTCCAGCAAGCTCAAACAGACCATAAAAAAGCAGGTTGATTAAGTACAGGGCAACGATGGAACTAGCAAAGTATATCACAGCATGGCTATGAATGAATGTATATTATTTACACTTTTATTTAAACTCTTTTAACAATACAACTTTTCAAACATCCACATATTTATACATACAGCTGCTTTGCATATATATATATATATATATTTATATAAAAATATTTTTCAAGAACCTAAAGGAGTTGAGGAGACATTATTGCTACAAACCTGAAAATATCAAGCTGCTGCAAAACTAATTTTTCAAAAAAAATTATAAAAATATAACTTTTCAGAACATTTAAAGGAATAAAGTCTTCCATCTAAGTGCCAATGAAGTACCGCGGTGTGGAAAATTATTATGCCTTCCGACAGCTATAGGAGCTAAAAAGGTGTTGGAAATATCCTTAGAAGTTGGGGTCAGGTGCAGAATAGAAGCCAAAGGCTTCCCTATTCTCAGAACAGGAAGATGACCTGCATGTGCAATGGGAACACCTGGCGCATTTCGGGAGAGTTTCCCTTCACAGAAGAGAATGGGAAACCCCTGCATATGTGGATTTTGGACTGAGCCCTTCTTCCCCCAAACTTCGGAAATGTGCAACAGCGTAAATAACTCCAGTGCAAGTGTCTACTGTGAAGACTGGCTAGCAAACATCTGTAAATAGAGCCCCAAGTGACATGGAGGAAAATGTAGCTATAGATCAGATCATACAGTAAAAGTGAGTGGTATTCAGTGTAATTTGAGGAATCCAGCAGTGTATTTTATTTTTTAAATTATCTTGCATTTGGGTAAATAGCAACTTCCAACAAAACAATGTAAACTCAACAAAAGGAGTGCTGAAATAACAGGGTGCTGAAATGCTGTTGCGCTATAAATAAATAGCTATTTCAAAATTGGTCTATTAACCACATGCCTTCTTCTAGATTTTCGCTCCTTTGGGGAAAACTGGATCTTTTAGAAAAAAACAAAGGGTCTAGAATGATTAAGCATCTTTTTATGGTCTAGGACAATAAGGATGCATTCTGGAACAACAGTAGCAATATCGATATGCCATTCCTAAATCTACCTGCTATACTCCGCTTGGCTCTAACATGAAAATCCACAAACCTCAAGCAAGTTATTTATCAAGTGTTGCCATCCCTGCAGTACATAATGTTACAGAGGGATAAGCCCTTCCCAAGGACGTGGCTATGTGGGCCTCTACAGAAAGCTTTCAAGGTTGTGTAGAAAAATGCAACCAGGAGATACTTGGGGAAGAATAAGGGAAAGAAAAGGACCTTTACAAACAATAATCACGTTGACGGTAATAAAAGCTGTGAAAAACAGAAGGTACCTAGTTCATACCATTAACACCTTGCCTAGTCTCTGATCAGACTACAAGAGCTTTACAGAGAACATAAAACTGTATGTTGTGAAATGCAAATAAGACACATTTCTTCACCAGACTGAGAAGCAGTAGTCAATGGGGACACAATTATTTTGATAACTTGGAAATAGCCACCCAGCAGAGAATTTTCTTCTTCCTGGCATATGCCGTGGAAGAAATGGGATGCAGAGACCTTCGAAAGTAGATGAAGCTATGAAAAATAATTAAAACCAACCACGGGACAGCCACTCACAGGTTACAAAATATAGGTACAGGTACATGAATGTGAACATATGCATTCAAAAATGAAGCATGAACATAATCTTCTCTCTGCGCCCCACCCACCCATGCCCCAACGTATCTTCTACCTAGAATGCAGAAGCAGCAAGAGGGGGACAAACCAGGTGAGAACTGCCACTCAGCTGTTGATAGACTCTTTTCTGCCATTTCTGCCATTGGCTATGATCATAGGAACTGGAAATCTGGAAGGTCACAGGTTCCCCACCCTTGTCCTAAAAGGTGGCCCAACATCTCAGATGCTCAAGCTGAGGTGCTACAATATTCAGGGTCTTTCCCTTCCCTTCTGGTCAAGTGGTCTATTTTGCTCCAGGATTTGGAATGTTATACGTTTGCTTTTTGCTTGCATTTCTAACATTTTGGGGTTGGGAAAGTAATGGAAATCGATTCAGATATCTGCATTTATTCATTTCCAAACATAAACACCTATTTTCTAGAATCAGAGCTCTCGGCGTCTGGCATTATATATAATATATACAGATAGATACATCCAGTGGCGAAGGAAGCAGAACCGGCACCCGGGGCGGCGCAAACCGCCTGGCGGGGCATGTGCACACCGTCCGTACAGCACATGCGCGTGCCGTATGTACGGTGGCGGGATTCTCTGCATGCACCTGCAGCGGCAGCGCAGGGATCCCACCGACGGCACCGCGTGGTTTCTTTGGAGGAAGGCACTCGGAGATCAACATGTCCGTCCGTATCCACCCCCAGCAAGCACGCACACGCAGAAAAACGCCAGGCAAATTCAAGTGCATTGAAATGCACGGGCGCATTCGCCTCTCCTCTACGCCCCCCCCCCCGAGGGAAAGAAAGGGGCAAGACTTTGTACCTATTTTTTAAAAATCTGCAAAAGCAAATGGATCCTTGTTCTCCTATTCCTCCAAGCAATGCCAGTGCAGAAGGAGCTGCTGGCTACGTGAAGGAGTCTCTCTCTTTCCTGTTTCAAGTCTGCAACTCCTCAGGGATGGAGGAGGAGGAGCCTCTTTTTTTGCTGCCATTTTCTCCTGGCCCAGAACTCCCCACACCACCAGCTGCACATGGGAATGACACAATCCAGCCCAGAGCAAAATAAGAATATATATTTTTTAAAAATGCAAACAATTCAGGAAGGACGGAGGAGAATCAGGCTAAAAGCACGGGTTGTTTTTGGTTTGCTTTGGGGTTTTTTGGGTCGGCTACGTTTGCCCCACGTACCATCCACTTTGTCAAAACACCCACCCACCCCCAACCTCAAAATGCAAGCAAAAGGAAGTTAAAACAGCAACAAGGTGCCTCCTCTGCTGCGACCATTTTTACACAAAGAGAATACAATTGGAAATGGATCCAAACGGGGGCAAAAAAGGGGGAGGAGAAAAAGCAGAACAAACATTTCATTTTCTTCCATTTGAATTCAAGCAAGACTTGAAATAAGCAGAGACTTCCTCCCCCCAAAAAGAGGGGTCCCCAGAACCCAAGGGCTGGAAGCAATGGGAAAACAAGAAACGCTCTCGCAAAAAGTTTCTCATGTCTCTTTCACTGAGTGACAGATGCCTAGGCAGATTTCTCTTTGTTCCTAAAGAAACAGGAACTCACCCTCTCTCCCCAATAGCACGTGTTACCCCGGCTTTCCTCCAAACAAATCCATCCCCTCCCACCAAAAGCTGTCATTTTACAAGCACTTGAAATCAGGTTTTATTTCTGTGGTGGGTTTTTTTTAAAGAAACCTAAATTTACAGAGTCCAAAATCGCTAGGGGTTTTTTGTGGGGGGAAGCAGATGTGGGGAGGAGTTTGCAAAAGAGAAAATTGGGAAAGTTGCCATTTTGGGATCAAGAGGGAACAGAAGCATGTAAAAGTAAAAGAAAGCAGGTTTGGGAGGAGAAACCTTCGAAAACTTTTTTTAAAAAAGGTTAGTGTGTGTGTGTCCTTTAAAGAAAGCCAGACCGGGGGGAGGGGGGAAGCAGCAGAAGCACCTCCATTCAGAGAGAAAAGGCAGGAAAGAAGTTGGATCTCTCTCGCAATGTTGCACTGAACGTTACCAGAGAAAAGATCCTTTTCCCAACTCCCTTGCCTCTTGCTTGCTTTTCCATAGCCTGGAAAACACTTCTTGTTCTGCCCTCCTCTCGCTTCTTTCCTTCTTTCCTTGTGGTGCTTTCCCCCCCTCTTCTCTCCCACCCACTCCCCGCTAGAATTTTTAATTTTATTTTTTGGGGGCAAAGTTGAAGAGTTTTTGCAGACACTGATCGGATACTCTCCATGCACACACACAAACCACCCGGTTCTCCACGAGGGCGCTCCATTCTCTGTACAAAAACTATTTCCTCCTCCTCTTCCACTGCCCCTGCTCCTGCCTGCGGCATTTTCCCTTTGAGTGACGGTTTTGCAAAAGGAAAAACCAAACCCCTGAACCTTCTTACAAGTGCTTCCAGCCTTCAGACGCCCCACATGCTTTTGCAAAAAAGAAAATGGAAGAAAAGTAAGAACCAAAGCCGAGCAAATCTCGTCCTCTCCCTGCCTCCTGCCTACTCCTCCAGGCTCCAGCCAGGACTTGGGAGTGGGGGCAATGGCATGCCGACGCCCCCCCCATGACTCCCAAGTATCCAGAGATGGGGGGGGGAGGGAGACGGGGAGAGGATGAGCTGCTCGCTGACAGCGAAGGGTGCAGTCGCGAGGGAGGCAAGGCGCTCTACTCTTTGCTTCTGCCCTGATAGCAAGAATTGGCACTGCACCTTTAAGAGGGAGGCGGCAACGTTGCCAGCCCCACCTCCTACCTAGTGCAAGAAGGAAAAGCCCAATAGGTGGGAGGGGGAGAGCAATGTGACCTAGGCTTGTAGCGTGCAAGAGAGACCAAGAGGCGCTGCTGCGTGGAGGATCCTTTGCCCGCGGCTGCAGGCGCGATGGCAACTCCTTGGGTGCCCTCTTGTCACCCCTTCAGAGATGGCACCCGGGGCGCTCTGCCCCCCCCCCCGCCCCCCTCTTCCTACGCCACTGGATGCATCTCTAATCCATACCAAAGATTTTAAACAGGTTGTTTTCCCACTCCCAAATCTGGTTCTACACTACAAACGCATTTAACATAGCAACTATACACAGATTCTAGCAAACAGTGTAACAACATTGTTAACCGTGATGGATAACCTACTTTTGTTTTTAACAGCATGTGATTTTCAAAAAGAGAGGTGTGTGTGGGGGGGAACAGAGCAAGAATATCATTGCAATGTTCCTACTACCCTCAGCGTAGTAGTGAATACGCTGCGAACAACCAGTAGTCATTTCGAAAACAACAACAGTGGTTTCTTCATCAAGGCTGGACGAGTCTCCTCTCAAGCAACTTCATGTGTGAGCAAGGGCTGAGTCGATGAAGCGCTGCTGCCAACCGAATTTATTCTCACCGAGTGATCTGGAGCATTTCCTTGAGTGCAAACGCCACTTGTAACGTTTGAGTAAATCTGGAGAAAGATACAAGAACGCGATCAGTACTGGACGACTGCAATGACAACAAACTACCTGCCCCATGGATCGCGATTACAAAAACTTGTGTCACGACCAATTGTTTGTTATCAGATTTTGCTCCCATTTACAATTGTAGAGATACAGTGGTACCTCGGGTTAAGTACTTAATTTGTTCTGGAGGTCCGTACTTAACCTGAAACTGTTCTTAACCTGAAGCACCACTTTAGCTAATGGGACCTCCTGCTGCGCCGCCGGAGCCCGATTTCTGTTCTCATCCTGAAGCAAAGTTCTTCACCTGAAGCACTATTTCTGGGTTAGCAGAGTCTGTAACCTGAAGCATATGTAACCTGAAGCGTATGTAACCCGAGGTACCACTGTATCCCTTAACTTACTTTATTATTTTATTTATTTGCACCTTTGCAGGAACTTCCAAGCATCTTGCCTGGATTTCAATTATCGCTTCACTCCATCTGTGAAAGTGTCAGGGGTTTCTACATGGCACATCTCCCCATCCAGACAAGCATTGCCAGGGGTTGGACTAGATGACCCTCGGGACCCCTTCCAACTGTACAATTCTATGAGTCTAAGCTAGAGGCATTTTTGTAATTAAAGGACACCTTCCAGCCACACACGAAAACTGGATCAGAACCAGGGGTGCATTTTGTCCATAGACCCGAGGTTCCCCACCCCGATACAAACCAAAAATAGCTTTCAAATTAGTTCCGTTTTTTAAAAAAACAGTAAGCTTTGGATTTAGTAAAAAAAGCACAGTGAACATCATTAGATGGCAACATTCGTAGGCTTCTCACTTCAGTCTAGATTATTTGATCTCTTTTGATCCATAAGGATCTCCAGTGTGACTTACAAAAAGTTTAAAAGTGCCTTGGAAGTGCTTCCATGCCATCTAACTGCTCTGGGGTCACCACTCCACAAACCCCAATCCTCGTTAAGAAACTGTGGCTGTTCCCTTCCAATTTTATCCCACTTGCTGTCCCTGATTTTTTGGTCAGTTGTCTGGCTGTGTACTTCCCCTCTACTCTGGAATTTCTGCAAGTAGCCAGATCTTCTCTGGAATTTCTGCAAGTAGCCAAGGCTTCTAATTTTGAGCCAAAATCTGCTAAGTGCCATTCCTGCATCAAGATATACAAAAACAGGAATGGTGTTTGGTGACAACTTCTTTTCATTTCTACTCTTTCAAGCAACCGAGAAAGGCATTTAATGCAGAGGAAATTGGGGGCAGGGAGACCCATTTACGGCGCGTAACGACATTAAACAAGGGCACTCAGCACCCATCTCCATCGAGAAGGCAGATTGAAAGGCTCAGTGCTTACATGGTTTGTGGTATCTGAAATCTGCTGCTCAATCAATTGTACAATTTGCTTAAAAGTCGGCCTCTTCACGGGGTCAGCATCCCAGCAGCTCTTCATTATCTCATACCTGCAAATGCGGTCAGAAATTTATCAACTGAGATTTCAGCCAGTCGGTGAAATGTTAAGTAACATGTAGAGCAACGATGAGCAATAAGGCATCAAAATGCATACTATTTTACTGCAGTTTTTAAAGCAAACCAAGTTTACTGGAATAAGTAGAAAGATTAAAAAATATAGTGATCGTGTGTGGAATCCTAAAAAGACAACAACAATCTGGTGCTGTATGGTGGCCTATGTCCTCAGTTCCGATCTTGCCTTGCCATATTTTTGAGAAGACCCCATATTACATTCAACCATGCAGGTGCTGTGAGTTGATATGCCTTTGTCATCAAAGGACATTCTATGGAACATCTCAACTTCTTTCAAAACCTATCTCTCATAGACACCTCGCTTTTCTGCTGTCAAGTAGCCCTAGCCCTTTGTTCCCATCCTTATTCTTTATTTAGTGCACCCTTTCCATTCACGCTCTTTGCTTCTGAGCAGAGATGCTAACCCATCTAGATCTATATCCATGGTCTAGCACACTGTCGGTGGGAAATAAAGAGCAGGACTTATGGGAACATCAAATCTTGAAGACCCTGCTGTCAAGGTCATCTGACATACAAGACGTAACCGGCTGTACTTTTGAATAAATAAGGTATACTATTCATTGTATCAAATTGTAGATTCCAACAGAAGTCTCATAAAGTTCAACGAAAAAAGCGGAAGACCCAGTGGATCAGTTCATTCTCTAGTCAATTCATTCATAAGGTCCATACATGTATAAGTGCCTATTCCACCTGTCTGTTCATAGAGTCCAATAATCCACATGAAGGGTTGCTACAGTTCCACAGAATCCTTTCACAGAGTCTAATGGGTATAGGCAAATAGAAATTTGATTATGAGCACTCTAGAAAATGTCCGGGTCTTCTGCTTTTTTCATTGAACTTTATGAGATTTCCATTGGAATCTACAATTTGATACAATGAGTACTATACCTTATTTATTCAAAAGTACAGCCAGTTACATCTTGTGCGTTTACTGAGTATGTTTCACGTAACCATAGGTTTGTTGTTGTTATTTTGCTAAGGTCATCTGACAGTCATGGCCTGCTGGCTATCAACAACATCCCATCAGCTACGACGAGAAAAATCAAACTGAAACTAGCTAACTTTGGGACACAAAATTCCACAAGTTTGTTTTCTCTGATCATCATCATCATTTGCTTAATTGTTTAGCTGTTGTATAGCCCTAATGCTTCTGTGATCATGTTGTACCAGTTGTAAGTTTCAAGACAGGTCTGGAAGGTCATGAGCAATGGCTTCCAAAATTTCAAAAGGTCATGTGGGGTGTCATCTGGGCAGAACTTCTAGGGGCTGCAGTGTAGTGAAGAGTCCAGTCTATGTCATTTCACCTCTCCAAAATCTAAGTGCAATTGTTCAAAATGAACAAATTTGGGAAGGGGCCATCACCTTAATGCTAGAACATGTGGCCCTAGAGAACTGGACCACTGCTTGGGCTACCCAGATCAAAATTCACAGATAATGTGCTTCATTTACTCACATTGCCAAATTCAGATTTTCTGGGTGCATGCTTTGGGTCATATTGCGGCTAGATTTTGTTTTTCTATTTTTAAAGAAATTTGAGTACAGATCATAATGCAAACTAATATCCCAATCTTACACGCATGTATCTGGGACATCAATAGTACTGATTTCACTGGGGCAAACTTCCAAGTAAATGAATCTAGGACCAGCAGTTAAGGCAGTGATAGGGGATTTTGTAAATATTCAGTTGCAGTTTATTTCATGACTACAACTTTGAGCAGGAGAACACAAATACACTGCTTAAATCAAGAAGCTTAAATCTAGAAGTTTGACATTTTCCACTTCAACGTTGTTATAAATTTGGCCTCTCACATTTCAGCAGGTGCAAATTCTGGAGTAAACATTCTGTATCCTTCCTTAATCCTTTTATAGAACTTGGAATCCACAGGCATTCCAGGATAGGGACTGCTTCCTGTTAACACAGAGCTGTCTGTTAATATATCATATCAGGTTTGGTTAAATGTGAGAAACAAAAGATCCAAGAAGTAATTGTTGCAGCTCTGTATAAACTACAAGAGTTGATAGTCATATGCGTCTTACCTAGGGAAAACAGTTCCCAAAGCAGGATTCCGTAAGACCAGACATCACTCTCAAACGTGTATACACATTCAAAAATGCTTTCAGGTGCCATCCATTTCACAGGAAGTCGTGCCTTTACAGAGAAAGGAAGGGAAAATGGAAAATGAGTGCATTAAGTGGGTAGGCAGGGGCTGAGCCAACCCCACTGCCATCATAAGACTACAACAGGCCTGATTTGGGTCCAGTCTATGTGCTACCTCCAGACTGGTTCAGGGATCTGCTTGCTCCTTCAACTTCTGCCCCATCCGGCTGGGCTGCAGACGCGGCTGCATTGCTCCATTAAGCCCCGCCAGCAGCCAGCGATAGGATTGCACAGCTCATTGAAAGTCATTCCTATTAGAAATAGCAGCTATAGTATAAGATGGGCATTCATTGCCATAAGACAATGTCACCAAGGCACTGGAAAGGGTTCATTTCAAAACCCTTTAGGTTGGAGCTTAATCCAGGTAACAAAGATGGAAGTGATATTATCGCCGAACTCTGAATATAATTGCACGTTGTATTAATTCACATTATTTTTTAATATATTAGTGGCCATGTGATAATTTTAGCTTATGAATTTTATTGTTTAATGTCTTAATTTGTGTATTAATGTACTTTTATAGCTCTGTTTAGAGTAGGTAATGTCTTGATAATACAAATGTTTTAAGTTTTTTGTATCAATCCAGTATATTTTCTTTTAAGTGTTGAATGTTTCTGTGTGCATTGCGGCAGCCTTTGGCTATGTGCAATAAAACTGACTGACTATATTCTGAAATGCATAGAACCCACCTAGAGGAAAATCCCTGGCCTGCTTCTACAAAAATGTAGCCAAACGTCTACATCTTTTGCATTGAAAGGCAGCTAAAGGAAAGACAAATATGGCAATCATGGCAACCAAACATACTCAGTATTGCCTATAGCAGTGGTGCCTTAAAGATGTCTAGGACTACCCCCCCCCCCATCAGCATCAGTCAGCCTGGCCACCACTGAGGGATGATAGGAGTTGTTGTCAACAACATCTAGAGAGCACAACGTATCGATTAAAAAAGAGTCACAACACACTTAGCCATGATGATGATCCTATTTATCCAATTGCTGTTTTATAGTATCCCATGGCTATGCTACAATGTACTTTGTGTTTTTATTTGTACAGAGTAGTTTGGACCGTTTGAAACTGTTTATAAATACAATGAAAAAATCTTATAAAAATAGAAACAACCTAAGGCCAGTATCCCAAGAGTTGTATTACTAGTTTTATGGATTCAAGTGGGTTTTAGGTATGTATCTTGAACAGCAGGGCCCCAGGCACCTGAAGGGACTTTTCAAAACATTTTGTGATATAGCTGAGAACTTCCTGTTAAAAGATAGTAAGTCAGACATCCCAATGGATTCTCCAATGGGCTTGATTAAAGCAGCACCTTGGAAGTCGATCTAACTCTTAATGTTGTTGTAGCCTATATAATTCCTAAATGATTACACGTTTCTAGTTTTCTCATCACAAAGCAGTTCGTTTTCTCTAATGAAACCCCTTTTAAGTTGGTTTTGGGCATTAGAGGGCAATCTTAGGTTAAAATCACCGCACTTCAAAGGATCACGTTTCATCAAATGGCTGCCATTGTATGGTACAACCACAATTCATTGTTTGGGTTCAGGAAACCAATTAGTGAGACTGTTTAGTGTAATTAGATGAAGTGGTAGCCTTGAATTAGAGCAATAATCTAAAAGCCACCATATCTTTGATCACCGAAGGATGATTGAATTGTTTTTTGCTGGAGGCAGAGGTAGGTGCTGTCTGCTGTCACTATTCGGGGTGATTGGAGTTCCCCTAGCATCAGCTTTGATATTATGCCAGAAACAATTATGGCGCATCCCTGGCTCCTGACAGCTGCAGCCAATTCGTCTCCTGACTCTTTCACACTATGAAACATCAGGCAACTCAGGACACGGAAACCCCTTAATCTAGGCAAATGAAATTCAATTACTTACTGCCCCCCTTGCAAGCTGTTGCCCTGTATGTTAAAAATCCTAGATGCAGATAATTAGTCTGAGGCTTCAAAATTAAACCTGGTCCTCACTTAAGTTTCTTCGCACATTTAGAGGCTTTTAAGGGGCTTTCATACTCTTGTTTGCTTCCCTGTGGTGCACGTATTCTGTCATCACACCTCGTGCCTGCATATCACATTGAATTTTTCAAAGAGGAAAAGGAGTGATGGTAAAACTTGAAGGAAAGAATGTAATATTCTTTGCCTGAGCCTCAGATGAGTCAGATTCTCCTTATCTCAGGAGACAGTTTCAACTGCACACATGGCACACAGGAAGAGATTACAGGTTTAATGAAGAGATTTAGTTGAGAGGAAGTTTATCTGAGGGGAGGCCATTTGCAGCAAACGAACCTATGACAGAAGGGACCTCCTCCATACCTTCTGTTCTGAAAACCAGCACGATTTGTTTCCACTGTCCATCTCTCCATTTCTATTCTAAGTTGGCCCCCCTAGGCAAAGGCTATTTGGCACACAGACGCTGAAAGGCATGAACTCCAGCCACTAAGAATCAAATGCAGTTCCACAACACACTTCACAGAGGTACAGGTTGCATTCAAACATACTTACATTTCCTTTGACCACATAATTTGAGTCGTTCCTGATATCTCTTGCAAGGCCAAAGTCACATATTTTTGTAATCCGCCCATGAGTAAGCAATATGTTTCTTGCTGCCAGGTCTCTGTGAATGCACTGAAGGGATTGGAAAAAAAATATACAATATATATATATATATATATATATATATATATATATATATATATATATACACACCAAATATGATTGTTTTGCATTGCACACCACCAATACAACTGTGCAGAACTGCACTTCTATTATATTTGGGCACCTTGGTCTTAATTTACTGGTCAAAGTCCTGTGGCTATAGCCAAATGACTTTTTGAGGATAGGAGAACCAGGATCTTATTGGATAAAGACTGGATTGTACCAAGGTAAGTACAGTAAGATCCTACAGTTAGTAAGCTCGCCTTGCTTTACTTTGTGTCCGTTTCTATTTCCATTTGATTCCACAAAGGGGAGGACAGCTTTCCTTCCCTAGTTCTCTTGATTCTGCCAACTCAGAATGTTGTTCACGGCACAGTCACTTGGCGGAAAGGTCCGTGGAAATCAATGGAATATGCTTCCAAGCAATGTCTTCAGAACTGGAATGTTTTCCGTTGGGGTCTTCACCCACTGCACCTACTTAATCTAGTTCACCATGATCCAAGGAAGAAAGAAAGGGATGCCCTCCACCAAGTGGCTTGGGTTGTTCTATGGTGTTGTTTAGTACAAACATTTAGTATGAAGCAGATAAAGTTAGGTGAGGAGCTTTTTAAAAAGTATATAAAAAGGCCAACTGTACAAAGCAGTTGCCCATAGTATCGCCCCAATTTAAAACACTTCCTCTGACTGATGGTCATAGTACTGAAGGCCAGCTCTGTTAATCTACAGAGATATAGACTCCTCCTGACCTGGAAGCCAAAGCACCATCCCAGGTCACAATATCATCATATATCCTCCTTTCCCCAAGCGACATGATTGGAAAGGGTCTGTTTCTCCAGGCTGAAGAACATAGCTGATTCCCTGCCCATATTCCACAACCTCTTATTTCCCCATGGGAGGTGTACCTGCTGGGGGAGAATTGTTATTTTACTCTCCCAAGGTGTAAAAACATCAAGAGCAGGAGCCAAATGCATCCCACCCGGCGATAGCTAGTTTCCCATCCTTTCAAAAATTACTCAGCAGTGAAAAAGATGCTCAATTTAGTGCTCCTCTAGGTGAACAAATTATTATTTCCCAACTTCTCCACTCACATTTTTGGAGGAAAGGAAGCTCATCCCTTTTGCCACCTGATAAGAAAAACTTAGCAAGTCTTCAATATCCAGAGCCAGTTCATCATCTTCTAAGATGGCAATGGTGACATCCTGATTAGCAAACGATCCTACGCAACACAAGTAGAGACAATACATAAATGGATTAATTATGGACATTTGGGAAGATAGCAGTTTTTCTATTAACAGAGCGCAGCACTTAATTAACACAGAAATACCCCTAAGCTGCTATTGAAACATGAAGCGATTCCGTATGAGCCCACCCAATGGAAAACTGCAAAATTGTTTTCCGTTTTAGTGTAGATTATTAAAGTTCTAATACACTGAATTAGGGATGGTGTTGTTGTTTTTTAATGGACATGTTCTGATAGGTAGGAGCCATTTCAAAAAAAGAACTTTCCTTCTTTCTTTTCCAATCCTGCTTGGCAGCTTACCTGGCCTTCCTGGACTCCTTTTAGTGGCTTTGGTGTGGATGACCTGAGAAACTCCTGGTTTCATGTCCATGTATTCATCAGTGGCATCACTATGTGGAAAACAGAAGAACTATGAGGTTGGATAATAAATATATGGGGAATCTGTTGGCTTGGGTCACTGGACCCCTAGCGGTTTGTATGATGAGGAGTGACTAGGGTTTTCAGCTATGTAGAGAAGATGACCTGAATGAACATATCATTTTTTTATTTGAGAGAGAATTATTTAATCCATATTTTCAACTGTCTCACAGTCTCGCATTCTAGATTGTCGGCTGACAAATTTGTAGTTGTACAGCACATAACTTCGCCAGGCTGCAAGACAACAGGAAGGAATGTCCAATGGAAACAAATATTCATTGGCTGTGTGGTTCCTAATCCCATACCATTCCCATCATCCCTGGCCACTGGTCTTGGTTGCTAGCGATGATGGGAGTTGTAGTCCAAAAACAGCTGGAGATCCAAGTTTGGGAAACACTGATCTAATCCACAGGGAACGGGGAGACTCAAGTCAAAAGTTTGTGAGGAATAATCTGAGCGCTCTCTTAAAAGACAGCCAGAATGGGAGTGCTAGACTTGAATCACAAAGTCCAGGATTGAAATTCCTTTAAAGCTTCTAAGCTTAACTGAGTAGTCCTGGGCAGGCCCCTTATCTTTCAGCCCAGACTACCTCACAAGGTAGTTGTGATAGTAAAATAGGACAGCCTCTATGTACACCTTCCTGAATTCCTCAGCGGAAGCATGAAATAGAAGCAATGTGATAAATAAAAGCTCTCCCCCAAACCAACCCCCACACAAAATGAGTACAAAGCTGTGAAAAGCAACAAAACAACTCCCCTCCCAAATGCACAAGCGCACAAAAGGTACACTGTGATTTCCTGGCAATGACCACAAATATTGGCACCACATCCTTACTACATGTGTTCTTTTTGATAGAGAAGGTTCTTGTAGACAGCTGTTTCTTCATGCTTTGGGCAAATAAAGGAGTCACGTTTCCTTCTCAGAAAATTCAAAAGGTCACCATAGCAGCAGTATTCTGTGATGACCAGAGTAGGACCTGCAGATGCAGAGGAAGTCAAAAGCAGTGGGTGAATTTTCCATTCTGGCTCAGGCATATTTAAAAACAGAAACAAACAAACAAACAAACAGCCCCTCGATTATTTGGCTACATGTACAAAAACGGGCCATTTCAAATCACACTATAGAGTAGTGTTTCAGCTTGAAAAGTCAGGGTGAAATTACATCAGCGGATTCTCTATTCAGGCACTGAGCCTTATTTCCAATTAAGACGATGTCATTCCCAATTAATTATTTTCACACATCAATAGGGCTGCAGTGTTAAGAAACACACATACACACAAATTAAGCAAGTCCTGTGATAATGGTGCAAACCAGACACATCTGTTTCATTCCGGAGCTCTTCCTGAAGGAAGTTATCTGTTCCAAATGTAAGCTTCTAACATTAATCCTTTTGATTCACTCATGTTTACAGTAGACTTCTCGCTCTTATAGTAATGTTTTGGAAATGATATAAAATATTATAGTTTTCACCGTAATTGGGGGAAGGGAGGGAGAACCATTCAGACAGAACTCTCTACTGAGACAGAAAGCTAGAAGCTCCAGACTTTTCAAATGATTAAAAGGGAAATTTAAGGGCAGAATCAAATCGTCTACGGTTCTAAAGTTTTTATATCAAAGATGTGTTTTTCAGAATGCCTGGCTGCCTCTAAGTCATTTCAAGTACCGGATGCCTGAGATTTCAAATATAGGGTTCTGTATCAGTGCTACTTATTCTGGATAGTTTCCTCTCCACTCACACAGAACCGGAACTATTTTCCACAATAGCAATAACTACACTTGTTTATGCTGGGTGAGGTATTATGAAAAGAGCACAAGCCTTCTCTTGGGGCTGTGAGGTCTCCTTTTCAGTATCCCAGTCAAGCTTGCCTTCTTTCAGGACACTCTGTTCCCTTTCCCCCGCACCCCCAGCAGACATCCGGCGGCCACTAAGTGTGCTCAGTCATCAAACTGCCCGTTGCTTCCTGCCCTCCTGTGGGTTTTTCCTTCGGTGGGTTTTGTGTACTTCTGCAAACCTTGGGGTCCCCCTGAGCCTGCGGATGCCTCCTCCTCTTGTGTGTAGAATGGAGCGTTTGATCTCCTTCAGAGTAAGCAAACACATGAAGAGTAGCAAGGATGGGCTGCTCCACCAAGCTCCCTCCAATGTGTCACCTGTACACAGTGTAGAGCAGCGGATCCCAATTAGCTAAGTCCCGTGGACCTCCTGTTTTTCAAGCCATGGACCCCCAACTTTTGAAATTTTTGCTATCTCTATGGTAGTTTTCATTATGTGAATGGTGCCATGGACCCCCTGGGGATCACAATCCACCAGTTGGGAACCACTGGTTTAAAGTTTAAGACTGATGCCCTGAAGCAGGGAAGCTCCCAGTGTAATTTGGAGCATTGGTTTTGTCCTGTGAGGACTATCCATGGGTAGAGGAGGTTCTCTGCTTCACACCTTCTCCCTCAAATTCATGGAGGGCTCTGAACTGCCATATGGGGCAGGGCTTGGCGGCACAGACCACTTCTCCTTTTTGCCGACACACAAGATGCCTGAATGCTGGAATAGGACACCTCTGTGTGAACTGTGTGAACATTACTAGCTTTCCCTCCAAGCCTCCCCAAACTGAGCAACAGGTTGAAAACTGTACCTCCAACTGTACAGGCTCCGAGTAGATTGACAATGTTAATGTGGTTGCCAAGGTAACTCAGGACTTTCAGCTCGGACATCAGGGCTTCCTTCTCAGTGAAATGGGCGCTGGCTGGAGAGAGAAAGATTAGAAATTCAGCAGATTTAAAAGGGGAGAAGGGAGTCGCAAAGGAACATGCCACGAGGCGTTCCATCTTGCTTCCTGGCCCGATGTGCTTTCAGGTCTTCCAAGAAGGCTCTGCTTAAAACTAGGCTTGCCACACTGGTTTCTGATCTTAGGAACATTTACTTGTAAAGGATACAATAACTGGGAGGAAAACTCTCTTTAATCTGATGCGTTACAGTGTTCTAACAAATGGGATACATTCTTATGGTCATACAATGTGCTCCATATTTTGGAGATCCTTGGATGGCAACCCCACCTCAAACTCCCTCCTGAAGTTGGGAAAATGGCTACTGGTGTGTGTGGGGGAAGGAGCGTTCCTGAAGATTCATTATGGAATTTCCTTCCCAAGGAGGTGCTTCCAGGCTCAAACTCTACCAGTTAGAATCACAGAACCAGAAAGGATTCCAGGTCATCTGGACCAACCCAGCATTCAATCAAGTATCTACAATGTTGGAAGCAGCTGTAGCATCCCTGACAGATGCCTGCCCAGCCTCTGCTTAGTGCCTCTGACAAAGGAGAACCCACCATCTCCAAAGGCAGCCTGTATTCCACTCTCAAACAGGTCGTACTATTAGGAAGCGCCTCCTACGTTTAGCTGAGATCCACTTCCCTGCAATTTCCACCCACCAATTCTAGTTCTGTCCTCTGGAACAACAGAGCACTAGTGTCCTAATATTTCCTGCATGGCAGCTCTTCAGATATTTGAAGCTGGCAATTTATGCAGGAATTTGGGGCTGAAGGCAATGTGTAGCGATGAGGTATGGTTTTCAACTTTTGGCGTGTATGTCGCTTTCGGAACCCTTGGGAAGACAAGGCAAGAGAGATATTTTTAAATAAGTAAAACTTGCAACGGAGGTGCTGGGAACTTACGTTTGAGCATCTTTACAGCTACTCTCATTGCTCCATCAGGTTTGAAGAGACCGTAGGCAGTGGCTTCAACCACTTTCCCAAAAGCTCCAGCTCCAAGAGTCTTGCCTAAAGGATTTTCAGAGTGTTTAAAAAACAACAACCAAACATTGAGCTGCTACCAAACAGATTAGCAATGCAACCTGATCCAATTCCTATTTTTTAAAGAAATTTAAAGCAGGGATAGGCCATTGTAAGATCCACAAATAGTGTCCCACCGAGTAGCTGTCAATTCCATTATTTCATGAATCTAGGTAGAGGGTGGGGGGCAGCAAATTTGTTACACAAAGTCCAACACTATTGTTAATATTTTGGGGCCCAAAGTTACAGTTCCTTATTTTCCCTCAGCTCCCCTTTGTTCCGCACATCTGACTTAACCTTTCCCTCTTTGACTCCATCTCTCCTGTCTCTACGTCTTCGCTATTTGACAACAGTTGCAGGTAAAAAAACAGTAACAAAGTACAGTGGTACCTCGGTTACATATGGTTCAGGTTATATGCGCTTCAGGTTACAGACTCTGCTAACCCAGAAATAGTACCTCGGGTTAAGAACTTTGCTTCAGGATGAGGACAGAAATCATGCTCCAGCGGCAGCGGGAGGCCCCATTAGCTAAAGTGGTGCTTCAGGTTAAGAACGGACCTCCAGAAATAATTAAGTACTTAACCCAAGGCATCTAAAAGGCATGCTGGGGTTTAGCTGTATGTGTGACGTAATTTGGAGGTGACTGTAAGCAGAACAACAAATTATGGAAGCAGAGTTACTTAGAACATGGCACAAATAATGCAGAGCTTTTCCTACAGGAAAGTTCCTCACCATTTTCCTCAGCTTGTGACAGGCCGCAGTGTAACACAATGCAAGTCTAGTGGGGGACCAGTCTGTGGGCTAGGGAGAACTCTTGACTGGTTTTATATTGGCCTGGTTCGCACATAACAACAAGCCAAACTATGGCTTAATGTACAAATACCTGAAGTAGAAAAATAAATTAAAAAAATAAAATCTTCCCCTGGTCCTGCTGTTGCCATGCTATCCAGAGCTAAGCCATGGTTTGGTTTGTGTTACATCCAAACCTGGGCTTTTGGTTTGTCTTGCTCCCAACAAACATGAGTTGTAACCAAGATTTGCTCTTGGTTTTCTACTTGTAGTTCATCTGCAGGAGACGTGCTATTAGCTCAGCTTTAGATAGTGCAGGAGCAGCAAAACAAGGGGAGAAGTGAAGTGACTGTGATTTCCCTTCCACACGCTTGTTTGTTCTTGGCAAGCCATGGTTACATGCAAAGAAAGGTCACTTGCCTAACCTTGCTCTGAAGAGGACACAAGCTCCTTACAGGATTTCTTAAAAAAAAGGAGTACTGGTCCTACATTCCCCACCCCCTTCCAGGAACAATGCCATTCTGCTGACACAGAGTTTTATAGGTCAAATACATGTAAACTAACCAAAACTTAGCCGGTTTCTCGGAAACTCCCATTTGTCATCATAAGGAAGCTGTGTGGGATCTATGTAAACATAGTTGTTTCCATTTATTTCGTCAACTACTTTCCACTGAACCTCATATTTTGGTTTCTGGAAGAGAGATACAGCCATGTTGAGTGCATAAAACCGTGAACGGAGGTAAAGGAAAAAATAAGATTGTGGGTGGTATAACCACAAGCATAATTCTTACCTGCAGATATTTGTACACAAGAATGATGACTGTGATGCACATCAGTCCTGCCGCTACTCCAAAGCCAATTAACAAAGGAGTGAAAAGGGTGTGGGTGCTTATTTGTTCTGGAAAGACACACACAAAAGAAGCCTGGCTTAAATTTTTGCATTAAGAGACTTGGCCCTTGACTCATCAAGGAACACAGTGCTTTATGGTATGAGCCAAAAGGTGTGTTCTCCGTCTCAGGGAGATTACAGCATGAACACAGTATGCCGTTTCAAATATCACTCGGGCTGCCAGTTACCTTTAATGGCAAAGTTGAAAAAAGCAGCACTCCTGGCAATGTCGTTGGAAGCTTCACATGCAACAGTGCCATTCTTGAACATGCTGGCATCCACGGTGCTTTCAACAACTATCTTCCCAAAAGGAGGAAAAGACGAATCTTTATAATTGGTCTTCACGTCTACTGGTGAAATGTTTGGTGAATCTGAACACCTGGAAGAAACAATTCACCCGGGTGAGCCAACTTGGTGGACAAGAGAGAAAATATCCAGAATGTTGATGCCAGGAAAATAGCAGCACCCTTTAGGTCAGTGATGGCCAAACCTGGCCCTCCAGCTGTTTTGGGACTACAATTCCCAAACCACTGGTCCTGTTAGCTAGGGATGGTGGGAGTTGTAGTCCCAAATCAGCTGGAGGGCCAGTTTGGCCATCGCTGCTTTAGGTGAAGAAATGCATCTTGTTTATATCTATATTAGCATTCCCTAATGCTGTACTAGACTGTCTAACATTAACATCTATGTACTATACATTTTGTTTTTTATATAATTTTAATTAATTTTTTGTTTTACACTTTAGAATATTCATTTAAACAACCTTAAAATGTCAATGACTTCCCTTCTTCTCTTTCCATGATTCATTTCGCATATCATAAATCCCTGCATATTTTACATAAACTAAACCATTCAGTACTCCATGACTGGATCGAACAAAACTTGTTTGCACTGTTGAATTTATCTTAATGCTGCCAACATTTTCAGGTGTACACAATTCCCCCCCCCCATATATTCAATAAACGTTTTTCAAACTTCCTTAAATTTATGTTATTCTTGTTCTCTTATTCTATATGTTAGGTCTGCAAGCTGTGCATATTCCACCATTTTAAGTTGCTATTCTTCTTTAGTTGGGACCTCACTCGTTTTCCATTTTTGGACTAACAAAACACGGCCCGAGAGTGGCATACATAAATATCCTTTTTTTGACACCCAGGAAATCCTCATGTACTATACATTTTGAGTGAGTAAAACCTCATCTTAAAAAGCTTTGCCCATTCAAAGAGGGAAAATATCTCATACTCTCCAGCATTTCCAAAAAGGTGAAACAAAACCTCTCTCGAAAAAATGTTTTCCTCTAATTTTTTGTCTGTCTCCCCCACCCACATGAGGCCTGAAGTGCATGTATAGCGTCTAACGTCAAATATACACATATTTCTCTAACACAACATGCCCCAAATTATGTAAATCTGCTTAAAAGCCTACTTTGCATCTCCCACAAAGTATGACTTTAGATTTCATGGTCTTATCCCATTTCTCTTCTCATTAATTTTCAGAATACATATAACAGGAAAACAAAGTGTGTCAACAAAATGCTCACAGCCTGTTATGACAATTCATTAAAAACGTTACAATAATCCAAAGGGTAATATATTTAATGTCAGATTTCAAAGTAGCATAAATGGTGGTGCATTCCCTATGGCTATTTTCCCCTTTGTGCCATGTTGCACTTTCAGCCAAGATGGCAGCAGGCACCATTTTCTAGGAAATCTCCTCTCTGAGCAAATTAAGACCGTTCACTCAATGCCCCATTACACTGAGACTCTGACTTTCCCATAACTATGCAGGGCCTTTGTAGAACTAAGATTCCGACAGATGCCCTTGACATATTTAGAGGGGAGGTATTGGGGAATTCCCCATATGGATCGCAAAAGTATACATGGATGCAGTCCGGTAGAGGACATCAAACACTACCTGCTTATTTGGCCCCTGCATACAACGCCTAGAGGAAAATTTATAGCGCCAATTCTTAATTGGCTTCCAGGTTGATTCATGCAAAAAGTGACTGCTGAACTCCTAGCAGATAAACATCTATATATTACACACCAGGTAGCTAGATTTGCACCTGCAGCCAAGAAGTTCTGTTCCACCTACGTGAATGCACTCCAATTTAAGTCTTAATGTTGTAAATTTCTTTTCATGTTGCAAACTGCTACAGGTTATGTGTATTATTTAAGATGAAAGTTTCCTTTTCTTCTCTGTTGTCCATTGCAAAGGCCTCTGGCTATATACAATAAAAACTGACTGACTGTCCAGTCAGCTTCTTTATATATGGATTGGAATCGGGCAGCTGTTTTGTGTCTTGCTGTAGGCAGCAAAATGTCTTGGGCTGGGCCTTAAGACTCTCTGCAGGAACCTCTGCTTCTGATACAGAGAAAACTAAGGCCGTCCTAAAAGTGGTTTTCAGCCAGCAGAATGCTCTTTCTTCATTATCTACTACAATGTCACAATTTAAAATCCTTTTTAGGACGGAACATATATGCAGAGTTGAGAAATGTTGCCCATTGCTGTGGATGAAAAATGCACACCTCAAAATTAAACTTAGGAAAGAATAACTTGTGAAAAATGATTCATATAGGAAACACATTATCTGCTAGCAAGAATGTCTTTAGAACGCTGTCAAAATAAGCAAGTGCTTTATAATCTTGTTTGCAAATCCTCTACCTGCACGGAAAGTACATACAATCTTCTTAGAAACTTGGTAATTACCTTTGTAGTTAATTCTCTTTCCCCCCACAAGCTTACAACACACATTTACCCTATAATCTACTGTGTGTAAATGAAAATCTAATTACCCTGTGTCCTGGAAAATTGTGTTATTACATGATAAATCCAAAAGATAATAGCCATACACGGGAGCTATTTTGTAATTGTCATTCTACGGGGTTAAATCATTAGGGCCAAGAACAGCCCGGCTGCAAGTGGGTGTAAGCCCTCTGAAGTTCATGTTTGGCCCTTAATGTTTAGTCATAAATTATAGTGACTCCTTCAAGAAAAGAGCAAGAAGCGAACCACAGAAAAGTCCTGCCATAAGTAAGGCTACTTAGGATAGTGAGTGTGTTAGAATGTGGAGTCCTCCTAGCCTAAGCCAGTTCGCTGAGAGATGCTGACTGGTCCCTCAGTTGCCAACCGATGGGCAAAGGAAACATGGGACCTATTCCAGTGAACCTTCCCACAAATATTCATGGAGGAACCAGGCCTGTTAGCCCTGCTCCTGACAAATCCATGTGCCATGCTTCTCAAGGGCCATAGGTGCAGTGAAAGGGACCTAAATGTGTACAGCTATGCATGTCCAGGGGTTATCTTTCAGAACTGCTCCCAATTGCAAAGAGTTGTGGTGGATATGTAAAAAAAAATAAGCTAAAGGCTTCTGAGAAATGATATATAATGAAATGAAGATGATGTTTATCCCCCAAAGACCTGAAGCTTTTCTCATAGGGATAATAGGGATGGACATGCCAAGGAAAATGACCAAATCATTTAGGTACGTGACAACAGAAGCTAGAATGTTATATGCACGGAAATAGAAAGAAGAGAAGGTTCCAACGAAGGGGGAATGGCTTAAAAAAATAATGGACTATGCCGAAAAGGCAAAGCTGACAGCAATATCAAGATATTGAAACGATGGACTTTTTATAGAAGAATGGAGGGCTTTTGTGGAGCATTTAAAAAAATAATAATACTGAAAAAATACAGTCAAATGAGCAGGATTCGAGATAGGGAGCAGTGGCAGAAAAATGATAAAAGTAATTGTATTAGACAGATTTTTGTAATACATAAAGAGTTTGAAAGACTGCAGTAGAAAAGGTTTTGAACATAAACACTGTTGAGGCATAGGTGGGAAGTCAATACATGAAATGATGTAACTGTTCCATTTGAAGTTAATTTGTAAAAAAAAAAAAAGGAAATTCATTATAAATTATATTATAAATAAAAACAATTGCAAAGAGTTGTATTTGTGTATGGCTCTGTGCACAACTACTGGAAGGGCATGGCTGGCTTCTGCTAGCAGGGGTGGGTTTTGCTCACTTCTCGTGTTCCCTGAGGATGTGTGTAGGAAGGTTCATCTGACTAGCTCCTACGTATGTTTCCACCTGAACAGCCCTATGGAGAAAGGGACTTTTGGTTAGTCTGTATTGATCTGATATGTAGAGATCTTTCCCATTTCAAGAGGGTTCTGGAAGTTTCTGTATGTGAAAGAAACAAGTAGCAGGTTCATGATGTCTGGGTTATTCTTTCAGAGAAGCTGAGTAGAGCTGGCCTAAACTGGGCCTCTTATCTCTTTCTGTCAAGGTCATGCTGACTATAAAAGTAAGGCCAGAAGGAGCCTGGGTTTCACTTTCTCTTTCTATCTCTTTCCTTCAGGTGTGGTGTTCTGTACATGGTATGCTTAATGCTAACATTTAGACTTATTATAAGTTATTGCAAGTTTAAGTTAAGTCTGCTGCAACTAGATTTCTTATGGACAGTGCCAATCCTGAAGGTATTGGATTTGTGACTATTATGCTCATCTGCCTTCAGTAGCAGTAAAGCTCTGCTGGATAAAACGTAATTGCCTCTGGTCTATTTTTTGGGAATCCTGCAATGTGTTCAAGTTGTTACTCTGCTAATTATACACTGGAATCTACCCTGGATCAATACTGAGTAGAATTTCAATGACACTTTTGTGGCAACACAACTGGCTGACAGCCTCTGTTAGGCACTGGGGGCAGGCAAGGTTGGGAAACCAAGCCATCAAACCCATTCCTCACTTTTCAAGTGACTCTCCAGTGGCTGATTCAGAGCTGTAGAGCACATGACGCACAGGGACAGCATTTCTTTACAGTGGTACCTCGCAAGACGAATGCCTCGGAAGACGAAAAACTCGCAAGACGAAAGAGTTTTTTGTTTTTTGAGTTGCTTCGCAAGACGAATTTCCCTATGGGCTTGCTTCGCAAGACAAAAACGTCTTGCAAGTTTGTTTCCTTTTTCTTAAAACCGTTAATACCCAGGGTGCATTGCTTGAAGAGGTGCAGTTGCAACTTGACTTCGAGGAGCAACTCATAGCACGCGGTGTGGTAGCGTTTTTTGAGGTTTTTTGAAGACTTTGGTGATTTTTGAAGCTTTTCCAAAACTTCTTTTGCAGCCATTTAGTAAGTTAAACTTTTAAAACTTTTTGGGGGGTTTTTGGATTTTGGGTTGGGGTGTTTATAATTCAAGGACTTGGTGTTGGGGAGGGATTTACAAGAATCTGGAAGCTTGTGTGTTTTTTTCTGCATTTTTATGATTTTTTGTGACCATTGGGGCACTCTGCTGTTGTTAAAAAAAAAAGATTTCTGGGTTTGGATTTCTGTGTGGTGGGGGGGTGTCAGGGAATTGTTGAGAAGGGGTTTGCAAGAATCTGGAAGCTTGTGTGTTTTCTGGGAGGTTTGGTGATTTGAATTTTTTGGATGTGAAACACTGATTATTATTTTTTTGGGTTTGCGAAGGTAGGAGCTGTGCTGCCATGGGGCCCAAGAAGACTGCTGCTGCAGAGGCCGGCGAGAGGAAGAAGGAGAAGGTTACGCTGGAAATGAAGAAGGAGATCATCCGGAAGCACGACGGTGGAATGCGTGTGACAGACCTCGCCAGGGAGTACGGGAGGAATCCATCGACCATCGGGACCATCCTGAAGATGAGGGAGAAGATCCTTGCGACTGATGTAGCCAAGGGAGTCACCAGGATCATGAAGAACCGCCCAGCTGTTCTGGAGGAGGTGGAGAAGTTGCTGCTCATCTGGTTAGAAGAGAAGCAGCGTGCAGGGGACACAGTGAGTGAGGCCGTCATTTGTGAGAAGGCCAAGGCCTTGCACGCAGACCTCGTCCGGGAACAGCCAGGAACCTCAGGCGAGCCAGAAGTCGTCAGCGAGCTGGTGGAGGAGCACGACCACGAGCTGACCACCCAGGAGCTGGTCGAACTGCAGGCAGAGGCTGAGCAGCAGCAGGCCTTGCTGGAAGAGGAGGAAGCAACTGAGGAACAGCTGTCCTCCAAAGAACTGAGGGACATTTGCCAGAAGTGGAAAGATGTGCAGGCTTTTGCACAGCAGCACTACCCTGACAAGGACCTGACACGTGACCTTGCGAACACTTTTGATACGAGGGTCATGTCGTCTTTCAGGGAGGTGCTGAAAAGGCGGATGAAGCAGCAGACCATGGACAGGTTCTTCAGCAAGAAGCAAAGAGTGGAAGAGGAACCTTCTCTGAGTTGTCCCCCAGAGTCTTAGAAAATGTGTGTACAGTACACTTTGGTGATTTTTAAATGCTTTTCTGTCGTGTTTCGAAACTTAAATTATTGTTCCTTCAATTTTTGAAATGCTCTTTACAGTATGTGTGACTTTAAAGAGCACTTAATAAACTCTTTTTGTACCAAATTTGGCTTTGTTTGGACTTTTTTTGACCATAGGAACGCATTAATTGATTTTCAATGCATTCCTATGGGAAACCGTGCTTCGCAAGACGAAAAATTCGCAAGACGAAAAAACTCGCAGAACGAATTAATTTCGTCTTGCGAGGCACCACTGTATTTCGTTTTATTAGAAAAATACTATCATTTGTATCGCCCTTGCCCTTCTACCCATATAAACACGACACTCATCTGAACATTTGTTTCTGAGCATATTAATTTATTGCACTGAAGATCTAACCCAAAGACAAAACACGCTGGAAATTATTTGCCTCATATAAAATTTAAGATATTAACAGATGCTAAAGAAACAGGTGGATTTGCCCTGCCAGACCTTAAACTTTATTATGAATCAGCCGCATTTTGTTGGCTGAGAGAATGGATGCTTCTTGAAAACATGGATGTATTGGATTTGGAAGGCTTCAACAATGTATTTGGTTGGCATGCATATCTGTGGTATGACAAGGTCAAAGCACATAAAGCGTTTAAAAACCATATTGTCAGAAAAGCACTGTTTAATGTTTGGATAAGATACAAGGACTTGTTAGAAAATAAAACCCCAAGATGGTTGTCACCAATGGAAGCAAAGGCTCAGAAAAAACTCAGTATGGAGGCCAAATGGCCGAAGTATTGGGAAATTTTGGAACAAGAGGGTGACAGATTAAAATTGCAGAGCTTTGAAAAATTAAAAAACAGAGTACGATATTGGCTCCATTATTATCAAATAATGGAGGCATATAATTTGGACAAAAAATTAGGCTTCCAGGTAGAAAAATCAAAATTGGAAACAGAATTTTTAGACCCTAAAGTTAAGAATTTGTCAAGAATGTATAACTTGCTGTTGAAATGGAATACTCAAGATGAAACAGTGAAATCTGCTATGATTAAATGGGCACAAGATGTTGGACATAATATTATGATGGCTAACTGGGAACAGTTATGGACCACTGGTATGAAGTTTACGGCATGTAATGCCCTAAAAGAGAATTTAATGAAAATGATCTATAGGTGGTACATAACACCAGTCAACCTTGCAAAAATCTATCATCTGCCCGATAATAAATGCTGGAAATGTAATGAAACTGAAGGCACAGTCTTTCACCTTTGGTGGATATGCCCAAAGATTAAGGCATTCTGGGAGATGATCTATAATGAAATGAAAAAGGTATTTAAATATACCTTCCTGAAGAAACCAGAGGCCTTTCTCCTGGGCATTGTCGGCCAATTGGTGCCAAGGAAAGATAGGATTTTTTTCATGTACGCCACAACAGCAGCAAGAATACTTATCGCAAAGTACTGGAAGACACAAGATCTACCCACCAGGGAAGAATGGCAGATGAAGTTGATGGACTACATGGAACTGGCGGAAATGACTGGCAGAATCCGAGACCAGGGAGAAGAGTCGGTGGAAGAAGATTGGAAAAAAATTAAAGTATATTTACAAAAACATTGCAAAATTAATGAATGTTAGAAGGATGCTGGAATGAAGTTATATGGTTTTAGCAGAAATGTAATAAAGAATTAAGTAAAAGCTGATTGATAATGGGCCAAAATGAAAAATTTAAGGTTAGACTGTTAAGATAAATTATAGAACAAAAATTGAGAAAGATGGAAAGAATTTGCTGAAACAACTAATTGAACTAGAATACCAAAAAGGGAGGTGCGAGGAGGTCGATGAAACAAGTAAATGAAAGGTAAAGATGTGTAATATTGGATGTGTGTTTTAGTGTTATTGTTTCTTTTTGCTGTATTGTTGTATTTTTTTATGTCTTTCTTTTTATGTATTGTAATGTATGTCCTGTTAATTTTTTTTTGTTTTTTTCTTTTTTCTGTAATTTTTAAACCTTTAATAAATATCATTTTTTAAAAAAATATTTGCCTCACTCACCTTTGCTCAGCTGCTGTGCAGAAATACCAGTCTATTTTCGGGGCAGGGTAGCCAGCCGCTACACAGTGAAGCATGCCATTGCTAAGCCTGTCTGAAGCAACAATTTCCGGTTTGGCTGAAAATAAAACGGACAGATATATAGTCATTCCTTAGATCTCCTTATGTCTGTGCATTCATACTTTGGCTCAAATACTAGAAATATGTTGACAACGTCTGCCAATAAATTAAGCATCTGCCCCCAAGGCAGTGGCAAATGCTTTGCCTACAAGTAAGCCCTACTGAACACAGTGCTACTTCTGAGTAAACATGTGTTGGACATGCAAAAAGAAACATAATATTCATCTTTGGAAACGCCCATCGTTTTCCCCAGGCATCAAAGCTTTTTGCAGTGTTTACCCCAGCAAGTCTTGCTAGTCAACAGCACTCGAAGGACAGAACTAGGTGTTCTTTGGTGGCTTTGTGTCCTGAAACCATGGGTGCTGCTTCTCTGCAAAATCCACCCCCCTGCCGCCAATATGTTACAAAGAAATCTTGCAAAAAAAGAAGGGGGGGACAACCAAGTCAATCTCAATAGGAATGTAAAGAATTTAAAACAGGAAGTAGAAAAAATACCATTGATATTCATAAACCTATACAGTGGTACCTTGGTTTTTGAATGGTTTGGCTCCCAAACAAATCAGCTCCTGCACACCGCAAAACCAGAAGTGTTCCGGTTTGCGAACATTTTTTGGAAGCGGAACGTCCGACGTGGCTTCTGCTGGACTGCAGGAATCTCCTGCAGCCAATTGGAAGCCACGCCTTGGTTTTCAAACTGTTTCGGGAGTTGAACGGACTGCTGGAACAGATTAAGTTCGAGAATCAAGGTGCCACTGTATAATCTTCCCACAGGTTCATATTGGTCTCAAGTTGACCTCTTGTTTTTACTTGAAACTGAGGTATTGGCGAAAAGGCTGATCCTTGAGACTAATTAAGTCCAGTTTTTAGCATGAGTAGAGCTTAGGTACCTTAAAGAGATTTCGGGGCAACTGCTCAACTGCTTTTTACAAAGAGGCATCCCATGAAGTCAAATGAAGTTTACGGGCTTGCTATGCTGTTACATACCTCACGTAAGTTTCTCCGCCGATTAAGGTTTGTGGCCTTCTGCTTCCTTTTCCAAGACATGACACTTTCTTTTATTACATTTAAGAAATCGCAGCACTGCTGCATTTAAAAGATTATTATCAGAGCCCATGGGGAAGACAGCAGCAATAAATAGGATTTACGGACATTTGTTCTAGCTGTCTTTGAAAAGGCATCCGAAGAACAGGTACACCAAGGAAAAGACTTTTGACAAAACTTTTCCATAACATCCTGTAAGGATTTACTTAATGGAGGACCTGGACAGCTCTAGCAGGAACTGAGGCCAATGCAATTTTGACAGTCCCACTCATTCCAAATCCTCAAGCACAAAACAAAGACTTCAACTTTGGGAGCACTCAGAGAAACACTTGCAAAAGCCCCGGGTTTTTGAGAGCGTTCAATTCAAATACTCGCCAAAAGCCCAGAGGACGCTTGCAAAGTGCCCTTTGCTACTGCCTCGCTTTCCTTCTCAAAAGCTGAGAATCTTACTGGTGCCAGAGGGAAGGTTAAGGTAGCAGTTGAGATTCTTCATGGGCCCTGTTGGAACATCTTCACTGGGCAAGAGACTGGGACTACCGGCCCCAGAATCTCTGTTTCTGTCAGTTCCAAAGGAAGAAGGCCCTCCAACATAGTCCCATCCTCAGTGGGGTAAAACTACTGCCTGTGCCTGAGAGAACCCACTGCAACCCACTGCTCTGCTGAAGGAAGGTTAATGAAGTACAGTGGTATCTCGGGTTACATACGCTTCAGGTTACATATGCTTCAGGTTACAGCCTCCACTAACCCAGAAAAAGTACCTCGGGTTAAGAACTTTGCTTCAGGTTGAGAACAGAAATCGTGCTCCGGCAGCACAGCAGCAGCAGGAGGCTAAAGTGGTACCTCAGGTTAAGAACAGTTTCCGGATAAGAACGGACCTCCGGAATGAATTAAGTACTTAACCTGAAGTACCACTGTATTATGGACAGAGAAAGGAGGAGGAGGCAGCAGAAGAGCTTGAAGGATTCAGGGGAGCAGAGCAGCAGCCTGCTCAAATGCTGTAGCAGACTAATGGCATACGCTATGGGCCAGGAGATCTTCAGCACAACTCTCAGCCATGAATTCATCCATAAGCCACTGTCTGGGCCAATGCATGCCAAGCACACACTCAAGGGAAGTGTTCTTGCCTCCATGGAGGTTACAAATTTTTAAAACTATAGTCGAGACGCAACAGGTCAGCTCTTTACCAGGCGTATAACTTCTAAACACTTGGATGATTTCTACGTCTTGAGATTATGCATGGAGGGGCCTTAGCTTCTGTGTGTATTATGTTACAGGAACTGAAAATCCTTCTTCCCCTCTGTATTTGCATGCAACACGTCAGTCAAAATAGCAAACCAACCAACCCTTTTGCAAAATCGCAACATGACTCAACTGAGTGCCGAACTCGCCGGTCATGCACATCCTGGTCAGAGGGAAAAAACAGCTTCAGGCAAGAGAAGAGCTCTCTTATTTATTCAACTCCCAAGCAATCACATTCATGAATACTGTTCCTCGCAACCCCCATCATGCCTAAGATAACTTGACTGTTCACTGGATTTTGCAGCCTGATCTTATGCTGGGTTGGGAACACAAGTTTACAGAGCAACAACCAAAACTGCCTGCCCTTGACAACAGTTTGGGAACTTCAGCCAGCTCCTCCTAAATGCCAATTTGCTACTGGGCTAAATTCAGGATGCACTGGTGTACAAAGCACTAGGGAGCTTGGGTCCAGGATACCTAAAAGGTTGCCTCTTTGCCTACTCAACCCCGTACCAAAGTGATTACTGCATTCTGCAGCAGAGGGCATTTTGTAGATACTAACCTTAGTGGGGTAGGAGAGCTGGGGGGGGAATTCACATCTGGCAACCAATGCACCCCTTTGGTTTCAGATAGGGCATAGGCAGATGAGTCTAAAAAGTCTGGGACACATATTTTAACGGCCCTGGCTAATTTACCAGAAGTAATGTATTTAGTGTTAACTCTGGAAGTGTATACCTGGGTCATGCTACCCACCCTCCTATTTACCTTTCAAAAAGCCACTGAAATATTGCTAATTGCATGCATAGCATCTCATCCAGTTTGTTCCTTAGTTCCAATGAAAAGCTGATGCAGACACGCCTTGAGGCTATAACTCCTTGATTCAGTTATGCCAGGGTACTTGGAGTGAAACTGACGTGAGACCTGTTTTTATCTATGGGACTAAACAAACTCAAAACCTAGGTATTCCCTTCACTACTTCTTTTTCATTTGCAACTAGCCTTGGTAAGATAACATGCACACAGACATCTGAGATGCAAGTCAATTAAGACAGAATATATATGGATTGAAGGAGACCGCCGGAACTGCATGTTTAACTACTATGTTGAGGTCTGCTGTATTTCACACACACGGTGTGTGCCTGTTTTAAAATTAGTTTTATGTCCTCCATTCCTACCACCAGGATCCAGGTACGACTGAACAAGTCACTGACTGCGACACAGTCCACTTTCAGATACCATTCTACCCAAAAGCAGCTGCAGCCATACTTGATACATAATAAATGTACCTATCTGCATAAGGACTGAGGGCCAAGTTCTGTTTGGCTCTCCTGTTTGTGGAACTGTCACCAAAGTTAATGGGAGTTTTGCAAATATATTCCCAGGAAACCGTTTCAACTGTTTATTCATTGGGCTTTTGGCAGCAAATATGGATTTCAAATAATTACAGAACTGGATGTATTTTCAGGATGAAAAGTCTTCCAAAGTTTAGAATACATTTTTAAATGCCTCATTAAAATTACTTATTGAAGAGCCTCCCCTTTCAGATTTGTTGGTCCTGGGGTGAAAAAGATGAGCCAAGGGAGTTTTGTTTAAGATTACTCAATTCATTTTCAGTCTCTTGATTCGTTCCTGGGTATGTAAACAAACTGGAGGATGAAATGAGTTCAGGATTTGTTGAAATGAGTTCGGCTAGAATTGTAAAGGTCACCTCTCCTTTGAGGTGGGCTTTTATATGCCCCTGAAATCAGTTTCCAAGCCCAACCAAGCTCAAGAGACTTTGGCCAGCATCTCCAGTTGCTCTTGTGTTGACTCAGAGAACGCTGGGGTGAACTCTGCTCATTTCTGAGCTACTTAAAAGGCTTGGCCACGGCTTCTATACGTGATGCGAGCACGAACGGCATAAGGGGACCAGACACTCATCAGTGGGTTAAACCAGGTCTACAACTTTATTAAACAAAACCAGCTAATTGTTTTAATCTTCCATAGTTTTGCACCCACTTGCCAAGCCATAAAAGCCATTTTAATCCTTTGTCAACCACTTTGGGTAAATAAATATTTTAAGCATAGGAATTGTGTGGTTCTGTTAACACCCCTAAGCGAGTAAAATAATATTAGCATCTCTTATTTATTGATAAGCACGATAATGTTGCTGTTAGCAATTGTACCCATTGCAAAAAAAAGTCGTCCCTCTGTTCTAATTAATCAGTATTCCCGTACCAATGCTGCCAAAAGTCTAAGCTGGGTTAACAGTGCAGAAGAAGCAAAAAAACTTAATTCCTCCAGTGCCAACATATTTGGCAGACCAAAAAATAAAAAAATTAAAATAATCCTATGCTGTCACCCAAGGGTGGGTGGACGGATTCTGAGCATGGGCAAAAGAAGGCTAGCTGGAGAGAGACATATATAATGACTCTATCCCAAGATGGCATCTGCTAAACAAGACATGCAACTTCGTGTCCAGTGGGTCCAGCGTCAGGTGTAACCCTGCTTGAACATTTCCACATTGGGCAGATAGAGTAGCTATTTGCCAGAGGGGCAGCACCACAAGCCTGGTCTCCTAGCAGTGACGTCACTGCCACATACTGAGATGGTGTGGGTGCAAGGGAGCTGGCAAGATTGGGGTGGTTTGATGGGAGCATTGGATTGGTTCGGCTGCATCGTCCACCCCTTACCGCCACCTTGAAATGCTCTGCAGTGGTGATGGCCCTGCCAGGAGGCCAGGTCCACTCCACCCACCCTCTCCACTGGTTGCTCCTAGCTGTCACACGAGAGTAGCAGAAGCTTCTGGTGCAACCTTCTGCACCAACTCATGTGCCTCTCTGTGTGCTGCAAACTGGAGTGGCAATGGCACATCCAGTCTTTCTATCCAATGTACACACCGAAGTTGTCAGCCCCACAGTGCATAGCTCTGGGCCTGGGGGTGACAAATTCCTCTCCAGAGTGCGATGGTGAGAACGTACATATTGCCACCGTGTAATCTTAAATATTTATTTGCCTCTAGTAATTAGGAGGGAGAAGGAAACTGGCAATAAAAGCAACGCAAATTGACTCAATGGTGCTGAAGTGACGACTACGGAGATGCAAAAGTAGGAAAGTAACTTCTTTAAGCTCTCTTCAACCGTGCTTGGAATCTGCCTTGCTGGTAGCTCAATAGCACTTAATAAACTAATGAAATTAGAGATTTAAAGCGCTTTATGGCTGATTATTGACAAGAGGATGGAACTATGCAAAACAGCTTAATGAAATGTTCAATAATTAATTTGTTGCAGCTGAAGCAGTGAGCAATACATAGCCATTAGCCTCATTGTTGCTTTTTTCCTGATATTGGGGATAATTAAAAACAGTGGAGTGAATCAAGCCAGTCCTGTAATTTTTTTTAAAAAAAATTGCTCCCAGAATGAGGCTGTGAGAGTAGGGAGTGTCATTTCAGAGGGTGAAACTTTAATTTTTGCCAATTTCTTCAGCGAGGGGTCTTAAAAACATGTTTTTGAGCGTGAGGAATTCAAATCTGCTTTTATTTTTGTGACTGGACAACATTTAGCTTGGTAAGTCTACGTTTGATGAAGAAGCACATAAACTGCTTTTGGGAAACCAAATAATTTTACCTTCTGAAAATGTCAGATAATGCTAAATAATAAAAATTATATTGATATAAAAATACCTGTAAGTACTTGGCAAGCATTTTTAATGATTTCTATGCAATTTTACACACATTTTACTTACCAAGCAAAACTAAATTGTATTAATTTAACCAAAATATATTTTGAAGTCCCCAGTCATGTTACAACTTTTTAGCACCCGTCATTTTTGGAAGTTGAAAGTTGAAAAATGCAATGGTATGGGAGGATATCTCTGCCCATGCTTGCTAGCACTGGTCCATGTTTGGATCAATGTTTCATTACATCCCTTTCACTATATTTGATGATGTCATCAGCAGAGGAAGAAAAGCAAGAAGAAGAGGAAGAGGAGGACGAGGACGAGGAAGAGATTCTAGGACTTGGGCTAGCAGTAATATTCAAAAATCCAATCACCCATGTAGATTTCTAATAATGTTGGGGTACTCGCTATGTCTTAGACCAGTGGTTCTCAAAGGCTGTGTCACACCACCCTGGCGTGGCAGGAAAGCAGGGCAAACGTGGCAGGAAGATTCAATATGAAAGATCAGAAAACAGAAAGGCTTCCTTGTGATCATGCGAAGATGAGTGTTTGTTTGTCTCAAATTAGACCTAATATAAATGAGATTACCTAGCAAAAGCAAGCTCACGCCTCTCATCAAGATTACATATATACTTAAGGTACATGTGCAAGAAGCTTGTTTATCATTATATTTTTGGAATGATTCATGTTCTTATGTATCTGCATTGTTTTATACTTTCTGAATGTCCCATGACCATATAATACAGCAGTTCTATGTTATAAATCAAACACTGCTAGTTGTTTCTCCCCTCACCCCAAAGTATTTCAATTTTTTTTAAAAAAATGGCATGGTGCGAGCAAATTTTTATTCTGAAAGCTGTGGCCCAGAGGAAAAAAAGTTTGAGAACCACAAGACTGAAGTTAAGATGATATAATCCAGTCCTTGGTTGAAGCCTGGGATACAAAGGTGATAATGAACACTAAATATGTGGATATGGGCTGTGTGCACTCTGAAACTGGCTATGATACAAGTGCACCAAGTAATCCTTCCTTAATTTACACGTTGATTCTAAAACCCTGTCAGTCAGAAGAAGCAAGGCAGCTGCACAGGGGAGAGAGACAGCTGCAACCTACAACAACCTTTTAGACCATGTAAGTCTTGCCGGCTGAGAACAGACAGTAGGGTGGTATTCAGCTAAGATGTACTCCGAATAGACCCGCTGAAATTAAGAAAACGTGACTAAGTTAGGTCCACTCATTTCAATGGGTCTACTCTTGGTGACTTCTGTTTCAGTGTATCTGAAGAAGTGTGCATGCACATGAAAGCTTATACCCAAAATAAACTTACGTCTCTAAGCTGCTACTGCACAATTTTTTAATTTATTTCGACTGCATCAGACCAACATGGCCACCTACCTGAATTTAGTTGAACACTGTGCACCATACCACTTCTGAGACTTTTAATCTGCCTACACACTATATCTGTTAAAGGGTAAAGGGGACCCCTGACCATTAGGTCCAGTCATGACCGACTCTGGGGTTGCGGTGCTCATCTCGCTTTATTGGCCGAAGGAGCCAGCGTACAGCTTCTGGGTCATGTTGCCAGCAATGACTAAGCCGCTTCTGGCGAACCAGAGCAGTGCACTGAAACGCCTTTTACCTTCCCGCCGGAGTGGTACCTATTTATCTACTTGCACTTTGATGTGCTTTTGAACTGCTAGGTGGGCAGGAGCTGGGACCGAGCAACGGGAGCTCATCTTGTCGTGGGGATTCGAAGCGCGACCTTCTGATCAGCAAGTCCTAGGCTCTGTGGTTTAACCCACAGCGCCACCCGCGTCCCATATCTGTTAAACTCACACATTTATCTCAAAGAATTCTGGGCACTGTAGTTTAGCCCTCACAAAGTTACAATTCCCAGCAACACTTGACAAACTACAGTGCCCAGAATTCTTTGAGAGAGGGGAATGTGATTCAAATGTTTATAGAGTTATATTGTATATGCAGAGATTGGCATGTTTGCTAGCATCTTATTCTGACAGCAGAACTAGGTTAGGTGGTTGTTTGCTTTAAGTAACCTAGTAGTAGTCCACTACATTTCTGCCAAATATGTAGGAGGGGAGGAATAATGTTTTCTGAATTTTGAAGGCCTTATATCTTGTAAAGTATTTAGTCTAAGCTCAGGAAAACTTGTCCATTGAAAATGAATGAGATATACAGTTGATTCAAGGCAGGGATAGCTAACGTGATCCCCTTCCAGAAGCTGTGGAATACAGCTCCCTTCATCCCCTGCCAGCATGTCCAATGGCTAGAGTTGACTACAATTGTAATCTAGCAACACCTAAAAGGCACCACATTAGCTACCCAATTTGCAGTAGTATATATTTATGAATGTTGAACCTTTTTTTTTTACATTTATAGGGCTAGTCAAGATTTCCTCAGTAGTTTGCAAACCAGAAAACAGTCTTAAGAAACAATGCACACTCTTTTCTGTTTTCCCTTCCCTTCCCTATGGTATCCCTAAAACCACAGTTTGAAACCATGGTCTGGCAAAAACATCACTCTGAGAGAACATGATTAGCCATGTCTAGCTAAACAATGGTTAACGTAAAGAAGTGGAGATAGAGGAGAATCGAAAACCAGAGTTTGGAGAGAACACTGCCGGCACGGAAAACTAAAAGCACGTTTAATGCCAAGAAGGGAAGAGAGGAGGGATTGTTCTTGAGATGAGAGAAAGGAAAGAGCGCTCACACCTGGGGCTAGCTCCCAATTTGCAAAACCATGTTTTACAAGGTGCCCATTAATCACTGTAATGCCTTGCATGTACAATGCGTTTTGTTAAACGCAGTGAACTGTGATAAAGAAATATTGCAGACTGCTCTTTTCTACTTACTGTTCACATAGACATTAAATGCTATAGAGGAGTTGGCATCTGAGTTGGACACAAAAAATGTGTATACGCCTCCTTCTGTTCCCTTCAGTCGAGTAAGGTGAAGCTCACTGGAATACCTAGAGGAGGAGGAAGCAATTTAGTATTATTACTCATATTACTCACAGCGCAAACAGAAAGGCCAGTCCTTAAGCAGAAGGCTGTGTCTCCCCAACTCTGGAAGAGAGTTGATACTTGGAATCTTCAGGGTATAATGGCAGTATGACAGCTCACTTACTTTGTCCAGCATCAGAGGTTGGCACAGCTGCTAACTGTCCAAGCCGTGAGGACCCACCACTAACCCCAAATGCCATCTGCAGCAATCCAGGCCCTGCAGTTGTCTCAAGGCAAGGCAAGGGAAACACACCAGCCACTGAGCACCAGAGCCTAAGTGGTTGTGGCTGGGACCGTTTTAAACCAACTCCACACACACATTGCCTCCGTGGACCTGATGTGACATTGGTCCAGAGAAAAGCTATGTTGGGGCCCCAGAAGCGTTGTGGAAGGATAGATGTGGCGTCAGCAACAGCACGATGACTTGACTGGCTTTTCTGCTGCCGCAGCTGCTGCCTACCATGGCCAGGGGGCCAGATCCGGCCCAATCGCCTTCTAAATCCGGCCCACGGACGGTCTGGGAATCAGTGTGTTTTTACATGAGTAGAATGTGTCCTTTTAGTTAAAATGCATCTCTGGGTTATTTGTGGGGCATAGGAATTCGTTCATATTTTTTTTTCAAAATATAGTCCGGCCCCCCACAAGTTCTAAGGGACAGTGGACCGGCCCCCTGCTGAAAAAGTTTGCTGACCCCTGGTTAAGACCAATGGAGGAAGAGGGTCCAGCAAGCTAAGGAATCAGTAGAAGTCCAGCAAACAAGCCTAGGCACTGGGTTTGATCATTAGGTTTAGTGGTCATCGGTCAGTAAGCTAAGTAGGAAATCCCCAAAACATACCTTCCTGTACATCATATCAAAAGGCGGCTGGGAATTGTCAGAATGATTTAGGGTGCTCTTCTGCTCTTCCCTCCCCAGAAAAGGGGTAGATCCCAGCAGCTTTGTCAAAGCATGCTTCTCTGCAATGTATTACATTACCTGTTTTTGTCTATGTTTGTGACCCGCACATAATGATCGGATGAATTTTGCAAGGTTTCATTCATGTACATCCATACTTCTTCTTCTGGCTTTGGATATGCCTCATACGACACGATTAAATCCAGGTTTTCTCCATCATTTACATTTACTGTTGTGTTTGCCGAAGTTGATAAATTGACATACCCTTTACCTGGTGGTTGTCATACGGAAAGATAAAAGTAATAATAATTATCTGGGTTTCTTTAAAAACGCGTATAATTAAACCAAGGTCAGCAGAGAATAAGCAAACTTTACTGACAAGTATGGTAGAAATTGCAACCTGTGGAAAAGCAGGTCTTATCAGCTAAATGCAAGACTGAGCGTCAATGACATTTTACTGAGTGAGGTGAACAATAACTCTATGCTTCACAAAGGGATCCTGAACTTCTGTACAGGCATTTTGCATGACAGGCCTAGATGTAGCCACTGAGTGGGACGCGAATGTCCACGGGACGTTATTTATTTATTTACTTCTGCATTTATTGGATTTAATTTATAACCTACCCCTTGAAAAATATACAAGACCTCAAGGCAGCCCACAGCACAAAATGTCATAAGAATACAACCAACGTAAATATAAAAAAGTAAACAATAAACACATCTACAACACCAACATGAGTCATCAGTAAAATGAGCTGGGCAATAGTACAAATAAACAGAAAGCTTCTTGAAAGTTATCTTGTTTTGCCATTAATGTTGCTTTATATGTCAAACTTCAATTGTACATTTATATTTTATTTTTCCATATATTTATATGTTTAGAATATTTTATTTTCCTGTTTATTCCACTGCTTTAAATATGGAACTTTATTGTACTCAGTATCAGAGATTCATTCGTCATGTTTTCTGCTGATATTTTGCAATATTCTATTTGATGTTTTGATCTGCTTTGATTTTTTTTTTCTTCAGAAAATGTAAAGCGGGGTATAAATGCTTTAAATAAAAGCTCTTATAAAGTCAGAACCAGCAACATGCATTGCATCCAGCAATCAATAAATCTCTTTTTGCCCAGGTGTGCCGTGTTCCCATCCTATTTCTGGGACAGTGATAATGAATTCGGTCCAGTGGAATATCCACAGAATCAAGAGATGCTGCAATATAACAGCTAGGTTTTATTCATTTCGTGTGTGAAATTAAAAGGTCTACGAAGCAGAGTGGTGGTGGTGGAGGAGGGGGGGTACCCACCCTTTTCGCCAATTACGGATAAAGACATGTTCAGAATACTCCTGCTAATTACAGTACATGAATATGCTCCTAATCAGTTTAGCACTTATGGTAATTTTAATATTTAAAAAGTACTACATGTCACTGCAATCCCACACTCTGGGCTGCTTTTCAGGAAAGTATGTTAATAAACAGGGCAATGTAAGCACCTTTGGTGGCTGGTTGGCAGAACTCATCTAGAGTTCATGAGACACAATGGATCAGGCTTTTTAGCGGGCTTTGGAAATCAAACCTTTCATGCTAAAATGTACTTTTTGGGCACACTCCAGCACACTTTGGGGAGCAGCTTCTCTCTCATATGGTCAATTACCAGATGAGAACTTGTTTCCTGCGTTTTCCATTTGCAGAGTAAAAAAATCTGCTAATGTATAGAAATTGGATCATCTCCGCTGCAGTGCCCATTTTACCAGGTTAGCCTTTCAAAAATTGCTACCAAGTCCTGCCACTGTATACTCTTTGCAAAAACCCTTTCAGACAAAAAGTCACACTGAGTTCAATGGGACGTACTCTCAGGTAAGCGTGTACAGAATTTCAGCCTAAGTACGCAATATGCAAAGGCCGGCACGTAACTATTTTATTGTGTGTTGCCTTTGGTGAAGAGATTTATAAATGGAATCAATCAATCAATCAATCAATCAATCCCCCATTCTGTAATATTACTCAGTGAACTTTACATAAAGATGCAACATGGTTACAATTCTATACTCTGACATAGTAGCGTAGTTCATGTATAAGGTGAAAAAACCTTGGTTATAGCTTGCTTCCCGGAGCAAGACAAACCATGAACCCAGGTTTAGACATAATGCTAAGCCAAACCAAGAGTTTGTCCTGGGTACCGTATCAGCAGCAAGACCATGGGAGCAGTGCTGCATCCATGATATCTGGTTCAGGAACCCCAATGTTCTCTCAATCAAACCAAGTCATGTTTTGACTTAAGTGTTATGTGTGAATCAGGTCGGTATACTACAGGAGAGCCTATCGCAGTGTGCAATTCAAAAAAATGGTTTACACAAAGCTACTTGATTATCTATGGCAAATGAAACTTTGTGAGAGTAGGAATGCAATCCTGGATCACAGATATACCTTTGCAATGCCAAACCCATTTACAGCACAGAGATGGCGTAAAGAATCCGTTCTGTGATTCTCTTTGTCTAGCGGTTTTTTCGTCTTGCGAAGCAAGCCCATTGACGGATTAGCGGATTAGCGCTATTAGCGGCTTCTCAGATCAGCTGATAAGCGGCTTAGCGGCTTAGAAAAAGGGGGGAAGGAAAAAAACCCCGCAGGAACTCGCAAGACATTTTCGTCTTGCAAAGCAAGCCCATAGGAGATTCGTTTTGCGAAGCACCTCCAAAACGGAAAACTCTTTTGTCTAGCGAGTTTTCCGTCTTGCGAGGCATTCGTCTTGCGGGGCACCACTGTAGATGTTTTTCATGTTGACTGAGGACTGACTGACACACTGGCCGAGGCTGACTAACCAAGAGATAAAGTAAAGGTCAGGGAAAAGATGGATGAAAAGATAATGGATGAAATCCACAATTTCCAGAAACAATCCCTCTGACTTCAAGGAGATGTGGAAAAATTAGAATACCTGGTTTGTGGATTGCAGGCTGTTGTAGCATGTAACGCCAAAAGTAGCTATGCTATCTTACTGGTAGGTGGGTCACTGTTGCCTACTGGGAGAGAGAGAAGTGAAGTGGTGGGAAAGCTGGTGTGGTGCAGGAGCACGAAATTGGTTCCACTGGTGCATTTTCACTGCACCAACCTCCCTGTCCACTCCCGGTGAGCAACAGGGACCCATCTGCTGGCAAGCAAGCATAGCAGCTCTGCCCCAACTGTTGAGTCACTTCCGTGTAATGCTTCTTCTTAAACTGCATAGGCAGGCATGAGGCCCAAAACTACTGAAGCTAGACTACCTTACTTAAAAATAGCATAGAGGCTATGACTTAGGAGAAATCAGACTGTACAATGACTGAGGGTTCTGCATTCCTACAATACACATGCATAATATGCTTGTGAATGTCCCAGTTCTTAATTAGGGCACCACTAAGGGTCTGTGTGGCTAATTTCACCTTTGAAAGCAGCAGTACTCTTGCTGAAAGGACAGAAACAATTCCTACACTCACATGTTGTGTCTTAGGTCCAGTTCACACTTTGCATCTTGCAGAGCAGGTGCACCTCCGTAAGACATTCTTATGAGGTCAGGGAACCAGGTTGTAATGGCAAGATAAACAAGAACAGCTCACACAGGTCTACAGTCCCACAATGAAGGGGTGTGCATGCATGGATGCATGTGAGTCATGCAGGGTCAACTGAATGGGCCTTTCCTATGGATTAGCATCCTTCTGACAGGAAGGTGCTGATCCTGTGAGAAGGGTCTATACGATCAACCCTGTCATCACATTATTTGTATTGTGCCAGCTGGGTGTACACACAAAGGACATCCTAGTGGCTTCTTAAAGGGGTGGTAACCACATAGGGAAACCCAAGGGTGCTCTCTTTTGTTGACCAGGAGCAGGACTTTCTGTTTCCACATGCTAGTGCACCCGTTTTCACACTGTAATGTACAGACATTGCAAAACTTGCTATTTGATTTTTGGCATAACATAATATAGTATTATATATATCTATATATTTCCAACCATCTCAGCCTGTATGTTATATTCTCCCCATGGCACAGACATCTTATGTATCTGCAGTATTACTATTTACCTAGTACTTTCAAGGTTATAGTGGAATTGATTGTTCCAAAAGTGTTTCTTCCTTGGCACACAAATGCTCCAGAATCATTAACTCCCACTGAACTGATGTTCAGCTTTAATTTCTTTTCATATCCATAAGCGCCCGTATTCCTGCTTCTCCCTGTAACAGTCTGTCGGCAAGGGGGAGAGAAAAAAATTAACATCCAAGATACAGTGTATACAGCATCTTTCCTAGATAAATTAAAAATAGATGTAATTATAACTTTGCCATATTAATATTCATAACTTAAAACCAGAATAATAAGCCATCATGACAAACCTGTCACTGGAACCTCTCCATATAAAACAACTACGTTCTCAGAGCTCTCTTTAAAAAAAGCTGAACTCACTTCCCCCACCACCACCCTTTTTTCCCTTTTCTTATTTCCTTTCTTCAGATCCACTCCTACATTCTTGGTAGTCTGCCTTCTAATTAGGAGACTCTGTAGACTCTTCCCAGTCTTACCTCAGCAGCAAGAAAAGCATTACAAAACCTTGTCTTTTTCCAATGTTGCTTCAATACACTAGGGGAACATGGGTCATGCGGTAGGGGCGGAGCCTACAACACCGCTCTTTCTCAGCACTGAGATGACATAGCCCCACTTCCCAGAAACACTGCTTTGGTAAGTTGCCGTATCAATGTCTCCTCCCATGTGGTCCAGAGACATTGCAGTGGCTCTTTCATCACCACTGAGGTAGCACTGGAGGGATTTCAGTCTTGGCCTGGCAAAATTCCACATCAGGGAAACCTGGATCTCCAACAATTGACATTTTTGGTCATGTAATTCTGGTCCACCAGCTACTGGTTGGTAGTAACCAGGGTTAGAATTGGGCACCAATGAACTGCTTGATTAACTGTCACCGTAGCAGCAGAGAATGCATGTTCTGGCCAAGGGAGGGAGCATCCATTTTTGAGACCGGCTCCTGGTTTCCTAACCACATTTAGCAGGAAATCCATGTTACCAGCCCACAGCTAAATGCCAATACTCTTTCATCTCTCATTCCAAATTTAGCAGACTGACTCCTCTAACACTATTTCTTAAAAATAGGGCTGAAAGTATCAGCCCTTCCCCAATATTTCAGTAGCTTTTAATTCATGCAAATGTGGGGCGGGGAAATAGAATGAACAAACAAAACTAAAGAGTGTGAATCTGAGTACATACGAAAACAAGCTTTTGTATGAAAAATTTATAATGCTCTTGGAACTGTCCCAGATCTCCCATCTGCAGGTCCCATATTTGACCGCATGCTGCTGAGGCTCAATTCACCCTTGGAGTGGGTGAGTTGCGATTTGCCAACAGATAAGCACTTAAGAGTCAGCAGCTCTGCTGAGAATGGGCTCCAGGGACAGATTACCCAGGACGTATCCCCCCCCCCCCCCGAGGCTGTGCGATTTATCTAGCATTACAGTGCTGCCCTAGTCCTTTTCTGGGTACACATGAATCACTGATTATATATTCTAATCACTGCCATTAACAGTTGACAATTAACCGTGGGATTGTACTCAGCAAGGTTAGACGTGACCTTCTAAGAAGTTTTCCATGCATGCTTAAATTACAAGATATGCCACTACCAGTGATTCAGAGCAGAGTGGGTGTTACCCAAAATAAAATAAAAATGAATTCCACATAGGTAAAGGGCCTAGCAGCACTGGGACCAAATCCCTTGGATGACTCTTCCCGGCCTGCTTGTTTTACTATCTCTGGCCTACTTGTTGCTCATCGACTTCTTACTCATGATGACCAAGCTCAAATTGGAATTGGGCTCAGCTAACAAAGCAATATCCCCTTAAAAATCAGAAAACAGGTCAGTAATTTTTAAGCCCCAAAGAGCTTTTTTCGACCTTCATTAGACACACTCAACAATTGTTATCAGGAGCATTATGGGGTTGGAATTCCTGCTATGAATCCCCATTAGCCTCAATCCCACCATATATTCTTAGCTGGCCGCTGCTGGAGCTATAGGTAGCTCTATTGTCCCCTGGCATTTGGGTCTTTGTTACACAGGCCAACTCTTCTACTATGAAGGGAGAATTGTTGCTGTTGTTTTTTACAACATTACAGTCATACCTCGGGTGGAAGTTGCTGCAGGTTGAACTCTTTCGGGTTGCACTCCGTAGCGAACCAGAAGTAATGGAACGCGTTACTTCTGGGTTTCGCCGCTCGGGCATGCGCAGACAGTCAAAAGGACGTCACATGCATGCGCAGAAGCGGCGAATCACGTCCCGCGCACACGTGGGTTGCTTTTGCTTCAGGATGCGAATGGGGCTCCGGAACGGATCCCGTTTGTATCCAGAGGTACCACTGTATGTATTTTCATGTTTTTATATTGTAAACCACCCCTGTGGTCTTTAGGTGAAGGGCGGTATGGAAATTAAACAAACAGAATAGAAATAAACACTACCACAGCCAGGTAACAGTAGCAGCAGGAGAAAAGGAACAGCCACAGGCAAGTGGGTCCCAAGGGAGTGAATGAGTGTGTGTGTGTGAGAAGGATTGAGGAGCTCTGGAGGCTGAGATTCGGATTATGAATCAGTGAGATCTGTGATTCCTTGCCAAAGAACTGTGGACTTCAAAAGCATTGTGACTTGACATCCAGGCCTTTCATGCGGTAGTAGTGCTGCTTTAGGCTCCTCTCATATGTCTGGCTTTCTCAAATTAAAGCCTGACCTACTTTTCTGCGTTGTTGCTCTTTGGTAAAGTCATGACCACATTCAACAGCAGCCTGCAGTCTTTGCTTGACTTCAAAAAGTTCTTGGCTGGGAACCTCTATGCATTTGAACTTTGCTGGGTTCCACTCCTGGGAATTGGTTCTTGCTCATGAATAACAGGGTCCTGATAGGTGATAACTACTGGATCAGCTTCTCACCTATGCCAGCAATTCACAGAAGAACTACCAGCCTCAGCAACCAGTGAATATGAGTTTGGAGCTTTCTCAACCACTGCCTCGATTCCTAAAGCCATTGTGCTTCCTCTCCCTGAACTCTCATTCCTCCTTGCCTTACTGACTGGCTACATGATTCAGACCTGCCCTTGCCGCCTGCTTCCTAGGCAGCCGCTGAATAGTTTTCCCTCTATAAAATGGTTCCTGGGATGCTAACTAGCATACAAACGCATTCCCAATGCAGTAATTTCAAAAAGCAAAGGAGATTCAGAGTCTAGCCTGCTTTACCTTAACAAAAGTATGTTTGTGTTAGGTTCCTTTCATGTATTAGCATGTAACATGTATTTACCCCTTGAAAATGGAAGTCTCTGTGAGGCCTGGCAAGGTGTTGTTTTTTTTAGCAGTTCTGCACTTGTGACTTCAAATGCACTCAGAGACATGGGCTTATATCAAAACTGGGTCTTTTGTCTAGATAATAATAAAACAAAAAGAATGAATGACAGCAGGGTTGAAAATATGGAAATGCAAGGATGGCCAGAAGGCACAAAACAAAGCAAGAAGTATTAAAGCAGGGAGGAAGAAGGATAAAGCAAGAATGAAATCTGAAGTTGCAAGAGGGCCCATGGTACCTACTGGGAGAGAATGACTTCCTACTTTAAATAAATCCTAAGAAGCAGATGAGAATTTTTGTGAGTAGCGTCCGGTAGCTGCTGTTAGTCAGAAGGAAAGAGACAGATCATGCAATTCCACGTAGGTTGCTGTCATGCCATGTGTGGCAGAAAGGGTAAAAAATCCACTGAAAGGCTAGGAATCCACTGAGGTATCTTATTTGAGACTTGTCAAGGCTACTGCTCTGGGTAACGACACTTCTCAGGAATACTGTTTTGTCATAACTAATGAAGAACGCACCCCCAATGCGATCCTGTGGTGTGTTTTTAAGATTGTTCTTTCAAGTACATTAGTTAAGACTGATGGGGTATAATGAACTCACCGCGCTGCCTTGAAAAATCCAATTAGCTTGCAGAGTGCTATCTACATCCTTGATTGTGCATGTAACTTCAAATTCTTCACCTTCTTTGAGAAGTTGGTTGGTTTTGGATAAGGAGATGGCTGGAAGGGATTTGTGAACTGGAAAACAATTTAGATGTGCATTGTTTTTCATTACATGCAGTGCCTCCAAGAGAGAGGAGGAAAAAAATCAAAAGTTATTAACCTCCTAATAAAATATTAGACCTCCTAGAGGTATTTTAAATTTCTGTAATGTATTTGAATTGTTCTTTCATGCCAAGTACATCTCTTAGTTAAAGTATGAAAACATTTATAGGCACCATATAGCATGCACAGATAAGCATACATAATATTTAATCCTGCAAAGACTGAAGCATAATCAGGAAACTCATTCCATGACTATTTTATAAGGTTACAACCCAAAAGCCTTTCCATCCACTGATGGAAGGTGAGTGTACCATCTGAAAGAAATAATTATCTAATTATTTTACCCTTGTTAACATGCAATCTTGTATAAAGGTATACCAACTATAATGGCTGCCTGAGCTGCAGGAAGAAGTTTGTACACAATAATAGCAGTCATCAATATGGTTTTACTAGATATTCCAGTAAAGAGGAATTACCTGCCCTCACAACTAGCGTGATAAATTCTGACAGCTTCTCCTCTCCATTTTGATACGCCACACACTGGTAACAACCAGAAAATGATCTCTGTACATTTTTTATGGTAATTCCTTTCTGAAGATCAGGAACTAACTCCATATTCCCAGGCAGAGGTTTCCCATGACACCTTTTCAAAGTGAAACTTGAAATGTCTGGATCTGTCACTGGACACTGAATGAGAGCATCACTATCTTCCATCGCGTATGTGACAGGCTCATGAAAAAACAGGACCGCTGGATCTGAAATGAAAACAAAAACATTTTTCCTGAAGACAATATATTAAATAATGATGATGATGATAACAACAACTACTACTACCATCATTCTTCTTCTTCTTCTTTTATCATTTATATGCCCCCATCTGACTGGGTTGCCCCAGCCACTCTGGGCGGCTCCTAACAAAATACTGAAAACAAAGTAAAACACAAATCTTCACACAAGTATGTCCCACCATCCAACAATTTATGCTGTTTCTGATTTTATTGTTTGGTTTTATTTATTTTTTAATTGTTGTAAACTGCTGTGATGTATCTTGATACCCTGGCGTATATAAATATTTCTATAAATAAATATACCGCTTAATATCGAGGTTTCCAACTGGTGTGCAATGAGGTCAAAAATTAAACAGAATAGATAAAATTGGTTAAAATTAACCATAACATCGGAAAAACTTGTTTAAAATCCCTGCTGGAACTTTAAAAAGTTTTCAGATGGCACCTGAAGTGCAGTAGGGAGGGAGCTTGTCTGACCTCAGGAGAAAGGAAGTGTCTACTGTACTCAGTGACTAATGTTGGATACCACTCTGATCAAATTTGGAGCCAACCTTTTTGAGTAAGGCATCTTTTCTGCTTGTTGTGCACCTTGATTTAGGCTAAGAAGATTCAGTTTCAAGCCAACAATAGCCTGCCAGGTGCCAACGGGAATTTCACACACAACGCATAAAAGCAATAGCCACCCAGTGTTGTTTGCTCCCATCATCTGATACACAGGAGGTATATGTATTTCACCCAAACATTGAGAACTGATGAATATACTGAGTGAATAGTCTTGTGCTAGGGTTGGATTCTATTGTCTTGTGGTCCCCTGTAATTCTACTTGTTTGTGAAAATGTGGACTTTAGTCCTTTTACAAGCAGAGCTACAGACTCAGGCAGTCACAGAGTCTGAATTTTTTGGAACTATTGAAATGTCCTTTTTCTGAAATTTAGGCAATTAAAGAATTCTGTACTAAAGAATCCTTATCCATTTTTAATCATCATTAAGATGCTTTCCAGCATAATTGAAAAACAAGAAAAAACTCCTCTGGGACTTATTTTTGCTGGGACTGTCCCAAAAACTTTATAAATTCATCTCCAAGTATACTTCAGACATTCATGACTTGAAAATAACAGAATGAAAATTATGAGGCTATTAAGTAATGGCTTGTCAGCTGAGTGGATTCTAAGCCTCCATGAACATTGCTCCTGATTAGCCTTTCTCAACCTGTGGGTCCCCATATGTTGTTGGACAACAACACCCATCATCCCTGACCACTGGCCCCAGTAAAAGGGGGGTCTTTTACTACCCACTTCATCCTTTCCTCTTTACTCTTGTAAACATCTCATAGGTCTCTGATCTCTCTGCCTGTCTTAGATCTTGATGTCATTGGCTAATCAGTGCTCTGTTACAGTGGGCCTCTTACTGTCACATGTGGTACCCACACATCAGAAGCTGACTGTAATTGGCTCAATTTGTCCTAATGTATTCAAAGGCCTGCTAACTTTAAGACCAGACAGATTTGGGGGAAATGAGAAAAATCTCCCAAAAGCATCCAGAAAGAACTTCCGCAAAATTAAAGTCTTATAACACTGTGATTATGACGAGGGATTTTGAATTAAGTCTATAGATAGATTGGGTTTTTAGCCAGAAACAGACTTAGTTGTTGCTCACTATTGGCAAACTGTGAGGCCAAAGGAAATACTAAAATTGTCTCCTTCTGGAAACTGGTGAGGTATTTTTAAGTTTCCAGGAGAACAGAGCAAATTAAATGAATGGAATTACTTTAGCTATGCTTTCCAGCTCATCCTACTGTGCGTTAGCAAGCCCTAATGGGGGAAATAAGATCACAGAATGTCAGAATTCCTTTCATAGTACAATTTCCTTTTGTTTATTTAGATTTCAGTATGAAAGGGAGCCCACACAGTAAAATTCACACTTCAGTACATTACCATGAATAGCTTTTTCCATCTCATTCACAAACAGAAATTCCTACGGAAAGTGTTACGAGATCCCTCCATAACCTTAATAGAAATTATTTTAACTGGTAGCAAAGGCTTATTCCATCTACTGCAATCCTCAAAACACCTTAACAGACATACTCCTCCCCTCCCACCACAATCCACAGGCTTGAGTCCACTCTGATTGGCACACAGCGCTTGCATGAGCAGGGTTCATTATTCCCATCAAAGGCTTTATGATGCATCTATATCCGTGTGCAGAACTGCCCCCTCCAGAAAACAGGGAAGCCACCTAATGCAGGAAGCATTCTGTGTTCATTTGGGAGTACTTTTTGAGGTAAAACGCTGAGAAAAGTTTGATTCTATGTTACTAATGTGGGGTGGCTATTGATTTCCTATCTGTGGATGGAACCTGCATCACACTGGTCGCATCTGCATGATGAAAACACATGGGACATATCAATGAGATGTAGCACCAACAGAAAATTTCCCATATGATCTGTCCCAACGATGCAGCAGCCATTCTACACTTACCACCTTGCTGAAGCTAAGCAGGTCTTAGTCTGGTCAGAGCTTGGATGAGAGACTTAATGGGAACCAAAGGCCAATTTGGGTTCCACAATGGAATAAATATGGATATAAGTGTAATAAAATAGGACAGACACGCCATACTCCCTGACTACCACCAAATAACAAACAGAACATTTTGCAAAGAAAATAAACTCTCAGTGACAGATGGGCAGCATGGATACATTTTCTTTCTGCGCAACTTCACAGAGCAGAAGAAATCAACAAATTGAAGGCCAAAATTCAAAGACATCAACCAAGCACCACAGAAAAAGTTTTGCAGACAGTGGTGGGAATGGTACCAGAAATGCACTACTAAAAATGCTTCTTGGTTCACACGTATTTCTGTTCATCACTTCCTGTCTTACATATATGAATGTAGTATCATAGTTCTAATACCACTAATCAGATGTTTCAAACCATCTCACATCACGGAAGCAAAGTTTTCCCATGAAGTAAGTTCACACATTCAACTGCCCTTCAGGATTATTGGAAAATCAACTAATGAAAAATTTAGTGATCTGTACACATGTGTGAACCAGTCCTTAAGTGTTACCAGCAGCAGATTATAAAAATTAGGGAAAACATGCACTTTTGGCGGTGCTTCCATAAATCCCTTTAGTAAGATAAAGGACCACAGAACAGCTGGCCACAACTCATTAGAAACTCATACTTCAGATCCCCTTATTTCATGATATTCTGAAGATGTTTGGGCTTTACATGGGCATCTTTCCAATCTGCTCAAGTAAAAAGCCCCAGCCTGAACATCAACAACAGGAACAATTGTGTCTCAAAGGGATCTTTCTGGAGCCTTCTGGCCCAGAACAAATCCCCAAACCAATGTTTCAAAATAGTGTTACTGGACCTCAAGTTTTACTGGTAGTAAAGGGGAAAGCATGCTGCTCAGATGTGCCTCTGATGACTATCATGCAGTATATACTGAGTTTTATCCTTCAAAACAAGTTTCAGCATTGATCCTTAGTTTAAACCCTATAAATACCGAGGTCAAAACTATTGGGCAGGGTTCAGCAGTTTCCACCTGGAAACTTGTTCAGATGTACATCTTCAACACTTGATGGCTACAACCTTACTAGATCATACACATTGGTGAATCAACCATTACAGTATTTCACTGCCGATATGAACTCCAGTACCTTTTGGCGTTACCTCCATTGGAATGTTTGTCAATGGAGTCAGCTCCTTTTGACATCTAGTCAACAAAATATACAGAAATCCCTAAAGTGGCTCACTTAAGGAAATCGGCAGAGCAGATACTTCTCCATAGACACTATGTGGTTTCTCATCAAATGAAAATGAGAAAAAAACTGTGCCTGATTATCCTGAAAGAGAGGAGACACAGCAGAAATAGTGCTGTTATGTAGCCACATGATCAGGAATGATGCATGCAAAGGAGAGATGCAAAGGACTCTGGCCCCCAACTGCAGGATCCAATAATTTACTTGTGGTAGGTGATACTGCAAGTAAATTCACTGATCCTACAGCTCAGGGATGGCTAAGCTGTGGCCCTCTGGATATGGCTAGACAATGATAGCCACCATCCCTTATTATTAGCCATGCTGACTTGAGGCTGTTGGAAGCTGCAGTTCAGAAACATCCTGAGGACCACAGCTTGGCCTCTAGGTGGATCTTCACTGTCCAGTCCTGATACAGGTGGCTACATCTACTCTTCCTTTCCACAACTATGTACCTATGAATATATGTACCTACCTAAACCGTACAATCCAATTTTGAGGCCCAGATCTCAGCATTTGCACTGAATGGAGAGAGTTGGATAACTACCAGGGAGAAGGCTTTTTTGGTGGTGGCACCCTCGTTGTGGAACAGCCTTCTCAGGGCCAGTCACTATCTTTCAGTCAGCAGGTGAAGACTTTTTGATTCACCTCATGTTGTCTGTTCCTCTCTGTGGAACAGAGTTAAATCTGTGTTTTAACTTAGCAGGTGGGGTGAGTTTTTGCTTTGCTGTGAAACTTTTGATTTTCTTGACCTATTTTGCATTTTCATTGTTTCATTACTTATTTACTGTAGGTCATCAAGAGAACTTTATGTTATAGGGCAGCATACAAATGTCATAAGCAAACAAGCATAAACGAAACTGTGGAGCAGGATGGAACGAAAACTGATCCAACTGCTCCCAACCAGTATCTGAGCTCACGTTTTCCCTGCTGGCATAGATCCAGCCACCCATCCTGTTGCCAAGAAGAATAACAATTCAAATTGTCTATCTACTGAGCATGTCTATTTGCAGGCCTCAAGAGCAAAAAGTCTGTGTTTTTTAATGTAAAAATGTGGGAGGATTATTTTTTGTGTGTGTGGAGGGGAGGAATGCCCAAGTTTCATAGGAGGGGGAAGCCTGTGATAGGCAGATGCCCTGAATTAGTATACATGCACACAATCCCAAGCACATTTGCTCAGAAATCCCACCATGTTCAATGGGACATGCTTCCTAAAAAGCGTGTTTAGGATTGCAGACTAAAAGGATCATTTCAATATGCCCTTTGACATGGCCCTAACTTCCCATAAAGACAAACAAAGGTTTTATGCCACATCCATCTCCGGAAGGCTTCTTGGGAGCAGTTGTTTGAGGGTAATGTGGTCTTAGATCAAGACTGCCGCGTCCTAGAATAATGGATAGAAAGTAGCCTATACCTATCAGTTCAGTGACAGTTTAACTGGTACACACCTAAGCATTTGTTCAGACAACCTTGTGGTGCAGCAGGTATCTGAAGGGTTCATCCGATACACTGGTTTCTTAGGTGTGAAAACATCATATCAAAAGCACCAATGTGATCAATATAAATGGAAGCACAAACCAAGTTTTCAGGTAAGGAGGAGGGGGAAAAAACAATAATATTTACCTTTAACAAAAACATAAATTGAGTTGTTCGAACTCTCTGTGTTTGTACATGTATATGTTCCTGTGTGGCTTGCTTCTGCTTTACTTATGTGTAACTCCTCCATTTTTGAAATGAGGGGCTTTCCTGATGGGTCCGAACTCCGAAAATCCCAGGTCACAGTGCCACCATCACTACACAACAGCTTTAACTCTTGTCCACTATTCACAACCCAAGTGGAAACTGCTGGAATAATAGAAGGTCTGGTACCACCTGCCAAAAATAAAATTTAGCGTTTAGTGTTTCGTATATTTCCTTTCATTGGTCTTTAAATAAAAATAAAAAATCATGTTGCACAAGCCTACATCAGTTTGATTTGTAGTTTAACTTCTTTTCAAAACACAATTCAAGTATTACCTCATGGCTGATGACTGAAATTTCTTGACTGCTAAACCAGGCTGTTTTTGGTGCTCCCACAACGGCGGCGGGGGGCTCCATGAAGACAGTCCCCGATATATCAAGAGTTGAAAGAAAGTATCTGATTTTGGGGTGGGATTAAATCTTTTCGGACAAGGCAAAAATTTCAGCATCAGTCTTCATTAACAAACAGATGCCCCGAGGCTACATCACAACATAGTACCATTACTCCGGACATTATGTAGAAAAAGGGAAAAGATGGCTGCCATCATGGGATGCCCATGGGGGCAGCCATTTTCTTTTCCATTCAGTTCCGTGGTAATGATCTTTTTTCATGATGTAGTTATTCCCACTGGGCATCTGTTTACTAATGAAGATGGATGTTGCTCGGCTGAACAATCTTGCCGGAAGTTAAAGCTGCAGAAAAATCTGCTGTTGGTTTCAAAAACTGAAAAGAAACTTATCGTCTGCTGCTTCATCTGGACGGTATCCCCCTTGCCACAAAATCATGAGAATCTCTCCCTTACACTGAAATGTTTTAGAAAGTGCCTCCCCACCTTCACTGTGAAGGTGAGGAAGGACTTTTAGTATAGCTTGATTTTTTTTCTCCAGCTCCTCCTTCAAGGCCAGGTTCTTAGAAATCCAGAAACATAAACAATAATGAGCTCTAAGAGATATAGTCACATCAGCACCATATATTTAAAGCACATGGCATCCCATAAATAACCCTGGGAACTGTACTTTGCACCTAAGAGTGACAATACTCAGCACCTTTAACAAACTACAGTTCCCAGAATTATTTGGGGGGAAGCAATGTGTTTTAAATGTATGATGTGAATCTGAAGGAAAACTGACCTTTTATTAAGCCTTGCTAGTCTTATGTACAATTAAGAGGACCTATCTAGAAAGACATCCAAATTATTGTTCTTTCATCCATTCTTTTTTTGTTTGAATATGGAAGAGTGGTATGTGTCCCTCAAGGTTTTACCTTCGCATTATGCCTACATGCTAACAAAGGAGGAAGAAATCTAGCTTTCCAGCTTCCTCTTCTGGCATTTGCACAGGAAGAGAACATCTGTAAGATATGCTCTCTAATGCTGTGTGGCTTTCCCCCCCTGCCCTACCCAGAGAGGTCAGCGATTGAACCGGGGACCTTTCGAATTCAAAGCATACGCTCTCCTACTAAGCTACAGCTCTGAATCAAAGGGAGTTAAATTAATTCTGGCCATCTTGGCAAGGTCTAAGTTCAGGTACCTGAGTTCAGCTGCGGTGTATGTCTTATCACAGTTAAGCCACACAAACAGTGTATGTTCCCTAGAAGGGGATGCTATGGGAATTCTTTTCTTTTCTTTTCAAGAGATAGTTTAAATCTGACAGCTTATGTATTAGCGTTTGCTTATGATTTGTAGATGCCCACAAAGTTTAAAAAACAAACAAAACCAGTGTAGCCCCATTTGGCTTACAGTGTGCTCATTTGATACCGACGGTAAGAACAATTCAATTAATTAATTATTGAAAAAAAGTTGATTTTTCTCAGCATTAGGGACAATGCCATCGGCTCAGCCTGCAAATGAAGTTTGCATGGATTATAGGGAAGTACCAAATTTATTTAACCGGCAACTTTAGCAGCACTTAGAAGTACAATGGATTAAGAGGGTGTCAGATAAACACTCCAGCTAGTGAGAAATCCAAAGGTAGTTAAATGCAGATGATAAGGCAGAGAGAGAAGGTCAGATTCTCTACAGAATCTAATCAACCCAATCAACAGAGACCCCTCCCAATCAACACAGATTGGGGGCCAAACTACATGTTACACTTAACATGTAGCATGATGCTATGTCTCTATTTTTTCCTTAAATCAATTACAGTTGCTTGGGGTGGGAGGGATTGTGTCAAAAATAACAGCATGCAGGGATGGTAAGACTTCTTCCCTCTTCTGTCCTCAACCCAACCCCAACCCCCCCCCCTAAAAATTCCTACTGGCACCCCAAGGGGGTGACTTTGGAGGATTTTGGTTAGGGAGTAAAGGGAAAAACCTCCTCTCCCTGTGTGTTTCGAACTCCCTCCCCCCAAAAACCCCCCACCTCCATGGCTGTAATTAAGCATGCAACATATTTTAACCTTAAGTATGATATATTTAGTAGCACATTGGATAGGACTAGGTTTTAAATTTCTGCTGAGTTGTAAAGTTCATGGAGCCTGTTCATACGCTCAATAACACATGTGGAATAGCTCCATTACCACAGCTACAATGGTGTGTGTGTGTGTGTGTTGTGAACTTGCCACACTGATGCCAGATCCTGGGAAGCGCCTGCTATTGCAATCTCTCCCTAATATTTAGAGAGGCATCCTGCCTTTTCCATAGGCAACTTCAACAACAACTACAGTGGAACCTTGGTTCTGAAACACAATCTGTTCTGGAAGTCCGTTCAACTTCTGAAACATTCGAAAACAAGGCACAGCTTCCGATTGGTGCAGGCGCCCAGGAAACAATAGCCGACAAACCACATCGGACGTTCGGGTTCCGAAAAACGTTCGAAAACCAGAACACTTACTTCTGGGCTTTTGGCATTCGGGAGCCGAAATGTTCGAGAACCAAGGTACATGGAAACACTATGAATGCATGAATCAGGATTAGCTGAGCCTGGGCCCATCACTCAACCTAATTCACCTCATGGAGTTACCAAGAGAATATTTTTAAAGTCAGTTTTTAAGGGGGCATTATATATATATATATATATATATATATATATATATATATATATATATGTGTGTGTGTGTGCGAGAGAGAGAGAGAGAGAGAGAGAGAGAGAGAGAGAGAGAGAGACAAAAGATGGGAAAGTATGTATCACTCTTATTATTTCTATATTCATTTTAAACTCTTATTCTTTGGAGAAAGTTTAACAGAAGCACATGCACACACTAAAACATTTTGAATCCTCCCCTCCCCAAAAATATGCATATTTGCTTTTATTTCCATGCATGCGTTCCTTTTATTTGCTGCTTTGGCATCCATAGGGAACAATAGCTTTCTTTCACTCTGTGCGGCCGTGTAATTTCCAAGTCATACATTCAAAGGCTTCTGTTTGGCTTACAATGAATCTTCTCTTCCAAGCCACCTCTAACAAGGTACTCTACATACGTCCTCCTGACAAGAATGAATCCAAAGTCACAGGACCGAGAGCAGCATTTGCAGTTCATCATGTGCACGTTTATGATTCCCAAGAAGAGACAGCAACAAAAACCACTTTATGGTATTAAAAGAAACACACAGCGCACATCATGGGAACATAGGAAGCCTCCTTATACTGAGTCAGACCAGTGGTCCATCTACCTCACTAATGTCTACCCTATATGAAAGACAGATGCTCTACTACTGAACTACAGACCTTCAAAATGGCACAAATCACACTTGCATTCATTGGAACACAATGTGTGCCCCACCAAGCTAAACAAAGACATGCAAGTGACCTGACAAGTGTCTGTCAGCTCTCCTGCTTTTGATGTTACAGGCAAACCACTGCACATTCAATGGGTGGCCATTCAGCCTGGGGTTGGAAGCAGAAGTAAAAAGCCACTTCGCTTTAATAAACATGCCCCAGATGAAACACTTTGCTTTCCCCCTTCATCGGCCACCTTGTTTTAGAGGTGGGATGATTATGCCCAGTTTGGTGCCAAAGTTCAAAACAAAGTTCAAAACAAAGTTCAAAACAGGGTAAAAGCAGTACAGCCCTACCTCAAATATAAGCTTGGCCTAGGACACAGAAGGACCCAAACATTTCTAACCCCCAGCCCAGCAGGACCCATAACACACAATGCTCCTGTTCCAACAGCCCCCAAAATGCAAAACCAAGTACTGGCCCAATAGAGAAAGATGGCTGCAGAGGTGAAAAGTCCTCCAGATGACACAAGAGAAACAAGCATACCCCACAATATGATGAAGACTAGAAAATGCAGCACAGGACCACCAATAAACATATTGCACATCTGTTATGATATATACAATATACAACCTTGACAGAGGAATGGTATCTTCGAATGAAAATGCAGTGCAATTATTACATCATGGCAATATAGTGCAGCGAAGAGGAGTAATAGGGCCGCAGTCCCACATGGGGCTTAAAAACTGTATGGAAACCAGCAGAACTTGAGTGCATATACAGTAAATCCCTGTAGCCATACAGACCACATAGAGGAATCTTCCACTCATGGACCTCCAATACCAAAAAGGAAGAGAACACAATGTGATTGAATGAGAAATGTAATTGTCATCAGGGCACTCACCACAATAGTTTGCTGATGGCCTCATCACATTGTTCCATGATCTCATGAGCCATTTACTGCCCCAACTGATACTGGTGACATCAGCTCCTTGCCCATGGGAATGTGCATCCTTAGACAACAGGGAGTTAAAGTTAACTATCCTGAAGAACCATTGATGGCACCAGCTCTTCCTGTGGGATTGCAGCTTTGGCTGCTGCAGTACCTCAGAACTGCGATAGGAGCATTTACTATATTAAATAACACCTCACTATTGAAAAACAGCACGTTGGATATCGGGAACAAAATTACCTTTTTAATCAACATTGAGATTTCTTGCTGTAGAGAAGTGGTGGGGAGCAGATGCTGACCTCCCCCCACTCCTGTGGGTCACTTTGACAGATGGAGTTTGCAGGACAACCCTCACTTTCAACAGAGCTTGTGTTGAGTGTCAAATTTAAAAGGCACCCAATGCAAGCCCTGTTTGCACACTTAAATACTCCTGATTGTGTCTTTGCAGCCACAACTTTACCTGCCGCACACCTGGCATCATATATGGCATCAGGTGCAGGGCAGGTGGCCAAAACTTTGGGGTCTTGTGGGCTAAATTAGGAGTCGTGCTGGGCCAGACTGGGCTTATGGGTCAGGGCTTCCCCAAAACTGCTGTACAGTTTCTAATCCGGTGACACTTTTTGATTTTGCCTGAGTTCTTTTAAGACTACACAGAACAGGCAAGTAATGCAAAGCCAGTCCTTTTGTTAGGTCTCCTATTAGTCTTCCATCAATCATGAAACCCTAAAGCTGGGTAGCTCAAAATTCAGGGCTGTATCCCACCCACACAAGCAAAGGGAACACAACAGTTCCTCAAAGGCCGCTGGGCTGCTTCATGTGGGAAGGCAAATCACCCCTATAGCCCTGCCCTACAATGCGGAGACCCAGCAAGACCCAGCCTAAGCTTCCCCCAGATTGGGGAGGGGTAGGATACCACAAAAGTACTTCACTTCACTGCTCACACCAACAATATAAAATAGCACAGAAGCTGCTCAGCTACACGGATGTCTTTCAGCCAAGCTTCTGAGCTCCCCGTGACTTGACGCTGTCATCCTCTGCTCCACAACTGACACTTGTGGTGCATTTTGCACATGGCTAACCAAGAACAATGTTATCAGAGGTGATTATCACCTGCATTTCTCATTCGAGTCAATGAGGGGCTACAGAAACTTCAGGTCCCTGTTGTTCCTACTTAGATTCGCAACACCAGGGGGAAAACAACAATGACCACAATACCTACTCGTTGTTTACAGTGGCACATCTGTACCTCCGCAAGGTCTCCCGGCAGAACAAAGCACTTTGTTGCCAAAATTAAACACAACTGACACCATAGCCTAGCAAGGCTTAATAAAAACAGGTCAATCATCCTTCAGTTACAGTTCCTGAGCTAAATATCCCAAAGGTTTTCAGATCAATAGTGGTTTCTTTGGAAAGTCTTAAAACTGGGGGAAGATAGAGAGACAGGATTAACAAGGACTCTGTTGTTTACCAAATGGGTTGTTTGCACCATCTGTGGAGATAATGTGATAATGATAATCTCCTTCTCTCTTTTAACATTAATCCTTTTATCTTTAAAAACTCTGAAAAGCAACAAGCCAAAATGCAAAGGGCCCGAGGAGGATAGCTGGGAGAATCGAGGTTTACCTCAGAAAGTACAATTTTTTTAAAAAAAACAATTAAGTAAAATAAAATAAAGGTGATGGTTCTTGCAGGAGGCATCGCTTACGGTGGTTGTTGGAAGAGCTGTAACTCAGTGGAAGAGAATCAAATTTGTATGCAGAACGTCCCACATTCAATTCATGGCATCACCAAGAAAGTCTGGAAAGGGTTCCCTGCCTGAAACCAAGGAGAGCCGCTTCTGCCAGTCAGTGACAGGCAATGTGGAGTTAGATGGACCTATGACAGTTTCTAGTGTTCCTATGATAAAAAAACATTCTCCCAGGGCATGGTGGATGAGATGTGGTCCATGAGGGAGTTTTAATGCAGCCACCAAAGCATGGAGGTTGAAGGGGCAGGTCGAAAGAGGGTGAGTATGGCCACGTTGCTACATAAGGGAGACAAAGCACCCAGAATAAAAAGGACAGAAGGCAGGTGAATGGGAGAACCGACTCCACCAAATTGCAGCTGAAGTTGTGTGCCAGTGTCTGTGGTGTGAGAGCTGCACATGTGTCTGTGGTTGTAAGAGCTGCGATGGCTTGTTGGAGCAAAGCCAGGATCACTTTTCACTTGCACCAGAAAGTCCTCAGCTGTAGACAGAAAAGACTTAGTGATTTTAATTCAATGTGCGCATATATATATAATGTGGTCACAAAAGGCACACAAAACACTCAAATAAATGTCTTTCAATCCTCATGTACTGCATATTCACTTGCACCAGAAAGTCCTCAGCTATAGACAGAGAAGACTTCCATAGTCGTGTTAGCGATTTTAATTCAGTGTGTGTTATATATACCGTATTTTTCGCTCTATAACACGCACCTGACCATAACACGCACGTAGTTTTTAGAGGAGGAAAATCCGTAGGCATGCCACCCGTAGGCATTCCCTCCATAACACGCACAGACATTTCCCCTTACTTTTTAGGAGGAAAAAAGTGAGTGTTATGGTGCAAAAAATACGGTATATAATGTGGTCACAAAAGGCACACAAAGCACTCAAATGTCTTTCATTCCTCACGTACTGCATATTCGGAGTGTGTGGGGGAAACCAACCCCATAGCAAACCTGGAGGAATAGAAAAGGTAGAAGAATTGGCAGTTATTTAGCCAAGGGATAGAATTACAAAAATGGATGCCAAATTGGTTCAACAAGCCTTCCCACACCCATGACATAACTTGAACATTGCAGCTGCTATATTTGACTGAGGATTCTTCTATCTGCCCCTACTGAGAGGAGCTTATAGTGAAGTGAGAAAATTTAATGTGCTCAACTTTATGCTCATTATAGACAACAACTTGTACTGGACACAACTCAATTAAATGTGGCGTGCGGAAGGTTTGTTTGCGCTTTTAATAGTATTGGTTTAAAACTGCTTTTAGCTGCTTCGTCCGCTGGTTTTATTTTGCGGTTTTTACTGATGTTTAGTGTTGATACTGAATTTACTATTTTTATTATGATTAGTTTGAAAGTCGCCTTGAGGGTATTCATGTCAAAAACGGATATACGTAAGCAATAGCAGGTAACAGGATGTGAAAGGAAACGCAAAAGTAGATCTATATTTGGCTAGAGCTCATGAACTGGAAGTAAAGATGAAGCTTTGAATCAAAATGTGAGTTAGACTGATTTCAGGGCCGTATTTATTGACTAGACAATCCATGCTAGATCTGCAACAAAAGGTTGCAGTGGAGCCTCACCTTCTGGCAGGAATGTTCCTGTTCTGGGTTCCTTCCAGACAGGATACTTTAAAAAGCTCAAGGAGACCAATGTACCCACATCCACACATATACACCTGTTTTTACCCTCTCCAATTGACCTGAATGAATATGCTAAACTCTCTTGATTTTTCCACCCCAGACAGAGGGGGGAGGGAGGATTTCCCCATTTGTCCCCATCCACCAAAAAAACCTACTTCTGCAAACCTCAGGTTCTCCCAAACTTGCATCTCTCTTGTTTCTCATAGTCCCCATTTTGGCCTTGCTGACAATCTCTATCTGAGCATTGTGGTGGGTTTTTGCAGCATGACACCCCATGCATCTTGCTCAATCAAAATGTCGCCTACTGAGAACACGTGAAAATTTTTGATCTCATATGAACCTACAAAATTAATGCCACTTTCTGAAATATACTCAGTCTTGTTCCAGATTAATAAAACTGCTAATCAACTAATTGTCCCCCCTCTTAATTTCCTTCCCAACCACTGTACATTTACATATGCAAAATATAAAATAATTAAGTTGCAACAATTAAAACAGATCAAAACTTACACTAATGGAAAATTCATCATTCAAATTTGTTGAGTTCTTACTTTTTCATTCACTGTAACCTTTACAGGAGAATTTGCTTAATGGTTTTGCATTCCCACTCTAGCCCTCAACTTATCTTTGGAGGCACTTTCTAAAAGCGCATTATCTCTTTACTTTTTTTATTTGAAAGAAGTGTTTATTGTAATGTGCCACAAGGGTGTGAGATGATGTTTTCTAGATTTCTTTAAGAAAGTAGCATCAATAAAAGGAAAGGAAATCTGGAGAGCCCCAAAGCTTTCCTCCCCCATAGCACCATATGAATCACCAGCCATTTAGAAAACACCAAATTCAACTGAAGTGCAGCTTTCTTGGTTATATGAATGCTAATTATTTCAAGGGCTGGCAGCAATTTAATCAAGATATTGAAGTTTCATTAAAGATATTCCGATAGTCTCCTAGATAAAGCCTTTACAAAAAGGAAAAAAAATAGCAATAACTACATAATTATTCTACTGTTGCTATTTTGTTATCTCTGGGTTTTTCCCTCTGCAATATATCTCATTTTGAGAAAAATGCAACAATGAATAAAACATGCAGATTAAAATAATCTACACAACTAAACTGAGGGTGAAAGAAAGTTAATATTATATCTCAACTCTAGTTGACAGTGGCTGGCCTCAAAAGGGCCTCCTACGTCTTTAATACCTGCATAGACATTTAGGGAGTGCAGAAGTAGGTAGCCATTTTAGAGTCTGTGTGGGCATCCGAGTCCAAGAACCCTTCAATCTGCAGTACAGAATGGCTGGCCAAAATGGGTTTCCAACTATGTAATAGTCACAGTCGGAGTAATGTTGGACACAACCTCTAATTACTTTACGATCTTCTTTATTTTTTGCAGGAGTAAGGGATTGCTCAGTTTGCCAACCCCAATTTCCAGACATAGCAGTAGCCGTGATTACAGGACTTGCTAATAACTTTATGTTCAATTTATAGAGAACTCTTACTACTTATAGCAAGTCCATACAGCTTGTTACCCAAAGCAATCTGGCCCCAATTATGCCATCAGATCACCAGGGACTTGACAGACCTCCTGTTCTTGCTGCCTATCTGAAACTGCAAAACAACACAGAACAAAAACAGTCATACATGTTTGGTAGGTTACAAGTTGTGAAAGTCTGATTGATAAGGTCCTTGAACACACAGTAAAATGTTTGCTTTGGCCCATATGCCTGATTCCCTTCAAATATCTGAATGGTTTTCCGTTGTAAATAATTTTAAACGTTTTTTGGAAAAAGGAAACAAACTGTTTCAATCTTGTCTTTTAAAATAAAATTCCATATTCAGAATGTTTATATTTCCGGTTATTTGTGGATGTGAAGAATAACCTGTCTGTAAACAGTTCTCTCTTACATAATCAACGAAGGAGTGGGATGAACACCAATCCACATGCCAGTTGCACAATATGTAGGCGCCATTTTGGTTTCGATTGCTCTAAAATTTCACTGAAATAGCGGAGATCGGAATCCAGCCTTTGTCTGCGAAGTGCAACTGAGGAAAACGTAATGGATTCAAACGCTGTTTGAGCCAACTATTGAGGACATCTTCTTTGCGGGGATTTTCTCCTGTCACGTAGTCAAAGGCTACACTCTTTTAGTCTGGGAAACTGACAAGTCATTATTTTGGGAAATGAACAAGGCAGTTCATGGCTCACTCCCAATCTCACCACAACATCTGCAATCTCACCACACTCAGTAGTTTAAACAATAAATACATTGTGGGGCTTGTTTTCTAGGCATAAACTAAAGTAAACCTGGAACATGACTGTCTCTATAGTGATGACGTAGCCAGCTGGAGCACTGATAGCAATTAAACTTCTTGACCAGGCAGTAAATGTAAAAAGAATTTTCTAAGCCTGCACTTTTTATGGAAGCCCCCAAATTGCCTTCCTTATCTTCTGTTTGAAAGCACCCACATTAATGCTGTGATCTCAGCTAGGGCTAAGAGGAACTCCTTGGAGTTTGTTGGAAATGTCAGTCAACCTGGAGCCTAAAGTGAACAGTACAACCTGCAGTAGCATTGCTGGGTTTATGTTTTCATGCCCCAAAGTTTGTTTGTTTATACATACATACATACATACATACATACATACATACCCCGCCCATCTGGCTGGGTTTTCCCAGCCCCTCTGAGCAGCTTCCTAGAGAATATTATAAACACATTAAAAATGCCTTCAGATGCCTTCTAAAAGTCAGATAGTTGTTGATTTTCTTGACATCTGACGGGAGGGCGTTCCATAGGGCGGGCGCCACCACTGAGAAGGCCCTCTGCCTGGTTCCCTGTAACCTCACTTCTCGCAGTGAGGGAACTGCCAGAAGGCCCTCGGAGCTGGACTTCCGTGTCTGGGATGAATGATTGGGGTGGAGACGCTCCTTCAAGTATACTGGGCCAAGGCTGTTTAGGATCTAGACAACAAAGCTGAAGGATAAGGCTAGCCACGGTGGTTATGCTCTGCCTCTACAGCCTGCTTCTGAATATCAGGAAATCACAAAAGGGGAGAGTGCTCGTGCTCAACTCTTGCCTGATGGCTTCCCACAAACATCTGGGTAGCCACTGTGAAAACAGAATGCTGGACTAATGGCAGGCTCTTATGTCCCACATCAATGCCCCACTGCACATACCTGGAGGTTTCTTAATGCAGCAGATAAGGGTTTGTATGTGTAGTGGAGATCTACCAATACTCTGGAGTGTCCTCAAGCCAGGTAGACCCTCGCCTTGCACACAGTTTATGGCGATGACCTTTCTGAGCTTCCCGGTTCCACTGTGGAAAGCGCTCTGTTCCAACCAGAACCCACAAAATGACAATTAAAACCAACCTGAAGGTCAAGCAATACCACCACTTTTGGCAACAATTATCTGAACCAAAGCAAAAAAATAAGTTTTGAATGGGTTCATCCACTGTGAGGACATCATGCTTTAGTGGTTCCCAAATTCCCCACAGAAGTTGCCTCTAAGAAAAGCCACTAATCATTTGATCACAATCCCTTGATGTGGAAGAGGTTTGTCGCTGTTTAGTCATTTAGTCGTGTCCGACTCTTCGTGACCCCATGAACCAGAGCACGCCAAGCACTCCTGTCTTCCACTGCCTCCCGCAGTTTGGTCAGACTCATGCTGGTAGCTTCAAGAACACTGTCCAACCATCTCGTCCTCTGTCATCCCCTTCTCCTTGTGCCCTCCATCTTTCCCAACATCAGGGTCTTTTCCAGGGAGTCTTCTCTTCTCATGAGGTGGCCAAAGTATTGGAGCCTCAGCTTCACGATCTGTCCTTCCAGTGAGCACTCAGGGCTGATTTCCGTGATCAGCCTTCTTTATGGTCCAGCTCTCACTTCCATACATCACTACTGGGAAAACCATAGCTTTAACTATACGGACCTTTGTCAGCAAGGTGATGTCTCTGCTTTTTAAGATGCTGTCTAGGTTTGTCATTGCTTTTCTCCCAAGAAGCAGGGATCTTTTAATTTCGTGACTGCTCTCACCATCTGCAGTGATCATGGAGTCCAAGAATGTAAAATCTCTAACTGCCTCCATTTCTTCCCCTTCTATTTGCCAGGAGGTGATGGGCCCAGTGGCCATGATCTTCGTTTTTTTTATGTTGAGCTTCAAACCATATTTTGCACTCTCCTCTTTCACCCTCATTAAAAGGTTCTTTAACTCCTCCTCACTCTCTGCCATCAAAGTTGTGTCATCTGCATATCTGAGGTTGTTGATATTTCTTCCGGCAATCTGAATTTTGGCTTGGGATTCATCCAGTCCAGCCTTTCGCATGATGAATTCTGCATATAAGTTAAATAAGCAGGGAGACAATATACAGCCTTGTCGTACTCCTTTCCCAATTTTGAACCAATCAGTTGTTCCATATCCAGTTCTAACTGTACTTTTCTTAAAAATCCCTCTGCTTGTTTTGTTAACTACACACCACCTGTGTAGCCTGACAAGCCACCTTCTAAACTGCTGTGATTAAATGCATGGATTCTGAATCACCATTTGGAAATGCCTGCCTTCTTTAATTATCCTTTAGTTTTTTTAAAAAAAAAAAATCAAATCCCAGTGTCTGGCATCAACTCCATATGAATATCATGGATCTCCTTATTTCTCACGAACACGCCTTTTATAATTTCTACTAATTGTGTAACACATTTTTAAATGTTGGCTCATAACGACGCTTTACGTAGGTGGCTGGTAGGTAGGTGAGATTTTGTAGATGGGGGGAGAGGCAGAAACGGGCAAAGCAACTATAATACTAATGCTACCTTTGGACAGGAAACCACTTTTGACAAACACTGACATACTGTGGTACCTCGGGTTACATACGCTTCAGGTTACATACGCTCCAGGTTACAGACTCCGCTAACCCAGAAATATTACCTCGGGTTAAGAACTTTGCTTCAAGATGAGAACAGAAATCGTGTTCTGGCGGCGCGGTGGCAGCTGGAGGCCCCATTAGCTAAAGTGGTGCTTCAGGTTAAGAACTGTTTCAGGTTAAGAACGGACCTCCGGAACGAATTAAGTACTTAACCCGAGGTACCACTATACCACTCTCTTGTTGTTTACCCAGCCAATGAAGAAGCATTATCAAGAGTTCAAGAACACATTCTCCAGGAACAATAATTATTAGGGCTTGTGAGTTGGGGTGCATGAAAAGAGTGGGAGTGGTCTGAGGCCTGTGGGGGCCACATTTGTGGCCCCCCCTGTGCCTGACTCTCCCCATCCCTGTGGAAGAGGGTCCGTTCAAATTCTACTAGATTTGACTTTTACCCAGAACCATGGAAAAGTGAATTATGTGTGTCAAAGATTCTCTCTGCTAGGATGGGAAGGAAGCAACCAAAAGGTGTGTGTGCTTGCAGGAATTCTTTCAACATTCCAATTGTGCCCATGTGTTCTAGGAAATTTCCCAATTCCAGCTTCCTTATCCCAAACAAATTCCTCTGAAGTCATCTTTCCACGGTACAGGAAATCAAAGCAACATGATTCAGCTTCTGCTGTCGTTCATACGAATTTTTTATTTCCTTTTTTTAAAAAAAGAGAGAGGGGAAAAACACTCTAGCCTTCATTAGATATCGGAACCGATGAGATTTGGTTCCTCTTTATTCCCAGCCAGTCTTTGTTTGTAATAGCTCACTTGATGCCATGAGGGACATCCGTTCTCGGTAAGTCGAACGCTGCCAAGCGAAGTCTACTACTCACAGGAAAGAAAAGGCACAACACATCCAAATACCTTTGTTATCTCTCCTTTCAAAGAGCGTTAACTCATTTGTCAGGCTTCCAAAATCAAACATCCCACTGGTGCTGCCAACCACAAAATGAAGCAGATTTGGAGCTGTTAGACTCTAGAAAGCTAAAGTCTTCAGCGACAGTCACAGGGAGCTTGCCATTCTCCGATCAAGTCAGATTTTTTTTTTTTTTAAAAAAGAATATATTATTCACAGTTCCAGTCTCCCAAACTCAGCTGCAGGTGTGACTATGAGATTTGCCTAATGGGATTTTCCCAGTGTCGGGTAGCTCTAAGAATTGTTCAGATAGAGGAAAACAGGAAAAAAGACGTAAACACTTGTCCAACCACCACTCTGCAGGTCCCGGATGCTTAGTAGTAACACTGATTAATTAAGTAAAATGCAGAGCTTGAAATGTGCAACTGATTATGTTACCAACGGAACATAATCAGTACTGTTCATAATCACTTTACGTTATTAAAATCATTTTAGTAAAACTACCATGAATGATAGATCGACATGTTCTTTGTACCTGCATGCGAAGAAAAAGGAAGTTTGAATCTTTTTCTTTTTTATTTTTGTATAATTGGTTCGTTTACAAAGATTCACCATAAGCCGGGAGACGGGAGTATTATTTCAGGTCTACTGTACAACCTGCCTTTGTGAACCCCCCCCCCCCAAATGTAAGCCATAATCATCCCCAAGACTGGCATTCCTATCTTAAACACATCTACTCTGAAGTAGTCCCACTGATTGCAATCAGGGTGCCAAAGACGATGTTTACATATGTCCTTTTCCTGCATTGTTAACCTGTACAATTCCGTCCTACATTATTTTTATACACATAATGTGACTGACTTGCATGAGTATTCTTTGCACACCATGAAAAACTAATGTGTGCGGGGAGGGGGGTCATTCTCACATACGTAGTCAGTTGACTCATGTGTTTTCAGGGTACACTTACACAGATTAGACGGTGTACTTCAAAGTGCCATTGTTAGCCTCCTTCCTATTAGGGAAACACAAGCATACATATCTTTGCAGAAAGACCACAACAATAGTGCTGTCAGCAAAATGAGTAGAGTTGCCAGAATAATAATGTATTAAAATACAGTACAGTGGTACTTCTGGTTAAGTACTTAATTCGTTCCGGAGGTCCGTTCTTAACCTGAAACTGTTCTTAACCTGAAGCACCACTTTAGCTAATGGGGCCTCCTGCTGCCGCCGCACCGCCGGAGCCAGAGTTCTGTTCTTATCCTGAAGCAAAGTTCTTAACCTGAAGAACTATTTCTGGTTTAGCGGATTGTGTAACCTGAAGTGTATGTAACCTGAAGCGTATGTAACCCGAGGTACCACCGTAGCCTGTTAAACATTAAAAGCTTCCCTAAAGAGGGCTGCCTCTTCTCTTTGGCATCTGGTGGGAGGGCGTTCCAAAGGGCAGGTGCCACTATCGAGAAGGCCATCTGCCTGGTTCCCTGTAACTTGGCTTCTCGTAGTGAGGGAACCGCCAGAAGGCCCTTGGAGCTGGACCTCAGTGTCCGGGCAGAATGATGGGGGTGGAGACGCTCCTTCAGGTATAATGGACCGAGGCCATTTAGGGCTTTAAAGGTCAGCACCAACACTTTGAATTGTTCTTGGAAATGTACTACATTGTTTTTACACAGAGGTTACAATATTGGCTCGTATTTATTATTATTAGTCATTACTTATACTTTTATACTGCCTATCCAATAAAGCAATCATAAAAACCCCAACCACAGCTGCTGCCTGAGTGCTGGAAGAGAAGGCTGCTCCCTGCTACAAGGCTCGTTTCCACCTGGCCTAGGGGGCAAGGCCCACACTCACCCTGAACAGCTAAAAGGCTCCTGGGAGGCCACTGGGACATTGCTGGGACAACTCTTGGGTTGGGGCAACTGGCTAAAATGTTTTAAACGGTTCTAATTTTGGTTCCCCTCTTTCATTTTTGTCGGGTTGGTGTTGGTTAAATGTTTAGTTGGGGTTGGCGGTGACTTTCATTTGGGTCTAACTGTAAATTGTTTGTTATTATTGTTATTGGTTTTTATTGAGTTATTGCTTGTGTAAGATTTTTTTTTAAAATGTTTGATGTTTTGTTTTGTTGTGTTGTGTATGTTGTAAGCCGCCCATACAACACATTTGAAACAGTATAAAACAACAGCTAACAGTTTTGAACATGCACAAAACAAGAGGCGTAGTTTTACTGTAAGATGCAAAAGGATGAGGGATATAATTAAAAGGCCAATTCTATACATACCTTGTGGGACATCTTTGGGAGAATGAAAAGACTAGGGAGTAAGCCCTACACAAATACTGAGTGGAGTCCCTAAGATGGTTGGATGGTACCTGGTATGCCTTCTTTTGGCAACTCCTGCAGCCCAGCTAGTGCCAAATATATTGCTTTCCTTTCCTTTGGACCACATCAGCAAGGCAGAGGTAGGGGGATGAGGTCTTGTCATCTAGGCAGCCCAGGACCTCCATACACAATGGCCAGGCTTGCGCCCTGGTACTAATGCATCCAAAACAACTCTGGAGGCAACAGTTATGAGTTACCAGTCTCTGCAGGTGCTGTCATTCTCCAGCGGTTTGACTTCACCCCTGGAGGTGAAGACAGGGACGGGTGCCAACAACCATACATGCCTATTCAAAAGCCAGTCCCAGTCAGTTCTCATTGATTTCAGCAGATTGCAGTCTGATGTGTGGCATCTTGGATACTGGCAGTCTTGTAACTTGAATGACAAGATGGGAGTGGTGATGCAATCCTCAAAGTGCCTTTTCTACTACACCCCTCCAGGTGTTATAGGACTCCCACCTGCCAACAGCCTCAGCTATCACAGCCAATAGACAGGAATGATGGAATTTGTAGCCCACCTGCATCTAGAGGTCCACCCTCGCATCCCAACTATCCAGCAGGGGAGAGGGGAAGAGATGTAGCCCACTGACAAAGTGCATACTTTGAACACCACATTTCCAAGTACAATCCCTATCCCGGGTAACTCCAGGTGTGACTTCTGCCAACCGCTAATAGACTAGTCTTACCAACCTGAACCTGGTGCCCTACTTGATTTACCTCACTTGCAGATATTGTAAACGTCAAAATATTGTACATGCAGGAATTAGCATGTGGATAGCTGATGGTTAGGAATAATAAAACAACAAAAAACTATTATAAGGTTAACTGTAAGGAACGAAATGTTAATTAGAAATAAGTAGGGAAATAATGCAGCAACAAGAACCGACGCATCAAGAACGGAGTGTCAGAAACCAATTTTTGGAAATTTTGTATTAAATTTGTTTTAATGTGGCCGATTTGGTAAAAATGTGGAAAAATCAATAAAAGCGATTTAAAACAACAACAACAACCTGGTACCCTACAGCTGTTGTCATTATTAGTTTCATTTGTGGATCTAGTTCCATGTTCTGGACTGCAACTTGCATCAGAACCCAAGCAGCCTAGGATGATGGGAATTATAGTCCAAAACAACTTGGGAGGGCACCAGGTTGGGGAAGAGTGGTTTAAACAATATGGACCTATATGGACCAACGTTTGGACTGTCAAAGGTAGATTCCTATAAACAACCTTAACCAGGTGAAGGATGAAGAAATGGAAGATGAGGAGAGAAAGGGTTCAACAAATTCACCACAGTCCATGGTGGCAGGCATTGCCAGTTACTTGAAGGAAGTGAGTGGCAAGTAAACAGTTTGATGTGGCTTGACCCCAACACATTAAAGGGCAATACAAGCCAAAACAATGGGACTTTTGTTTAGATACTTCAAACAGGAGAACTCCGGTTGTTTAGATAGTTCAGTTTTCAGAATAGGAAGGCCAGGATAATAGAGGATGAGAATGAATCTGAAGTTTACACTTGGGTTTTTGTCCAGTAGGAATAACAGGGGAACAGAATAAATGTAGGATGTCCCTCTCTTGGATGGGGAAAAAAGAAATATAGGTGGAGGGGAAAGTTGGAAACAAACTGAGATTTCACTAAACTGAGTACTACACAGAGTAAAAAAAAAAAAATCTATCGCTTTCAGGATATTAGAGCTAATTTCCTCTTGTCCTTTTAGAATAGCTGAGAGAGACTTGAGGAAATGAGTCAAAATCCTGGAAGATGTTTGTACTACACTAAAAAGACAAACAACATCTGTAAAACGGTGCTCAAATGTAAAGGGAAACACTGCGTGAGATGGCACTTCTCTAGAGGAGTGAAAATGACAGCAGGAGAAGAAAAGAACCTGCCTAAAGAGGTTTCACCTTGACTTATTAATGCCTCTGCTTATAAAATGCACCTCATAAATTAATGACACAATCCTATACAGTGGTACCATTGGGTTACATATGCTTCAGGTTACATATGCTTCAGGTTACAGACTCTGCTGACCCAGAAATAGTGCTTCAGGTTAAGAACTTTGCTTCAGGATGAGAACAGAAATTGTGCTCCGGTGGCACGGCGGCAGCAGGAGGCCCCATTAGCTAAAGTGGTGCTTCAGGTTAAGAACAGTTTCCGGCTAAGAACGGACCTCCAGAACGAACTAAGTTAATGCTGACTTCAGTGGAACTTAGGTGGGCATGATATTGGAGCCTAACAGCACAATCCTAGACATGTCTACTCAGAAGTAAATCCCACTGGATTTAATGGCGCTTATGCCTAGCTAGCTGCATATAGTATTACAGCCTCAGCTTTATGTCTCATGTGTAAATCCTGACGACCTTTCAGCCCTTCTTTCCTCCAACTCTGTCTATTTCCTCAGATTATTTCTGTCCCATCAAATCCCAGGTTTATTTCTAAATATTTTGAACAGCTTCAGATTCAAAGTATACCATTAAGACCCTCTAAACACAGCTATTTTATGTGTATATAATTTTATTTTTCCAATTAATTGACAAGGCCAGAGGTTTTCAACCTTTTTGAGTCCACAGCTTTCTTGACCAGCTCCATTCTTTCTGCGGCACCCCTGTGGGGCTCAGGAGCCCAGTTATGTCACCCCTTGCCTGCAGAGCTGGCAGCCTCTTGCCCTTTTTCAAACACTTTCCCTTGTGTTGTGTCCCCTCAGACTCCTCTCCTCTTTACTTGGGAGCCACCACCGCCACCTCTGGCCTCTGAGCTGCCCCATCCCTGCCCCAAAGAGAGGTACCTCCTCACACAGGCCCACACAGGCCTGCGAAGCACCCCTAACCAGTCCCAGAGGACCTGGGGAGCTGGTAGCCAGGTCTGCTGCAACAAACAGCTGTGCAAGCCTTTGGGAGTCAGAGATGCAAAAGGGCATCAGAGGAGGGAGGGAAGGCAAGAGGGACAGAGGCCAGTGTTGCCTGTGGCACCCCTGACTATCATTCAAGGCACCCCAGGGTGCCACGGCACGCTGGTTGAAAACCCCTGGGTAAGGCTATATCATTTACAATGGTCACATCCAAAAGATAGGTCGCTGTCCCCAAAGGGTTTACAAAATCGCATCTGGCCTACGGAAAGTAATACAGAAAGGAATCGAGTACAAACAGGGGGAGAGTATATATTCAATTCAGTTATACATACTAAAAACTTGGTTTCAGTGGGGGGAATAAGAGGGGATATGAAGATGGCTTCCTTCCCTAGCATGAAGGCTAAGATGAGGATAACAGTACAGTGGTACCTTGGGTTAAGTACTAAATTCGTTCCAGAGGTCCGTTCTTAACCTGAAACTGTTCTTAACCTGAGGTACCAATTTAGTTAATGGGGCCTCCTGCTGCCACCGCACCATTTCTGTTCTCATCCTGAAGCAAAGTTCTTAACCTGAGGTACTATTTCTGGGTTAGCGGAGTCTGTAACCTGAAGCGTATGTGACCCGAGATACCACTGTACAATCCTATGCAGATCTACTAAGAAAGCCACACTCAGTTCAGAAGGACTTACTCCCAAGCACCTGTGTTGAGGGTTGCAGCCTACGACAATTCAATGGAGGTCACTTCTGAGCAGATGAGCATAAGACTGGTATATTTTATATATCCATAGTTGCTAAAGGTCTCACAAAGTAGTAAAACAGTGGTGGCCAACCTTTTTAGGCAAGTATGTGACACGTTGCGTCTAAAGTATGCAATGCAGTCAATCTAGCATATCCAACGATTCATATAGTTCCCCCAGCTACACTGCCTCTGACTCCACCTAGTGTTGGCCTCCCTGCCTTCCAGCCTCAATGGGATGGAGGAGACCCACCTAAATGGTTTCTCTCGCGCACGCAAGTTTCAGATCCTGTGAGAATCCTCCTACTGCACAACAGGACAGGGAGAACCTTCAAAAACCTGCACATGCAGGTTAGGCTATATGAAAATCCGCCTAGAAGAAACGTAAGACACTCACACCAGGTGGAACAGGCACATGTGGGTACATGATTTTATTGTGGACGAAGGCAGGCAGCCTCAAACCAAGCCACCAGCTCATCGAATAAACTGCTGGCCCTCTTGTAAGAAGGTTGCCCAACAGCACACCTCCCCATGGCTCTCATTTGCAATGAATTTTGGAGCACTCAAGGCACAACAGAAGTCTTTCCCACTTTATCTTACCTTCTACAATCTCTGCCTCTCACCCAGGGCGCTTAGGGCTGGCAGTAGTGAACCCAGCCAAAAAAATAGGGGAGAACTAGTAAGCCAAGTCAATATTTGTGGACAAAAATGATGAGTGGAGGAGGAAGGCGCTGACATTACTGGAAAAATCCCAGACAGGTGGCTGTCTGGATGCCAAGAAATATGATGCTGGTACCTACAAACTTGAAATACTTACTTCGCTTTTTCCTGACATATCAAAACTCTTGACATTGGTTTCTAGATATTTTGAAATATTTTTCCACTATTGGACAGGTAAGGGAGGAAGGGCACAATAATGCAAATATCTCCACCCCACCCAAAACACCTGCCATGCTGCCAGTTCCAAATATTGCAATATTTCTGTTTACACTGTGCTATTCAACAAAGGACTGTAATTCAGAACACCTTCCATGATCATACAGTGAGAAGAGTTGGTAAGAGAGAATAAAGGTGTCTTATGTTGCACTGTTATTTTGTCATTCTTTGCTCTGTGTGGATTATTCAATCCTCTGAACCAGTGTTTTCTTTCCCCCCATAATGTTTCATGAACTACCAGAAAACAGACTGCCTCAGGAAGGGGCAGGCGCTCCTTCCTTGGAAGTAGAAGCTGGACGGTTATCCGTCAGGGATGTTGTAACTGCAAGATTCCTGCCCTGAGCAGGAAGTTGGGCTGGATGACTTCCAAAAACTCTTGCAACTGTAAAATTCTATAATTCTAGGTCATCAAATCTGGGAGATCCTCAAAGCTCAGCATGGCATCGGGTAGGGAAAAAATAAATTGCAGTGTAGACACTGGGTGGTATATTTTTTAAAAACCAGTTCCAATAGTGCAAGGACTTTTGGCTACACCATGGAACTTCTCCTACTTCTCTTCTCCCTGTGTATCCCCACCTTCCAGCAAATCTGTTTTGGAGACGATCCCACGCCCTGGAAAAACCTTCTGTAGCAGATTTAGGGAGGGAAGTTTACAATAAACGACAACAAAATACCATACCCAACTAAAAAAATAAATAGTAAGAGGTATAAGTAGTAAGAGGTAAAATACTGTGATGTTAACATATATGAGAGAGTGCTGGAGGGGAAATAGTTAAATAGGTTGCACAGACAGGACCCAGGGAGGGTGGAGTCAGTGGGACTATAAAACCAGTTCTGGGAGGAGTTCTGAGAGGAGTTAGTTGGTAGTTGGTGGGGGGTAGTTGGTGGGATTTAGTGGGTTGGCTGGTTGGGAAAGGCAGTTGGTAAAAGAGAGACAGTTAGGGCAGTGGGTTCTTGAGTGTGGGGAGGTAGAAGAGATAGAGAGAGGAAAATAAGACTAAGAAAGTAGAGAGCAACAACGTTTGGAATGCTGTAAAAGTTTTGTTTGTGTCTGAAATAAAATACACTCTTCTTTATTAATTGAGAACTTGACTGAGACTGAAGTGATTTTACCAGGGAGGACCTGGTTGGTGGCAGCGGATTAGTGGTGTACGGGTCAATAGTCCATGAGACGACTGGGAGCTCCGTACGAACACCACAAAGACAAGCAAAAAAAATAAATGATTAAAATCTCTCTGAATTCTTTTTCAGAGTGTCACTTGCCATCTAAAAGTCAACAGGGAGGGTTCCAAGCTAACCTCTCTAGGCAGGGACATTCACAGCTGTGGTGAGAAGGCTTGCAATCCTGTACACATAGTTGAGATGATGGAGGTGTTTGCAAGAGAGGCTCCTTGTACAATCCTTGTACAGTGCATGTGGGCAGGGTTCGAAATTAGCAGAGTGCCAGGCTCATTTCGCACCTAAGGATTCTCCATTTGCCAGCACCTCCAAAAGTCTGGGTGCCATTTTTTGGGTGCCTGGCTGACACTCAAGGATTACTGAAATGTATGTTCTTTGAAGCCTTGAAGTACAGTGGTACCTCTGGATATGAACAGGATCTGTTCCGGAGCCCTGTTCGCATCCTGAAGCGAACGCAACCCGTGTCTGCGCATCTGTGGGTCGCCACTTCTGCGCATGCACGTGATGTCATTTTGACCGGCAGCGCACGCGGCGAAACCCAGAAGTAACGCGTTCCGTTACTTCCGGGTCGCCGCGGAGCACAATCCGAAAGCACTCAACCTGAAGCAACTTCTGTATACAGACAATATATGGAGTTTAACAATAAAGAGTAGAGTGTGTTGAAAACTGAAGTATGGTACCTTTATTTTTATTGTAAACACCAAATTAAACATTTATTAACTATTTCTGCCAAAAATGTGGTATTAACAATGTGTCACTTATGTGAATTGTGTATTAATTCATGCTTATCAAAATTATAAATAAAAAGGGTTGCTGTAGCCATTCTGTTTTGGCACCCACAACACAGGTCCCAGAAGCCATCTGGCTCCTAACTTTTCTATCCCAGTTTCTAACACTGCATGTGGGCAAATATACAGGAAAAGGTGATAGGAAGAATTAGGTCATATAAGGCTTTAAAGTGAAAAACTATCCATTTGAATTGGCCCAAGACACGAGATTATGGAGAGAAGAGGCTTCTATATAGCCAAGCTTGAGAAATACTATATTTCTATAATAGAATAGAATAGAATATAACATAACATAATATATAAATATTTCTATAATATGCTTGTGTATTACTGGACAACTTTCCAAAATGCAGCATGCATCTGATGAAGTGGGTCATAGCCTATGAAAGCTTATGCTGTAATAAAATCAGCCTTTAAGGTGCTACAGAAGTCTCTAGTTGTGAATCCTCATTTGCAATTCTCAACCACGTCTCATGAAGCAGGTCGGATGAAATCAAAACAGTAAGGTGGCAGCTACATTCAAAGGTTCACGGAGGTGGCATGCATGGGTTTTTCTCAACCTCATCAGCACAGCCACCCTGCCAGGATGTTAAACAGAGAGACTGCGACTTGATCAAGGTCAGCCCATGAAATTCATGACCAACTGGGAATTCAACGAGTCCGAAATGTCCATGGTTTGAGGGAGAGAGGAAGGCCACAGTACGCAACCTTCCAGTTAAGGTATAAAATGGAAGGGGGAAAAAACTGTTTGGAAAGTTTGGAAGCCCACCCAGCCAAGGCCACAAAGATGCAAAATGTGAAAAATTTGAAGAGTTGAAGGTGTTAATAGCTCAGTTTCATAGGAAGGTTAAAGTTAGGTACTGTGCCAGTTCCCCTCTATTGAAAAGCGTGAAGCAGAACAGTAAACAAAGAAACTAAACCTAATGTAAATGTCTGCGCTATGTTTGCCTAGGTAGAGATCCATTAGGGCAGTGTGTCTCCTTCTGTATCTTCATGCTTCTCCTCCATATTAATAAATTAATCCAATGTGTCACTCAGAGAAAAAACAAACAAACGTTCTCTTCTGTGAGGCTCCAGAGAACACCCAATGCCCGAATATAGTTAACAAAGAAACAGGAGGCAGAAATAATCACTCCAGCAACCTCTTGTCCTTTGCACACCAACGCTTAAGAAGGTGTGTTGACCTTCCAAAGAAGCTGTAAGGCCAACCCTGTTTTCCCAGCTTTTCCCCAAAGAAAAAAAGACACACTATCGGATCCGACAGAAATCATGAGGCACCCATCACACATGTGGGGGGGGGGACCAAGAAAAGCTCAGTTGCCTTATCTCTGGTCTAGTATTTAATCTTTGCAATAATTAAACCATTGATGTCAATAATGGAGACCATGTTTTGAGGCAGAATGTTCAGAAATGCATTAAAAATGGATGTGGTTTTCACTATTAATATGGAGGTCAACAGGTGGAAAGAGCAGGCTTACAGCAGGGTTTGTAGTTGTATAGGGGGTGGTCTGCCCGGTTTAGCTCCATTTGCCTGCTTCTGCTTTTTATCCTCCTCCTTCTTGTTGTCACCACCATGACAGAGAGGCAGCTCTGTTTCGCCCCTTAGTGGGCTGGCTGGTAGGTCTCAGGGGGCAGAACACGGAAGGAGAATTCCAACTCACTGTTTCTCTGTGTTAATGGGACAGCACTGCTGAGATGACGGATTTAAGTAGATCAGCCTTTAGCTCATTTCACCTTAAAAACCTGCTGTCTAGTGACCCTCTTGCACACAGAGACACACACAGTACTGCCATAGGCCTGGCTCACATTTTGGGAAGACTGTGCAGCAATCTGCAGATGTGAATGGCACAGCGACAGATATACACCATTCCTCTCCACAGCAGTGAATACCCACACACAGTGCGAAGTGGATATTCCAAATGGAAGGCTATGTGCACAGAAATCCAATTTGTGTGATTTCTCTTTCACACATGAACACACACACAGCTACACGTGTTGTATATGGAGACTGCAACCCACTCCTCCAACCTAGAAATATATAGAACTGGTCTGTAAACATGTAAACCGGGCCAAGACTTGCACAATATGTTGCTGCACTATGCAGCCTGCCCATGTGGTTGCAGGGACAGAATGTGCTGTAATAGGTGCAGCAGTTTGCCACCTGTATTCCTATCAAGGGATAACTGCTACTTGCTCCTGGTAAGCAGAACATAAGGATGCAAGTTTAAGGTTACAGCTTCTCAGAGATGTACTGATGCCTTCTTAAGAAGTACCCAGCTGATAACAGTAATTCTAAGCAATGTTTCAGGCAAGGAATCAAGACCAATCGCTCCCTGTTCCTGGGTTAAGAATGCCAGCAATTCTTTCTTTCTTTTTGTGAACGTTAACTGGATCACTCTATCGGATGGATTCCATCAACTTTGCTCACAACAAACCACACCTTCTTCTGCGACATGTCCTTTGCCAGGGCAGAAGAGTAGAGATGTCACTAACATACCTCGCATATTCCTGTAGAAGGCATGTACTGTACAACCTTGGGTATTAGTGTGCAACCTGATCTAATATTAAGACTTTTCTTTGTTCGCATGGCACAACTTGAGATCAGCCTGAAACAAAGCATCTATCTCAGCGTCTTTAAGATGTTGTTTCCCGGTAGTTTTGCTCAATCCAACTATTATAAAAGCCTAAAGTTCACCTAAAGTTCAGTTCTAAAGTTCATCAGTAGCCAAAGTGGTCCCCATCAGATTATGTGGACCACAAAAGTCACCATTTCTAAGTCATGCATCAGGAGGGCTACCCATAATGAATACAGTGGTACCTCAGGTTACAGACACCGCTAACCCAGAAATAGTACCTCAGGTAAAGAAATTTGCGTCAGGATGAGAACAGAAATTGTGCTCCGGTGGCGCAGCGGCAGTGGGAGGCCCTATTAGCTAAAGTGGTACTGTACCTCAGGTTAAGAACAGTTTCAGGTTAAGAACGGACCTCTAGAACGAATTAAGTTCTTAACCCGAGGTACCACTGTAGTGCTAAGCCCAACAGAAATAAATGACACATAGATGCTAAAGTGTGTGAATTTAAGCCAATGATTTCAACAGGGCTTAAGTATTGTTTCAACTTCCTCCAATTTGTGTCCCTGGCTTTGTCTTGATTCTAATTACGCAGCTGTTGCTGCCGCACCATCCTCTGAAAGATCAGAATCTGTTCTCCCCATACCACCTGCCAATTGCAATTCAATTATAGCATTTTGCAACAATACAGCAGACACTAAGCAGTTTATCAATGGCTATTAGCCACAATATCTCAACTCCACAGCCCTCTTACTGCAATCACTAACAAACATAGCTGAATGCGCAGTGTCCAAAGACCTTCAGGATATCAGATAGATAAGCCCATTCCCTCTCCTACTTCTAGATTCCACTACCACCAACCACTAGGTCCAATTCCTGGCTATTTATTTGCTTATTGCCATTGGGCGGTTCACATAATCTGGTACTCACAAGATGTATTGCACAAAAACATGAGCCCTCTTCAGTTGTACTCAGCCCTGTACTCAGGTGCAGAGAACACATGGAGGTTCTTCTGAGAAAATGGCAGCTAGCCCTAGATGCATGATTGGTGCCAGTTTGAATGGGGGGGTCCATGCACAGGAGGATACGATCTCAGATGGCCTGGCGTTCTCCTCCTTGTGGGGACAGCTCTACAAAGACATCTCCTTAAAGGCATGCCTCCTTTTCGCATTGATGCCAATCAAACGCCAGCTGTGGATATGGCCAATACGTGTACAGATATCTAGGGTGTGGGGCTAACCAGGCAGCCTCTTCACATTGTTAAGCTATCATGGTTAAAAGCCATATTCAATCACAAAGCTCTTGAAAGGCAGCGGCAGCTTTTGCCAATGTAGAATTGCCAACACTTCTGCCGCACAAATTGTGTTGTGTGCTCATTTATTTATTACGATACGCTGTCTCCCACTGTTTCACCAATGGCGCTCAAGGTGGTAAACAACAATAATGTAAATACAATGCTGGGCTTGTGCAGCAATTTGCGTTACTCCTGCTGTGTGCAGTTGCTCTTGGGATCAAGCTATTAAGATTCTGCTTCGTAAACTGCTGTTTGTGCTCGCAGTCAATGTTACATCAAATAACCAAGTGCACGTTTATGGGAGTCCACTGGCAAAAGACAGGTGAGTGGTAGCTTGGTAAAGACTGGGCAGGTGTCTTTTGCTGCCAAAAGCTGCAGCTGGTCACCAGGTATGCCTAATAAGAAACAGGTGCAGCTGCAGCTGTTTTCAAATCACGTAAGGATCTGAGGTTACCAAAGGTGCCATGCGAGCTGGTTCTTATACCTCCAAGTTAATGGTTTTAAAACTGCAATGCAAACCATGTTTTACCTAGATGGCTCCATGCAAACTGACAGAACAGAGCAGAGGGATTTGTGACAAGGTCAACGCAGAACTGCAACTGGGACCAAAGGAATAAAATTACACTGCTGGGCTCCTTAATTAGCCATTGGGGAAACCCTGAATTAGGTGTGCTGGGTTAGACCACGAAACCATCAATGTATCTGTTGCACCAACAAATGTAGACCCAACAAACCCATTTACATTAACCAAGAACAGATATAAACAGCTTTGGTTTCTCCTTCACTAGAAAAGTGCTGGACACAGCCCTCAATCTCGTGCATTATTTCACCGCTGTACGCTTTGCAACGTTCATTTCAACCGCAAAGGCACGCTGTACTGATTAGGAGATAAGTTAGCCTCAAAAACACTCGCTCCCTCATGACAGACACGATACGGAAAAACCCATCAACTTGCTTAAAAAATAATAATACAGAAGTTTCAAAAGTTGTTCGCATAGGCAGTTTTGCAGGCATTCGGGAGAACTGTATATGGTTGCTGGAGTCTCCTCTCAGTGGCAAATTCTAATATTGCACCTGCGCAGGATGCAGCTCAGACTCCTCGTGAAATGGTATTAAAAGGTGGGGTTAAAAAGGTATTTTAAGAGCAACAAAACCAGCATGTTGGAAGTCTGTAGCTGCAGCCAACATAGAGCAACTTGAGAACATTTAAGCAATTATTCCTGTGCAACCAGCACTGTAAACCACTCTATTATGCCTCTACAATTATATCCAGGGAATACTGTGACTTCTGTATGGTGTTCCTAACCCAGATCCTTACTAATCCCAGACAAGCTTTCTATCTGTCACTACTCTATACGGAAACACCCTCTCCCCCCCAAAAGGATCATCTCAGCACTTCTTTTTGTTGTTGTTGACTAACGTCCTGCTCCAAAACACATTTCAATGTTCCGTATTTCCAGTAAATAACACTCCTAAAAGATCACAATAGCAGGTCTGCAAAGTGAATGAAGGGTTGTTTCTTTACATGTGAGATTGGCACTTCACACAGTTTGTATAACAGAATAATACACCATGCATGTGGCAATCCACGGACCTTTGCTCTGTGGATGTCCAGAGCCATTCAGACATCTCAGTTGATTTCACTCACAGATTTCAGCTGCACTGAGTTTCGGGTAGGAATTAGTGGCAAGGTTTAACAACACATTTCTGCTTAGGTTTCACTGCTGTACGAATACAATTAAGCCTCTTTGAGTGGCTTCTGACATGCACCTACCAGCAACAGGTACGTCCACTGGTAGTAGGCTGAAAAACGCATGTTCACTATATAATATGTCCTTTCTATGTACCAAATGGCTCTCACTGACAGGTGCCTGCAAAGGGTGGGAATCGCCTGACAAAGTCACCTTATGAGCTTGGGGAAAAGGAATGATCCGGCAAACAACGTGGCAGCAGTTGCCACTTTAAGACTCAGTATGTTGGCTCCCCAAAGAAACAGGTCATTTTATATGCCATATGCAGGTTCCGCTCTCAGCACATGTTGTCTGACACTAAAAAAAAAAGCAGTGGCAATAGCAATTGTGTGTGACAGTCAATACACATGACCTGCGGAGACATGGCTTGGGAGTTGGGATGAGCAAGATTCTTCAGCAGTGGCTACACAACCAAGTGGTAGGGGGAATCAACACAAACTATTGCAAGTACCGGCGAGTAGGTCCACTCTACTAACCTAACATGACAAAACTTATTTCTCAATATCAAAAGATTTGTAGAAATTACAACTTGCTTTTTATGCAATAATTAAAAAAGCACCCTGCATTTTCAAAGCAACATTTTTCTATAAATGCTCCGAGTAGACCCACTGAAATCAATGGGACAAACTGGCATGATTCCAAGTCCTATGGGCTTGCTTCTGCTCTAAGGTGCACAGGATGTGACTGCGTTGTCCCCTTGATTTTGCCACATAACTTGATTTTACCTCTAGGACGGGAGTGCTCCTTGCAGAATACCCGTTTCTCCAGAGAATTTAGGACAGGACTCACTGACGCGATACACTAGGGCGGTCATTTGAATCCTACTAAAACACGTTATTTGGAAAAAGCTCCTTCGCAATCAATGAAACGCTGTGTTTTGTTTTGTTTTGTTTTGTTTTGTTACCATCCCGACCCTTCAAAATATCATAACTTTAAAGTTGCGCATTTAAGTATCGCGGCTTGCAAAATAAACCTGCAGCGCCTTTCCTGACGCTTAACGCTCCTGCGGATCGGAGCGCTGGAGCCTAAGGGAAGGCGCATCCCGTGATTGGCACGACTGCAAATACTGACCTACAACTTAAACCGGGCTCGAGATCCCTTCCCAATGGGAAGCGGGTGAAGCTGACCTCGAGCTCCAACTGCCCTTCCTCTGGGAAAAAAGAAGCCGAGCTGTTTACCCAAACGCGCGAAGCCCTCCAAGCTGGTTGCCAAACAATCCCTTCTGCCCCCCACGCCCCCAATTTCCCCACTCTCCGCCTGACCCTCAGGCGTGTGCATATTCTGTGCTCCTCGATCCCCAGATCCCCGGCACGGATCTCGAGGGAGAGGCGCGAAACCCGAGGACGCGCCTCCCACCCGGGCACCGTTTGTGCCTCTCCGCGCGCGCCCCTCGTTCGGCTGCCGTGCGCAACCGTCCTCAGGTGCCGCCGGTGGCTTCCCGGAACGCCGCCGTTAAGAAGGGATCCGACCCGCTCGCTTCCCACCTGTTGATTCGCCCAGAAGAAGAGCCAGCAAAGCGACCGCCCAGAAAGCTGGGGAGCCTTCCATGGTGCCGCAGCCCGGCGTCCGATCCTCCAAGCGCAGAGGCTCTCCAGGCTGACCGTTCGGAAGAAGGGTCCCCTGCGCGCGTAAAGACACAGAGAGAGAGAGAGAGACGCGAGCAAAGCCAGCTCCGCGCGGGGAGCCGGACTCGCGCTGCCTCTCGCCTCCTGCGGCCACGCCTCTGTCTCTCTCTCTCTCCAACAGCCCACTGGCTCCGACAGACAATATTCCCGCGACAAACTCCAGGGGCTGGCGCGGGGTGGTGAGTGGGGGGACTTGCAATGTTGAGGGCTGAAGGGAGCCTATCAGACCTAGCAAATTATCTCTCCTTTTTTTCTGGAAGCGTTCTAATGTACACAGAGGAATCCTTTCCCTTTTCAGTTGAATAAATAAATAAACCGCTTTCTCCCCTCCAAGTCTCCCAGACACTCCAAGGGAGAGGTGTTAATTAAGAAGGTAGTACTGTAGTTGTTTTATGGAAAGGGGAAGAGGCAGAGCAGAAGTAGCTCTCCAACAATGAAAGCCACCATGACTTCCCTTCAAAACTCTACAAAGAAAACATTTATTTATAACAGTTGCTGTTATGGAGTCAGCTGTTCTTTATGAGATATATTGTGCCAAAATATGAACCCTTTTCTATTGTTTAGCACCCAGGTGTGCAGAACACATGAAGTTGTGCAACTCCAGAGGGGGAAAGTCTTGATCTGCCCCAAGTTAAGCATGTCTATGTTGCATTAACTGCAATGGAAGGGCTGAAATCAGTGGACATCAAAAGGGCTTGAGTTAGGCTAAATCATGTGCATTATGAACCATTGCTATTACGTATAATATTTTTACTGACGAATAGCCAATTCACACATGCACCAAATAGGCATATCATGGCAAAATGAGGGAATGGATGCAGAGTTTGGTATGTGATATGATTTGAAGATGTTTGTGTGTATGCATGTGTGACAGCTTCAAAGTGAGGTTTAGATTGTTCCACCTTAGGAAATTAATGTGAGTAACGTTGTGAATCCGGCTCACGGTTAACTATTCTCACACCACTGCACCGCATTCTAGTTCTGCTTAGATCCAGACCCAATTTATGCTCTTTGGCTTGTGCTTGTTCTTACTATTGCTCCAATCGCTTCCAAAGAAGCAGCAAACAAGAAAAGCAGGGATGGGGAACGTGTGTCCTTCCAGGTGGAGAAGCGGAGGCCTTCCATAGCTTAGGAAAACAGCTCCTTTCAACAAACCGTAGTTACGATTAACCATAATTTGAAAGTTAGGATGTAACACTAAACTGTGATTAAGCTAAAATGGAAGCAGAAACTTACGGTACGCAGGCTGAGACCCTACCTGCCTGCGGACTGTCTTGCCAGAGTAGTGCATGCTCTAGTCATCTCCCGCTTGGACTACTGCAATGCGCTCTACGTGGGGCTACCTTTGAAGGTGACCCGGAAACTGCAATTAATCCAGAATACGGCAGCTAGACTGGTGACTGGGAGTGGCTGCCGGGACCACATAACACCGGTCCTGAGAGATCTGCATTGGCTCCCAGTACGTTTCCGAGCACAATTCAAAGTGTTGGTGCTGACCTTTAAAGCCCTAAACGGCCTTGGTCCTATATACCTGAAGGAGTGTCTCCACCCCCATCGTTCAGCCCGGACACTGAGATCCAGCGCCGAGGGCCTTCTGGCTTTATTAGAGCAGGCATTTGTCCAGAGATATCGGTGGCCCTGATAAATAATTCCATGGGGCCTAAAATATGGGGAGGCAGGAATTAACGTACACACCATGGCTCTCAGTTTTATGAATTGGCAGGAGTAGATGGGTCTCAAAAGGCTGTATCAACAATGAGAGAGCAAAGATGTATACAAAAGTCCTATCTTCATTCATAGTATAATATTCCAAAGGTAGCACATTGCTTACTGATGGAAGAATTCAAAACAACTTGCCAGAAAAAAATCCATACAAAGATTGAGAGAAAGACATATTGCTGTTCATAACAATGCAGCCACTATCAGGATAAAAGAGAATTTCTCTTCCTCCCTCTTCAAGGCCATCAGATACTTGAAAGAAATTGCCAGTGGTGAGATGTTAGTTTTGTTGCTGTCCCAAACTGCAAATCTTTTTTCAAAGGTTAACAGCCTTATCCCACATAGTCTGGCAGCATCAGATGAAAGATTTGCCGTGTATGTAGAAACTGTCTGTCTCGCCATTTCTTTGCTCGTTTTCATTTTTTGACAGGGACTCTCTTTTGTCTGGTGGATCCATCCTTCTTTGCAAAGTAAAATATTGATATATTTACATCAGATAGAGTACTTCAAAACTCATTTCACATTAGGGTCAATCTCATCATACTTTTTTTTTTAAGGGGAGGAGAAGAAGAGGGGGATTAAAAAATTACCAAAAAATAAAATAAAAGTCATGACTAGCCCATATTTTGTGGTTATTTGTCCTAGATTCTGCAGAATGGATATGACTTAATCTCTTCAGAAATAAGGAAATCATTCAAAGTTCCTCCATGAGTCCAGTTGCCTGTGGTACACACATCACGATGACACAAATATCTCCTCACAGATCTATTCATTTTGTAAGATTTTAACAAATGCATTTCACTTAATTCTATTTTTGCAAATTCAAGTCAGATGCAAAACAAGAAACAACACGCACAAATCACCATGCAAAACATGGTGTTTTGGTGATTTTGGTTATTTAGAGCAGACCAGCACCACTTATGACCAAACAAGCAAAAAAATGTAGAGTGGGGGGAAATCAACAAACCTCCTTTTCTTGCCTGGTTGGGAATGCAAAGGAAAAGGGTGGGGTTGTCAATCCCTTATAGGTCAATATATGGCTGGTGGCCCACCTGTGAGTTGTAATATGCCTAGTTTAAAGGACTGCAGATTTTTTTTTAATTTTATGGAAGGCACGCATGACCAATCAGATTTCCGGGCCTTAAGGAATTCATTGATGTGGAAAGCGCAACTGGAAACAGACACGCTTATATTGCACACCCTCCACGTGCCCCCGTTTCCCAGGAATAGTCCAGGAATTATGGAAGCCGTCCTGTCTTCTGATTTGATTCCCGGAATGTCCCTATTTCCCCCGCCAGTACCACCACCACCGAGCTTGGGGAAGACGATGAGTCAGTGCTTGTTCTGAGTGGCGGCGGCGGCGGCAGCAGCAGTTGCACTGAAGCATCCTGTTGCACTGAAGCCAGCCTCCTCCCGTGGGCAGCTTGTGGGTCTGAGGAACAGGCAGAGCATAAGCCTGCCCTGGGCAAGAGGAAAGGGGGAGAGGACCAGAGGTGTTGTTGTTTTTTAATGCTTTGCGTGCCTACATCTAACCTTGCCCCTTTCTAAAATTTATTTATTGGTGTGTGCTTTTCTTCTTGTAAATCTACCAAAGAATAAAATCGAGATTAAGGGGTGTTTTCAGGACAGTGGAGGGTGTGTGTGTGTGTCCTGTTGGTTTGTGGTAGTGGAAATGCTCTGGGTAGGGGGCCAAAAATGGTGTGTGTGTGTGTGTGTGTGTGTGTGTGTGTGTGTGAAGGAGGGTCAGTTGTGGGATGTGAGAAATGTCCCTATTTTCACCGGAGGAATGTTGGAGGGTATGATATCGGGTTGTAAGATCTCTTTCCTTAAGTTTTTTTCCATTGTGTACAGGGAAAACATCAAAATAAAGTACTATAACCAGAAAGGTGAGTGGTGGGGAGGGCACCAAAACTTGCTTGGGTGTGCAGCTCAGGCCTGTGAGAGCTGGGTGTGAGACTCATTCTTTCTTAGAGTCCCTCCTGAGGGGATTCATCTGCAGAAGTCTAAAATGAGGTACAACTCACAATATGAACCTAAAGGTAAAGGTAAAGGGACCCCTGACCATAAGGTCCAGTCATGGACGACTCTGGGGTTGCGGCGCTCATCTCGCTTTATGGGCCGAGGGAGCCGGCGTACAGCTTCCGGGTCATGTGGCCAGCATGACTAAGCTGCTTCTGGCGAACCAGAGCAGCAAACGGAAACGCCGTTTACCTTCCCGCTGGAGTGGTACCTATTTATCTACTTGCACTTGGACATGCTAGGTTGGCAGGAACAGGGACCGAGCAACGGGAGCTCACCCAGTCACGGGGATTTGAACCGCCAACCTTCTGATCTGCAAGCCCTAGGCTCTGTGGTTTATGTAGGATTCTGCTATTCTTACTTATTTAAAATATTTCTACTCCACCTTTTTTGCATCTCTGAGATACCCAAGGCTGCTAACAGTCGCTGTTGCTCTTGTCCTTCAAAATATAGTATGCCTCTACACCACTGCAAAATACAGTTCATTGGTCAGATCAGATAAGTAGAATACTAGTTGGTTGACAACTCCATCTTATATATTCCGTAACAAAATTGGTCTGGGATTGTGGATGTCTAGCTTTCAAAAGTCACTGACTCTGGGTAAATTTTGCATTCTATATTTGTATTCTATACAGTAATCTAATGAAAAAGTCTGAGGTAATGATCACATCCATTTTGGATGGAGATGCCAACTGTTCCACAACAAGACTCTGGTGTGCAAGAAGGAGCCATAATGTTACAGGATGCCTTCGTAATCAAAGAGTCGCTTATTGCATATATCAAAATGGCTCACTTATTTTAACGTTGTTTGGTTTTGCTAATTAGCTATAATGATTTGCAGTTCAAACTAATGATTTCAGGGTTCAGAGTAGATAACTATTTTTGCAGCGTGACATCCATGTTGCATGGCATTTTAAACTATCTTGAGCAGCAGCTTAAAAGCACTTCTTTTCAATAAGTGTGTCTCTAATTCCTGTGTCCAATCAAACCGGGCAGCAGTGGATTTTTCTCTCCTTTAAAAATAAAACAACATTTTGTGTGATTATGTAACCCAATACATTGCAGAAAGGTAAGACGCCATTCTGAAAAATCAGTTACTGCAAAGTTATGCCTGAGACTAGAAGCGCGCAACTCTCAGGAAATTCAGAAGTATACTTCCTTCAGCAACTGCTAAATCTATTTTCATATTTTATGTGCTTGTAAATATCAGGTGTGCAGTGGCAATGGATCAGCAGTGGGAACCATTACTTTTTTAATTTCCTGACTGTGGAGTTATTAAATGTTCAGCTTGTGTATTTCATATATACTATATTCCCCAATGGAATTTTAAAACAGCATACAAGAAGACATATCAACAATCTTTAGATTTTATGAGGACTCATTCTACGAGTTTGTTGATGGGCTGACTAAGTTACCCTACTCAGTGGTAAGGAGGAAGAAGTGAGACATCTTTTTCGAGGCAAGGAGGACAAACATCCCATAATACACTCACCTTCCCTCAAATCCACCTATTCTCTTCTCACTGACAAATATTAGCTTTCAAGCCATTATTATTATTATTATTATTATTATTATTATTATTATTATTATTATTACTACACTTATATCCTGCCCTTCTTCCCAAAGGAGGGTGGGGCAGCAAACATATAAATAAAAGTATCATTAAACACATTCTAAAACAGTTTAAAACCGTCACATTCTGTCATCCAATGATTTCACAGCCACCAGGAATTGTGGGTAGTATTCTTACTCAAATTTAGACCCATTGAAAGTCATGAACAAGACTAAGTTAGGTTCATTAAATTCAATGGGTCAACTTTGAGCAAAAGTGTTGTTGTTTTTTTAAATAGCTGATAAATGCCTGGGTAAAAAGCAATATTATTAAATTCTACCCAGAAGTCAATAAGGGGGACAACTCCATCTCATCAGAGAGGGCATTCCACCAATGGAGAACTGCCACTGAGAAGGCCTTGTCATAGGTCAACACCAACTGGGGAGTCCCCAGTGGCAGAACCACCAACAAGGCCTCACCTGCAGATCGTTAGCTTTAGCTCAGTTGGAAGATCATGAGACTCTTAAACTCAGGGTCATGGGTTCGAGCCCCGCGGTGGGCAAGAGATTCCTTCATTGCAGGGAGTTGGACTACATGACCCTCATGATCCCTTTCAACTCTTCATTTCTATGATGGTTGATACTGGAATAGGCACTCTTTTAGGTACTTGGGTCCCAAGTAATTTAGGACTTCTTATACTATGGGTAACACATTGAATAGGACCAAGTACAGTGGTACCTCGGGTTACAGACGCTTCAGGTTACAGACTCCACTAACCCAGAAATAGTACCTTGGGTTAAGAACTTTGCTTCAGGATGAGAACAGAAATTGGGCGGCGGCAGTGGGAGGCCCCATTAGCTAAAGTGGTACCTCAGGTTTAGAACAGACCTCCAGAACGAATTAAGTTCTTAACCCGAGGTAACACTGTACCTCACCAGCAGGCAGTGTGGTGCTTTGAGGAGTGGTCACAAATGGTCCCATAGGGCTGTCTCACTTACCAGCCTAGCAAGGACATTCTGCACTAGCTGCAGCTTCCGGACCATCTTCAAAGACGGCCTCACAGACAGCACATCACAGGAGTCCAAATGGACAACTGAGGACAAGCTATCCTAGTCCATAAACAGTAATAGCTGGTGAATCTGCCTAAGCTGGGCAGAAGTGTCCCTAGTCATAGAAACCATTTGAGACTCTAGTGACAAACTGGAATTGAGGAATACTCCCAGGTTTTGAACCTGCTCCTTCACAGGGAGTGCAACTCTCCCCAACCCCCACCAGAACAGGCCATACACCTAATCCCAGTCACCCATCCACAACACTTCCATCTTATCAGGATTCAACTTCAGTGTATTGTCCCCCATCCAGTTGGTCACTGCATCCAGATACCAATTTGGCGCCTTCAGAGCCTCTTCTGATTATGATGAAATGTACAGATAGAGCCGCATGGACCTCCAAATCCCCAGCTTTGTGGCGCCCCAGAGCCCCGAAGCTATGAAGCTGGACAACAATATCCTCATCCTACTTCCTGGTACTGACCCTGCAGAACCACTGTAGTACAATATGTCCAAGTCCCATCCCTTGGAGTTGCTCCATAAGGACACCATAGTCCATAATGTCAAAAGTTGCTGAGAGGTCACGGAGGACCAGCAAGGTCACACTCTCCCTGTCCCCTCCCCAATAAAGTAGGGGTAGTCCTTGCTTCCTTCCTTCCTTCCTTGTCAATGATGGTGCTATAATAACAGCCACAGTCATGATAAAAAGAGCAACTCAACTGAAAGTGAAGTTCTGAGTGAAACTCTGACACCAGAACAAGACTCTCCACTTTTCTTGGATTCTGAATAGTTTGAAATCATGCTAAGGTGTTTTAAACAATCCTAGCAACACCTAGAGTCCGGTCTTACAAAATCCATTCCAAAAGACTTTCAGGTACCATGCAAATTTGGATGCTAACATCATTGTCTCCTGCTATGTCAGAGTTTTAGGTAATGTTCCACAGACATTATTGTGCCTTGTGATCCCTGGGAAGAGATAAGAAGACCCAGCAGCTGCTACTTGATACCATCAACCCTGAGGTGCTGTTGACAATTGTTGGGAATGGTAAACAAACCCTACTGTCCTTTCAGGTGTGGCCTTTTTCTTTAGTCTTTGAAAGGGCTCTGAAAGCACTCTGAGCTTTCACAAGACATCAACACTGGATATTTCCCTTTTTCTTCCATCTGAGCTGTCTAAAGAAATTAGGTTCTTTAAGAAAGCCCAGTGCTTTTCCCCACCCTGCATAATTGTGCTCTGTTAATTTTGTTATAATGGACATGTTCCTTTGTCTGATTTGAATTTTCTTTGGTAAATACCAAACTGAGCAGTTATGGGATGTTGTTGTTTAGTCCTTTAGTCGTGTCCAACTCTTCGTGACCCCATGGACCAGAGCATGCCAGGCACTCCTGTCTTCCACTGCCTCCCACAGTTTGGTCAAACTCATGCTGGTAGCTTTGAGAACACTGTCCAACCATCTCGTCCTCTGTCGTCCCCTTCTCCTTGTGCCCTCAATCTTTCCCAACATCAGGGTCTTTTCCAGGGAGTCTTCTCTTCTCATGAGGTGGCCAAAGTATTGGAGCCTCAGCTTCACGATCTGTCCTTCCAGTGAGCACTCAGGGCTGAATTCATTAAGAAATGGGAGTTAAGGAAATGGGAATTCCTCAAGAAATGGGACTTAAGGAAATGGGATTTCCTTAAGTCATGGGATAAAAAATACAAATCCTAGCGTGGATTTGCTATGTTCTTCTTCTGAGGCCCTATTTATTTACTTCACTAGTTGCATCCCACCTTGATGGTGAACTTCATAGCAACTTTGGACCCTGGTCTCCCAGGTCTTGTTGGACCATTTTGGTCTAGGGACAGTAGCTGTGGCGGAGTAGTTAGCCGCAATGATCTGCATCTCCAAACAACGAGATGGGCTGCAAGAACTACAACTAAGTGATGGTGCCCTGACCTCACTGCTGCTCTACCCCAGCCCAGCCCCAACCAGGAAAACAGCAGCGCCACTGATGTCCACACACAAACACTGCTGCTCCAAATGGAGACACAAAAGCAAAAGGCTTGTTAGTCCCATAAACCCTCCCTTTAATGTGTGCCTGAACTGCTCACTCTGACTCTGAGATGCTAGCCAAGGGCTCTTTTAACTTTCTACCCAACAGGGCTTCATATTTCTCCTTGTCAGTGTTTGACACAGGTCAGTTTTTATCCATCAAAATATAATAATATCATTGCCAGGGCAGCATTTCTTTGCGAGCAAAATAAATATATGACTGTATTTATATATATATATATTTAATTCTAAGTAAATATTAGGCATTTGGGAGACAGAGGAGAATTATTGCTCATTTGCTTATGATCACTGTGGTAGACATTTTTTTATTCACTGAGAAAATGCTATTTTCCTTTTTAAAAATTTTCAGTCTTCAGTGCCTTTCCTGCTTCGTGCTTCTGTAAGCCGTTACAATGAATAATGATTTCATAATCATCCCCGATCCAGTCCTTTTGAGGGTTCATGTGATTCTGACTACTGAGGAAATTAAAGACTAAGAAGGAGTTTGTCAACAGAGTTGGCTTCTCTTCCTTCACCACCAGCCTGAGGAAATCTAGATCTCTTGTGAAGATTTCAGTCATATTGTCACATAGAGAGTTCTTTAATACCAAAGAGTTTTGTTTTTTCTGATCTGTCGCCACAAGCCGGAATGTCTTTTCTTGTTGTGGGAGAAAATTGATTGTAAAAGTTAGGCTTGGCGCCCATACTTACAACCCATAACTGACTGAGAGCTGATGTAGCATACCGGCTGAGAGAGAGAACTTTGAATCATGAAGTCCCCATTCAAATCCTGACACTGCCATGACGTCACTAGGCAGCCTTAAGCAAGCCACCATCTCTTGGCCTCAGTTTCTGGATTCCGGATTAATTGCAGTTTCCGGGTCACCTTCAAAGTTAGCCCCATGTAGAGCGCATTGCAGTAGTCCAAGCGGGAGATAACTAGAGCATGCACCACTCTGGTGAGACAGTCTGCGGGCAGGTAGGGTCTTAGCCTGTGTACCAGGTGGAGCTGGTAGACAGCTGCCCTGGACACGTAATTAACCTGCGCCTCTATGGACAGATGCGAGTCCAAAATGACTCCCAGGCTGCGTACCTGATCCTTCAGGGGCACAGTTACCCCATTCAGGACTAGGGAATTCCCCACACCCGCCTGCCCTCTGTCCCCCAAAAACAGTACTTCTGTCTTGTCAGGATTCAACCTCAATCTGTTAGCTGCCATCCATCCTCCAACTGCCTCCAGGCCACATCAGCATTAAACAGCAACAAACATTTCAGTCACTATAATATCAAATGCAACACCATATACAGTGGTACCTCAGGTTAAGTACTTAATTCGTTCTGGAGGTCCGTTCTTAACCTGAAGCACCACTTTAGCTAATGGGGCCTCCTGCTGCCACCACACCGCCAGAGCACGATTTCTGTTCTCATCCTGAAGCAAAGTTTTTAACCTGAGGTACTATTTCTGGGTTAGCTGAGTTTGTAACCTGAAGCGTATGTAACCCAAGGTACCACTGTACTGTACTGTACTGTACATTGAACAATTATGGTTCCTTGCTGCCTTGCAGGGTTGTTGTAAGAACTACAACTAGATAACACATATCAAGTGTGCTGGACACTTGAAAATGCTATACAAATGTTATTATTGGACATATAAGCTTAACATTCTGAGTTATTTCCATGAAATACCCTTCAAAAAATAAGTTCTTGGAAGGAAAGGCACACAGAGGAATGGCAACACATACAAACACACAGCAAATTGCTGGAGGCCATTTTAAACTGATCAGCGTAAGACAGCAAGGAAGTAAATATAAATGTCACCGAAACAATAACCCAAATTAAAAGAGCACGCATTGTGTTCTAAATCCTACAGAAAATGTGCTAAAGATTAAGTTGCATATAAATAAATAAGACAACACACATCTGAAATTGGAGATGTGTAAATCATGCCCCGGGGGGGGGGAATGGTATTATGCAGGTTTAGGCATAAATTATCTAACTAGCGGATTCTTCTACTGATGCATTTTGGAAAGCCTAAAAGGGAGATCAATTTAAGGACCACATTTTTGTCAATTTTGTTTGTTTTAAAAAAATCTGGCCTGGGGGATGCTCAGATCCGTTAAGTGAATCGATACAGTAGGATCCAAGCTTGCTTCCAGAGGGATCAGCTATCAGTTACGATAAACAGATTTTGCAAAAAAGCCCAATTTTACCCTGTTGTTTTTAACAAACATTTTGGCTGCAACTTTCATTACTTCTACACCTTTAATAATTTCTCATTGTTGCCCATTAGAATCTTAGCTTTCATCTCAAAAACATCAACAAATATTGTAAAGAGCCACTTTATGATCTCATTTATAAAAGAGATGCAGGATCTGCAACGGCACATTAAGTTGTTGCTCTAAGTTGCTTCAAGTTTAAAATAGCTTTTAACTAAACTTCCCAATAAATATCAGTGAGAGTGGTGAATCATCATACAGTTCTGACATTTTATTTATTTTTTAAATAACAGCAGACCTCTGGCCAGAGGAGACTCCATACCCTCCAACATTTCTCCGATGAAAATAGGGACATCCTATTCTATTAATTAATTTATCATCATCATCACTTATACCCCACCCATCTGACTGGCTTGCCCCAGCCACTCTGGGCAGCTTCCAACATAGTATAATAATACATTAAACATTAAAAAGCTTCCCTATACAGGGCTGTCTTCAGATGTCTTCTAAAAGTTGTATGGATACTTATTTCCTTGGCTCGCAGGTTGCATTAATCCATACTTTCCAACATTTCTCTGATGAAAACAGGGATATCGTAAGGAAAAGCAGGACATTCTGGGATCAAATCAGAAACTGGGACGGCTTCTGTAAATATGGGTCTGTCCATCAAAAATAGGGAAAATTGGGGGGGGGGGAGGTCTGAGACTCTAATATATCTCATACTCTTTCCATTCATCATATTCTGTTCTCCCAGAGAGGACATACCTTACAGATGATCTTTATATCTTCCAGCTTTGAACCAGTAAAAGAGAAATGTAGTTCCCAAAGCCACTTAAGTGAGAACAAAATAAAAAAAAATTCCTTCCAGTGGCACCTTAGAGACCACCTAAGTTTGTTATTGGTATGAGCTTTCGTGTGCCTGCATACTTCTTCAGATACACTGAAACAGAAGTCGCCAGACCCTTATATATGGTGAGGTTGATGGATTTCCATTTCATGCGGCTCAATGTGAGTGCGGTTAGCTTATGTTTCATGGGTCTTAAACTAGTTTGTTCTAGGCTCAGATAATACTCACAAAGCATCACATATCTCCAGTGCCACTACCTATGTAGTGTTTGCATGAGATTCTGATATACAGACCCCAAAGCTGGACTATAATAACACTGAGTTGGGTGAGAACAATCACCACAACAAACTTGCTCTTTTGTAAATTTGTCGACGAGTTTATACAATGAAAAGTTTAGGCTCAATGCCTGTCCAACTCCACATCCTTCTCCAGACCTTCGAAGACATTCTCCATAATCTCACACTCAAGGGACTGATGATTACTCATGGGTGTGATGCACTTTGCACAAGAGCACAAATTATTACTTCACATTTTCAGGGCTGAGCCATGCACTGCAAATATGCTCTGGCTCAAATGAAACAATTGCCTTTTTTTGTGTGTGTGTCTGTTGCTTGAAATCCTTTGCTCTTTTGATTTAGATAGAAAAAAAATTGGTTTAGATAATGAAAAGTTAACTTGTTTTTTGTCGGGATGAATACTGCATGCAACCAGAAGCAAATGTTCCTCACCTTTAAAAAAAAAAATTGTGTGTGTTGTTTAGTTTGGAGACAAAGGTGTAATCAATACACTCATTCAAAAACTTATGTCTTGTGGTGTGACTTACCGTAATTTCTGAATAAGAGGCATGGCTTACAAATCATACGTGGCACCTCTTACATGGAACCTCTTCTGCCGCCCACAGATGTGAAGAGAATAATTTGTGTTTTTTAGTGAGGAGACAAAGGCACACTATTACTACAAGATTTCAATTAATCCTTGTGCTGGCATGTCACCAAAGTGCATACTGGGAACATGTTGTATATAATATAATGTTCTTCTTGTGTCGTGATGTATTCTTCTCTGATATCACATGTGATTTGTTTACAATGGAAGGTAGACCTGGACCTCGAGCAACAGTTGGAGGCAGGAACTGCCAAAGTAGATCAGGTACTAATGTGCATCGCAAATGTGCCTTTTCTGTTTCCTCAGGAAAGTTAGCATAAAATTACGGCAACAAACAACTGAGCGTGTGCAAAGATGGCAGTTTGACTGATAAGTCAAGCTAACCTTTGCCTACTGTTCAGGTACAGGAAATACAAATCAACTTGTAATTGATCTCGGTTTGAATTATGGAACAAACTTTGTTGGACTGAAGTCATGGCTTAAGATACATTCAAGATTTGACTTAAGAGCCAACCAATTTTGAGTTTTGGTAGCACCAGTAGTCTAGTCCAGTATGCAACTAAATTAGGGGCTCATCCCCACTTCCACTTATCCTGTGCACAGGTCCAAGCAGTTTCCCACCTGTCCCACACTTTTCTAGACATGGGTCTGAGTGCGTTTGCTCCTTTCCTTGGGAAAACCCACTATTTAGTGATAAATGGGAGCAAACGTCAGTATGGAGGAAACCTGACTGATGTTGGCTCTGATTCAGCAGTGAAGATTGAGTTTCCTTGGGGGAAAGCAGTGGGGCAAGTACAAGTCTGGGGGAGCCCTAGAATAAGTGACTGGAGATGAAAAGAGAATTTTTGAAAGGGATATCTGGAAAGAAACTACATGAAAGTCCCCTAGAGTTCAAGTGGACAGGTTACCAACCATTAATAACATTTTCCCTCATCAGGCACCATGTCTTGTAACCTGATGGAAATGATTCTTTTGCTTGCTGTTGTACCTTCAAGCAGTTCCTGAGCAGTTGCAATACATAAATCCCCATATTTGTTTGGAATGTGGCTTCCTGACTAATATACCAGCAGAATAGACCAAGCATGAAGCATGACAAAAACATGATTACTTAAAATGATCATAACTTTACGTTGTGCCGTCAACTCTCCCTTCCAAAGAACGCATTAGACAAGGAGACATAGCCTAATTTTCATTATCTTTGGATGCTCAGCAGTGGATCATATGACTGAATCTTAGGCATGCCTATTTCTTTCTTTTAAAGCAGCAGTTGCTTACTAGATACAGTCCATTCCAATCCAAATCTCCAAGTGGTTTCCAAACATCATAAATCACAACTTTTAAAAAAAGTTTGATATTGTTATTGAAAAATGAAATTTAGGAAAAGGTTACTAACGAAACTAGCCTAGTGCCTTGATGGCAACATGATTCTTTATTTTCTTAGGAAAATATTCTAGTAGGTATAGACCCTAATTCAGAGTCAGACGTGACCTGTTGCCCTGAATGTCTCTGTGGTGTCTGATCTGTGATGGCCGTTTAATGCTTTGAACCCCACCATCATAGGCTCAGGTTGTATATATGTGTAAATAAACCATATATCATAAAGACACCACAGTCTCCACTGTGTTTCATTTCCAAAGGAAACGCAAACCCTGACTAAGTGCCTGGAATCTCTCACTGCTCTGAGATTGCAGTGGCATGTAACATTATTTGCTGGAATTAGAATGTGGAATTTGCATTGAAAATTAAGCTTGCACAAGAAACCATATCTGATATCTGATCCCTCCCAGAAAGGTTTTTTTGTTTTCGTTTTACCCCAAATTATTTTTCAGCAAGCCATAGAGATGTAAGATTTGCCAGCAGTCTCCTGGATGATCTGTCTTGAACCTTGAGACCTACCCACTTTGCCAGCCTACAAAGTCATGTCAAGTTTGCTAACCATACAGATCACCCGTACTTTGTGAAACAAAGAACTCTCTCAGGGATTATGTCACTGGACAGGTTGAATGTATAAATTGCAGGATCACCAGTCCCACCCTCCTCTAGTTCTCAATCTTATAATTGTAAATAATTCTTGAGTCCCAAATTTTTTTTGTGTGTGTGTGTTTTTAAAAAAATTAAGATAGTGGTGGGAGAAATCTAATGAATTTAAAGCCAACCTCATGTTATATTGGAGTCTCATTATTTTTCTGCCTTTAGGCTACCTTCTGCAATACTGAATGACTACAAAATGGAAATATAAGCATATGGGTGAAGAAAAATGTATTTCAGCAACGCATGTTATCCTGAGACCTGACAAATGATACGTGTCCTTAGGGCTCTATTTATATAATTGCAAACACTTGGGAATTATGGACATTTGCATATGAAGTAAAAGTTCATCAAAGGCCTCCTAGGAACAGATGGCCAGGCTGGATCTCCGTGGCATAATCAACCCTGGTAAAATGTAGATATAACCTATGACAGAGAAAAGCATACGCTTGCCCTTTCTTTGAATGATCTCTTTGTTGGGTTGCAAATGCAACAATTCAAATTCACAGGGTAGACTGCATCCTAGCGCTCAGATCCTCGTGCTGCATTCCCCAGAAACTTCAGTCTTGCAGCTGAGAAAGATTTCTCCCTGTGATGCAAGAGTGTTTGTCGCCGGCTGCTAACCATGAATGACAAGCTTCAACAAAATGAATAACTGATATGGAATCTTGTGGCCCTCCAGCTGGTTTTTAACATTGCCATATATCACCAGCTAAATATATCACAATGTCCGAAATAAGGATGGGCTGGTGTTAAGTTGTGGGTGAACATATCAGACGACACAGCGATTCTTCAAACAGCTCTTGTTTATTCACAGCCCAGAACAGAACAGAATTGAAGGGTTCAGCCAGCCTGCTTATATAGAGCTCCACTAGAACACAACAGTAACCATTTTCTGTAACTATCCAATCACTGAACGTCACTTTTGATCCCTTATTTGCATATGTGGACCTGAGTGAAAACTATCTACAGTATCCCCCTGCTGGCCCAGGGTGAGAACTTCAGTACATAACAGCTGGTTTCATGGTTTTTCCTGCATCGTGATTTATGCCGGTGCCTGCTCTTGTGACTTGCTGCCCTCTGCAGGAGGCAAGGGACAATTGAGTCGACAGAGTTAACAGAGGTGGCAGGAATCGAGAAGAACATTGGCTGGCTTTATGGTTTTTCCCACATTGTGATTTTTGCATAGTACACGCTTCACGCTACATTGCTAAGTCAAAACTTATGAAACCGATATCGCAATATGGACCTCAAACCAGTTTTAGACAATATATCAATATATCACCCAGTCCTAATCCGGAGGGCCCTAGGTTCTTTATGATGACCATTTATAATATGATATTGCACTAGGTTTAAAAAATAAGTAAAGCATTATGAAAGAGCAGTCACATGTTACAGGGACCAGCAATAGTGCCTCCCCTGTTCCTTGCTAGTAACACATTGCAAAAAATGTGTCTGATGTGAAATCATCCATTAATGTTTCCCTACCCACAGTTCACTTCATTGGCTCTGTTTAAAAGGAAGCTTGATTCTCAGTGGTTCCCACAAACATGGGGCCAAGGGACCAGGGGGCCAAGGACTAGCTGATTATGCCTCACCTTAGCTATTTGCCCACCCTAAATGTGTGGTGTAGTGGTTAGGGTGATGGTCTAGGAACCTAGGAGACCAGGGCTCAGATCCCCACTAGGCTATGATTCTCGCTGAGGTGATCTTAGGTCAGTCAACTCTCAGCCTAAGCTACTTAGGGTTGTTATGAGGAAAAATGTGCATACTACCCTCAGCTCTTTGGAGAAAAAGTGGGATATAAATGTAATCATCAATAAAATAATAATAAATACATTATTGGTTAGCAATATAAATTTTAAAACAGATGGTGAAATTCCATCCCCAACTCTACAATTCCATGGTTCTATGACGCCCCCTCCTCAGTAAAATAAAATAATGAAGTAAATAGTTCCACACATTATTCAAAACTGCCTCTGAATTTCTCTCACATTCTTTAGGTGCAGGTATAAAATCCTTTGCAAGCTGGATAGGAAGCTGAAGAAGGAGGTCTCATAGTCAAGGCAGATTTTTCATTCAAATTATACATGTGAGAAACTAATTTACTTACGTTTATATACCAGCGTCCTTCCATCATGGAACCCAAAGTGGCAAATGTGCAGTTTCCAGGAGACTCCCATGCAGACACTGACCAGACTCAGACCTGCTTAGCTGCAGCAAGGTGGTGGAGATGAGCGCTGCAATCCCAGAGTCGTCCGTGACTGGACCCAATGGTCAGGGGTCCCTTTAGGTAAAGGTAAAGGTACCCCTGCCCGAACGGGCCAGTCTTGACAGACTGTGGGGTTTGTGCGCCCATCTCACATTTATTGGCCGGGGGCCAGCGCTGTCCGGGGACACTTCCGGGTCACGTGGCCAGCGTGACATCGCTGCTCTGGCGAGCCAGAGCCGCACACGGAACGCCGTTTACCTTCCCGCTGGTATTTATCTACCTATTTATCTACTTGCCCCCGGGGGTGCTTTCGAACTGCTAGGTGGGCAGGCGCTGGGACCGAACAGCGGGAGCGCACCCCGCCGCGGGGATTCGAACCGCCGACCTTTCGATCGGCAAGCCCTAGGCGTTGAGGCTTTAGCCCACAGCGCCACCCGCGTCCCTCCAGGGGTCCCTTTACCTTTACCTAATTGAATCTGGCCTCCATTTTAGCTGCAGCCTCACTGGCTGAGTGGGAAAGCCATTCTCTCACAGCCTTTGTTCTCCAGCTGATAAAAGGAGAAAGCAGTGGCTATTTTGCATAATTATTCTAATAATATTGTGCATATTATAATAGTAGTAAACCGATCCTTGTTTTGCCCTTGAGATTTCAGTGTAGCATTTCCATACATAAATATTGCATGCTTATAATTAAGGTTACGTCAGATGCTTATCTGCTTAAAGTTAAAAGTAGTAAACACAAGGAAGCAGAAATATTTTCTGAAGAGGAAAAAATACACCCCAAATATATGAAACTTTGTCTTGTTTTTTTGAAGTGGTTCCTCACCATATCGGAAGAGAAACAGCGGGTATAGGAACCTGCTCTTGGCTTAGCAGGACAGGGAAAATATTTTACACTATTCTGTAACCAAGATTTGAGCCCATACCGATGTCCTGAAAGCAACAAGTCTTATTCAGAGTGCACTAGGACAATACTTTTGTCCCATTTTGTAGAAATTCTCCCCGAATGGTCAAAATGGAAAGACACTTTTTAACACTGACAAAAACAGCCCACTTTCAAATCAGGCCTTATTATGCATCTGTTGAACAATATTGCAAATTTCTTCCTCTCCAGATAATTTTATATCACACGTTGCGCTTTTGTTTTAAGACACAAGAGACACAACAATAGTACGGTTGGTAAGGCTGCCTTGAGATTATTTAGCATGAAAGAATATTTGCATAAGTCAGGTAGGGCTTAATGACAACAGGATCCTGCTGGATATTGGTAGCTGGCAATACCGGCTATGCAAATATACCCAGATCCTGTCAACAGATGAATAAAGGCCAGTAACGGGCAATCTTTGTTTAATCTGTTCTTTCTCACACAGTTTCTATTAAGATGTCAGCCTGTGGCATTCTGCTCCAAAATAAATAGGTCGTGTTTGTCTGTTGCATTTCAGTGATATGCACCAGCTACTTGAAGAGGGTATGTTAAAATTGCTATTCATGCTGAGCTTCGTTACTGAGTAGGGTGGAAACCTTGTATTCCAAATGGGAAACTCAAAAGAATAGTCTACACCCTCCCCAACTATAGGATACATTGATTCCTGAAGCATATGCAGGTAGGATGGACACTTAGCATATCACCCCCAAAAAGAGGACACAGATCTGCATAAAATGTGCTGATTTGTATGGATAGCTAAACAATTACCATACCAAATCATTATGGAACTAATTGTTGTTGTTGTTGTTTAGTCATTTAGTCGTGTCTGACTCTTCATGATCAGAGCACGCCAGGCACTTCTGTCTTCCACTGCCTCCTGCAGTTTGGTCAAACTCATGCTGGTACCTTCGAGAACACTGTCCAACCATCTCGTCCTCTGTCATCCCCTTCTCCTTGTTTCCCAACATCAGGGTCTTTTCCAGGGAGTCTTTTCTTCTCATGAGGGGGCCAAAATATTGGAGCCTCAGCTTCAGGATCTGTCCTTCCAGTGAGCACTCAGGGCTGATTTCCTTCAGAATGGATAGGTTTGATCTTCTTGCAGTCCATGGGACTCTCAAGAGTTTCCTCCAGCACCATAAGTCAAAAGCATCAATTCTTCAGCGATCCGCCTTCTTTGTGGTCCAGCTCTCACTTCCATACATCACTACTGGGAAAACCATAGCTTTAACTATATGGACCTTTGTTGACAAGGTGATGTCTCTAATTGTTAATGGAACTAATTATTATACTTAAAACAGAAATACAATACATGGGGGGAACGCTGTAATCAGGTGACCTGTGTGCCTAAGTCTGCTGTCCAAATCCTAACTGCTGATGGCCAACCTCAAGACCTCCTAGGGGCAGCCCAAGGCACCTCAGCACCTGCTACCCCATGATGGGCGTACAAACTCCACAAGGAGTTTCTCCTGCAGGGTGGGAGTGGGATCCTTTCCAGACCCCCCTCCAGACCACCAGTGAAGTTTTGCACTGGTTCCTCCCTCCAGTAGAAGCTGATGCTAAGCCCCACCTGTCGTCATCTCATGGTGAGCAACAACGAGTGAGCTCAGTGGAGTGGGAGGCCAGCCAACCAACTGGTGTACTTGCCTGTAGGCAGAGTCCGTATCCAAAGTCAGGTCCAGCCATAGGGTTAGGAGAGCAGCAATTCACATGGCTAGGGGTCAGCGAATCTGGTGATCAAAGGTCAAGAGGAGCAAGAAGAAGCAAGGTCAGGCCAGGAACGGCAAGCGTTGTTTCCAGCATCTGACTGCTGCTGAGAACTCTGTTTAAGAAGGCTTCTCATCTTTTTTTTATTTTAATGATATTTATTAAAGTTTCAAAGAAAAGAATTACATGAATTTTAAAAAAGAAGAAAAACAAAAACAAAAATAAAAATAGAAGAAAAAATACAAAATACAAAAAGATAAAAAAACACTTAAGAAAAAATACATCAGTCTTTCCATACCTTACATTCATTTCCTTGTTTCCCTGACCTCCTCACGCCTCCCTTTTTTGTATTTCAATTCAGTTAGTTAATTCAGCAATTTCTTTCCCTCTTTGTTTTTATCTTAGTCCTTTAACATAATATATTATAACTTTGGATTCTCATCTGTTTACAATCCATTTTTACATACACCTTTATAACATTGCTGCTTAAACCACTTAACTTCATTCTGACATCATTCTAACATTCATTAATTTTGCAAGAAGGCTTCTCATCAGCTCCTTCTCCTCCGTGTCCTTGAAGAGACAGATCAGCTGCAGGTAGACTCACTCCTCCTTCTCCACCTTTAGGCTGCTGTTCAGCAGGAAAAGCCCGTGGCGTCACCATACCACTGGATGGTGGAACACCTCCCCTCTTGCCAACTCGGCAGGAGCGGAGGCATTTTGTGGAGTTGGAGGCTGAGGAGACCAGTGGCAGAGCTGGGTGGTGGAACTGGTGTGCCACCCCTTGGGAGGTGCTTCCTGAGGTGACCACCTCACCCAACTTCATGGGTGTGCCAGCTCTGAGGCCTCTACTCTCCCTTCTTCTGGTTCTTTATCTTTCAAGTGGACTTGGACTGGTCTCCTTCAAAGAGAGGACTGTTGTCTTGTACAGTAAGCATTTGGCGATCGTATATGGAGGACATTGACTACCCTGGAAGGAGATTCTTACTAGTGTACTTCAACATTTCTCTGGTGAAAATAGGGACGTCCCGTTCCATAATTATAATTTTACTATTTATACCCCACCCATCTTACTGGGTTGCCCCAGCCGCTCTGGGCAGCTTGCAGCATATATGAAAACATTTTTAAAACTGCCCTATGCAGGATTGCCTTCAGACAGCTTGGAGGATGGATAATTCCATACCCTCCAACATTTCTCCAATGAAAATAGGGACATCCTAAGGAAAAGCAGACATTCCGGGATCAAATCAGAAACCGGGATGGCTTTTCTCAATTAAGGAGGGCCTTGGAAAATAGGGACACTTAGAGGGTATGCTACAATTTAATCCATTAATTCACAAATCCAGCCCCGTGGAGAAAATTAGCAGAGCAACAGGCTTAACACTCACAACTGAGAAGAACAAATGAGAAATGCAAAACACAAGAAGCATAAAGCGGGGGAGGCTGTGTTGTTGAAGAGTGTAGACTGGAAATACCTGTGGCTAAAGCAGGATTTGGTAGGCCTTTCCGTAAGAATAGTCAAGTAAATAGTATTCCAAATAGTATTAGTATAATTCTTAAAAAAAATTACTACTATTACCCTTTGTATACTGTGTTAATTTTATGATGTTAGCCGCCTTGAGGCCAGCTCCGGCTGGGGAGGGCAGAGAACAAATAAAAAAATATTTCATTTGTTGTTGTTGTTTTCCTTATTCCCTGAAATTAACGGATTCCCAAACTACTTTCTATTTTTCACTGGCTAGCTTGTTTAAACTGTAGGATGCTCCAACGGCATATATATTTTCAGACAGGCCCTTAGTCTCCTGGTTGTATATTTTGCTGTCACAGGTACTGTAGCAGCATACAAGCAAAACAACCAATTTTTCAGTTTGCTGTTAGTTATAATCAAAATATTTCTCAACTGCAACACAAGATAAGAGGCTGGCAGTTATTAATTACAGAGGCATATTAAAAATTACAGAACGGGCGGGTTTAGCTTAACTGCCTTGCTATACAGCACTTCACAATAAACACCAGCACAGTTGAGAGAACATTGTGTTTTCAATTAATGGCAGGACATGCTGCAGATGAGTGCTGCTGTCTAGGCTGGGGGTGCCCACTGTTCTCCAGACACTGGTTTTGGAGGGTCATAAATACACTTGCCACACAACTGGCCTCTTAGTCTTTTTGGACTGGGGAAGTGTGTAGAAAATCCATAGAGTAATATGTGGAAATGTGTACTATGTCTTGGATATTAAGATAAATACCTTTTTCAGGGATCATAGGCAGATGCAAGGATGAGAGTACTTCCTTTAGTTAATTGTTCTTAGGACCCAAGCCTATGTCTCGGCCTTACATTTTGACAGATTACTTTTCTTTTTGTGTCTATTGATTAAAATTCGGCAGTCACTCATTGCTGGGATAAAATAGCCGGAAAACTTGATAATCTCCGATCCAGACAATATTGGTCTTTTCCAAGTGAAGAAGGTCAATTCATCAGTGAAATAAATAGGGAAAATAAGCTAAATGTGCACAGTTTCTGGTCTTACACGATGTTGCCTCCTCCCCTCCATTTTTCTGGGTTGTAAGAAGTTTTCAGAGGCAGTCATGAAAGGGATCCATGTCCTTGCGAGGAGACCCCATTGGAAAGTGTATGTTCTATAATATATGGCTAATTACAAATATAAAGGTTAGCGGGAAGGAACTTGGAGAGGTAGTGCTGGCCTTTATTTTATAGACATATTTTCAGCATGTACATGCTGCTCAGTTTTCTCCGGAGCGCTTGTGAGCAATAGGAATACAATTTTAAAATACCATTTTTAAAAAATTAAATAAATCACAGAATAATACAAACAGCATTCAAATTCCAGCAGACAGATTCACCAGAAAATTTTCCATGCCAAAGAGCAAGCTGTTCCAATCTGTGGGTTGCAATGTTCGCAGGTCTCCATGTGGCACTGGAAAGACTACCAAGGTGCCAGGAGAACCTCTCTGGGGATGGATTTCCATAATTTAGGGTGCCACCACCAAGAAGGCCCTTTGCCTAGAAGCTATGTGTCACATGTCACTTGGCGGTTATAGGAGACAGTGGGGCTATGTTGCTTTGTCATGATGCTGCTGCTTACTGAGAGGCCAGGCAGGGGAGGAGGACTGCAGCGGGGGCATTGTGGCAGAGACAACCCAGTGATCCTGCTGCTGTGACCATGCTGCAACCACACCATGCTGAGCCCCACTGCCTTGCCCCCCTCCCCTCTTGCTAAATGGTGTTTGGAAGGCTAAAGAGTGGTGCAGCCCCATGCATGTACCAGCTGCTACTGCTTGGAGGTCTTAGTCTCTCTTTTATTGTGGTAGCCCTTTTTTCAAATCCTTTATTATTTTATTCACATAATATACATTCTTTACAACAAACAACTACAAAATAAACAGACAATTCCAAAATAAAATCATATGTAACAAAACCATGTTTTCATTTACACTGATCTCCCCTCCAATACCTTTACTTCATATTTCTTGCTGCTTTCTGCTTTCCTTATAGGAACTTTATAAAAATTTAAATCTCTTAAATCCTATACCAATCTTTAACAATTTCAATTAATCCCTTCACCTCCCTCCCCCACAGCCCAGTACTTCCCTCCACCCCTGTGTGATCTTCTTTACCTACTATTATTTTTGTTATTGTTGTGTTATTCACTTTATTTGTTATTCCATCCTTAATATATTATATTAATATAATAATTATATATATATATATATATATATATATATATATATATATGTATTATTCTTATTTTATTATCACAGCACTGCACCTCTTGCTAGTCAACTATAAAAGCTCCTGTTAGATGTCACTGTCTTTCTCCCTTAACCTCATGTTCCTTGCCACATGCACATACCCAGGTGGAAGCTGGGAGTGACTTGCATTTTTGGCTCAAGAGACCCAACAGCTTGTTAAGCAAGCACCTTCACCTACCTCACTTTGCAAAATGTGGAGAGGAGTTCGCCCCTTTGCTCTGCACAACAAGGACTGTATATCCTATAACAGTGTGAATGCAGAGAGACACCAGGTACAGGAAACTGATCTTTATGTAGGTCGGTAAACTGGTTCAGTAGCCCACTACTATGGAGTAGTTTAAGATGCAGTAGAACAAGGAGTAATTCATGCCACAGGAACTGTGTGTGCCTCAGGTATCCTATCTGTCCTACCTCCTCTGTTGGTACAAGGTACAAAAACTTTGGACTGAAGGATGGTGCTCTTAAGGAAGTATCAAAACTTGGGGTACCCTATTTGAAAGGTTTCCCAACTTTGTCAGGATCTGCTGCTTCAAAACCAGTCAGGTTCAAGAGAGAGTGCCAAGTTAAAGAAGCAAAACATTGGTTAATAAGCCTGATCATTTTATTTGCTGCAACAAAGTTTCTACTCCCAAGCAAAGCAAAGAAGAAGCACCCAGAACATCTACTTTTAAAAGTTCCTAAAAGGTGGCGCCGCGATGGGGTGAGCTCCCGGTGCTCAGTCCCAGCTCCTGCCAACCTAGCAGTTCAAAAGCACGTCAAAGTGCAAGTAGATAAATAGGTACTGCTCCGGCGGGAAGGTAAATGGCATTTCTGGTTCGCTGCTCTGGTTCACCAGAAGCGGCTTAGTCATGCTGGCCACATGATCCAGAAGCTGTAAGCCGGCTCCCTCGGCCAATAAAGCAAGATCAGCGCCGCAACCCCAGAGTGGTTTGCGACTGGACCTAATGGTCAGGGGTCCCTTTACCTTTACCTTAAAGTTTCCCATAATGCATTTTAAAAAGCATCATCAACATGTCGGAAAATATGTCTGGAAAGAAGTGTGGTGACAAGCATAAATGTGAGTCCCAGACGCACCTCTGTCACTCAAGGCAGCGATTATATACAGTATCTGTTTTTTCACCTTATAAAGAAAGTATTTACATTCCCCTTTATTATCTTGAATCAGTTGGCTCTATCTCTTCTTGCTGTGCCTGGTGAATTGCATACACTATCTTGTGAGTATGATGGGCTTCTGTCTGGCCCTTTCTAATAATAATAATAATAATAATAATAATAATAATAATAATAATAATAATAATTTATTATTTATACCCCGCCCATCTGGCTGGGCCTCCCCAGCCACTCTGGGCGGCTTCCATAAAAACCAAAAATACAGTAAAATATCACACGTTAAAAACTTCCCTGAACAGGGCTGCCTTAAGATGTCTCCTGAATGTCAGGTAGTTGTTTATCGCTTTGACATCTGCTGGAAGGGTGTTCCACAGGGCGGGCGCCACTACCGAGAAAGCCCTCTGCCTGGTTCCCTGTAGCTTTGCTTCTCGCAATGAGGGAACCGCCAGAAGGCCCTCGGCGCTGGACCTCAGCGTCCGGGCAGACTGATGGGGGTGGAGACGCTCCTTCAGGTATACTGGACCGAGGCCGTTTAGGGCTTTAAAGGTCAGCACCAACACTTTGAATTGTGCTCGGAAACGTACTGGGAGCCAATGCAGGTCTTTCAAGACCGGTGTTATATGGTCTCGGCGGCCGCTCCCAGTCACCAGTCTAGCTGCCGCATTCTGGATTAGTTGTAGTTTCCGAGTCACCTTCAAAGGTAGCCCCACGTAGAGTGCATTGCAGTAGTCCAAGCGGGAGATAACCAGAGCATGCACCACTCTGGCGAGACAGTCCACAGGCAGATAGGGTCTCAGCCTACGTACCAGATGGAGCTGGTAAACAGCTGCCCTGGACACAGATTTGACCTGTGCCTCCATGGACAGCTGTGAGTCCAAAATGACTCCCAATGTATGATATTGCCCAATCTGCCAGTCAGAAGGGGAATCCTGAGTCTATGCTGTCACATCTCGAGGATGATGGCTGACCCTAACTCAACCACATGGCTACTCAGGTCTTCTCCCCTCCATCAACAACTTTATTACCTTTGGAACTAAATAAAACCATTTATTTTGCTATTTGGGTTGAATTTCTGGGTTTCAGAAAATGGGGTTCCCTTGCCTTATTCTGGTAAGATGGGTTTCTGATGCTCAGGTCCTGAGTGTTGTTGCTTAGGTAACCAAAACGGCACAACTCACAAATGGCAGGTATTACCAGGCTCCAAGTTTTGCAAAAGTACAAAGAAATATAGGGAAATGACCATGGAGCATAGAGTTGGGAGAATGAATGAAAGGAGACGGCTAGAATCTTGAACAGCAATCTACACTGCAGTGTTTTGTTGGATCTCACACCTGTAGATGCCCAAATGCTACCTTTTTGCATTTGAGCCCAATAACAGCAATTTTCAATATCCAGCACCTTTTCGGCATTGCTTTCCAAATATTTATAGTGCTGCGCTTCACTGCTTAACAAAGGGAACATTCCTAGTTTCTGCTGCGGGGAAGAGATGTCAGGACAGGGTGGGGGCAAGATTCATGTCAACAAATTTGTCAGTGTGTCTGGCTGTGAACCAGAAGGCTGGCTGTGGCAGTATTCTTGCATCGCAGGCGGTTGGACTAGAACTGTAGAATTCTACAGTTCTATGATTCTATGATCAAAGGCCAGTTCAAAGGAAACACTGTTTTTAAAAGTAATGGGCCGGATCCAGGCAAAGGCTACAGTGCTAACCATGGCCAACTGTTCTGGTTGATTTCTGCAGAACCTATGTGCACCTTTGTCTAGATACAACCTAAAGTACTTTAAGAGCATCTGCTGTGGTTACAGATAGAGTTTGCTTACAAACTTCCTTTGTTTTTTTCCCTTGCGTGAGTCTGGCTTATATTTATGGGCAGCCTTGTAGGTTCTCACTTCGCTTAAACAGACGGAGGAAACGAGGAAGTTTAAAAGCATTCATTGTCCACTTGCCCTTGTGACATTATTGGTTGCCAAAGGGCCTGGGAGGATTAAAGTGAAGCATTTATGCCCACCGAGTCTTTCAAATGCTCTTTCGCGTTTTATGTCTCCAATGCCGGAGTCAGAGGCATCAACCATTTTATAAGGATAAAAGGAAGCGGATTCAAAAACACTAAACATGAGGGGGGAAACCGCTAATTATTTAACTTTAGAATGGGGTTAGAGTATTAGGATGGAAAATCATAAGATGAAAAATCACACACACAATCAAGATTGCTTGGTACCAAGTGAAGGCCCTGTGTCCCTCAACATACCTTTGGGATGTCCTATAAAAAAAACAAAGACTATGCTACCCATTTGAACACTTTTAACATGACTAGAGTAAGTCTGCAGCCAAATTCCTTGAGCTTGGATACTCAGTAAATCCTCTTTCAAGTCCACCCCACTATTTTTAAACTAGGGTACATTAAGATGGCCCAGAAGTTAAACTGGAGAGAAGGTTCCCTGGCTTTCCATCTTTTCTATTAGCATACAACTCAGCGGGTGGCACTGTGCCCTAAACCACTGAGCCTCTTGGGTTTGCCTATCAGAGGGTCAGCGGTTCAAATCCCTGTGATGGGGTGAGCTCCCGTTGCTTGGTCCCAACTCCTGCCAAGCTAGCAGTTCGAAAGCACGCCAGTGCAAATAGATAAATAGGTACTGCTGTGGCAGGAAAGTAAATGGCGTTTCTGTGCACTCTGGTTTCCGTCAAGGTGTCCCGTTGCACAGAAGCGGTTTAGTCATGCTGGCCAAATGACCCAGGAAGCTGTCTGTGGACAAACACCTGCTCCCTCAGCCTGAAAGTGAGATGAGTTCCACAACCCCATAGTCGCCTTTGCCTAGACTTAACCGTCCAGGGGTCCTTTACCTTTTTACCTTACAACTCTGCAAAACACTGATTTACTTTGTTGTGAAATAGTTTAGCCTAGAACCACCACTAGATAACAGTGAGGTCTCCGTGCAAACATCTAGCCTTGCTTTATTGTAATTATATAGGCCAAGTCTGAACCCAGGTATTTTGTTGCCAAAGGCATGTTAACGTTCCGTCTCCCAATCTTGTGTTATATCTCATGATGAGCAGCATAACAATAGCACATTCAACAATAAAGAGTTGACTGGGATACAATTTCTTATTTTCATTTTCAATCACATACCCACACTACTCACTTTACAACAGTGGCTCATCCCCAGTGTCTGCTGAGGATTGGAAAGCTCTCAATCCTCTCCTAGGGAATGCGGGGGATATATCAATCCAGCTCTCTCTCTCTCTCTGACATTTTCCTTGGAAGCAAAGTAAGCATAGGGTTAGAGTGGTCACTTGCATGTTATTAAAGAAGAGGGTATGCAAAAGATTCGCATATATTTATTCCTATGCGCAAATGCAAGTGGAGGAGGAGTTGCTCGAATTTTCATGTTGATAGTCAGATGAGACCATCCCTCTGAGCCTCCTGAACTTTTTCTACAGAAGGAGACCCTCATGCATGTTAAAAGTGTTGCCAACTTTTCAATTGCCCTCTGCTCCTCTGCCTGTACATGCCCTGCAGGTTTTAGCAGGAAATCAGAGTTGTTTCCATGAGAGAGCCAGTGTGGTGTAGTGCTTAAGAGCAGTGGACTTGTAATCTGGTAAACCGGGTTCGCGTCCCCGCTATTCCACATGTGGGCTAGTCACATTTCTCTGAAGTGTCTCAGCCTCACTCACCTCACAGAGTGTTTGTTGTGAGGGAGGGAGGGAAAGGAGATTGTTAGCTGCTTTGAGACTCCTTAAAGGTAAAGGTAAAGGGACCCCTGACCATTAGGTCCAGTTGTGGTCGACTCTGGGGTTGCGGTGCTCATCTTGGTTTATTGGCCAAGGGAGCCGGCGTACAGTTTCTGAGTCATGTGGCCAGCATGACTAAGCCGCTTCTGGCGAACCAGAGCAGTGAACCAGAAATGCCATTTACCTTCCCGCCGGAGCGGTACCTATTGATTTACTTGCACTTTGACGGGCTTTCGAACTGCTAGGTTGGCAGGAGCAGGGACCGAGCAACGGGAGCTCACCCCGTCGTGGGGATTCGAACTGCCGCCATAGGCTCTGAGGTTTTAACCCACAGCGCCACCCGTGTAGGGTAGTGATAAAGCGGGATATCAAATCCAAACTCCTCCTCCTCCCCTCCTCCTCCTCCTCCTCCCCTTCTTCTTCTTCTTCTTCTTCTTCTTCTTCTTCTTCTTCTTCATGGAGGGGAAGAGAGAGAAGATATCCTCTCCCAGCTGATTTCTGTAAACTGACAAGACAGGACAAGAACAACCATTATTATAGTCATGATGAAAACTGGGTTCCAAAGAGACAAAATTGAACCTTCCTCCAAGAGACCAGGGTCCTGCCACTGCCTTGAATTGCCTTGGAGCTGCTGCTGTTTCTGCCCAAACTTTGCTGGACAGAGGAGGAGGAGTAAGACATAGGCTATAGCAGCTGATGAACAGTTAACGGCTGCAGGTAGTGGAGCTTTATCACCTTTTCCTTTGTTAAGGGTGCTGGGAATTATAGCTCTGTGAGGGGTAAACTACAGTTCTTGGGGTTCTTTGAGGGATGTGCTTGAAATGTACGATGTGTACACAGCCATTGTCTGGGAACCTGCCTCACACCAGAGCAGAAATGGCAGGCAAGAGCCACGCAACACACACACACACACACCCTGTAAGGATTTGAGGCAATAACTTTATTGATTCTTTCTTAAACACATACAGAAAACTCCAGACTGCCGACGAAAGAAGAGTGGCAAATGAAATTAATGGACTATGCAGAATTAGACAAACTGACAGGAAGGAATCAAAACCTGTGGGATCAGAGATTCTTAGAGTACTGGAGTAAATACCGTATTTTTTGCACCACAACACTCACTTTTTTCCTCCTAGAAAGTAAGGGGAAATGTCTTTGCGTGTTATGGAGGAAATGCCTACGGGTGGCATGCCTACGGATTTTCCTCCTCTAAAAACTACGTGCGTGTTATGGTCAGGTGCGTGTTATAGAGCGAAAAATACGGTATTTGAACTATGTGAAAAGCAATCGTAATAAACAGATTACTGCAAGAAGTTTTGTAAGGAGGGAGGACTATGCAAAATATTGCAAGGAAGACTATGAAGAGAATTATTAGTTAAGGACAATTAAAAGTAATAGAGAAATTAAGAAATGCAGATTAAGTGATAAAGAATGGAAAATCTTCAGAGGTGGTTGACGGAAGTCTAAAATATTGTATAAGATAAGAATGTATGCTAAATGATTGTTGGAAATGATATGTTGGAAATTATATATATATAGGCTTGCGGACACCTTCCCGAAGCACGGGGCGTCCTCCGGAGGGCACCCCATGCTTCGGGCTGCAGGCTGCTGCTCGCAAGGCTTGCGGATAGCTTCCTGAAGCCTGGAGAGCGAGAGGGGTCGGTGCGCACGGACCCCTCTCGCTCTCCAGGCTTCAGCGAAAGCCTGCATTCGCCCCATAGGACGCACACACATTTCCCCTTCATTCTTAGAGGGGAAAAAATGCGTCCTATAGGGCGAAAAATATGAAACTCCAGACTGCTCCCAGAGACAACTAACGTCGAGTGCCCCCTTGTGACCGAACCATAGATCCCTCTCCCTGGCCTCACTGGGGCACCAAGCACCATCCAATATGGGACAACTCTGTTTGGAAAACCACATGTATGTGCTCCACATGAACACAAAGACTTACTTTCAAGGGAGATAATTATTTCTTATCGTTAAGAAAGGGGGCCTCTGTCGAAGAAACGGCATAAAAATAGATATTCATGTCCTATCAGTGCAAGATAACGTATTTTCTTGCCGATCACAGTTGTATTACGTGGCCAGCCAGTAAACGATATAATGCAGACAATGTCTGTTCTTAGTTGAAGAGATACGGATGGTGCTGTGGTTAATTCATTATCTAGTTCAGTAGTATAACAGCAAGTGGGTTTGCCATGGTAACTTACACTGAAAGGTTCTGATCTGCCTGTGGTTTAAAAACACCCAACAAAAACCAACCCCATGACATATATATTTTTTTATAAAAAAATGTAATCAAGAAGTATGACACATAATTATTTAGCTAAAGGGGTTTTTTGCCGTTGCCTTTGTAAAATCAGTTTAAATACAACTGGAAACTTTATTATGAGTTGATAGTGAACTGAAGCTGTGTCAATCTGCTGTTAGCTTGCAGCGCCTGGACTGAAAGCATCTGGAGGAGGGGTGGCGAACCATAGACCCAGAGGCCAAATGTATCCCTCAGAGCCTCTCTTAGGCTTCTCCCAAGGCGCCCCCTCCCCTGCTGGACCTAGCGTTGCTGTTATGTACTGAAGTTCTCACCCCGGGCCAACAGGGGATACTGTAGATAGTTTTTCACTCAGGTCCGCATATGCAAATAAGGGATCGAAAGTGACGTTCAGTGATTGGATAGTTACAGAAAATGGTTACTGTTGTGTTGTAGTGGAGCTCTATATAAGCAGGCTGGCTGAACCCTTCAGTTCAGTTCTGTTCTGGCCTGTGAATAAACAAGAGCTGTTTGAAGAATCGCTGTGTCATCTGATATGTTCACCCACAACTTAACAGTTGCCACATTTGTTCTGGCAAAATACTGGACAGGGCGGGGCGGGGCAGTTGGTGGGAGATCTCCCCCCCCCCGGTGCCAAAGTGACTTCAAAGCAAACCATTACAGTCCATGGCAGCCTAATAGGATGGCCCCTCTGGAATTTTCCACAGACACAAACACACACACACACATACACACAATACTACAACTAATAATAGTTTTATTATTTGTACCCCACCCATCTGACTGATTTGCATTAATTTGTGGATCTCTCTGTGCTTGGCTGTCCAGAACTTAAATACATTACCTTCCGCACACCCTTTCAAACACATTCATTTGGAGAGGACCCCCAACTTGGCAGGGTGGGGGAGATAGAGAAGACCTGAAATACAGGACAAAACTGTTTCAGTACAGGGCATAGCAATTTACATTGAAATACAGGACAATCCTGTATTATACAGGACAGGTGGCAACCCTAATTGCACCATTTTTTCCAGGCCACACTGCTCACCAGCCATGTTTTGTACCTGTCTTGAGTGCTTTGGCCTGCCTGGGATATGTCTTAGACTCTTTTAATAATGACTTTTGCTTGCCTGGATGGAGACTGGAGACGACTTGCAGCCATTTCTGATACAGTGGTGCCTCGCAAGACGAAATTAATCTGTTCCGCGAGTCTCTTCGTCTAGCGGCTTTTTCGTCTTGCGAAGCAACCCTATTAGCGGCTTAGCGGCTTAGCGCTATTAGCAGTTTAGCAGCTATTAAAGGCTTAGCGGCTATTAAAGGCTTAGCGGATTAGCGGCTAAAAGGCTATTAGCGGCTTAGCGGCTTAGAAAAAGGGGGGAGCAGGGGAAAAAATCGGAACACTCGCAAGACGTTTTCGTCTTGCGAAGCAAGCCCATAGGGAAAATCGTCTTGCGAAGCAGCTCAAAAACGGAAAACCCTTTCGTCTAGCGGGTTTTCCGTCTTGCGAGGCATTCGTCTTGCGGGGCACCACTGTATTCTGAATCACTACGAGTCTGCATTGAATTGTATATCGCTGGCTGAATTTGTTTGTTTTCTGCCTTATTTCTATGCTGCTGTGTTTTTGATATGATTATAGTGACTGTAATATTTGTTAATTTTTAAGGGTGCTATTGTGAGCCGCTTTACGGTCGACATTATTGTTGGAAAGGCGAGAAGCAAATATCAAATCAAACAATTTAATGGCCTCTTTACCCAGGTGGGCTCTTTCTTTCTTTCTTTCTTTCTTTCTTTCTTTCTTTCTTTCTTTCTTTCTTTCTTATTCTTGAACATACACTACACAAAGATGACTACAAATTTCACTGTTTTTCTAAAGTGATGAGAGCATTCAGCTGCTCTTCTTCAAAGTGAGGTTGTCAAACAGGTACTCCCCAATGCCGTTCTGCAGCAGTCCCAGGCATCTCAGGTTTGTGAGGTGGTCTCTCAGCTGCTTGATGACCTTCCTCTTCCCCCAGGTACTCAGACTCCAGGAAGTCACTCAGAGGAGGGTCTCCCTTCTCTGTTGCGACCTTGTGCAGATCCAGCAAGGCGTGGCTCACATTTATTTTCACCTGCAGGGCACTCTGTAGGGCATCCAGGCTGTTGCCCCACTCATCCTTCTCTACTTCTTGAGGTCCTTCAGCAAGATGCGTTCTCCTATCTTGTTCTGATATTTCAGGAACTTATCTGCCTGCTCCCTCTTTTCTTGGGACTGCTCCTTCAGGAACTTGGCCACGTGACACAAGGCAACATAATCACGGTCAAAGTGGTAGGACGTGGACAGATACAAATAGCTAGCATACAGCTGCAAATTCACTAGCTGGTTCAAGGTAGCTTCACAGTCAGCGTAAAAGTTCTGGCACACCTGAGAAGCCATCTCTGTTGTTAAGTTGTGGGTGAACATATCAGACGACACAGCGATTCTTCAAGCAGCTCTTGTTTATTCACAGGTCTGAACAGAACTGAACTGAAGGGTTCAGCCAGCCTGCTTATATAGAGCTCTACTAGAACGCAACAGTAACAACTTTCTGTAACTATCCAATCACTGAACGTCACTTTCAATTCCATATTTGCATATGTGGACCTGAGTGAAAACTATCTACGGTATCCCCCTGCTGGCCCAGGGTGAGAACTTCAGTATATAACATCTGTGTCCTAGCAAACTAAACTGAAACCAAACAACACCACAAGCCCTATGCTACTGTTACTGTCACCCAGGTCAGTTCTTATTGACAGCTGACTCTGTCCAGCATGGGTGCCATGTAGCCCAGAAAATTGCCAGGGTCTAGCATATGAAGGCAGGGTGACCATATGAAGGCAGGGTGACCATGGCATGAAGGTGGGGGCTGTCCAAGTGTGGATTACAGCTGGATTTGCCCACTTCCCTGAGAGATGGCAACCTTCCCTCAGCCTGTGTCTTGGTGGGAGGCCTTGATCCTATTTGATCACCTCACCTCTTCACATTTTGCAGCAGCCTCCGTCCCTCTCCAGTCCTGTCCAATATTTCTTTATTAGTTTTCCTTTACATCTAATAAAGTTTATGTGTTTTTCTGCAGACCCTCATCTCAAAAGCCTCAAGTCTCCTTTCTTCCATTTTGCTAAACATCTGTATGAGCCTCTGCTCCATATCTATGCGTATGTGTGTGGGTATATTTGTTTTTCAGCGCTGAAAAATATTCCTCAGGCTAGCATGTGCTTCTTCTTATGAAATTATTTATCTTTTCTGAATCTTCTGTCTTCATTTATTATGCTTCCCATACTTGCTCACTTTGTTTCCTATCTGTGATAAAGGGAGTTTTATTACTTGCCACCAGTACATTTGTTTTATGCTCATCTGCTTCTAGCCATAATTATGAAAAGCATGAAGCACACCCAGTTCTTCTTCAGCTTAGATTTTAATCGGAACAAAATAAGAACACAACTCCTTCCTTCTCGAAATCCACTAGCCTCTCTCTGACAACTGGCTACTTCTGTTTTGGTCTTTCTCTTTCCAGCACAAATTAATACTGGGAAATTTAATTTTTCCACAACCGCTGCAGACATTTGTATCCCTGGGAGGGTTGTGTTTGATGCGCTCTGTTACATTGCTTCGGGGACCAGAAGCCAGAGAAGAGAGATAGACCTCCAACTTTCCTCACAGCCAGGTAAACATATGGGTGGAAGAGGCTTAGAGATTTGCAGGTAGGTGGGTAGGGATTTGGAGGTGCTTAAGTGGAAGGGGATTGGTGACTCACAGGGAAACAGAGAAGGGATCAGGCCTCATGGCACCCACAATTACTGTATTGGTGTTCTGGGAACTCCTCTTGTCAGCTTCAAACCTTGCTGGGTTAAGGACCCCAAGAACGGGATGGGGCAAGGGGCACCATCTAGTCTAACCCCCTAAACTTACAACTGTTCATATCCTGAACAGTCTGCCAACCCGGCAACAGAGCAAATTTTGATTCCGATTGGATCAGAATAAACAAGGTTTTTGCCAGAGGGATAACAAAGCTGATTCTGAGCCAATTGAAACTGAACTTTTCACCCGTCACTAATTTTGCCTACTCTTTTGGTATTATACATTCTAATAACTTCCTGCTTATTATATAAATTCTATGAATGATATCCAGTGTTCATCATTAAGTAAATCCATTGGTTTCAATAGGTCCACTCTAAGTACAGTGGTACCTGGGGTTAAGAACTTAATTCGTTCCGGAGGTCTGTTCTTAACCTGAAACTGTTCTTAACCTGAGACACCACTTTAGCTAATGGGGCCTCCCGCTTCTGCTGCACCGCTGCAGCGCAATTTCTGTTCTCATCCTGAAGCAAAGTTCTTAACCCGAGGTACTATTTCTGGGTTAGCGGAGTCTGTAACCTGAAGCGTCTGTAACCTGAAGCATCTGTAACCCGAGGTACCACTGTATGACTTAAATTGGATATCACCTCTTATTTGCCAGCAAAAGTAGATGCAGGCTTCATATTGGCAATGAAGGCTAATTCAGATGGAATGGCAAAACGAAGCTCCCTCCCACTGTCCCCAGTCACCTACCCTTACATGAAATGGTTCCCCTCTTCCCCTCCTGGTTTCCACTAAGCACCATTTGCCGTATCGTTTGAACTGGCAAACTATGGTATTTATTTATTTAAAGCCTTTTTATCTCATTCTTCAGCTGCAAAAGTTAAGTGTTTTGCCTCCTAACTGCAAATTGAAACCATGCTTTGAAGCAGGATCAAAAATTATCCCAAACCATAGTTTGTCGGTTCAAATGTCCTCGCAAAACAACTCAAAACCACAAGAAGTAGATGAAGTAATGAGCATGGGAGAAGGAGGGGAGAGGAAGAAGGAACCACATGGGTTAATTTCCCTTAAAACACACTTTCCCAAGAAGCAAGAGGTATCCTATAGCCAGTTATAGCACTGTCCAGCTACTGCAGTGATATGCTGTAATTCTCTTTCTCCTAAAACCATTAACTCTATGAGATTCCAACAAGAGGTTCCTAATTTTTCTTCCAACTTGTTTTAAACGTCTTATAATTAGACCTACTATCATCTCATCCTAAAAGCAAATCAAACGATCAGAAATCATGGATATTAGTGACCAAAGGTCTGTTGGAACAAAATACGTATTTTCCTGCTGGTGAAAGGAAAGCAGAGAGGGGACTTCCTCTCCCTTCTTGTGGAAGGGAGTTCCACAAGTGGGGAGCAGCCGCTGAGAAGGCCCTTTCTTGTGTTCTTACCAAACATGCCTGCAAAGGTGGCAGGATGGAGAGAAAAGCTTCCCCAGAAGATCTCAAAGCCCTGGCAGGCTCATAAGGGGAGACATGGTCCTGTGGCAGAAAACCCCACATGCGATTCTCCCCTGTCCTGCCCTGGTCTGCGTCAGTCTACCTAGAAGACGCCCATCACAGACTAATAAGTCCCAATCACTGCAATAGGACACGCAAGGATTTCTCCTTTAGTTATACAAAACAGCACTGAGTCAGGAGAACATTTACATATCACAGCCGACTTGTGCACAGCCAATTACATAGCACATCAGACTCATACAATACAGCCTCATTCTTTATTTACCAGCAAGGCTACTAAGAAGTCACCTCTGGCCTGGAAGAAGTGTAACAGCAGCTGAGTCCCGTTTTAGGAGGAGTTTAATTGGAGCACTTCATTCCCTTCTGGCCTGTTCAGTTGCAATTTTAATTATAAACCCCCCACTTTAGGAGCTCACATTCATCCTAGAATTAGCTAGAGAAACTGTATTGTGCACCCCAGAGCTCCCAGGCAACAGGCAAGACACACTGAGAGACAATGAGCCTGTTTCAAGGCACTTAAGTTAAACAAAAGATTTTCCAACAACGCACTTAAACCTCATGCTTAACCTCAAGTTCAACTTGCACTTCAATGTGTGGTTCCATTTCTTCCCCGGGATTCATAGACAGTCTTGCGTTTTCACTTTTAGAAGCTCAACCATTAGTATTGTCACCATGATGAAACCATTTCAGAGAGTGATTTCTATTCATATATATCACATTTGTTTCAGAAATCTTAGCAAGAATAGAAGTGGCATAATACTTGACCCAGCAGGAAACAAATTTAATGAATATATATATATATATATATATATATATATATATATGCAGGTTTTGGTGTCTTCGGGTGTCTTCCCGTGTAAGAGTCGGGGTGTCTGTGCGACGTTTCGACGAGGTCTCACTCGTCATCTTCAGGCTGGTGCTTTCGGCTTCTTGTTACTGGAACAGAGCAGAATCTGGTGTTTGAGTTCCTATAAATACTGTTGAGGGTGTGGTGTATAGCCTCCAACGTTCTGGGCAGAGAGGAAGTTCCTAGATTAGTGTGCCTTTTCTTCTTTTGTTCCTTAATTACTTGAGGGATATCTTGAGTGATTTCATGAGTGATATTCTGAATACTACTGGGTGGGTCATTAAGTGTAGATTAGTTGCTAAAGCTTTCGTGTCTTGACCTCTTGAGCTTGTGAAGAGTTTTTCTGAGAAGATGGCTGTGCTGCATTTAGTTGTGCTCTGGCTTGGCTTCGTGTATAGGGGCGAGCTGTGGTTTTGTGCCTTGTGCCAGCCAGATCTGTGTAGGGATTGCAGGGGGGTGCAGCATCCGGAGGTGCCACTATAGTTTGGCTACTGGATGGAGTCTGTAATATGTCTGTGGAGAGGGTCTGGGTTTGGTGTTTCTCTATCTCGATGGCTTCCATGATTATTCTCTTGTGGTGATGTTCCATGTTAAAGAGCAATTTGGAATCTGCAAAATTAATTTTCTCGAGATAGAGAAACACCCTCACAACATGAACAAGCGTGACGACACGTCCCGCCTGCCAGACATCTGGAAATTAGCCCTCCCCACAAAAACCGACACCAGAACCAGAGGCACACAGAACGCCGTCACCAATCAACCACACCAGACCCAAACCCAGACCCTCTCCACAGACATATTACAGACTCCATCCAGTAGCCAAACTATAGTGGCACCTCCGGATGCTGCACCCCCCTGCAATCCCTACACAGATCTGGCTGGCACAAGGCACAAAACCACAGCTCGCCCCTATACACGAAGCCAAGCCAGAGCACAACTAAATGCAGCACAGCCATCTTCTCAGAAAAACTCTTCACAAGCTCAAGAGGTCAAGACACGAAAGCTTTAGCAACTAATCTACACTTAATGACCCACCCAGTAGTATTCAGAATATCACTCATGAAATCACTCAAGATATCCCTCAAGTAATTAAGGAACAAAAGAAGAAAAGGCACACTAATCTAGGAACTTCCTCTCTGCCCAGAACGTTGGAGGCTATACACCACACCCTCAACAGTATTTATAGGAACTCAAACACCAGATTCTGCTCTGTTCCAGTAACAAGAAGCCGAAAGCACCAGCCTGAAGATGACGAGTGAGACCTCGTCGAAACGTCGCACAGACACCCCGACTCTTACACGGGAAGACACCCGAAGACACCAAAACCTGCATTCCTGTACCCGTGAAAATCTACGAAAGCATATATATATTACGACACCTTTGTAATTTGGCCACACGGGAAAGAAAAACTAGATAGCTTCCTCACACATCTCAACAGCCTACACCCCAAAATACAATTCACTATGGAAATAGAAGACAACAACCAACTCCCCTTTCTTGACGTCCTAATCTACAAAAAACCTGATGGCTCCCTAGGACACACTATCTACCGGAAAAAAACACACACCAACCGCTACTTACATGCACAATCACACCACCACCCTGCACAAATAAACTCCGTAGCCAAGACTCTCATCTCCAGAACCAAACGCCTGGCTGACAAAGACCACTTGACAACTGAGTTACAGAATCTCTCAAATGTGTTAATCGCCAATGGATACCAGAAAAACAGGGTTACGAAGCTAATCCAAAAAGAAACACCCCCCAAAAACCAAGACACAGAAGAAAACAATGGCATGGCCCTCCTTCCTTATATCAAGGGCACTACAGACAAAATCAGCAAAATCCTCCATAAACACAATATCAAAACAGCCTTCTGCACCAACCAAAAAATAGCCAATATCCTCAGAAACCCAAAAGACAAAATCCAGCTGGAAAACCAAGGGGTCTATGAAATACCCTGCAAAGTCTGCCCAGCCACGTACATTGGACAAACAAACAGACGAATAAATGCACGTATCGCAGAACACAAGAATGCCGTCAAAAAAGAAGAAAAAACTTCCTCTCTTTTCCAACACATGAAAGAAACAGGACACGAAATTAATTTTGCAGATTCCAAATTGCTCTTTAACATGGAACATCACCACAAGAGAATAATCATGGAAGCCATCGAGATAGAGAAACACCCTCACAACATGAACAAGCGTGACGACACGTCCCGCCTGCCAGACATCTGGAAATTAGCCCTCCCCACAAAAACCGACACCAGAACCAGAGGCACACAGAACGCCGTCACCAATCAACCACACCAGACCCAAACCCAGACCCTCTCCACAGACATATTACAGACTCCATCCAGTAGCCAAACTATAGTGGCACCTCCGGATGCTGCACCCCCCTGCAATCCCTACACAGATCTGGCTGGCACAAGGCACAAAACCACAGCTCGCCCCTATACACGAAGCCAAGCCAGAGCACAACTAAATGCAGCACAGCCATCTTCTCAGAAAAACTCTTCACAAGCTCAAGAGGTCAAGACACGAAAGCTTTAGCAACTAATCTACACTTAATGACCCACCCAGTGGTATTCAGAATATCACTCATGAAATCACCCAAGATATCCCTCAAGTAATTAAGGAACAAAAGAAGAAAAGGCACACTAATCTAGGAACTTCCTCTCTGCCCAGAACGTTGGAGGCTATACACCACACCCCTCAACAGTATTTATAGGAACTCAAACACCAGACTCTGCTCTGTTCCAGTAACAAGAAGCCGAAAGCACCAGCCTGAAGATGACGAGTGAGACCTCGTCGAAACGTCGCACAGACACCCCGACTCTTACACGGGAAGACACCCGAAGACACCAAAACCTGCATATATATATATATATATATCCCTTTTCTTCTTGTTGTGGTATAAGGGGCTGTTCTTTGTTTGAAAGATTGGGCAATGTGGTGGTCTTGAGGGTTCAAATTTTTGAAGGTCTCCTGAAAGTCACTGGATAGTATTGGGAAATCTCTCAGCCTTCCTTACTTCACGGGATTTTTGCAAAGGTAACATGGGATAACAGGATACATATGTAGTTTTAAAGACATATCCCTTATTGAAAAACTCTTCAGCTCCTCTGTTGTCTGAAGTGGGGATAGGTGATATTCCTAGAATCCTTAGAGTTGCATTGTGGTTCCTAAGGGAACAGAAGGAAATGGCGAATTCCTTACAAGTCAATGGACTTTTTTTTTAATAAGCCCCAGGGATGCCACAGGAACCCTAGGGCTCACATATTCATGTATATACTTATTCAAAGAGAGAGAGAGACTCAAAATGTGCTTTTTTAATCATACAGAATGATGCAGATGGAGATGCTATTATGCTAATCAATCATTTCTGGAAATGCTGCAGAAAATTGACTTGCTAAGGAGGATTGTTAAGTATGCTCTGCACATTGAAACTACTCTAATAGATAGAAGTGGCCAAAAAATACTTTGGCCCAGTTCAAATGTAGATAGGGACGGACTGAGCAGCTGATTCTGTCCCATTTCAATCTTGATGGTGCTCAGTCATAGATCTGTCATAAAGGTAAAGGGATCCCTGACCATTAGGTCCAGTCGGCTGACTCTGGGGTTGCGGCACTCATCTCGCTTTATTGGCTGAGGGAGCCGGTGTACAGCTTCTGTGTAAGCCGCTTCTGGCGAACCAGAGCAGGGCATGGAAACACCGTTTACCTTCCCGCCGGAGCGGTACCTGTTTATCTACTTGCACTTTGATGTGCTTTTGAACTGCTAGGTTGGCAGGAGCAAGGACCGAGCAACGGGAGCTCACCCTGTCGTGGGGATTTGAACCACCGACCTTCTGATCAACAAGTCCTAGGCTGTGTGGTTTAACCCACAGCGCCACCCGTGTCCCTCCTCTAATAAACAGAAGTGGCCAAAAATTACTTTCAAATGTAGATAGGGACGGACTGAGCAGCTGATTCTGTCCCATTTCAATCTTGGTGGTGCTCAGTCATAGATCTGTCACAGAATAATACAATTGTAGAGTTTGAAGGGAGCACTAGAATCATCTAGTCCAACCTTCTGCAATGCAGGAATCTTTTGCCCAACATGGGGCTTGAACCCACAACCCTGAGATTAAGAGTCTCATGCTCTACCATCTGAGCTATCCTAGAGCTGTGTGTACTATACTGTTCCATCCTTTTATGTGTGCTTTACATGCACTGAAACTGAATTGGAAAATCAGGAGGTGTGCGTAATCTGCTCTTTTCCTAGTTGAAGAAAGGGACTAAGGATTCAAAATCACTTTGCTAGGTTGTGTTTACAAGGTCTCTTAACAGAGTCTGCCATTGTCGTTTTGCCAAGCAGAGGCTAACTTTATTCTAATTTAAGATGAAATAGATCATCATTAAAATTGACATCGTTATGATGTTCTTTTGGGATTGGGTTTGATGGATGATAAAAACAAATAGCACTTTTATTTCCTCTGAAACTGATGAGCCTGCCTGAAGACTGGAGACTTTGGTGTTTTTAACAAACAGATTACTCCAATTAGGGGGTGTAAATAGGATTAAGCACATTGAAAAGACTCCTTCACAAATCTTCATGTGGGAAGAGCAATCTGTTTTAAATGCTCATTGTGCTGTCTGTCAAGGCTTACTGGCTTCCCCCAAATCCTGCATGCAAAGATGCACAGCAACTTAATGTATAAAATATATACAACATTGTGAAGGTTTTAATTTGAATTTTAACTGTGAATAAATAGAACAAATGCTGTCTCTTTGCTTTGCTTTATGACTGGCTTATTCTTGCTGATCTACACACATCATCGAATAAAATTATTAGATTTATATACTGCCCTTCATCGTAAGATCTCAGATTGGTTCACAGAATAAAATACAGGATAAAAACAAGTAAATGATTAAAAACAAAACAGCAAAACCCACATTATTATTATTATTCACGTCTTAAGCACATCAAATGATGAAATCAAATATTAAACCCACAAATAAATGAAAGAAGATAAAGATTCAACTTTCGCATCAAGTGAGGTTGGTGTGGAATAAATATTTCCACGACAAATGTCTGTCTCAATATTCAGGCACTTTTCTTGCAATATTTAATGACATGGCATAACCAAATGGCAGCTAATATAGCTGATTTCAGCCCAATTCACCATACAACTCATCACATGATAAAACTTTTTGGGCTGCCCAAGTTCTAATCTAGATCTCTGAAATGCTAGTTTTCCCCATGCAGTGGGTTTTTGTAATTTTGTGGGAAAGGGACTATTTTTTTAACTGCGACCCTCTTTGTTCACATTGTGGTTTAAGTCATTATCAATCCCTTGAAAATCTGCTTGATCCTCACATTTCTGGTTACCGTTTCATTCTGGTTTTCCCCTGTGCACAGAATGTATGGCAAATTCCAATTCACAGCATATCTCTGCATAGAAATAGTGTTCCCTGTCAAACAAGGACTTCTTGTTTATTGTCCAGTTCACCGCAAGGCCTGTCATCACCATGGTATGTCTCCCGTTTAGAACTGGTAGTGTTTTAGGTAGGGAAGAATGAAGGAACAATACCAAACAGTTAGGTGCTGCTGCAACCTGGCCTTGTGAGCCAGTGGAAAGCTTTGAGTTGAAGCAGATCTGTGTATGAATTTCCCATTTCTCTGTACTGTAGTCTCTTTTGCACTCCGGGAAATTGTCCTAGCAGGCACCAAACCATCTGGACCACGTCTGGGCAACATCCCGACGCAGCAATTCCTGGCCCAAAGCTGATTCCAGCAGCAGCACATCACCTTCTCTGAAAATCAGAACAGCACAATCCTAAACGTGTCTACTCAGCCGGAAATCTTGTTGAATTTAGTGGGATTTACTACCAGATCACTGGGATTAGGATTGCAGCATTCTTGCAAGGTGTCTTCCTGTTAAGTTTACATGCATCCAATAGTGGAATCCAAAATGCCCCATAATAATAAAACTGCAAGATAGTCGTTAATCTCTTATATACTTCCCTTCATACTATTCCACAATATTCCATTTTTGAACAATATTGTTGGTTGTATACAACATCGTTCTGTCTGAGCATGTGGCTATCTTCGACAAACAGCACAAAATCTCTTGCCTTAAATAATTCAGGCTGCTTGCTGCAAATTAATTGACAGTTTTATTGTCTTCATGAGTGTTGACCTTTGGAGAACTCTTGAAAGCAACTTAAGGAAAGCAATGTCTTGGATGATGAAAACATTCTGGTGCCTGAGAAGGAACCACAACTGAGGTTCCTTCCACATGTCTCTGAGTAGAATAAGGTAAATAATATCCAGGCTGGCTACATTATACTGTCACATGAAGCAGCAAATACCCCCCAAAGAAACCACCCTTCTGTCTCAAATGTTTGGGAAGCACTGGTATAGGAAAATTCAGGCCAGTGATGCACCAATTTACATTTGAAGAAAATACGATTTATATCAGTCTTCCCCGACATGCTGCCTTCTGGATATTTTGGACTACAATTCCCATCATCCTGACCTTGGGCCAACCTGGCTGAAGATGATCGGAGTTGTGATCCAAAACATCTGGAAGGTACCAGTTGGAGGAAAGCTGATCTGCATATACTGTTTTCCGCATTCAGAACCAGCTGCAAGGCAAGCTTGGTTAGGAGTTTGCAAACTTCCTCTTCCTGATATTCGCATTGGCTTCAGTGGAATAACAGCCACAAGAAATGGCATGTTGACACCTCTGAGTGTAATCTTTGGGAAGTCATCATTTGACATTTCAGTGATGAGTGGAAGATTCTCCATGCCCTTCTGAGAGGTATGCCTGTTTGATTGTCACATTACAACAAATGGGATTTGTCATTCTGTAGAAGCTTCTACCACACCCCTCAAAAGTTCCCAACAAGTTTACAGCACCTTCAGCCTCTTGCTTTTCCAATTCAAAAGAGCTCAGGTATCCAAACTTGAAAAACAACAACACATTGTTAAGAGCCCTTGCATTCAGTCAGATTAGACAATAACATATGTCTGCTTAATTCATATTTTTAATTAAAAAGCTTCTCTGAAAGCATCTTCGCGTAGTTTCCATGAAAAACTGATGGCAGGTTTCTTGTTTGCTTTTGCAGAAAGAAAGGGTGGATTGTACTTTGAATGAGGCCTTGCATCTAAGAAGCCAACACAGACATGTATGGGTTCCGAAGGAAATAACAACCTAGCGATGTTACAGCTGTGTGTATTGAGAGAAAACAAAAATTCCTGGCTAAATGCCCCTATTTTCTTGGTTTCACCAGTTTCCCAGTGGCCCATCTGTGAAGGACAGAATTGCAGGCAACAACACTCAATATACAAGCACCCTTTCATATAGACAGGCTAAGAACTTTCCGTTGGATAGCTGCGTGCAGGAAGAGACTGAGACGCTCATTCAAAGATTTTCTTTCTTAAAAAAAGAAAACAGCTGCCATCTTGCACAGCAGAAGGGTCTTTAGTGGAATCCGGTTTCAAGAAACTGTAAATCACACATCCATACCCTAAGATCAGGGGAAATAAGCAGCTTCAAGAATAAAGAAATGTGAAGAACAATGAGTTCAGGAAGCAAACATGGTTGCCGTTGAGGGACAAAGCTTTTATGCACAGGTTTCACGGTGGGAACTTAGAATCACACAACTGAAAGCTGTAGGAATTCAAGTGCATTGATGCTGGCCTTTATTGGCTGGTTGGCTTGTTTGTTTCAGTATATTGTGGGAATTATTCTAGAGGGGCAGATTAAACCCATGTATAAAATATTACAGTTATCCAAGATTACTTATCTGTGTCAGCAAGTAGAATAGGCAGTTGAACGTCCAAATCTTCTCCGTTTGTATAAAAGGGTTTTGGTCATGATGACCACAGCAGATGTTTGGGTGCACTAATTTTTCATGTCCTTTTTAGGTATTACCAACATGTTACAACTGTTACAAATTCTGTTGATAATGGCTGGCTGTCTTTTGGAGAACAAATAGAAGTGTTCTTTCTGAGTCTACTGACAGCTGTGTTTTGGTGCCTTAAGATGGTACGGCTCCAACTGTCATCTTTCCCACTTTTTTGGGATGTGTGCGCACACGATACATTTAAAGAACTCCCCACGCAAAGAATCCTGGGAACTGTAGTTTGACACTCACAGAGCTACAATTCCCAGTACCCTTAACAAGCCACAGTTCTCAGGATTCTTTGGAACTGAGATGATGTGCTTTAAATGTAGTATGGTGTGAATGCAGCTGCAGATGTTTTAAAAATACCTATTTACTTAGAAACAGCCCAATACATGTTGCATGCTGAAACAAAGGAGATTTGTCAACTGAACTATTAATAGTTTTGTTTGCAGCTAATACAGTTATATGAAGGAATTATACATATTGTTTAGTATTTTTAATGATATTTTAAATGTACATGTTATGTAATTAAATATTTTATCCACTGCTTGGACATTTTTACACATTTCCAAGTAGGTAAATAATCAAAAGACTCTAGTGTTCATCAGAGACAGCTGCATATTCCTGGATTGCAGGGGTTCTATGAGGGCAAAGGTCAAACAGGTTTAGCAATGCTCCACTATTCATTCATTTGAGGATGCTGTGTCAATCCTTCTCTCCCAATTTCCTGGTCAGTGTGATTGATTTTTGCTATATAAAGGTCAACCTAACACTCTTGGAGGTGGAGACAGGCTACCTCCTCTGTTCCTTTCCAAATTCTTGCAATAGCCACGGAATCAAACTCTCAGTTATCTTGAACACAAAAGCCACATGTGGTTGTTGCAGGAAGGAGTTGCAGCCGAAAGCACAACCCCACTCCACCTTCAGCAGGAGTATTGAACTCTACACACGAGTAATGATGCATTAACAGGGCTCAATACTCCAGCACTTCAAAACATTACTTCAGAATATAAGACACTAATGAAGATGCCTCCGTGTGAGAACTTATACTACATCTTTTTCATCAGTTGCAAAATGATCTTACGCTGTTCAATATTATCGCTCAAAGAAAGCATTTCTTATTTGATCAGTGCTCTGCGTTGAAGGAAAGTTCCAGGAACCCTAATGTCTCATCCTAATCCATAGCAGAGAAGACAACTACATGCATTTTAACTGTGTTCACTGAACCCAGATGGGAAGGAAGCTGGCTCATGTTCATTGGCCTTATCATCTCTTTACCAGTTCGTTTCCAAGCACAGTTCAAAGTGTTGGTGCTGACCTTTAAAGCCCTAAACAGCCTTGGCCCAGTATACCTGAAGGAGCGTCTCAACCCACATCGTTCAGCCCAGACACTGAGGTCCAGCTCCGAGGGCCTTCTGGCAGTTCCCTCGCTGTGAGAAGTGAAGCTACAGGGAACCAGGCAGAGGGCCCCTTCGGTAGTGGCACAGGCCCTGTGGAACGCCCTCTCATCAAATGCCAAGGAAATCAACAACTATCTGACTTTTAGAAGAAATCTGAAGGCAGCTCTGTTTAGGGAAGTTTTTTAATGTTTGATGTTTTATCGTGTTTTTAATATTCTGTTGGGAGCCGCCCAGAGTGGCTGGGGAGGCCCGGCCAGATGGGCGGGGTATAAGTAATAAGTTGTTGTTGTTGTTGTTGTTGTTGTTGCTGTTGTTATAGAGCCAGTGTGGTGTGATGGTTAAGAGCGGTAGATTCGCAATCTGGTGAACCGGGTTCGCATCTCCACTCCTCCACATGCAGCTGCTGGGTGACACTTCTTTGAAGTCTCTCAGCCCCACTCACCTCACAGAGTGTTTGTTGTGGGGGAGGAAGGGAAAGGAGAATGTTAGCCGCTTTGAGACTCCTTCGGGTAGTGATAAAGTGGGATATCAAATCCAAACTCCTCCTCCTCCTCCTCCTCCTCCTCCTCCTCCTCCTCTTCTTCTTCTTCTTCTTCTTCTTCTTCTTCTTCTTCTTTACATGCATATAATTTGGAACAGGGCTGGCCCAAGAAGTTTTGCCACTATAGGCAGAACACCCCAATGCTGCCTTTGCCCCCACAACCCCTCTACAGATATGGGGCCCCACCTTGCACCCTCTGTCATGTCTGCACTGCTGCCTAACACATCAGTGAGGGATGGCGGGGCTGTATTTGTGGTCCAGGCAAAGCCTTGATTGGTCTGACAGCAGCCCAATGGTGGCAGTCTATAGCCTGAAGCAAATGGCTTCATTCGCCTATTGCACAGGCTGCCCCTGGTTTGGACATGTGTAGCCTCTTTCAGAATTAAATGTTGTCTATGTGGAGTGATGAATCAGAAGGCACAATTCATTATCCTCTAGAACTGTTCAGTGCATATATACCTAGAGTGCTATAAAATGTTTCAGAACCCAGCTCATTGGCTTGGATAGTGGATTTGACTTTATTTGGAAGTCTGAACAGACATCACACATTGCCATCACACATTGGTTGGATCCAAAGGGATCCAAATATCTCCAGAGCAGGCTGCTTCTACTTAGGGTTTGTGGTTTATTCACGAAAAATACACCGCCTTCATTTTTACAATGTGTGCACATTCATGATAGGCTAAATTCTAATAACATGAGGCTATCATAACTCTTATTCTTTCCACTCACATATTCTGCACATTTATCAGTTCTCATCAACTGTTAGTGTTAAAAACTCGACGTCTGGTTGCAGGACGTTGTAAATGAACTTTCAGAACAGCAGCAATTATCTTTCTTCAGTTTCAAAACGGGTGCCCCAACTCCACAGTGACATTTGAACCATGAACAAAGAAAGGAAAGTGAGAGCGTCTTAGAATCTAAGACATAGATGTTTCAAGTGATAAAATACTGGCCAAAAACAGGGGGGAGGAATCTACGTAATCAGCATGTTATTATTTACATTTTTAAAAAAGAAGTATTAAAAGGCAAACGCCAATTCTGAGGCTTCCCTTGTACTTCACCTTTAGTGAAAAAGGATATGCCTGATGGCCAAATGACATTGCAAATGCATGAAAAAAAACAAATTAGATGATTTTGACGGCAGTGCACAGATTGGTATAAAGATATTGCTATCCTTGTGGTTTCCTTTAGGAAATAAAAGACCTCTCTTTTGCTGGTCAGTGAAATGTCAAGTCTAATTATTCAAACTGGCATCCCAGAGGAACTTATATGAAAATATAGATTGCTCTGCAGGTGGGCATAATCACATGGGATGATCATTCACAAGGTGAATGCCAAGGTCAAGTGAGGTTATTTCTGCCGGAAATGGCCCAACTAATGTTCATTTAATCTTATTATTGGAATTAGCAGTATCATTGGCTACAGATTTTTGTAGGATTGCGCTGGCATGTTGTTCTTAAGGGAAACCTTGATTTATATCAGGCACAATCCTCCGGTGACATTTTTTTCTGAGCAAGCCTTCTTGTATGGAGCAGCGGAAGGACATAGGATCATAGGGTTGGAAAGGGCCTTAGAGGATACCTTGTCTAACCTGCTACTCACCATAGGATTTTATTTATATATTTTGTTTCACATAATGCATACACTGATTGAGGGTATATATATATAAAAAAACACTCCACCCATAAGGAGTTTCCAAAGAATATAAAATAAAACATTAAAATTCTCAGGCGAGCAACAGTCAAAAACAAGTATACAAAAGCATTCAAGAGATGGTTAAAATGAACGGTGGTGTTTAATGGGGGCACACAAAAAAGAGGACAGCAAAGTCTCCTGCCTGACGTCCATAGGCAGGGAGTTCCATTTAGGTGCCGCATGCAAAAATTCTGATATTTTGCAAGTGGGAACAAGTATTCTTTGGCGCCTGTAACAGAGCCAAACCAGTTTCATAGACTGAGGTGACTGAATGGGCACATATAGGGATGAAACTATCACCATGCTGATAGGCAGGGCTAGATTAACTGCTGAGCAAAATGGGCACATGTTTAGGGCATCAAGGGAGTAAGGGCACCACAGAAATTTTCCATTGCCAGATTTACCACAGACTCTGTATTAATATCTGCAATATGCTCCCACCAGGGCTATACAAATTTAATAAATAAATACATAATAAAATAAATAAATAAATAAATAAATAAATAAGCCCTAAAGCTGGTGTGAGGAACCTGTTCCTCTGTGGTAATGATGGACTCCACTTCCCATCGGCCCAAGCCGCCTCTTTCCATATGAACCTACCCAGACCCTGAGATCATCTTCTGAGGCCCTCTTTCATGTGCCTCCTCCTTGATGGGTCTGGAGGGTGGCAACACAAGAATGGGCCTTCTCTGCAGTAGCTCCTCATCTGTGGAATGCTCTCCCCAGAGAAGTTCGCCTGGAGCCTTCATTATACACCTTTAGGCACTAGGTAAAAAAGTTCCTTTTTAACCAGGTCTTTGCTTGAGCCGATTTACATCCTCTGCCCTTTTAAAATGTGTTTTTTTTGGGGGGGGGCTATTGGGTTGTTGTTTTCATTTTTTAATGTATTTTGTGGTTTTATATCTTGATTTTATTCTGTGAACCGCCCTGAGACCCCCAGGTATAGGGCGGTATGTAAAGTCAATAAATAATAATGATGATGATGATGATGGGAGTTGGAGTCCAACAACATCTGAAGTGTGTCAGGTTCCCCATCCCAGTGCTATTCTAGACAAAGAGGTGCTGGAACTCACCATAAACATCTCCCTTGTTCTCTTATACGGTAATGGCAGTGGCAGTAATGACAGCATCTTAAAAAGCAGAGACATCACCTTGCCAACAAAGGTCCGTATAGTTAAAGCTATGGTTTTCCCAGTAGTGATGTATGGAAGTGAGAACTGGACCATAAAGAAGGCTGATCACTGAAGAATTGATGCTTTTGAATTATGGTGCTGGAGGAGACTCTTGACTGCAAGAAGATCAAACCTATCCATTCTGAAGGAAATCAGCCCTGAGTGCTCACTGGAAGGACAGATCGTGAAGCTGAGGCTCCAATACTTTGGCCCCCTCATGAGAAGAGAAGACTCCCTGGAAAAGACCCTGATGTTGGGAAAGATGGAGGGCACAAGAAGGGGACAACAGAGGACGAGATGGTTGGACAGTGTTCTCGAATCTACCAACATAAGTTTGACCAACATAAGTTTGAGGCAGTGGAAGACAGGAGTGCCTGGCGTGCTCTGGTCCATGAGGTCACGAAGAGTTGGGCACGACTGAATGACTAAACAACAAAAACAACAATGGCAGTGGTGACCACCCGAGAGGTGCCGGAACTGAGTTCCAGCTGAAAAAAAGCCCTGCGCAGCCATGTGCAAGGACACCTCCGTGTATAACCAGAGTTGGACCTGCTGCATGAATAACCATTGCCACAACGGGACCCCTCTGTGAGTATAGACTGTGGGAATTGTGTTGAAAGGATGTGTTGTGTGTATATATGTCACCCCACTCAGTTCCTCTAGCAAATTATCCATTCCAAGAAAAACATTTCCATCGCACGGGGCCAAGTAACATGTGGGTAAGAGACTTGAAGCAGGGAGACCATAAATATTTATTTTATTTGACAAGTGTTGCTAATTCTGCCCTGTTCTTCCTTGCAGCTGTGATTGGTTTGCCGGATAGACTTGTGTCAATTTATTGGGTGGTTTGTGGGCTGGAGACGAGTTAAAACCAGAAACTTCACATTAAGAGTATAATTTCTGCAGTTCAGTGCTTGCTGACAGCTACATAAAGGCACAGCATAGATAAGCACAACAAATCAATATTGATAGCATGTATCTATCCTTCTCCGGGGAAGAAAAAAAATGCTATTGAGATTGTTTGGTGTGTATTTTGAAATTGTGAGGCCCTTGTCTTTTTTGCACACAAACACTAAATCATTTGGGCTTTTGTTAGGTGGTATTTATTTCTATTAAACTGATCTTTTGCATTCCATACCTTTCCCTTTCCTGTAAAGGGCAATGATCTTAAAATACAGGCCTAAACCACTAAAGCCACAAGCTGTAAAACAAATAAGCTAATACACATGGAGTCTCCAACTATGCTAGAGAGAAAAGCCAATTTAAAAAGATGCAAAGCCTTAGTTAAACAAGAAGAGCTTGCTTGCTTAAACTTTTCCTATTTAATTTTTAATTCCAAGTGTCAAGAATTAAGAGGCTTGTGCAGTTTATAAATTTTGGACTCCATTCAAAAATATCTCTCTCTGTTTCTCAGATGCATTTAAGAGTTTGTACCAATGTCCATGGTTTTTAATCAGCAGGAATCGCTTCCTTTTTACATTACCTACAAATATTTATAACCATCATTACAGCTTCAGTGAATGAAGCTTAATTTTCTTTAGCTTTCCTTTGTGTTTTATTGCATGTTTGATGTTTGCACCTGAATCTAATATAGTGAAGAAATAAAGAATAAAGAAATATAGGACATATTATTACAATGAATCTTGCCTTTCTTCCATGGGATGCAAAGTGGCACACATAGAGGTTTCAGGTAGCCACAAATCCAGGAAGATGACCAGACCTTGTTTAGCTGCTGCAAGATTGCTGCATCATTTAGCAATTGCGAAAATTGGTGTTTTTTTGAAAAATAAATAAATAATAAAAATAAATAAACTCTGGCAGAGAGGTTTGGGGTTTTTAATCTTTGGGACTCCCACCAGGATCCCAGTCCAGATCATAGAATATAATTAACCTAATGGATCAGACTAGAGGCTCATCTAGCAAAGTAAGTAAATAAATGTTTGTTTGTTTGTTTGTTTGTTTGTTTGTTTGCTGCCAGTCTGACTAGGTTGCCCCAGCCACTCTGGTCAGTTTCCAAAAAAATATAAAACCACAGTAAAACATCACTGTTGAATTTATCTTAATGCTGCCAACGTTTTCAAGTGTACACAATGTCCCCCCATATATTCAATAAACATTTTCCAATCATCTTTAAACAAATGTTTTTCTTGTTCTTTTATTCTACAGTGGTACCTCGGGTTACAGACGCTTCAGGTTACAGACACCGCTAACCCAGAAATAGTACCTCAGGTTAAGAACTTTGCTTCAGGATGAGAACAGAAATCGCGCAGTGGCAGCGGGAGGCCCCATTAGCTAAAGTGGTATCTTAGGTTAAGAACAGTTTCAGGTTAAGAACGGACCTCCGGAATGAATTAAGTACTTAACCCGAGGTACCACTGTATATGTTAAGTCTGCAAGCTGTGCATATTCTATCAGTTTAAGTTGGCATTCTTCTTTAGTTGGGACCTCGTTCATTTTCCAATCAATACTGTTTATGACAGTGGCTCTCCGGGGTTTTTGATAGCAGTCTCTCCTAGTCCAACCTGGAGATTTGGGGGATTGAATCTGCTCTACCACTGCCCTACTGCCCTTTCCCATATAATGTCCATTAAACAACTTTGTGGTATAGCTATGCTGCTAGTGATGCAGACACCAGCAAGCAATAAACTGTCAACGTAACAACAGTGGCAAAGTCCTATATGGCAGTGGGCATTGAACCAGATCAAGCTTCGTTATGGAATTGTTAGCTATTTGAGAAAAAACGAAATAGCTGCAGCGATTACACAGTTGATTATGTAAGACTTTATGGAGGATGTTTTGATATTTCTTTTCTACGGGTGAAAAAAGGGTTGGTTTTGCCCTGGGAACAATCCACTGAAACAATGTTTTAATGTAAAATGAAGCAACGCGAAAAGTTTCCAGCTTTAAATATTTATATGAAAATGACAACTGCACTGTATCAAACACATTACTAGACTCGGGGTGTATGTAGGAATCTATGGATTTGTTCAGTTTATTTGGTGATACTTTGAGGAGCTATATAATATCGAGGGTATTTTTCTTTAAGCTAAGCAGAAGAGCCGCAATGAAAGAAGTCCGTTTTGTGTCTAGATTGAGTTTACAGAAAGAACAGGAAAGGATGTATATTTAAGATAACGGAGTCTGCTTTATATCTAATGTATTTTTAGATGCTAATCCTGTGATGCTCTTAGTCAAACAAGTTATTGAAACTTAACCACCATTGTGAAATGGAGTGAAGTGGCCCCCATTCAGACTCCACCATCTCCGCAGGCTGAATGGGTCCTTGCACTGTACAGATAATCCCCAATAAGACTGCTCAGGTTCGCCATAACACCCAGCTGTCATGTGATCTCCATTCCTGTGCAGGATGGATGGAGGGTCCCCAACAGTGGCAGATAAATTAATGGATTGGGCCTTTACTTTGCCCTGGCAACATTGTGGGTTCCAGAGACATACAAGGCAATCTCTAAGATAAACGAGGTTATGTGCAGTAGCGGATGGCATGATAGGGTGGCCCCACTCACCTGATCTCCTGACTGTTGAGTTGCTGCGGTTGGTAACTGGGAAGAAATAGGGCATAGTGTGGGAGGGCTGGGGGGCCGTGGCCCTGGGCACATTTTTTGAGGGGACGCAACCAGTCACCCCCACAACAGGCTCCCTCATCAAGGCTGGAGCCACAGGAAAGAGAGAGAGAGAGAGTTTGGACTTGATATCCTGCCTTTCACTCCCCTTAAGGAGTCTCAAAGCGGCTAAGAATCTCCTTTCCCTTCCTCCCCCACAATAAACACTTTGTGAGGTGAGTGGGGCTGAGAGACTTCAGAGAAGTGTGACTGGCCCAAGGTCACCCAGCAGCTGCAGGTGGAGGAGCGGGGAAGTGAACCTGGTTCACCAGATAACGAGTCCACCGCTCTTAACCACTACACCACACTGGAAGGAAGGCCGTGCCTTCAGGGCCTGACTCTGGCCCAGAAGGGAGCTATGGAGGCAGCTTCCTTTGTTATGGCCCAACTCCACCAACTAGGCATGGCTCCACTCCCAGGTCAGGCCTGACCCGGGGGCGGAGAGGAGGAGAGACAACGGCAGCGTTGCCTCCTCTCTCCTCCGCTGGGTTGCAGGTGAGGGCTGGGATGGTGCGACTGCAGCGGGCTTCCTCCGTGACCTTCCCCAGAAAGTGGTAGCATACGATCCACTACTGGTTGGTGCAAATGCACCAGCAGAGGCAGCTGAGTGCTCCTGCCAGTTTGTTTTGTTTCTGCTTGTTTAGCTTAGTTCCCCACCCCACTGCCGGCAAATGACGTGTACAAAAATGCACATACTATGGCAAAGTGTGCAGGTGAATGCCCACTTTAGTCAAAATAACATACCAAAATAATTACAGTGGTACCTCGGGTTACATACGCTTCAGGTTACATACGCTTCAGGTTACAGAGACTCCGCTAACCCAGAAACAGTGCTTCAGGTTAAGAACTTTGCTTCAGGATGAGAACAGAAATCGTGCTACGGTGGCAGCAGGAGGCCCCATTAGCTAAAGTGGTGCTTCAGGTTAAAAACAGTTTCAGGTTAAGAACGGACCTCCGGAATGAATTAAGTACTTAACCCAAGGTACCACTGTATAGAAAACTGATTTTTTGGGGGGGGATGTGTATATTAGGGGAAATTGTACACATAAATGTGTATATTAGAAGTTTGCCCTAAAATCCTGGTGATATTTCATGTGGATTTTCAAGTAAACAAACAGAATCACAAATTGATGTGAAAATGTAGAGAACGGAATTTACAACTGGAAAAATGAGAAACAGAGAGAAACCAAAATGGACAGATTCATCCATTCCCACCTGTGGCCTTCCAGATGTTGCTGGTCTCCAACCTCCATCAGCCCCAGCCTGCATGGCCAATGGTCAGGGATGATGAGAGTTGTAGTCCAACAATATCTAGGTTCCCCATCCGTGTCTTGCATTTAGCAAGGGTCTAGGGCTAGGACTTTACAGTTAGCAGTATCGAGCCTTTCCCTTCCTAATAACGTCTTCTGCCACTTCTCCATAGTGCTGTTTTCCTTCTGTGGCTCATTGCCCTGTGATCTTGAGCTACTGAGTTCTACTTGTTACTGCTACTTGAAAAGCAGATAAGCAGCACAGGAAGCCTGGAAAGAGACTCGGCCTGTATTGATTACTATAACATTTGATCCTTTGAGATAGTTCATAATCTCACAGGAAGTCTGAACTGAATTTTCTGCATTGGAGATACTGAATCCACAACTCTCTCTCCCGCCCCCCTTTAATCTATGGTTTGATTTATGCTCTTTGCTGTATTTGGAAATGATTACCTCAACTGATATGAATGCCCAGGGGAAGGGTCTCCTAAAGAGATAGAGGATGGTTTCCGTTGGAGCTTGTGACAAAAATCAAAAGACCGGTATTTCTCCTGAGAGCAGTTCTTCTCTTAAAGGACACAAGAGGCAGATGCTCATGTAAAGCAGGATACATGATACAAATGCAGTAGAAATAACCCTTTGCCATTCTCTTGAGCTTCTTTGCTTTGCCTGTAATAAGGGCTCTTTTAACATTCATTCCAAGAACCCTGATTTCCCTTGTCAATAGCATGGGTCGGCATTGAAAGTAAAACTTAAAACTTGCAACCACTCTGTTCATTTGAATCTTCATAATGTTTCTGCCATCTTTTTCATAAGTCCAGGTAGAATTTGTCCAACATAGATATTTGGAGGAAGCCCAGTGAACTTTGCGTTAGCTCTTCATTACAATGTAGATAGGAGTTTTCATATACAGTGGTCCCTCGGGTTAAGAACTTAATTCATTCCAGAGGTCCATACTTAACCTGAAACTGTTCTTAACCTGAAGCACCACTTTAGCTACTGGCCCTTGTTGCAGCTACTGCCTATATCTTTGAACTGGGACATACGTGTTTCACTTCCAAAATAGAGTAATGGGGTGCTCTTTTTTTGAGAGAGCAGTGGCGTAGCGTGAGTTCTCAGCACCCCGGGCAACGCAAGTAATTTGCGCCCCCTAACCCGGGGCAAGGCAAGTAATTTGCGCCCCCCCTAACCCGCGAGTTGCCGCTGGCGCTGCCGCCCAAACGACGCCGCTTGCCCGGAGGAGGAGGGGGGCAGAGAGGCGAGGAAAATGCAACTGCCCAGCAGCTGCAGCAGCACCGGCGGAGGCGGGGCTGTGAAGAGGGGCTGCCTGGTGCGTCCTCCGCGGCGAGCGCTGAGAGCCGCTGCCTGCCGGGCGCCTTCAGCCCAGACGCGCGCACAGCTCGGCGGTTCCGCGAGACATGCGGCTCCGCTACAGCCTGCGCCCAAGGCTCTTCGGCGACTCCGGAGGCAGCGAGCGCGCCCCCCCCAGATGTTGCGCCCGGTGCGGCCGGCACCCCTTGCACCCCCCACGCTACGCCACTGTGAGAGAGAGCTGAACCTTTCATTTAAAAAAAAAATGCCAGCAAGGCATCTAATCCTGAATAACCAGAAAATGTCTGCCAAAAAATGCTTTGGGGATGGATGGAAAGACAGTATACAATAAATCCATGCTCAGGCTACAGCAATGGGTGAGAAGGAAACTTGATGGATAGTGTTTAAAATACATTCTAAACTTCCTCAGCTTGTTTGTAACTCACTTAAGACCATCGGGAAGTTGTTATTTTATTTTATATGCACGTGTGAGAAACACCTCAACCTATAAATCATGTGGATGGGATATGGTTAAAACGTGGCAGAACTCCAATTGGCAAAACTAAGGTGTGCTATTTTTAATAGAGGAAGACACACGTTATTGTCGTGTGTCTATAAATGCTAGCTGAATGTAAATCTTAAGAAATATGTGGTTTAGCTCTAATCCAGAGATAGTTAATCATGGCTGTGTTGAAATCAATTGGACTTAGGTTAATCAAAACTAATTTGTTCCACTGATTTCAAGAACAAGAGAACAGGGCATTTGCATTTGCAAAATATTAATTATGTGTAAAAACATGTGAAAGGGATCAGGGTCGCACCTCTATGGCCCCAGCCTTACACCTCAACCTCTATAAGCTCCAGTAAGTTTACCTAGGAGTCTACATCCAGACAACATTTGTAAGTTGTTTGGGTTATTGTACTCTAAAGTAATGCTTGTTAAAATATATATTTTGAAGCTGGCTTTCCTTCCTAATGAGGAGTGGCAGTTTCTCCCCATTAACTTGTACGTTCTCTCGCACATCTGTCGATATCTCACAGAGGATTGAGACTTTTGTAAGATCCACATTTATTTAAGGCCCATTGTCTAATTAATTGGTTAAAGGGAAGGTTAATCAAGCACAAAAATCTTTCATCAGTGGACAGTTCTAATCTACTGTATATTGGAGAGCATCTAAGAGAAATGTAAACGTTTGGGAGGTTCTACTCTCCTTTTTTTCCATTTAAGAAACCAACCTGAACTTGGGAGGCAAGCTGCATGCCTGCCAGCCATAAGGTTCACGGGGCACAGCTGGCGGGCATGCAGGGAAAGGGAGACCGCTGGCAAAGCCTCGCAGCTCCCCCACTCACTGGGGTGTCCCTGAGAGGCCAGCGCCCTGGCGCAACGTGCCAGTAAGCCCAATAGGAAAGACGGCTCTGGTCACATGGTTTCAGAGTGAAATCAAGAGGAAAGCGTGTCTTCAAAGGCAGACGAGCTGTAACATGAAAACAGCGCAGGAGGAACCCACTCCAGCTATGCCCTCGAGAGCAATAACAGCTTTGAGGACAAGCGAATCATTGCACCTGCAGCCTGGGACACAGAAGTGGTTCAAACTGATTTGGCCCACTGCGTGGACCTCTGGTTGAAAGGTTAAACATCAAGAAGTTAGCTAATAAAGATGACTGCAACTCCATATTTCTGTTTCATGTTTCTGCTATTTTAAATAACCTGAAGCTGCAAGCATTTTGCTGGTTGGTATTTTACACTTGAGAACTCCTTAGCCGGGCTTCCTCAGCTCCTCAGGTGCAGCTGCCGCCACTGGCATGCTATTTTGCTGACCCCAGGAGAGATCAAGCATATCAGTTTGTTTTAAGGCGTTTAAAGAACTGGTGTGGCTGCTAAGAGACTGTGCTAGCAGAAAAGCCCATAGTTCAAATTTTGTTTCTGCCATAAACATGCCTGTTGCCTGTGGCATTGTGTTGTTACTCATCCCCTTTTCTGTAATATGGGAATAATTGCTAACACGTATTTCAGTACAGTGGTACCTCAGGTTAAGTACTTAATTCGTTCTGGAGGTCCGTTCTTAACCTGAAACTGTTCTTAACCTAAAGCACCACTTTAGCTAATGGGGCCTCCTGCTGCTGCTGCACCACCAGAGCACGATTTCTGTTCTTATCCCAAAGCAAAGTTCTTAACCTGAAGCACTATTTCTGGGTTAGCGGAGTCTGTAACCTGAAGCGTATATAACCTGAAGCGTATGTAACCCGAGGTACCACTGTACAAGTGAGGCACTGTGTGAGAGAGGGTGCTAGAACAGGGGGTTGGATCCTGCAAAGCTGCTCCAAGGATCACTGAGATAATGCTGTATAAGGTGCCGAACAGTCTGCTGTGCTATAGGTAATATTCTTCATCATCTGTATTATGATGATGATGATAGGTTACTACTTGTAAATAACTTAATGATCATCAAAAACATTTGTTATTATTGTTATTATTATTGAAATTTGTATAATGCCTTATACCCGCAGGTCTCGGGGTGGTTCACAGGACAAAAACACAATACAAAATACAAAATACATAATAAAAACAAGACAACCCAATAACTCCACCCCAACACATTTTGAAAAGGAATCGGATGTCAATCAGCCACAGGCCTGGTTAAAGAGGAACGTTTTTGCCTGGCGCCTAAAGGTGTATAATGGAGGTGCCAGACAAACCTTCACACAGAAAGCTTTTCCCAATGCACCACTTTTTAATGCTTAAGAGATCAGTGGAAATCCCACACAAACTGTAATGACAGAATGAAACCTTTTAGAGTGGTACCTCGGGTTACATACGCTTCAGGTTACATTCACTTCAGGTTACAGACTCCGCTAACCCAGAAATAGTACCTCGGGTTAAGAACTTTGCTTCAGGATGAGAACAGAAATTGTGCAGCAGCAGTGGGAGGCCCCATTAGCTAAAGTGGTGCTTCAGGGTAAGAACAGTTTCAGGTTAAGAACGGACCTCCAGAACAAATTAAGTACGTAACCAGGGGTACCACTGTAGTTTGTCTTCACAACAACTCCATTAGAGGCCTGCATTCAATTTTATTTTAATTTTAATAGCTCTTTTAAAGTGACTTTTTTCCTTGCCTTTCTGTATGGGTGCAATTGCCTGGGGCAGTTTGTCAAGCCCTGTCTAATTTACTAAACAAGTGGCAAGATGGCGGGCAGGTGGCGACATTTTTTAGTTTATTTTTTTGCACAATTCCAAAGCCAGCCTCGCCACCCACCCAGCACTTGCTCACATTTCTGCTGATTGTTTACTGAACACACATGGCATGATATTGGCCCCCAGGCAAGCCTTTACGACGCTCACCCTCTGTTGGGCTGAACCGGAGCCAGTCTGAATGCCGCATGGACGTGCAGCCGAGCTCACAAAAAAGAAAGCACAGAAGAGGCTTGAAGTCTTTCCGTTTCTCTTGAAGTCTTTTGTTTCACGAGGGTGGCCGCTTCTTCATCACCAAAAAAGATGAAGGGCATCCATGAGAAAGAAGATGAAAGAGGACCAATTTGCATGTTATTTGAATATGCCAATTCGTACATACGGATGCAAATATAGAAATAATTATTATAATCTAAATCAAAATGCAGAACATCTCGCTGGGAAGACTGTGATCGGGTGATTTGTGTGCCTCCTCAGTCTGCTGTCCACGTGCGAACTTCAAGGCCCCTGTTCTCCCTCCTTAGGAGTTTATTTTGATCTTTGAAATGCATGTAGACTGGACATCTCTTCAGTCAGAGAACTGCTCTCCGTAAAGCAGGACATATTGATGCCCTAGAGCTGGGCTGCGCACAGTTTGGATTGGCCTGTGTCAACCACAATGCCAAACCTTCTTTCCTTTGAACAATCCATAAAGAATGAAATTGAGCACTGAGCAAACATTTGACCACATCAACATGCAAGGCACTCAAAGAACAAGCAAACAAACAAAGCAGACCACTTGACAGGAACATGACTGTGTGTGTATATAAAAAGACGATCAGGATTTGATCCACAGCCTTTCCATGTGCAGTGGTACCTTGGTTTAAGAACAGCTTAGTTTATTAACAACTTGGGTTAAGAACACTGAAAACCCGGAAGTAGGTGTTCTGGTTTGTGAACTTTGCCTTGGAATAAAAACATGTTCTGCTTCCTGTTGAGTGTGTTCCATTTGTAAACTGAGTCCCCCGCTGCTATGAGAAAGCACACCTTGGTTTAAGAACTCCTTGGTTTAAGAATGGACTTCCGGAACGGATTAAGTTTGTAAACCAAGGTACCAGTGTATAGGATCAGAGGTGGTGGAAGAGGGACAGAACCCAGTACTCAGCTGGGAGGGGGAAATCTGCTTGTTCCTGTTCACAGCCTTCGCAGTTATGTTTGTTTATTCACCCACTGATGCAGTTATGTAATTTTAGACTCTGGATTTAATAGTCTTACACTTCAAAGTGTTATCAGCCAACCTTGCTGCACTGCGCCCCCCCCTCCTCATTCTGCTAAGCAGAGTCCTGGAGTTCAGTTCTGTAGTGTGGCCCTAATATCACCACTGCCTTTGCCTATGGTTCTGCGTGAATCACCATACTTGACACATACCCTGATTAGAAGCAGGGTAGCACATATTCGGAAGGGACACAGGTGGTGCTGTGGGCTACAACCATAGAGCCTAGGACTTGCTGATCAGAAGGTCGGCGGTTCGAATCCCCGCAACGGGGTGAGCTCCCGTTGCTTGGTCCCTGCTCCTGCCAACCTAGCAGTTTGAAAGCACGTCAAAGTGCAAGTAGATAAATAGGTACCGCTCTGGCGGGAAGGTAAACGGCGTTTCCGTGTGCTGCTCTGGTTCGCCAGAAGTGGCTTAGTCATGCTGGCCACATGACCCGGAAGCTGTACGCCGGCTCCCTCGGCCAATAAAGCGAGATGAGTGCCGGTCACGACTGGACCTAATGGTCAGGGGTCCCTTTAACTTTACTAGCACATATTCATGCAGAGTTGCAATGGGCAAGCTCCTCTGAGGGGTACTTCTGCTGTGCCTCTGCACTGGGATTAACAGAATGCTTCAACGCTAAACAAGGACTCATCCCATCACTGTAAATGCCGAGATGGTGAACATGGGGGTCTGCTACCTACCTGGAAGTGAAAACAACTTTGAGACGGAGACATCTGCACATTAACAACAGTGATGGCTGCTCTAAAAATATCGGACGTAGACAATGATTCACTCCCCATAGGTTGAACAGCTGACAGATGGTAAAGGATGTCCATTTCACTACTGTTATTTGTGTTGGCAACCCAGATTCGTTCTGAGCAGCTGAACTGCCAGGCAGCACCCTCTTATCAAGCCTCTCTCCTAACCCATTTAAATAAAATTACCCCTCTTTACAGCCCAGAGATGCAATGGTGCAGCCAATTCTTTTAAGTAGCTTTGTGAGGGTCATTCTGGGGGAAAGCAAAGGTAGTGTGTGTGTGTGTGTGTGTGTGTGTGTGTATGAGCCTGTTTTAAAAAGTTGGATAAATTGTCTGCTACCACCACAGAATTTTGCATGTGCATAAATGGAAAGGAAAAGTTCCTACGAAAGAGGACTGGGCTTTAAAACTATTGGACTATACAGTGGTACCTCGGGTTAAATACTTAATTCGTTCTGGAGGTCTGTTCTTACCCTGAAACTGTTCTTAACCTGAAGTACCACTTTAGCTAATGGGGCCTCCCGCTGCCGCCGCGCCACCGGAGCACGATTTCTGTTCTCATCCTGAAGCAAAATTCTTAACATGAGGTACTATTTCTGGGTTAGCGGAGTCTGTAACCTGAAGCATATGTAACCTGAAACGTATGTAACCCGAGGTACCACTGTACAGTGGTACCCCGCAAGACGAATGCCTCGCAAGACGGAAAACCCGCAAGACGAAAGGGTTTTCTGTTTTGGAGGCGCTTCGCAAGACGAATTTCCCTATGGGCTTGCATCGCAAGACGAAAGCCCATAGGGAAATGCTGGCGGTCGGGAGCAAAGACTTTCGCCCACAGCCGGCCTTCAGAAGAGGACCTCTTCTGAAGGCCGGCGGGGAGCAAAAGTCTTTGCTCCCCCCCGCCTGCCTCCCCCCCCGCCTGCCCCGGGCGATCTTAAAATGCTGGCGGGCGGGAGCGAAGCGTTCGCTGCCGACCCCCAGCATTTTAAAATCTCCAAGGGACAGCAGAGAAGTCTCTGTCCCGGGGAGATTTTAAAATGCTGGGGGTCGGGAGCGAAGCGCTGCCGACCCCCAGCATTTTAAAACGCTGTTCCGAAGCGGGGGGCGGGAACATCTGCCCCAGCCGCCCCACTTCGGAACGATGTTCCGAAGGGGGGCGGGGGGGCGGGAACAGCTGCCCCATCCGCCCCACTTCGGAACGATGTTCCGAAGGGGGGAGGGGGCGGGAACAGCTGCCCCATCCGCCCCACTTCGGAACGATGTTCCGAAGTGGGGAGGTGGGGCGGGAACAGCTGCCCCAGCCGCCCCACTTCGGAACGATGTTCCGAAGGGAGGAGGTGGGGCGGGAACAGCTGCCCCAGCCGCCCCACTTCGGAACGATGTTCCGAAGGGGGGAGGGGGGCGGGAACAGCTGCCCCATCCGCCCCACTTCGGAACGATGTTCCGAAGGGGGGAGGGGGGCGGGAACAGCTGCCCCAGCCGCCCCACTTCGGAACGATGTTCCGAAGGGGGGAGGGGGGCGGGAACAGCTGCCCCAGCTGCCGGGCTTCGTAGCGCTGCTGCGAAGCCGGGCGGGGGGGGGGTGGGAACACCTTCTGAAGGCGGGCAGGGGGCGAAAGTCTTTGTCCCCCCTGCCTGCCTTCCCAGGGGCTTTTAAATCGCCCCGACAGCGGAGAAGTCCTCCGCTGTCCGGGGCGATTTTAAAATGCCGCCTGCCAGCATTTTAAGATCGCCCGGACAGCGGAGAAGTCCTCCGCTGTCCCGGGGTTTTTTAAAATGCTGGGGGTGGGAAGAAAAGCCCTTGTCCCCCCCCCAGCCTTCAGAAGAGGTCCGGGGACAGACTGTCCCCGGACCTGGCCTGAAGGTGGTTTCCCTAGGAACGCATTAATTGATTTTCAATGCATTCCTATGGGAAACCGTGCATCGCAAGACGAAAAACCCGCAAGACGAAAAACCCGCAAGACGAAGAGAATTGCGGAACGAATTAATTTCGTCTTGCGAGGCACCACTGTATATGGAGATGGTGAAAATGATGGCAAAATAATAAGAGACCAAAAAGCCGAAATATTTGTGGAAGAGTGGAGATCCTTTTCAGACAATCTGAGATAATAGTATAGACAAATGAAATTCCAGGCAGGACTGGAAATATAAGCAAAGGAATGAGAATGTTAAAGGAATGTACTGTTATAGAAATAAGTATTACATTTAAGGCAGTAGATAAAGGGTTTGAACAGAAACATCATGGAGATAAGGATGGTAAATCAAAATGTTAAGGGAATACTGTATTGAAACTGAATTGAATTTATTAAATTGTATGAAAATCAATAAAAAATGGGGGTGGACAAAGGAGACGACGGGGATCGAACCTGGATCTTTCCACATGCAGAGCACAAGCTCTGCCACTGAACTGCAGAACAGGTCTGCAATAGTTGTGGCGCCGGTAGATCTGCAACTGAGTGAGCCTTCCCTATCCCTACATATCTGTGCTGCAAATGCATAGCCAGAATGAAGCCCGACTGCTGCCTTGATTTTGACAACATGTCTGACTAGTTTCATCCAGCTTATCTTCCAGTTCGCCTGGAACACAAGACAAATAATGTGATGACTGTAAACAAGGCTTCAAGAGATCACCAGCAATAAGCTCTGTAGAGAAGAAGAATGGGGACCAGCCACATGGACACTTTGCCCCAATTTGAGCAATCTGATCAGGACAAGTTGTTGCCATCTAAAATGGGGGGTGGGGTGGGGGGTGGGGCAGGAACCAAACCAAGAAGCTCTTTATGGGATTTGATTTGTGAGGGGGAGCATCAGATGGAAATATTTGCTGCGTGTTATGTACAGAAGTTCCCACCCTGGGCCAGCAGGGGGATACTGTAGATAGTTTTCACTCAGGTCCACATATGCAAATAAGGGATCAAAAGTGACGTTCAGTGATTGGATAGTTACAGAAAATGGTTACTGTTGCGTTGTAGTGGAGCTCTATATAAGCAGGCTGGCTGAACCCTTCAGTTCAGTTCTGTTCTGGCCTGTGAATAAACAAGAGCTGCTTGAAGAATCGCTGTGTCGTCTGAATATGTTCACCCACAACTTAACACTGGGAGTCCGCTAAGAGCAGCTTAGTTTGGTTGCTTCCGGAGTTGAGGGAAGGAGGTACACAATTTTATCATCCCCTCTCGATCATAATGGTTTTATCCTTAAAACACACACAACCCCTTTTCTGATGCTTGCCACTGGATCCTTGTGTCCAGGCTTGATTATTGGCTGATATTCAAAACAAAGCAATTTCTCCTAATACAATGCATTTTTGTACGGCATTTTCACCTACATATGTGTTCTTAATGCCCCCTTTGCCCTAGTAAATGCATTTTTGGTACACATCCCTTGGCTGGCGAACTGTGTTGCAAAAATTTGGAGAAGTGCAAATTGTGAAGAGTGGCTGTATTTTGGTTTTTGTACTGTTTTGGAAAATGCCATTTAGGTAGGTTCGCTTTTAAATGTGAACTGAATCAAGTTTCTCCCGGTCCATAGTTGTAAGGAAGGAGGTAATGAGAGAAGATGCAGGTGGGGACCAGCTGAAGATAGACTGAGCTTCGTGGGGCAGTGCCCCACTTGTCCCAATGGATCAGCCTCCTCTAGGAGAGAGGTCACCTGCCTCTTTCTGCCTAGGTAAGCAGTGGGCCACTGACCTCTTGCAGCATGGGTTCAAAGTGGTCTTGAAGAGGCTGAGGGCTCTACCAAACATCAAGGGAAGAGGAGAAGCTGCACTCTGTTGAATCAAATTTGGTCTGAGGGACAGAAGATGTCCCTGAGGAGGTCACTTTGGCCTGTGGTGAGACATTCTGCAGCGAGTGGCAACTGCTTTTGTCCAAAATACTTCTACAAAAGCTGAATTGTCGTCTAGAGCTGCTATCTATTATTATTATTATTATTATTATTATTATTATTATTATTATTATTATTATTATTATTTTATTATTTATACCCCCGCACATCTGACTGAGTTTCCCCAGCCACTCTGGGCGGCTCCCAATTAAGTGTTAAAAACAGTACAGCATTAAATATTAAAAACTTCCCTGAACAGGGCTGCCTTCAGATGTCTTTTAAAGATAGGATAGCTGCTTATTTCCTTCACATCTGAAGGGAGGGTGTTCCACAGGGTGGGCACCACTCCGAGAAGGCCCTCTGTCTGTTTCCCTGTAACCTCACTTCTCGCAATGAGAGAACCGCCAGAAGGCCCTTGGCGCTGGATCTCAGTGTCCGGGCTGAACGATGGGGGTGGAGACGCTCCTTCAGGTATACAGGACCGAGGCCGTTTAGGGCTTTAAAGGTCAGTACCAACACTTTGAATTGTGCTCGGAAACATACTGGGAGTGTTATGTATTGAAGTTCTCACCCTGGGCCAGCAGGGGGATACTGTAGATAGTTATCCAAATGAAGGGGATACTGTAGATAGTTATGCAAATGAAGGATCGAAAAGTGACGTTCAGTGATTGGATAGTTTTAGAAAATGGCAACAGTTGCATTGTTCTGGAGCTCTATATAAGCAGGCTGACTGAGCTCCTCAGCCTAGTTCTGTTCTGGCATCTGAATAAAGAAGAGCTGTTTAAAGAATCACTGCGTCGTCTGACATGTTCGCCCACAACTTAACACTGGCGACGAGGATGGGATCGATGGACATCAGAGCACAGCCAGATGCAGCCACCCTCTGAGCAGAGCTGAATCACTGAGCTGAATCACTGAGCGAAATCACTGAACGTCACTTTTTGAACCTTCATTTGCATAACTATCTACAGTATCCCCCTGCTGGCCCAGGGTGAGAACTTCAATACATAACAGGGAGCCAATGCAGATCTCTCAGAATCAGTGTTATGTGGTCCCGGTGGCCACTTCCAGTCACCAGTCTAGTTGCCGCATTCTGGATTAGTTGCAGTTTCCGGATCACCTTCAAAGGTAGCCCCACATAGAGCGCGTTGCAGTAGTCCAAGCGGGAGATAACTAGAGTATGCACCACTCTGGCGAGACAGTCCGTGGGCAGGTAGGGTCTCAGCCAGCATACCAGATGGAGCTGGTAGACAGCTGCCCTGGACACATAATTAACCTGCTCCTCCATGGACAGCTGTGAGTCCAAAATGACTCCCAGGCTGTGCACCTGTTCCTTCAGGGGCACAGTTACCCCATTCAGGACCAGGGAGTCCCCCACACCAGCCCACCCCCTGTCCCCCCAAAACAGTACTTCTGTCTTGTCAGGATTCAACCTCAATCTGTTAGCCGCCATCCATCCTCCATGAAGGAGAATGAGGAGATGGTGCAGGAGAAAACAGTTGGGATTTTTCGCAAAAAAAACCCCAAACACCATATGAGTGCTTAAAAAAGAAGAAGATTCTGGTATGAGTATTCTGATTAATAATCTGGCAGCACTCAATGGAACTGATTGGCAGCATATTCAGGACAGACAAAAGAAAATACTTCAGATAGCATGCAATTAATTATGAGATTCGCTGCCACAAGATGGTTATGGGTTTCGATGTCTTTAAAAAAGGGGATTAGACAGGAGAATCGTGATCTGCCAGCGACTATTATCCATGATCAATGCATGTAATTAACAGCCAGGTTCAGAAGCAATCTCCTTCTGAAACCCAGAGAGACAGAAAGAATCACAGCGGGGCTGGCTCAAGACATTTTGCTGCCTGAGGCGACAGGCAAGATGTACAAAATTCCACGCACCAAAGCAAGTTATTTCAACATAGGCAATGGGGCGGCGCCCTCCACTACTCCTGAGGGCAGCAGTATGTTAGGGGACGCAGGGCAAGTGACGTATGACACACACAGCTCTGTCTACTCTCTGCCTCACAGTAAATGCCACCTGAGGAGGCTGCCTCACGCTGGGGATACGGCACAACATATTTTGATATAATTGTTGATGGAATCAATCAATGGAATCATACCTTCCTCTTTTAGCTATTTCTTAGCTTCCTTCATCCCTTAGTCTTAACTAACAACATACAGTGGTACCTTGGGTTACATACGCTTCAGGATACAGATTCCGCTAACCCAGAAATATTACCTCAGGTTAAGAACTTTGCTTCAGGATGAGAACCAAAATCGTGTCGCGACGGCACAGCGGTCGCAGGAGGCCCCATTAGCTAAAGTGGTGCTTCAGGTTAAGAACAGTTTCAGGTTAAGAACAGACCTCCAGAACGAATTAAGTTCTTAACCCGAGGTACCACTGTAGTTTTATTCAGTATTTAGTGAACTGAAGTTTCTTATAAGAGAATTTGCTAAGGTGTTTTGTTCTTTTTTCAGGGGTCCCTTGTCTCAAATTGTTGGCCATTTCGAAAATATCAGGGAAATATACTGTCCTCATTTCAACACCTGAGAGGCTTTCCTTCCACTGCAAACGTGGTTCTGACTGGAATCAGACCCGTCTAATGCCAACTGCTGTCAATGGGAGGAAAGCTCCCATTGGTGCAATGGGAGCTTTACTCCCACAAAAATTAGGAGGCACGGAGTGATTCTTATTCAGAAGATGGTATGGGCAAAGGATTAAGACCCACTATGCTATGCCACAGTTTTTATCCTGCTCTCCCGCTGCTTATGCAGGTAAAAGGGGCTAAGAATAATAAAACTTTCTATCCTTACCTCTGTGAGTACAAGGAATCTTTCAGGAGAAAGAGGGAGATGGAGGCAGAAATTTGGTATATTTCTTCCTCATTTTTCTGTAAACGCATAGCCCCAGTGGGGTCATAAAAACCAATAAATCATCAGGGAAAATGCTATAAAACTCCCTCTGAATTAATATTAAATGGAGCATCTTTTCAAGTAATGCCACATCATCCCAGTTTCAAATCCTTCCAAAAAGGAAAGGCCCCTTATGTTATTAAATATAAGAACATAAGTGGGAGAACAGGATGACTGACAAAAAAGGATGGGGAGGGGGCTTTCCACAGAGTGCCTTTCCGGGAGACTTTTGAGACGCTGGGAAGTAGTCGAGGGGATAAGAGGGAGCTTTGCAAACAGAGCACATCTTGCTCGACATTTTTGTGTGTTAGAAAGTGTTTTTCTGGCAATCTGTTGGAGAGTAGACCCTATTCCTCACGCAAATTGCCTAGCTGAAGAACAGCACATAATAAATCCTGACTTTACTGCGTTCATTAGGACTTACTCCCTAAGAAGCATGCTTAGGAACGCAGTCTTATGGTGGCAATCCTCAACATGTCTACTCAGAAGTGTGTCTCAATGAGCTCAATAAGACTTCCTTCCAAGTATGAATACAAATTGTAGCCTTACCCATTCCTCCTACTGATACAGTCGCACCTTGAAAGTAGAACGGAATCCATTCCGGAAGTCCGTTTGACTTCCAAAACATTCAGAAACTAAATTGTGGGTTCTGATTAGCAGCAGGAAGCTCCTGCAGCTAATCAGAAGCCACGGAAGCCCTATCAGACGTTCAGGTTTCAAAAAACGTTTGCAAACTGGAACACTCACTTCCGGGTTTGCGGCATTCGGGAGCCAAAACATCTGAATACCAAGGTACGACTGTACCCATTCCTTGGCTGAACCAATACAAGGAGACAACTTCCATTCTAGTCCAAGGCTACTTAGGCTGACATTCATTACTCACTTACCTTGGAGTAAGCACCAATGAACTCAGTGGGACTTGCTTCTGAGTAGACATGCCTAGAACTGGCCTGTTAAGGTACGATCACTTCTGCCTTGGACATTTCATGCCAGGAAAATGCTTGGGACTATAATGTTTTTCTTTTCCTCAAACGCTTAGGAACACGGATATTAAAATATGCACTGAGAGCTGGCAAATGGCCTGTGACACTAGAACAGCTTTGCAGCATCTCTAATTATTAATTTTCTTTCTGATTGAAAGACACAAGCAGAGTGACCACACTTCTTTCTGTCACTCAAGGGACAATATGTTGCTATTAGGGCCATTAATTATTGGCAGTTGTGTCAGGTTACATATAAGAAGATTGTCTGTGCTCTTCAAACTGTTCATTTCCAGTAAGGACACTTATGAATGAATGCTATATGAGATTAATGTCCATAGAACTGAAATGCAATAGGGTGGGGTGGGTTTTTTTTAAGGGATATGGTATTAAGAGATGTCCATCTCAGTCTTTAAAGCTCCGTCACGCAGTCCCTTCCCAGTTCTGAAATGTAACTTGCTTTGGAGGAAGGGAGTGGAAATCCCAGCCATATCAGGGATGTGCGCATTCCATAAGTGTGGGATCTAGAATTCTGCATTATGAGAATCTCAGGTTTTCATTTTTAAATCCAGTTTCTAGCCCTTGTGGTAACTTTGGTCAACTGTCCAGCTAAATCTCAGAAGTCAGGTGGGCGGCTTGTGCAGGATTTAGTAGGAAGGGGGCGGTTGTTAAGTTGTGGGTGAACATATCAGACGACACAGCAATTCTTCAAACAGCTCTTGTTTATTCACAGGCCAGGACAGAACTGAACTGAAGGGTTCAGTCAGCCTGCTTATATAGAGCACCAATACAACGTTACTGTAACAACTTTCTAAAACTATCCAATCACTGAACGTCACTTTCGATCCCTTATTTGCATAACTATCTACAGTATCCCCCTGCTGGCCCAGGGCGAGAACTTCAGTACATAACAGCGGTGCTTTTGTGTCATTGCTTCATTGTTCTTCTTCATTAATTGCAGAAACAGCAGAGATCGTGTCAATTTGTTTGCGTTGCAAAACTTGTAGAATTTCAGGGAAGAATTATTATTGGTGGTAGTAGTAGAATTAGCAGTAGTATTTTGGTAAACTAGAGACAGCTCTGAGGATAAACCCAAATGAAACCGATCAACAGTCTTGCTTCAGAACCTAATGCAAGCAAATTGGAGCTGCAGGAGAGCAGCATGGGGAAAACTACACTCATTAATCAAATGCATCCGATGAAATAGGTTGTTGCCTGTGGAAGCTCATAGTATGATAAATGCCTTAGAATTTAAAGGTGCCACAGACTCTATTGTCACTTTTGCTTTGGGAGGGGCGGGATCTGAGGACAACATACTTATCTTACAAGCTCCTATCAGTTTCACGCCAGTTTAACTGCCATGGATTCTCTGAAAGAATCCTAGTAGTTACAGTTTTCTCTAACAGTTACAGTTTTCTCTGAAAGAATCCTAGTAGTTACAGTTTTCCCAACACTTCAGAAAATTGCCATCCCAGGGGTTCCCTGACGAGAGAAAACAGCTTTTAAATGAGTTGTAGTATAACTGCGCCATGATTTCCCTCCAACAAATGAACCAGGCTGGCAAACGTATTACAACTTAAACTGAGAATCTGAAAGGTCCGAAGGTGTGTGATTGAGTGAGAGGTGAAATGAGCATGCTCTTTCTGAAGAAGGCTCAGGAGTGAGAGAAGAGCCAACTGATTTTGCATGTTGGGAGAATTTCTCAAAATGGGCGTGACTCATTGAAAGAAGATGATGGTAGATGCGGTGGAGACCTAAAAAGAAGGCAGAAGGCCAAGAGCCATTGCTTCTAAAGAGAAGTGTCTCTCTGCATGACAAAGTTGAAGCCTGTTGTGCTTCGAGCCTCAAAACCCATCCTCCATGGAAATAAAGACACAGTGGAGACAGAATTTAGTTTAAATGTTAATGGGCAAATTTTGGCCACAACTTTATTAAAATACACAAATGTGACTGGTATTGGTTTAGGCGTTAAACTATATCTGGCTCCTGCCCCACTCTGTAGGAAGCCTGGAAAGGTAAACAACTTCCTTTAACGGAATACCCTATTCATTGGAGGGGCAGGTGATGGCCGCACCTCCCCTCCCCACATTCCCCTAAACCAATGCTTAACCGCCAAACCTTACAAAGTTGTGACGATTGCTAAGAGGTAGGCAAAAACCAAGTGGCCACATTGGAAAAAATTCCTACCTGGCCCCCATTCCAAAACAGGCGACCAAGTGAAGTCCAAAGCAAGGCCAAACACAACCTAATTGATGGGTGGGTGGGCGGGTGTTTGGCAATGCGAAGCAAAAGGAGGTCCCTATGTCGTGCTGCCAAATAAATACTCCCAACCCCAACCTTGCCACGCTGCTGATTGGCTAAAGGCCATTGGCATAACTGTGGCACCACCGGCTTGGAGCGGGGCAAGCCCCACCCACAAGCCGGTTAGGGAAAAGTTTCAGGGCCAAGGACAACATGGACCCTCTGTTAGGAGGATCCAACTTGCTGGAAGGTGTTGCGAGAGAAGATTCAAGAATGCTGACGAGATGACAGAAAGGGGCAGGAGAAAAACAAGGGAACAGTGAGGAGAAAACTGAAACAGCTGCTGGAGCTGACTGTCCAACACAACATGACTCTTCTGAGGCCAATGCCTCAGGTCAGGAGTACAAACAGTGAGGTAGAACCATAGTTGTGCGGGAACAGCATGCATGTACATGCCATGTGGTGGGAAGATCTCCACTGGTTTACTGGGGTGCGGGCTTGTATTTGTACCACTGCTGTCACCCGAAAATTCATGCTCAAAGCTGGCCCCAGGAGGAACCCCCAACCCATAAGCCTGAGTTTGTGAGAGGGATTTTATTCAGTCCAAATCAGGTGGGTTTGACCTTAAGTACACATTCAGAAGCTAAACATATCTTTTCACATGAAAATGTGCAACTTTTGAATTAATTCTCTCCCCCCCTCATTTCTGCTCTTTCCCCATTTATGATACCTTGAATTCCTCTTAGCAAAACAACAAAAACAACCTCTCTCACACACACATTCTATTTACTGCATCAAAATGGTGAGTCCGGATGAAAAATAGTTTCAGAACACTGAGCAAGCCAGGAAATACTTTGTAATAGGAAATAAATTGCAGTCCTGAGACCACCAGTTGTTTTCCAGAGAATTCTTTGCCGTGGGGAAGAAGATGCCGGTGAAAAACTGAATTAGTGCCTTAAGCTTAATTGATTCTTGAACAATACTTCCACCTTGTGGCCGACTCTGAGAAAAGCTAAGATCATAAAAAGAGCCTTGCCGATCAGGCCAATGGGTTGTCTAGTTCAGCACGTTTTTCTCAAAGTGGCCAAGCAGAGGCTCATGGGAAGCTTTCAAGCAGGACCTAAGCTCAGCAGCTTTCTCTCCATCTGTGATTCCCATCAATAGGCATTCAGAGGCACATACTACAAGCAGCGGAGATAGCATTATTATCCGACTAACCAACGTTTTTTAAAAAGCAGAGACATCACCTTGCCAACAAAGGTCCGTATAGTTAAAGCTATGGTTTTCCCAGTAGTGATGTATGGAAGTGAGAGCTGGACCATAAAGAAGGCTGATTGCTGAAGAATTGATGCTTTTGAATTATGGTGCTGGAGGAGACTCTTGAGAGTCCCATGGATGGCAAGAAGATCAAACCTATCCATTCTTCGGGAAATCAGCCCTGAGTGCTCACTGGAAGGACAGATCCTGAAGCTGAGGCTCCAATACTTTGGCCACCTCATGAGAAGAGAAGACTCCCTGGAAAAGACCCTGATGTTGGGAAAGATGGAGGGCACAAGGAGAAGGGGACGACAGAGGACGAGATGGTTGGACAGTGTTGTCGAAGCTACCAGAATGAGTTTGACCAAACTGCGGGAGGCAGTGAAAGACAGGAGTGCCTGGCGTGCTCTGGTCCATGGGGTCACGAAGAGTCGGACACGACTAAACGACTAAACAACAACAACAAAGATATTTTTATTTTCTCTCCCAAACCAATTTGGTTCTGTTGAAGCCAGGATTTTGGGTTCTTACTCTTCTGCAGTTTTTAAAGTTTTTTGTTTGTTTGGGTGTGTGTGTGTAAAATTCTATTGCTTTTACAGTGAGGGGGGAAAGTATTTGATCCCCTGCTAAATTTGCCCATTTGCCCTCTGACGAAGAAATGACCAGTCCATAATTTTAATGGTAGGTTTATTGTAGCTGTGAGAGACAGAATAACAACAGGAAAACTCCCAGAAACCCAGAAGACAAAAGTCAGAGATGGATGTGAGTTATAATGAGTGAAATAAGTATTTAATCCCCTCTCAGCCAGCCAGATGTCAGGCTACCTGGTATCTTCACTGTATGTAATGAGCTGAGATTAGAAGCACCTGCTGTAAGGGAGAGGTTTTACCTGTAATCCCAGCTCCTTACAGTACCTGTACAAAAGACACCTGTCGACAGATCAAATACTTTCCCCCCTCACTGTAGCTCTTTTGCCATATCCCAAGGATTCCGACCCTCAGCGGATCCAAAGGACCTTAGATTCAGTGGATCCAAAGTATCTGGTATCCTGCAACTCCTCATTCTGAGGCTTTCCCTGTTCAGTGTCCGGTGGGAGAAATATTCAGCATCTTACCTCCTACCTCAGTTCAGGGCCGCTGTCACACTGGACCAGCAGGTTTCCACCAGCAGAGATCAGCAAGAGAGAAATCTATGCAATATCCCCAACTCCCCCCTCAGAAATAGGCATGAGGGTTTAGGATTGTACTCTGAAGCTGCAATCTTGGACACACTTTGTTGTTGTTAAGTCGTTTAGTCATGTCCGACTCTTCGTGACCCATGGACCAGAGCACACCAGGCACTCCTGTCTTCCACTGCCTCCTGCAGTTTGGTCAAAATCACTTAACTAGGAGTAAATCTCACTGAATTCAAATATAGGAGTTACTCCCGCGTAGACATGTATAGGATCACACAGTGATGCTGCCAGTTACCATTTGTTTTAGAAGAGACAAACTGAACTGAGACATGCATGGGAGAGGCCTGCTTGACAGGAAAGGCCCTGCTCTGAGCCAAGAGTAGAAAACCCTCCTAGGTATCTTTAAATTATATATCATTTATTGAAATATAAAGATCTTAATTTACATGGTTTTTTTAAAAAGACAAAAATAAGAACAGGGGCACCTGTATTACATTTTGTACCTATGGTCACTCATTCCAACTGGTTCTTCTCAAACACTTCACAATACCACCTTTATGGAAACTCTTTCTCGCTTTTCTTTATCATTCTAAAATATAAATTTTGGACATTTAAAAGTGCAACAGTTAGCGTGCCTGTGGAGTATATCACAGTAAAAACAAAAAACAAAAAATATAAACAAAGGCAGTGATACAGCTTGTCATAAATGTTTTGGCAGTACTCTCAAAGTTGATATAAAAATACATATATACATATTGATGTATAACATCACCTTATCTTATGTCCCTCATTATATCATAGGACTGTTTGTACATTTGCAGACCACATTGTAAGGAACAGGGCCATTCAAAATGAGAAAGTTGCGTTTCACAGGCAAGGTTTGATTGTCATGATACAAATACAGAACAGACAAAGGCTGGGTATTTCTTTTCTGAAAGCTTCTCAAAACTGAGCCACAGAGAAATAGTCACTATGATCCAAAACAGGCTTCCTCAACCTCGGCCCTCCATATGTTTTTGGCCTACAACTCCCATGATCCCTAGCTAGCAGGACCAGTGGTCAGGGAAGATGGGAATTGTAGTCTCAAAACATCTGGAGGGCCGAGTTTGAAGAAGCCTATCCTAAAACAAAACATCAAGACAGTAACAAAATCCAGGGTTTTTCCCCAGGCTAATATTGAAAGACTAACATTGCAATCTTATATAGGTCTACTCAGAAGTAAGTCCCATTGAATTCAATAGGGCTTACTCTTGGGTAAGTGAATACAAGATTGCAAGCCTTAGTCTAACAGGTACCTCCTGCATTAATGTGTTGCCTTTGTAAAGTTTTCTGATGTGCAGTCCATTGCAGTGTCAGGAACTTTTCATAGGATTATAAATCTAAAAAAATATACTGCATATTTTGGTCCACAACTAGAACTTGGTCCCAGTCCAGCTATAGTTTCCTTGCCAAAAACATGTTGGGCATGACTAACATGAGAGAGTAGGTGGCGATAAATGTGCTCATCCACGTTGCAACGTAGACAGGAAATTAAAATGGAGCCCCATCTATGACATGCAATATGGGCAGATGTGCATTGCAATGGGATCTGTGTTCACCTGAAGCAAGATATGGGATTAGCATGAGTTTGTTTTGTGAGATACATAACAAAAAGTACAATAAGAAAAAGAAAAACCAAGGTACGAATTATTGTAGCTTATTCTTTAGTGGCCAGTGAAACAGGAAAGCCTGCGAAACATGAGAAGACCTGATCCATGCGCAGTAATGCAAAACACACACGCAAGTAAGATGTCTGCAATTTCCATCCATTTCACCGGCACATTTGTAATAAATTGGATCTAGCAGAGAAGAATATCTCGAAGGCTTGGACTTACTCATTTGGCCCAAGTATTTGCACAGATTTATACTGGGCCCATTGCGTTTTGGCATTCAGAACCTCAAATAATTATTTACCACAGATATCCCTATGTGCACAAGGAAGCACATTTAAGTCCCATTAATTTTAATGGGATATGGTTCTGTGCTTTTTTTTTTGGGAGATCAAATTGAGCTCTTTTTCACTCATTCCACTGAAGCATCACTTGATGCTTCATGTTTAAGTTGTAGTTAGTTATTTAGCATCAAAAGAGATGGCTGTGTACTTCTGAGCCCGGTGCAAAGCATTGATTTACGCTGCATTTTTAATCCTGCCAGGTGTTCATCAACTGCTGTGGAGCTTAGTTCCAACACAGCACTGTCTCTAGCACACGTTGCCTTCATTTGTTTGTCCTTTAACTATCACATCAGTAAAGTATGGAGCCATAGCTGTAATGGTAGATAAGCCTGCGAGTTTGGCACAGAGAAAGTTGTATTGCAAAAAATGGTTGCTCACCACTGGCCAATTGCTACCCTATGCTGCTCTTAGTGATATCATAAGAAATCCAGCAAACATCCACATTGGGCCACATTTGCACGAAGGAAATGCCAGATCAATTAATGCTCTGCCATCTGGTTTCAATACCAGGGACTCAGCTATACAGCTGCAAATAAAATGTTTTAAGCGTGTTTTAAGTGTAATATACAATGTGACACTAGATGGGGATGGTGAGCCTTATGGAAAATTCAATGTATTTTTAAAAACGCTTTTTAAAAAGCATTTTCAGTACGTTTTTTATTTTTGTGTAGATTCCACCCAGGTCTGAGTCTCGGTATGTTTTATTATAACTACACAGAATATGCCAGGAATATGTCAAGTTCCTTTTTCGCCACCAGTGAGCAACTGTTGCCTGCCACATACATGTCTAGGATTAAGAAACAGGAATTTTCGAGCTAATGGCACAGCTCTTTTGCAAGTTTACCCTGTGACATTTCTCTGAAACTCAAGCTCTGGATTTATGAAAAACATGGAATTTCTTTTTGTGCACCATACTTTCATGCTCCCTGTATGTCATAGACTGATTCCAGTTCATGATTTCCATAGAGTGTGACAAAATCACACCCTAGGGATGCAACTCTATGCCCACTTAGCTGGGAATAAGTCCCATAGAACTGAATGAGGCTCATCCAGGAATGCATTGTAAATCATCACAGAAACACTGTCAGACACATTATATTCAGATTAAGGAAGGACTGATCTCAAACTATTGTGTGAGAATGACTAAAAGAAGGATCAGCAACTGCTTGGGGCCATTTTACACATTACAGAGACAGATGTGCCACTTGAATATACACACCACAGAGGTCACAGCCAATCCTATATTTTAAATGTATTTCCTTCAAAAATGGAACACTGTTTAGAAACAATTGCTTCACTCCCAATTCAGTGCCCATTGGTGTGGATGGAAAAAGACTCTTTACAGTCATACCTCGGGTTACAGTCACTTCAGGTTGTGCGTTTTCAGGTTGCGCACCACACCGAACCCTGAAGTACCGGAACAGGTTACTTCCGGGTTCGGCGGTCGCGCATGTGCAGAAGCACTAAATTGCGCTTTGCGCATGCACAGAAGCGCCAAATCGCAAACCGCGTGTGCGCAGATGCAGCGCTGCGGGTTGTGAACGTGCCTCCCGCACGGATCACGTTTGCAACCTGAGCGTCCGCTGTCCTTGTTAACGTCCAATGTTATAGCTAAAAACTTGACAAGGGCAAAAGGATCCGGTTCCATTTCTGTTATACCAAAAGTAGAACTTTTTCTTTCTTTCTTTCTTTCTTTCTTTCCAAAGTAGCTACATACGTAATTGGAAATCTCAGGCTCAGGAAGAAGCATTTTCAGAAAGAGCATTTGGTGCATCCAATCCATTTGTCACATGCAAACCCCAAACAAACTTCCCGATGTGCTCTTTTTCTCAACCGCTCCAAGCAGCCTTACTGTTGATTGATTAGCCACACATATTTTGTGCAATAACTTGAGGAACCTGGTTGCAAACGAAGGTTTAAAAATAAACTTCAATTTCTGAAGAGTTCCACTGAATCAAAGAAGGATTCACCAGCAAAAAAATTCATTGCATTAGGATAGCTACTCTGCTAAGGGTGGATGCCATAGAATACATTAGCTTTCCCTACTTCCTAAACTAGTTTTAATTTACCAAAGCCATTAACTATCAAATAGAACAGTTGTTTCTTGTAAATGTATAAATGCTAAAATGCTTTAGTTCATTAGTTTTTTTCAGTACTGTGTTTTTAAGGAAGGGCAAGGAGTAGTTATAAACTATACTTAGTGATACTGAAAACAGCAGTAGGTAAACAATTATTCTTCTATGGTTATGAAGAGTCTCACTTGATTTACTAAGCTATCGTATAAGGTTAGAAATTACTGTAATTCTGTTTTATTTGTATTAGCTGCAAAAAAGGTAAAAAGGTTTCCTAGTACCAATTAGTTTGAGTTTCAAAAGTGGTTTTCTTTCTCTTTTTTTGCATGTACTTCATCTCATGTGATAGTTCAACAGCAGCTTATGATGAGACTGAAGGAAGAAAATACAAAGAAGTCTTGAGTGGTCTTCTAAAAAAATGCCTATTCCACATATGCCACAAAACATCTTGGTAAGGTATTTACATAATTACATGGGTGATGTTTCACCATAGTGGAAATGTTATTCATCTGAGTTGTGAATGCCCTTGAAACACAAATTGGACTGTCCATGGCCTTTTCCTTTATCTACTCACCTATCAGAACAGCAGGTGGTACTGAGATGCTATGGAAGTGCTTAAAAGCTGGTTTCTAAATGTCTTCTTGTTTCACAAATCCGGGTGAGATCTTTGCGTCCCTTGTGGGGACACTTAGGATTGCAAGTCTCGACCATCTATGTTAAAGTGGTTTTCCTTAGAGAGTCAAAAATCCATGAGTTATATGTTGAGATTCTCTCTCTCTCTTTCTTTCTTTCTTTCTTTCTTTCTTTCTTTCTTTCTTTCTTTCTTTCTTGTCTCGCACCCCTCAAAAGATGTCCACTACTTCTTTCGGGAATTACAGGAAACTGTCCTCAACCAGTTCTGAGGAATCCATTCCAATGTCATCGATGATGTCAATATCCTCAATGGTCTCGTCCTCTCGCTTTACGAATGTGGAGCTGCTGGAACCAGTTTCGATGGCACTTTCTTCAGAAGTCTGGGAACTGTGTAAGAAGACCACAGGGGAAAACATTTAGGAACTTAAAAACACACTGTGAAGAACACATTCTTCAATTGTCTTGGGGCAACAGAAATCCTCCTTGGGAATTCATCAGAAGGCACATGCCACATAATTTTGGAGTCCAAAAGAAAAGTTCCCCAAAGAGACTCATTCTTACATGAAATGCTTTAATGCTGCAGTTTTCCCAGCTCTCTGTCTTTGGGGAAACTTCTCCACATCAGCTTGCTTGCTGAGGAATCCCTTTGCTTTTGTCACAGAACCACTGCTCATTGCAGAGGATTCTGGGAGCATATCCCAGGTAGCACATTAAATTCATGCAGGTCAGCCTTGCTGAGCTTCACCATTACCATGTGCGGGACTAAACGGAGTTCTAGCACAGGTCTACACCTGATGACAAATCTCAGGAAACAAGGGATGAATGGAGCACATAGCTCCCCAAATCATAAGTCTGAGAAAGCATGAGAGTAGTAAAATACTATGCGGACTCCACCACTCGCTGGACAATACTGAAGATCAGATCAGCCACTAGTTCTGTGCACATAATGATAAATTATAATGGTAAAAAGCTGCCTATATTCAGCACTGAAATCACTAATCAATGACAGATTACTTAACATGTTTTAAATCAACATTCTGGATACGCTGCCTCGAGTGGGTAACAGGGATATTTGAGGGGCTTCTTCTTTGCAATAGTGACCTGATCTACATTTCCCAGGCTAATGTCAATGTGGTTATCCTTCAGAGTTCACACTTCACTGAATTTTGCAGAGTTCTTGGCTCAACCAAGGGTGCCAAAATGGTCAACAAAAATGTTGACATTTTATTATAAAAAAGTACATTTAGAAATGCATACTTTGAAGAAAAAATACATCTAGGCTTCAATTCAGACCCCTAGTCTGCTGTGCTGGGTGTGTGTGTGTGGGGGGGATTATGTAGGTGGGATAGAGATCTTACCAACTGAAACAGTTCCATCAGCAGAGTGGTGCCAGCAGGAATCCTCTGGAACAGAGCTCTCTGTTCCACTTGTGTTAAACTTGTGAGCAGGTGGAAACACAGTCAGAAGGATTCCCACCATTGACAAGACTGGAATACCCAAATTGGGCACTCAGGGAGCAGAGAGGGACAGATCACAAGCCAGCCCTACTGCAGTCACTGGCATTGCATAGCTTCCCTCCATCTTCTGCCCCAACTGGCATTTGGGGTGACAAACGTGATGCTGACTACACTGCTCTGTCATGCTTTGTGGGAAACCATTATTTAAATATGTACTTTGTTGTAGATATTCTTTTAAGTTGCAGATCAATGTGAAAACAGTGACAGACATAAAATTAACAATGGCACAGAAATAGACTGATCCCTAGTGGTTAATGATGTCGGGATTTAGGTCACAGTGAACTTTAATCAGGTGTACCTGTGCCTGTTCCTTTTGCTGAGCTCGTCTTCTGAAACAGGGTCAATATCCGGCAGGGGGATTATGTAGCCACTGTCGGCGCTGAGTCTTTGTTCATCAAATCCACTCTCCCTGTCCTTCAGTTTGTCTTCATTCTTGTAAGTGACTCCAATGTAGGTGTTGTCACAGTCCGCTCTCATGCGTGTGACAGCGGGATGGTCACTCTTCAGGAAGTCCAAGTGAATTCTCTCATAGCTCTGAAATATATATATAACAAAATTGGTTGGAATTGTTTAAGGCTCTCCATCCCACACTCCCCCAAAACAGGATCTTTATAAATCTCTGTAGAACCTGGTAAGATTTCCTTTCAATGATTTTTTTGCACATGAGTAGTGTTTTGTGTCACATGGGGTCAGAAGCATCTTTTAAGGCAGTGAGGTGGGAGTTCTGACCTTCGTGAGCCTAATTAAGGCCACTAGGCCTCTCCATTTGCCCTCTGGCATGGTTAGGCCCAAACCACACCCACCTGTCCTGACATCACATGACATCAGGCGCAGGACAGAGAAAGCTACAGGGCCAAACTGAAAAGAGAGGGAATAGGACTGACAATTTGTCACCCTCTTAGGCTACCTTCAAAATCTGCTGCTTGAGATAGGTCAAGCATCAAATAGGATCTTATGGTGGGGTTTTCTGTCTCCACATTTTCACCATTCTCTGCAGTGTCATCATGAAACAACATTTTATTTACCCCACTTAAGAGCCAAGAGTCAATGGCACAACCAAGCAATGTCTTCTTCTGAAATCCTAGAAGCAACCCAGTTTCCAAAAGGACAAACCTTCTTGTATTCTCCAGGCAACATGTTCTCAACTATTTCGCTCAAGTGGTAAAAAGAAGGTCTTTTCTCGGGTTCACTGTTCCAGCATTTCACCATGATGTCATACCTGTGAACAGTATTGAGGCGGGAGGGAATATCTTAATGATTTGTGATGTTTAAGCAAATTGATGACAGTATAAAGACAGACATAATGCAGGGGAAGAGAGCCACAGAGGAAGCCTAGCTTTGCAGGTGCTGTGACAAATGCGCAAACTGATGAACTAGAGATTGGCTCAGCCATCAGTCTTGCTCCGTTCCCCATGTTCGGGTGGATTGTCTATCCTTTTTTACTCTTAAAAGTGCCACATGACCAGCCATGCATTTATCTGCATATTTGTCACCTTGTTTTAGAAAGGAAACTTTTGAGTGATGTTGTGGCATGATATTGGGATCCAATGCTGGAGATTCAGAAGAAGTTTTGTAGTGGGAAATAGACTTGCCTCATGTCCCATTGCCAAGGAATATCTGAGCTGGACCCCATGCCTTCAACATCTCTCCAGCCTGAGGAGGCTGTGTTGCCATCTGTGAGCTCTGATTACTCCAGCCCAGAAGCCTTAGCAGACCCCGTTGCCTCCCCGGTGTCACCAGAATCAACAGCTTCTGAAGCTGGCTAAGCCCTCCAAACCCACTGGAGCTAGTTACTCAAATATTTAAACCTCGGTCTCTATTTGCTTGCCATTGAAGCCATGTTTGAGCCTCCTCCTATGTCCCTGGTCTTCCCTCACCAGAAGAGTTTGGATATTGCTTCACCAGAACCAGATCTCTGGGACCCTCCAGATGTAGCTAGACACCATCAGACCCAGCCAGTATGGTCAATGGTCAGGGCAGCCTCTGCAGAGCTACATGTTCCCCACTCCCGCCTTAATGGAACCTGATCTCTGTTTGACATTACCTAAAACTTGTCCTCCTAGTTGTTGTCTTATCAGAACCTGAATTTGGATGTGCTTGAGTTTGCCTTGCTTCCCTTTTATAGAAGCCTAGCATCTGACTACCCTGCTCAGGCTAGATCCCCATCTGGATGAGACCCATCACCTGGGAGAGGAACGCATTGTAGGAGGAAAGTTAATCAGCATCATAGACAGCCAGGTTCTGCTGCAAACTTGCAGGGCTGTGCCTGTTTGGTTCCCAAGTTAAACCTGGAGAGGTTTAGGTATGTTTGGATTGAATGCTGTGAGGGCGCTTCTAGATCAGTCCAAGTGCTCTGTACATAATTTCCCTGAGGTGTTGTAGAAGAATGAGATGAAAAGAATACGTACACCTCACTGGTAGCATGGTCCGGTTTTGCCATTCGGTAGCCACTTTTAATTTTATTATAGAACATAGAATCAACCATCATGCCAGGATATGGAGTCCCACCTGAAAGTCAAGGGGAAATAGATGCCGTTATAATGTTTGTTGGAGTAAAATAAATTCTATGCATGGATTTGTTTTTCGAATGTTTAGGACCATATAGAACCTTTCAAGATTTTCTGAGAACTGCATGTTCCTCAAACCTTCTAGAATATTCTCAGTCAAGCTTTCAGATGTACATAAGAGTGAGGCAGCCAACCAGTCAGTTAGTGAGTGAGGTGTAAGAATTAAGTACAGTAAGCCTGCAACCTTCGTGGGGGTTACGTTCCAGGATCACCTTAAACAGCAGGGATAAATCATGTTTGCAAACCATGCATCCAAGTTATAAAATGGGGCTACAAATGTAATTAAAAAAACAATACTGAACAAATGGGGGCACCAAACCTATTATTCTCCTGTGGTGAAATTTGGTTTAAGCCAAGACCTGCCCTTAAACATCTCTTAGAAGAAACATCGTCTAGCGGGGGGATTATATCATTTGTAGTTTGGATAAGAATCAGGATATGCAAGGTATCATCTAGTCAGGAGAACATGGTGTTCCTTTCTGCCTCATTAGGGATATGACCTTCTGCTTTTCTATATGTATCTTTGTAGTCAGTCTTCTCGTTGGATTTAAACATTTTGAAGGTGTTTGGCTAGCCTCTAGCCACATGCCTACACAGCACAATTGGCAGATCTCCAATTATTCATTGAAGTTCCATTCTTTTATGATCCAAAGTAATGAGGATGCCTACCAAGAGAAAATATTTCCCACAGCAGAATGCCATAAGACCAGACATCACTTAATGTTGTATACAGGTTGTCGAAAATGCTTTCAGGTGCCATCCATTTCACTGGAAGGAAGGTCTGCAAGAATATAAAAAATCAATAAGAGTAGTTACTAAAACAATCATAAAAGGAGATGTTCACCAATAAATATATTTTAATTTGATTTTTAGCATATCTCAAAAGCTTGGGATGGGTGACAACATTAAAAAAATCCATGGAGATATTAAAATGCATCCTACATTGTCCCTGGCCACCCAAACACAACTGAGACTTTAAAATGGTTTACAGTACCACATATCAGTAGTATTGTCTGAAGAGGTGATACAATTTCCCATATTTTGGTTTTATTCAAATTATTTCCAGTAATATTATTTAAAATAGTGTGATTATGAGCCTTGCGTGGCATTTTGTCATTATGGAGACCAGTGCCAATGCAACCTATTGACTTCCACTGAATGAGTCAAATGTTGTTGTTGACTCTGAGTAGAAACTAATCCAGGAATAACTGGTTTGATAATTTTTTTTTTGCAAATACTGAAAAATGCTCCAATTGTTTTGAGAAAACTTGTATGCGATGGGCAAGTAAGTGGGGGCGGGGAGAGATATATATCATCAATCTATATGCTTCTTATGCTATAGTAAATGTGAAGTCCTGTGCAAATCTTGCCCATTCTAATTGCAGCTCTGACAAGACACACCATACATTACTATAATTTGCCTGCAGAGAAGAAAGAGAATTCTGTGCAGCAAAATTCAACTGTTCTGTAATGTGTAAAGAGTGCTTTGATGCTGGTTGTGTTTGGCATGAATAGGTTGATTGGAGACACTGGATGGGTGTTTGTTATCTGAATGTCAGTTAATTTCATTTTACACAGACACACACACACACACACACACACACACACACACACACACACACGATCCCAAAGCACTGTTTGCATTAGTTTATGGTTTCTAATGATGTAGTCTAAGGTAATAAATGTAAAGGTACATACACTGCCTTTAGATACATAGTTTGAATCATGCATGATGTCTCTAGCCAGACCAAAGTCACAGATCTTCACAATTTTTCCTTGAGCCAGAAGGACATTCCGTGCTGCCAAATCACGGTGAACACACTGTGGGATGCATAAATTACATGAGTAGAATGTAGGCATAGAATACCAATACGTAATATTTAATGTTGGAGGGAACTTCAGAAAGCATGTGTAAGAAAAAAAGATTAATTGGGATACCCTGGGATAGATTCATTCAGTATTGCAACCCTAAAACTCTAAACCCTAAAACTTTGTAGGCTGCTCTTTTATCAAACACATTTTCAAAGTTCCCCAAACAAAACAATCATGGTTTAAAGCTAGGCAATCCCTTCACTGTTTCCTTTTAGACACTCACATTTTTAGAAGCTAAGAATTCCATTCCCCGTGCAACTTGGTAAGTGAAGCTGAGCAGGTCCAATAAAGTGAGGCCTTCTGAATTGTCATCGGAAAGGAGGTTCTTCACATCTAGTTCTGAGTAGGGAAGATGAAAAGAAAAAACCATCTGAAACATGAAGGTGCATTGAAAGCATGCATCAAACAGGCAATCTGCTTCAGTCCATCATCTTTCCAGAACATATCTGTTTGCAAGGAACTCACTTGAACTGAGGAAAAGTCTGTTTTTAAACTACGCAGAGCAAGGGCAGCCATTGTGGTTGCTGAACTACAGTTTCCATCAGCCAGTGGTCAAGGATGATAGGAGCTGAAGTCCAACACCATCTGGAGGGCGTCATACTGACCGCCCCTGACATCAGAGAATAAACAGATACTGTATTTTCTTGCATTGCTGCTGTCTTCCTACACATAGCCAATGACATTCTTCTCCGCTTTCCCTGGTACCAGCACTCCAACATCTCCTTCCAAAACATTTCTTCAAAACAAGCGGCTCACTGGTACATTTGCATCAATCAGCGATAGACACTGCCATAAAAAAATGGTACAAAAACCAAATATAGCTGTCCTTTCTCCGCTGATTATAGACTTTTTCCAAGAAATTGTAGGATTAAAAAAGTGCCACCTACATATTATACAGCTTGTTTTTGTACTTTATTCCAGTTGTGGTTTATACCCAAAGCAATGATTTAGAGATGGCATAGCCTTGTCAACTTTTTTTATATATACATCCATTTTTGTCTCTTCTAGCCCTGCAGAATTCTCATGTTCCTTGGTTAACTATTTGATGGGGACCATTCAGTGCCATCCAAAGACCAGTGATTCTAGGGGCAGTTATCCTTATTTTTGTCCTGGAAAATGATGGCAGCAAACTGTCTAAAACCTAGCTATTCAATTACCCTGTTGGCTCAGTGAAATACGAGAGTTGACTTAAGTCTGGAAAAGATTCAGGTTCTGAGACCACAAGCCAGGGGTGACCCAACCTGTTTTGAATGCCGCAGATCAGATTTCTTAGTCAAAGGACAGTAAAAGGGATGAGTTAGCCATATGGGCCTTTCCTAACCCTCAATTTAATACTCTACAAATCATTTGGGAGTGTTCTATATGAGGGCAGTGAGGCTGCTAGAAATGAATCCCTAACAAATAGCCCAGCCAAATGGCTCAAAATTCTGCTGAATCCAGAATGGTATCAAAGCTACTACAAGTGCCACGTATGACACTGGCTTTTTACTAGGTATAATAATAATTTGGTACCATTCCGCCGACCAACTTCCTTCACATCTGCAAGAATGGTCATTATGGTGCTGCGTGGTGGTGGCAAGGTGAAAGGAGCGGTCTACTTTCAGAGGATCTCTGAATTCCTGCAGCATTTTTATTTATGGATCTTCACCAATGTTTTTGCACACAGGTACAGCGAACCTACTGCCTCCCTCTACCTCTTAAGGAAGCAATAGCAACTTAACCAACTGGAGGTTGAGTAAGCCCTGCCGCGCTGCCCTGTCACCCACTCCCGCAACTTAGATATAGGCCCATTCATTGATTCCGCTTGCAGAAACCCATAGTTCAAGTTTTCTTCTCCTTGTAAAACCTATCTTCTTTCAGGTATTCAAGTATATTTGGCAGGGCGAGTTGCAAGGGGCCCGCAACTAGGACCAGGCGAATATATCAATTTTGATTTCTCATTTTTCCAATTCCACATCAGTTTGTGATTCTTTTTTTAAAAGGGCCTCCTGAAATTCCATCAACATTTATTGCAAATTTCTCCCAATATACACATTTTTAATGGAATTTTGCCCAATATACATATGCATTGTTTATGTTATTTTCAGTAATATGTGCATTTATATGCACATTTACCCCAGTACATGCATTATCGTGTTCATTACTTGGAGGGAGAATTGCACTGCAAAATTCAGTGTGAATTTGGAAGGTTGGCTGTGTTTGTTATTGTACTTACCCTAAACTTAACCTAATGCAGTGTTTATAAAAAAATGATTTCCAAATATTGTTAAAATACAATAACAATCATGTAATGTTTATAATATTTTTATTTTTTATTTTTTTACATGGGTATATCTTAACAATTTCCCCCCATGTTTTATCTTACCTTGTGAACTTGTAATTTTATACTGGGTACAAAAATCTACCTTTCAACGTGAACCAAATCAAATATCTCCTCCATCACTACCCACAACAACTCAGTTTACTTTTGGACTCTGCTTATTTAGAATAATGGAAATAATAATCTAATGATTTATTTTCTGTGTCAAAATTTTCAGTTTTGAGGAACCAAAGGAACCAAAGCAAAATCTGAATAAAGACGCCTTTCACAACAAGCTAAACATGAGCTACAACTTTATGCAAGAGGAATCAATAAAATAGCAGTACTGGCTAAATGCAGTTGTCACAGAAACATTACAAGGGCATTCTACATTGAGAGGATGTATTTATATTTATTTATTTCCTCCCCCTGCCCCTCTGTGCTGTCTTTCAGGGCAAAGCTTCCCCATGGGAACTTGCATACATAGTAAAAGCATGAAAACAGAAACACCTCATTACAATAGAACTAAACCAGCTGCCTAAATAATGGCATGGACTAGCTCCACACGCCCATAAAAAAATCAGCGAAGAGGGAAACAATGTAAAAACTAGCAGCAGGAAACCATTAAATAATCAAACTCAGCTCAGCATCTCACTTAAAAAGCAGATAAAAATAAGTGGTGTATCATGTGGGAAGCTTTCCATGACTACTTGGGATTAAGGCAGAATATTAGGCTTATATTAGAAATGCACCTTAACTTACCTGACACATATTTTTTCTTATACGAAGCAGGCCTATCATACAATGACCTTTGAATGTCAGAATATTTCGATCTGTCTTTCCTTTCTAGCATCGGCACATACTGCATCGTCTCTGCTTGTTTCATATCCATATATTCACCATTGTTTTCAAAGGATAGGATTACATAGCTGGAATGAAAGCGCAACAGCAACACAGAGAAATAAGTTTACGGTGGGGATTTGTGCCACATTCATCTCTACTCACAAAACAGAGTAGATATACAGTCGTACCTTGGATCTCAAATGCCTTGGCTCCTGAACAAATCGGCTCCCGAACGATCGAAATCCGGAAGTGAGTGTTCCGGTTTTTGAACGTTCTTTTGGAAGCCAAATGTCCGACGGGGCTTACAGGGTTTCCAATTGGCCGCAGGAGCTTCCCACAGCCAATCAGAAGCCACACTTTGGTTTTGGAAGTCGAATGGACTTCCAGAACAGATTCCGTTCAACTTCCAAGGTACGACTGTAGTTATAATATGATCCTTTCCCTCAAAATTAAGAATGACCTGAAATTTCTCAGAAAAGAAATTTCTATCAAATTAAAAAACTTTCCCAGTAGTATTCGACTAAGTTTTGATCAGAGTGGACCCACTGAAATTCATGAGTAAGTTAGGTCCCTTAATTTCAACAGTTCTGTTCTTAGTTGAATAGCACTCTTTGTTTTTTTGAGCTTCACCTGAATTGTTGGAGAATTTCAGTCTTTCTTCTGGAGCATATTTGGTGGAAAAGGCAGATTTATTCTAGGTGCAAAGGTGGATCTACTTTAATACTGTTGTCAGGAAATTGGTATTTACTCAGAGCAGACCTACTGAAATTAATAGACCTTATTTCGCCATATTAGTTCATTTCAATAGGTCTATTATGAGTAAAACTTAGTTGAATACTAAGTGGGTTCAATGTCTACACCTTCCCGTTCTCCTCAGCCCATTTCATCCTCCAACATGAACCCACAATAGTGTTTCATTCAACATTAAACAAACCAACATTTTCCAGGGGGAGGGAATTCTGTGAAAAACTGCTGGACAATTTCACTGCCCCCCATTAATATTGGGCAAAATGCCCCCCCCCCAATTTCACATCAGATTCAACTTTCTTGCCATCACAAAAGGTACATGACCTACTGCGCCCCACTTCCCAATTCTATGCAACTTACCCAAAGAAAGAACCATTTCCAAACCTGAAAAATAAACCCTACCTCCTAGTACTTTCATCAGCTGAGTTCATCCCAAAGATGTCCAGGTCCTTCTTGGGCTTTTCAGGATGTCGATTCAGATAGTTGTCCCTATTTTTATGCAGGTAGTTCACCAAGTCTCCATAAAAGCAATATTCTGTTATGATATAAATTGGACCTGATGGAGGTGGGATAAAAAGGGGGGGGGGGAATGAATCAAAACGCTTAGCCTCTTGCCAGGGTCATCTCCACAGAATGGTGAGGTCAGGTCTAATATCAGCAAGAAGCTCACTCTCCCACTGTCTCAGAGATGGCCTGAGAGAATTCCTGGGATGCACGCCCCACCTTTTGAGATTAAAGCAGGCTGTTGAGGGTCCTTGCCTGAGGGCCTTCCAAATCCTGGAGCCAGGAAATGCCTTTTAATTAATTCCCAGCTATGGTCTGAGCTTTCCTGCATTGACACCTTTAAAACCCTGTCCTGAAGGGTTGACAATCTGAATAAGGCCTTTGCAATTCGTGTCCCATCTGCTGTGAATTGTGACACGCCAGATGTACAAGAACCCTGCTGTTTTTAAGGTCCAGGTGGGCTTCCATCAAGGGCTAATCATTCTTGGTGGGTCACAGATTGTGTAGGCCTGATAACCTAGATGCTATGATGGCTACAGCAGGCAGATGTTTATATGATGTGGGCAAATAAGTATAGATCAATTACGGTGGAATGACTCTCAGCAGCCATCTAGTCTAGTAGCTACCTTTTGACCTGGCAAATTATGGAGTCTGCCTCCCTGTCTGAATACTAGGTCAGTGAGATCAAGCAAACATCAAGGAGCCGCTCAGTTCCTTATTTCAGCGGTGTGAGAAGACTCTTAACCAAACCTACCTGACTTCGTACAAGCTCCTAACAAGTTCACTATGTTCAAGTGGGGTCCAAGATGGGTCATTATCTTTAATTCAGACATAAGAGCCTGTTTTTCGCTGGATCTCGCAGTGGCTGTTGGAAAAAATGAACAGAGCAGCTAATTAGAATCTATATTGAACAGATAACATACAAAGGATAATAAAGTGATAAGATTATACATCATTACAGTAACATGCTGTTAATTATGGAATTGTGATCGGGTTTTTATAAGGAAAAGTATTGTCAGGGGTAAAAGCTGCTGGGAAATAAAATAATTATACATGGACAGTAGAACCTACGGATCTTGTACTCAGTTCAATGAGACTTACTCTCAGGTAAATGAGTATAGCATTGCAGCCTAAAATGATTGGTTTCTCAACTAGAAGGCATGTATTGTATAACAAACAAACAATGGTGCACTTGTATGATGATGATTCATTTTTAATTCATCAAACTGGGTCAATTTCTGAATCAGCTTATGTTAACATGAGCCTAATTTCAAGATAAACCAATTTGAACTTGCTTGGGTTCAGTCTGGTTTGGTTTAATTGGCACCATTTTATACCAGCTTCACATTTTTTTAGTTACAGATTGTTCTCTGTTCTGCTACTACCCGTGTCAAACATTGCAACCTCAGGGTTTCATTAAAATGTTATGGGGTTGGGAGGAACAGCACAGAAACTCAAAATCACGCTGAACGCTAATTTTATTTTTTTCGTTTCTATCAAAGCTCTCGCCTTTTCCTTAGCCAGAGTGCACAGCAGCAGCCAACAACAAACCCTTCCACTTATTTATAGGATTCACTTGCACAAGAAGTGGGCACAGATGGTGAAACTTGCTATTTACTATTAACTTAAAGAAATGTCAACTAAGTAAAAGTCTTAAGAACGTGAGAAGAGCCCTGTTGGATCAAACTAAAGGCCTATCTAGACCACGATCCTGTTTCTCACAGTACTGTAGCTACGGAGGGTAAGTTTTTTGCCCCGGGTGAAGCCTCCAGAGGCTCCCATCTTGTGTGTATGTGTGTACGCAAAAGTGTGTGAGGGTGAAGCCAAACTGGGTCTTTGACCAAGGTGAAATAAAGCCTAGTTTCGCCCCTGGTCAACCACATGCCTTTGGGAAACCTCTGCACTCTCCTGCCCTTGAGCTCTAGAATCTGATATCTGGAGACTTACTGCTGGGATCTTCAAGGCAGCATATAGCCACCATGAGTAGTAGCTTGTATTCTGGTCCTATAAAGGCATACCTTTGAAGTAGACCCATTGGCTTTATCCCTGGCAACTTCTAGCATTAAGGTCTCTGACGATCACAGCTTCTGATGATTCTAAGCATCGTGGACAAGTTCCGAAGGAGCCGCGCATGTGTGTATAAGTAAGTCATGCATGAAGACAGAAGTGTGCTTTGTAGTCTTAACTGAGTTTGCCTCCCACAGTGAAGGGAAGCTTCTGATCGCTTGTTACGGGAGTTTCAAGACAGCGACACCCACTCCAGTAGCATGCATGACTTTCTTACAAATGCCTCAGGGGGTGCTTTGAATTCCACCCATTCACTTTGGGGTTAGTTCTGTTGAAATCAATTGAATCTACTTCCATTCCAAGCAAATGTGCTCAGAACTGAAGCATTGCTTTGAAACAATGAATAACATTATCATGCTAAGTACTGCAGAATATGTCAAGGGCAAGGGAACCAGCGGTCCTTCAGATTCTGCTGCACATCCCATAGTTCCTGATGGGAGTTGGAATCCAACAACAGATGGAGGGCAACTGGTTCTTTGGTCATGGAATGTTTAATCAGCCCAAGGCCTGGTTACTGAGTAATGTTATCACCTGGTGCCAAAAGATATGTAATGAAGGCACCAGGTGAGACTCCCTAAGGAGAGCATTCTGCAACTGGGAAGCCACTGCAGAAAAGGCCTGTTCTCATGTCCTCCAGACATCTCATGGAGGGGACCACTCAAAGAAGGGTCTCATATGATGCTTTCAGGCTGACCAAAACAGTTTCTGTGCCAGAACCGGGCCTAAACCAGGTTTACACAACACTTGATTGTAGTAAAACGTCCAAGTCATTTACAAGAAATATTAAAATTATCAATAAAGCAGTTTTAAAACCACTACAAGTGTTTAAAATATTAAAGCACATCAACATGAACATTTTTGGGTAGGTTTCCTTAAACAAAAATGTTTTAAGCAGGTGCCAAAAAGTGTACAATGAAATGTCATTAGGAAGGGAGCACCAAAGTGCCACCACACTAAAATATCAATTTCTCACAGCTACGGAATGTGGTACATTTCACAGTGCCATCTCCACAGATTGAAGCAGCGGAATGGGCACAGTGGCAATAAAGACATAAAAGCAGACACAACTTGATGGAATCAAAAGCATCCAGAAGGAAAACTGTCATGGTAAATATCATGCCCGTTAATTTTGCTTTTAAGTTCTAATTCAGCCATTCTCACGATTTGAGATGAGCCAGAGAGATGGATTGGAGTACTTGCAACCTGGAGAAAGACTTACGCTTCAACATTTTCACAGCCACCTTCATCACAGGCTGTGACCGGCTTAATCCATAAGCAGTTCCTTCAACTACTTTCCCAAAAGCTCCAGAGCCAAGGATTCGTCCTGTAAACAACAGAGTGTTGCTAATTACTGAGAGGCAACCTATCATATCTTATTTCACAGCTTCTAGCATTCTTGAGATCCTGCTGCTGGCATGCATTTGAGAGTGGGAGGCCTGTGTTCCTTTGTCCATCTGATTTCTAAAAACCCATTAACACATGATGAGCCAGTTCCTCCAACTGAATGAATGGGAGATACCTACTCACATGAGAAATCTGAGCATGTATCAGAGTTCTGACACCCATTTCTTAGACTGAACCCATTTCTTCTACAGCCTTACAACATCATGATTCCAAGACGACTCCATTGACATTAACAGCATTGTTCTAGAGTAAATCATTCGTAAGCAAACAGCTTTGGTCAGTCAAATGCAGTTTGGTTTATCTCATCCTAGCAATATTGCATTAAATGCTTTGCTTAAACTGGGCTACATTTGAGTCTTCAGAGCAGTGCTTTTCAAAATATGCCCCAAGAAATGAAGCAGATCAAGGATTCCTCAATGAGGAGATTAGTCTAACAGTCTATATCAAAGACATGGTAGCACCCTGAACTGCTACAACATCCAGAGTTAGCTGACAATTCAGTCTGGCTGAAAACATAGACGTTTAAACTGATTTTGTAAGACTTTATATTTGCAAGAAAGATCTGCCCTAGTAGTTTCTACAGGGTCCTCAACGCCTCCAGTTTCATTTAAAAGGGAAAGTTTCTGTACCTCATGGTTACAGAGAAACCTCTGAAAATAGGTGCGCAGCTTTTTCAGGCTGACAGATTGGGGCTTTCTCACTTAGCAAAAATTGTGATCCTTCTCAATTATTATACCACCTGCAACCCATTTCCCCTTCTGGCTTTCTGTGTTCTATGAAAACTTTAATCAGTCTCAACACTAGTTCCACACTTGTACGGCCAAATGAGATTATGGGGATTATTAAAACTGTCCAGTGTGCATGTATACTCAAGGCTCTTCAAACCTGTGTCACAATTCAGGGATTTTAATGCAACTGTTAGAACCTGTCTGAAAATTCAGAGATGATTCGGAGAGAAGCTTGACCTAATATTTCCCCCATTAAAGTGCAAGCATGGTCAGGTCCATTTCTGAAAATCCCACAAGGAAATTCTTGCAGTTCAACAAAACTTTGATCTGGCTTCTTGTGATATATCCAGGATGAAGAAAGCTTCCTATAACATGTCAAACCCACGCCAACATGTTGAGCTTCCACCAAACCCCCAAAGGCCTTTTGTGACTTGAGGTCTGTGGACCACATGGCAGGATGCAGCCTCTCATAAACATTTGCTGGTGTGGCTCAATCTAGTCATCATCCAGTGCCCACTCGACTCAGTGTCATGGCTGTATATATATTCAACATGAGAAAAACCTCCTGCTCTGCCCACACCTCTGATCCGTATGTGTAGGGTAGGTGGGAGAACTTCCTGGACGTCAGGGATTTATTAGTAGGTCTCCTATTTGCACTCGTGCGCATTCATTTGGATAAAAGACTTGTTTACCAGGTTTTACAACATGAATGTCTGGAATCAGATGATTCCACCCACAGCTTGTCTCTGCAGGCCACAGTTTATCTTTTTGAAGGGCCCTCTGCGCACAATGACAGGCACTGTTTTGCATGTCCCATGGCTGAACTCCTAGCACTGAAAGCCAGTTCCAGGGCTGGCCTGGCTAGGATGAAACCAACCTTCTTCATATGCATAACTCATAATTAACTATGAGCGTTCCTCCACTCTCAATAGTTTGGGTATGACCCAAGACCAAGATTCAGCTCAGAAAGGATTTATTGGAACATCAGGAGCAAGAATGACAAACAGGGTTCTTGGCCTGGTATACAGTGGTACCTCGGGTTACATACGCTTCAGGTTACAGACTCCGCTAACACATAAATAGTACCTCAGGTGAAGAACTTTGCTTCAGGATGAGAACAGAAATCGTGCTCCGGCGGCACGGCAGCAGCAGGATGCCCCATTAGCTAAAGTGGTGCTTCAGGTTAAGAATGGTTTCAGGTTAAGAACAGACCTCCGGAACAAATTAAGAACTTAACCCAAGGTACCACTGTATATACCTTAAGCCGGCCCAGGCAAAATACACACACCACCTGTGATAAATTGCCGTAATGCTGCAATTGGCGAATCACAACACTGGCCCTATCTCAGCAGGGGTTGGCTGCCTGCCAGATACTAACAATGTCATTGATGGGTTTTAGAACCCTCTTGGTCTTTTGTTATGCAGATGAAGCTCTTGAGCTCCAGGAGACCTGAACGCCTAGGCCTGCACTGCATGCATACAGCCTGGCTTCGGCCCACAATGCCTGCATATACAACACATTGTAAGCAAATTAGAGGTTGAAACTAAGTTAAAGGGTTGAAACAAATCAATTGGCTGTGGCTTTTCAGTAAATGATCATGTCATACTGTCCAACTTTTGTGGACCTGAAACCGGGACCCATGTCTTCGGGGACACGTTTCTGGACAAGTTGCATTGCCTGTGTCACACTCTAGCCCCCCCCCCCAAAGCACCTTTTGGCGACTAGACACAGCCCGACAGCATGCAAGATCACAGCACCCAAAATGTCCACTGCAGTGTGGACTGCTCCTTTCAGGGTTCCAGCCAGCTGTGCCCTTATGCAGAATATGCCATTCCATTCTCACTTCAGCTGTCAGCAGCATTCTGTGGCCACTGAACATCCTTAGTTTTGCACTGGGCCATTTAAATTTTATTTTATTTTTTTGGTTCCCCCACAAATCTGGGTTTTCTTCCCACACTTCTGCAAAACTTGGGGCTCTCCCAAGCCTGCTGATAGCTCCCTCTTGCACATGGACGGTGCCATTTTGGCTACATTAAGAATTTGCATGCAGAGAAGGAGCTTGCTATTAGCCGCACAGTCAAAGCATTTCCTTTCTCAATGGTTATGCAACATTGCTAACAATGATACTAACATTCTACATGAAATGAATGCTGCTATCTCTGTAGCATCAAGAGGCTCTTACCTAGTACTAATCCATCTCGTGGAAATTCCCATCTTGAGTCATATGGCAGCTGCATAGGGTCCACATAAATGTATTCATGTCCATCCGGGCTGATGGACTCGATGACTCTCCATCTTATTTCATATCTTGGTTTCTGCAGCGCACAAGGAATGGAACGGAGCATGTTAAACTCATCCCTACTGAACACGTGAATGGAGACAGTTTTAAAGAAGTGTGTTTCTACATTACCTGCTTCCATATGATTACCAGGACAATCAGCGAAATTATTACAATTACGAGCAACACTAGGACTGCAGCAGCCACCGTCAATTCTGATCGTAAAGCTGCAGGAGAAAGGAAATGTGCAGTTGAGGTTTATTTCTCTCGCCAGCAGGCGCTTACTTTCAAAAGCAGTCATGGTGGCCATGATCCCAGGCAGGCTTGGGACAGTACACTAAATTGTGCTTCTTCCTCATTCAAGGTGTGTAGTGCCCAAGTCTGTCCTGGTTATTTTGGCATAAAAGGCAGAAAATCCCACAGAATTAAGCATGAGCAGTGAAGTGCAACCCTACGCATGCTTACTCAAAAGTAAGTCCAGCTGTGTTCAATGGGATTTCCTTATACACAGTTATCTCAAAGTAAATCCCTTTCAACTCAATGGACTTCTGATAAATCAGTTTTGTGCATGCCTTAAGTCTTTCCCACTGAAATCAAAGGAAATTAAAACTCCTTAACTCTAGCTGAATTATGCCCTCCTTTTGATTTGTATGCATCCATCTTTTAATTACCAGTTGCTGTTTCCTGTCTTCCTTGAGATTAAAGATCCATATGATACCACTATTTCCTCTGTAAATTCCTCTCACACACCCTTTCTTTGTGGGTTCAGCTATAGTTAAGTTGGAGGGGGGCATAAGTGTGACGGAGAAGAGAAGGCTCCATATTTCACACAACTCTCCATCAACTCCTGTTTTCAATATTCTAAGAATTATTTAAGCAAGTACAGGTTCGTCCCACTCAGGATATTAATATACATACCATTATACTTATATATATATTGAATAGGTATGTTCTTTAAATGGGTAGGACTTCTTCCTTTTCAATATATTGTCATATGAGTATTTTAGTTCTTTGTTCATTGCTGCTTTTACCTGATTTTAATGCCCTTTTATTTTATTTTTACCGTGACAGTCGCTTGGAGGCCCTTGAGCACAAAAATGCAAATAACTAAGGGGAATTATTTGGAGTGGCTTCTGTGATCTCGGGTATGGCAGAATGGAAAATATTTCTAAACAGCTTCACACCAGACAAACAATATTGCATATCTTGCCCAATATATCTTGCATATTGCATATCTTGCCCATCAGAATATAGATTGGAGGCACCTGGATGGTAAATGCAAAAGATGCAGTAAATCATGCAAGACTGTGGTTTTCAATATTATCTGGTTGTTAAAACCAGCTAGGTAATTTTACACTCTGGACTTAATCGTTCTATCATGTGGTCTTTTAGATGGCAATTTGTATCCATTCACTCACTTTAAAATGTGTGAAGCCTGCCTCACTGCATTTGAGGAGCTTCCTTCTCATTGCAGAGTGAAGCCCTGGACTTCTGAGCTAAAGTGCTGCCCTGAGGGCACCACCATGTTAAAAGGTCTGAGATCCAGTGGCGTAGCGTGGGGGTGCAGGGGCGGCCGGCCGCACCGGGCGCAACATCTGGGGGGGCGCGCTCGCACTCACAGCTCTCTAAAATCCACGGGTTAGGGGCGCAAATTACTTGCCTTGCCCCGGGTGCTGACAACCCACGCTACGCCACTGCTGAGATCACATCCACACAGCATAAATTTTTTCATGACTCCTTGGGTCCTTTTTAAGGAGATAGAGCCAATAGCAGCTGTGCCAACCATATACCATGTTTACTCACTGGGAGCCACAAGCTTCAGTTCCCGTGCCACAGTTCCAAGGTCATTCCTCGCCATACAGCGAACAGCCAGTGTTTCTTCCACCTTCTGAAAGGTCACCTGGCTTTTTACCATGTTTTTCTGATCAAGGTGAGTCTCCATGGTGATATCTGAGATATTGTTCGTCAGGAAGGTCCATGAGGTGTCATTACTACACCTGAAGAGAAGTATAGATATAAATGAGGATTACCAAACACTTCCCTTTTATTGAGAATTGCTCAATGAGCAAACAACTTTGTATACATACATCAGTGGGTAGCCAGTGTGTTGTTTTGGACTCAATCTCACATCAGCCCTAGCCAGCATGACCAATTATCAGGGATGTGGTGAAATGAAGTCCAAAACATTGGCAACCCCTTGTATAAAGACACATTGCCTTAGAAATGTCAACTGGACACAACCAACCAAGCTTTCGACCCCCTAACCTCTTGCAATCTCTCTCTCTCTCTCTACACACACACAAACACACACACACACACACACACACACAACATACCCATGTGATGCCAACACAAACTCCTACACTAACATTTTGAAACAGAACGGGAGAACAACACCCCGTCTCTCTCCCTCTCTCTCCTCTTTTCCTTCCACTGCAAGATGCCTATGACAAAAGTGTCTCTCACTACGTGTAAACGAACTGTGAAAAACACTCTATGAATTAAAAGCGGAGGTGACAGATGTACTTTCCCCCATTTATTTGTCTGTCTTGTAGCACAAGAAAATCTTTTTTTAAAAAGAAAAGACTTTCCTTGAAGAATTCGCAAGCTTTTCATGCTGATTACAGGTACTGCCTTGGAAACTTCACTGGGCAATTCCAGGCTGTTGTCATGTTCAGACAGACTTCAATCATAAACCATCAAATTCAGTTGGATGGATGGTCTTGCGCAACGAACCCACTTCCCACGACCCCAACATGCAAAAATGCACTGGAAGATGAACTATGCAACATCATTTAAACTCCCCACAAACGCATGAGAATGAACGCTCATTAAACAAACAGGATGCTCCCGGCAAACAAATGAGGATGAAGGCTCAAGAAAAGGTCGTGACCAGTGATGATAACCAGTGACTACAAAGCAGCTTAGAAAATATTGACGACATACAATGGATACGACCAGATTATTAGGAATCTTTACACCTGGGTGCTAGTTATAAATCATACTGCAGTAGAAGCTAGCAGCTTCCCTCCCAAAGGAAACAGCAGCTGGGGGTGATTTTGCTGGGACCGCTCCCTGCCCATATGTTGAGATCCAGTCATCATTGTGTAGTCACATGATTGTTGTGGTTTCTCCCCCAAATAATAATAAAAAGACACATTGAAGTCATTTAACATCACACCTACCCACTGAGAAGACTATGTTACAAAGGCAACATACAGTAACTTGCAGCGGTTTATTATTACAGTGGTGCCTCGCAAGACGAAAAGAATCCGTTCTGTGATTCTCTTCGTTTAGCGGTTTTTTCGTCTTGCGAAGCAAGCCCATTGACGGATTAGCGGGTTAGCGCTATTAGCGGCTTTTAGCGGCTTATCTGCTGATCGGATCAGCTGATAAGCAGCTTAGCGGCTTAGAAAAGGGGGGGAGGGGGAAAAACCAGCAGGAACTCGCAAGACATTGTCGTCTTGCGAAGCAAGCCCATAGGAAATTCGTTTTGCGAAGCACCTCCAAAACGGAAAACTCTTTCGTCTAGCGAGTTTTCCGTCTTGCGAGGCATTCGTCTTGTGGGGCACCACTGTACCTGAAATAATATCCCCTCCATCTCCAAAAATGCAAGTCTCTATGTATTATAAATAATTTATAAGCTTATTGATCTATAATCATGTGATCCGTTTATAATTACACTGATGATATTCTAAGATGGTCAGAATCAACTTTCCTTACTTTTTAATGTCCTTGCAAACCAGCCATTCCACATCAGGGAGTGGTGTCCCTTCTGCCAAGCAGGTCACTGTTTGCCCCGCAGAGTCATGATGACTATCCACCAGATCTCGAATTAAAGCTGGAACTGAAAAGGGATAATTTGGGAAGAGCATGTCAGATCCTTACAGCGCTGAAGAAATTCTGTTTATTGAAAAGAAGCAGCAGAAGCATAGTTTTGAACTCCCATCTGCCTGGCAAACTCAGTCATTCCTTGGGGAAATCAGACTTTCTGGAGTTCTTTGCATGTTTTCACTAACACATGATCCTCTCCTGTATCTAGAGTACCTGTACTTACTTACTGGAAGCAAGCACCATCCAACTCCGTGGGACTTACTTTTTACTAAACATAGGTAAGATTAGGCTGTTAGCTGCAATCCTAAGAACAACACTGAATTCAGTATGACTTATTTCTGAGTAAAGATGGGTAGTATTGGATCGTTCTACTGCTAAACCTTGCACACTTTCTTGAGGAAAGTCCCAATTAAGTCAGGTGAATAAACATGCATAGGATCAGACGGAAGGTTAGTCTTCAGTGGGAATTACTAGTTCACTGGCTTTAATTGGGACTCATATCCTGTAGGGCCTTAGCAGGGTCCTGGCTTCAAGAGAAGAACATATGGCAGTACTTTTGGGATGTGGAATAAAGGAATCCAGGCACAACAAGGCAGCTACACAGCAAGCTGGGGGTGCATGGTCAAGAGAAGAATGAACTCTTCATTTGCTCATTTCAGAACTCCTCTTTGAGATAAGGCTGTCAATGGGCTGAAGCATTTTTAGATTCTTTCCAAGATAATTTTTCATTCTGTTACAGCAGCATATCACAACCCAAACAGCCTTTAAAAGCCCAACAGCAGCATGCCCTTAGTTCATCATCCCACAGACCAAAATGGCCTGCACTTAGGAAGCTGACTCTCACTGATTAATCAATTGAAGCTTGAGTCGATTGATTGACTAATTTAAGCCCTGCTTTGACTGTTACTTGGATCATTCATCTTTTGCCAACCACATGTTTTGGATACGATGTGGATATGCTGATTTATATGTATTGATGCATGCAAATTTAGAAAGAATTAAAACAGAAATACACTGTGTCTTCACCATAGTGGGGAAGACAGTGACCAAGGAATTGGTGTGCCTGCTCAGTCTACTGTCCACATGCTACTGACAAGCAACACCAAGGTCCCTACTCTCCCTTCTTACGGTTCTTGGAAGCCCTTCCAACAGAGGACTGTCCTCTGCAAAGTAGGAGACATGGCCTTCCTATGAAGACTGATTCTATCTGGCTCAGTATTGTCCACGCTGACTTTTAGTGGCTCTCCAAGGTTCCAGGCAGAGGTCTTAGACGTCACCTGCTACCTGATCCTTTTATACGTAAGTGTCAGGGATTGTCCTTGAGACCTTTTGCCAGCAAAGCATGTTCTCTAACCAGTGGCGTAGCGTGGGGGGTGCAGGGGGGCCAGCGGCACCAGGCGCAACATCGGGGGGGGGGCGCTTGTACTCTCAGCTCTCTGCCCCTACCTGGCTCACTCACTCTCTCTCACTGCAGTGCTGGCTGTGCGAATCCGATCCGAGCCGCCGGGACGCCGCCCACTGTGGAGGGGGGGGTGCCAGGCGTGCGGTGCGGAGAGAGAGCGAGGGACTATCTGGGGGAGGGATAGTGCAGCGGCTGCCCAGCGCAGCGCTGAGCGCGGGAGAGAACCACACCAGACCAGACCAGGCAGCAGCAAGAAGAAGCTGGCAGCGGCGGCAGGTTAGGGGTTAGGGGGCGCAAATTACTTGCCTTGCCCCAGGTTAGGGGGTGCAAATTACTTGCCTTGCCCCGGGTGCTGACAACCCACGCTATGCCACTGTCTCTAACTCAGAGCTACTGTCCCAGCTATGAGAGAATGCTTTAAAGGCAGACGACATGACAGCCATTCTGCTGCTGCAGCTAAGCAGATCTGGATAAGGGGCTGCTTGGGAATCATATGTAAACAGCTCAGGAGAAAAGTTACACACAAGTACGGTGCATAAATTAGGATAAGTGATTGATAGATGGGGGTGGGTGGAGTAGACATCTGTATGAACTCTTTCCAAAACTCTTCTTTCAAAACATCTCTGAGCAATGGTCGCCATGATAAGTTCTACACTAAATGCACATTTTGTGCTGTGATTCCTCATCCCTTTTATGTACCCCTTCCTCTCTCCAAATCAAATCCATGTGGAAGGGACCATTTCTGACTCTCAGCCAGGCACAGCAGATGTTTAAGTTTGTCGGCATCTGGGGCTGAACTAATCTCCAAAGTATCTTCCATGGACAGCGGCAAGCAAGCGAGTTTGTTCCTAGATAATTTGCCTTATTATTGACTCCTATTTTCAGAAGTATTATTCGTACCATATGTTGTTTCTTGAAAATGCTGGATACACGAATGGCAAGAGAATTTTCCTTCTAGGAGCAAGAACTCGATGTACTAATAATATGGCCGGGGTCACATGGAAGAAGTAACCTGGTTCTAGCCATCTAGGCTGCATTCTTAAACATTTAGGCTTGGTCTACACCAGGGCTTAGGAAACCCTGACTCTCCAGTTGCTACAGCACCCACCACCCTTGACCATTGACCATAGTAGATAGCGACAGGTTCCCAAATGTGACCTACACAAACAGCAAATGAGGTGGCCAAACTGTTCTTGGGCCGCATCAATTCAGATAGACGGGTGGGAATCACATGGCTGAATCTCACCCCACCTCACCCCCGGGGGAATAACTGCAGTTTTGCCTTTCCCCCACCATGCTTGATTTCTGTGTGCGGTGATTATTTTCCAGATGTGTGTGTGTGTCAGCTTGCACTACCACCTGCAGTCTGAATGGTTCAAGCTAGGAACCATCTTATCCTCTCATCTGTTTTTGTCTGTGTACACCAGGCCTTAGGCTACCTAAATCTCCCTGAAAGTCAATGTGGTTAAACAACTGGGAGAGCACAGTTCAAATTCCTCCTCATCTGCAGAGCACACATGTTCCTCCTGCCATTTTATCATCACAACAACATCATGAGGAAGATTAGGCGGAGAAACAACTAGCCCACAGTTACCCAGCAAGCTTCACAGCTGATTCCTGGATTCCCCTCACCCGCATTTCCAAGTTTAGTTTTTCTAGCTTTCTAAACTTTCTACTAAACCCTCAGTAGTTCATATTTGCTTGTTGGCCTATGGATCAGTCTCTGTAGTGACACTTCCACATCTACCTAACTCCTCTAGTTTTATACTGATCTTACCCATTTTACAGGTTTACCTTGTATGAGCAGGGAGAAAATATATCTTTGAGTTTCATCCTCATTCTGTGCTACAAAAGTATAATATCCACTGTCTTCTTCCTTGGCACGGATTAATTTTAATAGGCTCTGGTACCTATTGAAAGAGAACATTGTGATCATTTCCCACAAGAGGAAGAGTACAAATATAAGCAAAGCAAACTGATAGCTTTGTTGGAAATCAATCTCTCTCTGTGTAAAAGACAGGCTTAGTATATGGTAAGGACAAATGGATCAGACTAAATTTGGCCTGTGTTAATTTCACACATTATCAATGCAAGGATAGTTCTGTCCCCTTTTTGCTTGCCTGAGAAGGTGTGTGTGTGTGTGTGTGTGTGTGTGTGTGTGTGTGTGTGTGTGATAGCTGTCAACTTTTCCCTTTTCTTGCGAGGAATCCTATTCGGAATAAGGGAATTTCCCTTTTAAAAAGGGAAACGTTGACAGCTATGGTGTGTGTGTGTGTGTGTTTGTGTGTGTGTGTGTGTGTGTAATGCTCTGAAGCAACAAATAAACAAAACAAAAACCAGAACATTTACATTTATGAGGTGATCTGATTAGTGAAATGAAGGCCTTGCGAGGCGAATAGTAAAATTTAACAGCGGGGGGGGGGGATTCCATTTTCTTCTGCGGGCTTTTTGGAGGGAGGACTGAAAAAATGTATGAAATATTATCTCTTTCAGAATGAGATAAATGCTTTAAACCAATGTTTAATATAAGGCAATCTACCATGTTAAAGAATATACTTTACTTCAGTAAAACTTAAGTAGATAAAGCGAATGTACTATGGGAGGGGGGGAAATGTATGCTACACTTTACATCGTAATCTTCAAATTTCTCTGAATCACACCCTATTTCTCTAACAGCCTAGTTCTATGCATGGAATTGTAGCCTTATTTTATTATACCTACCTGAGAGTAAGCCCAGTGCACTTAGTGGGTTGTATCCAACAGAGTTGCAAAAGCTGACAGTAAGGATTCTGACAATAGAATAAGGAGGTAAGCAATTTCCCCCTCCCCATGCAATCCCTTGGAGGGGTGGGAGAGTCTCCAGAGCAGATACATTCACCCATACTGTCAGCTGAGTGACACTGTTGGACGCAACCCAAGGAGACTTGGCTTTTGAGTAGACAAGGACACAACAAACTGTAAGCAGGCAACCCTAGGAGTAAACCCTATTGAAGTCACCTGAAGATATGTCTGAGTAAACATGCATAGAATCATCCTGCACATCTTATAATAAATCAGAAGGAGAAGCAAGTAATAATTCTTAAAACCTGTACGAAGCCAAACAAAGGTTTGAAAAATGTGCAAAGATAGGAATAGTAGAAGAACTGGAGAACCAAGAATCTGCCAAGTGGAATTTTCATAGAGATACAGAGCAGGCTGCAGATTCTCTAGAGGAGAGATCGATCTGTTTCCAAGGAGATACTCTGGTTTGCAAATGGAGAACTGGACAACTAAAACCTACAAATTCCTTGGCAAGCATTTTCTTTACCTCGTCTCCTCGATCTGCTTGGACTTAGTGACAATCTCCGTGAGATTTTCCATCAGAGTCACATTGTCCTTCAGCCAAAACATTTTTGGCTCTGGGTATGCATGCACATCAACTACAAATTTTTTAACTTCATGAAGATTGACAGCTTCCATGGGGTTAAAATGGGGTTCCAGATGAATGAACCCTTTATCTGTAGGAGGACAAAGGTTTCCATGAGTATCTCTCAATGATAGTCGGCATGCTCAATTGAGAACAACAAAGGAAACTAGAAACAGATTGTACCATGAACTGTGATCACGACTCTTTTCGTTTTCTTAAAATCTTTGGTCACATGAAGAGCAGCACATTCATAATCTCCACTGTCCTTAACTGAAGCATCTGGAATGGTCAGGTTGTAAACCAGCTTCTGGGTTGGAATTTTGATGTCATCAAGTGAAACTGTACCTTTGTTCTTCTGCATAGTTAAAGTATCAGAAAACTTGGTCAAACAACATGGCTACAGAAAACAACTTGGCACCCTTAAGATCCATTATCAGTTTCCAGGTTTCACAAAGACCCTCAGAGAAAGCCCTATAGTAGATCCCATCTTCATCTCAAGGTCAAATGGACAAAGACTTTTTTACTAGTAGACAGGGCACTTTTGGTGGTGGCTCCATATCTGTATCACAGGAGGCATACACACCTCTTCTTTGCAGATTGGGAATAATCATGCACACAGTACCTTGCTTGCCTGTGAAATTCATCATCTAGCCAAAGATATACTAATGACAGCTTATATGCACACATGGGCCCTAGCTGGAGCACAGTGGTTGTGTGAATATTCAATCAAGTGACCCTGAGCATAACCTATTGAGAATGCTGAAGACTGCAGTCATACATGCTGTCTCTAACAGCCAAAGGAATTCAATTACAAATTATTTTTTATACCGTGAATATTAAAAAATTGGGCCCAAACCTAGAATTAGTACATTTGAAAATCAACATGTCCACAGTGCTGAATGCTAATGAGGTTGAAAAGGAAGTCAGCAAACTGGGATCACGGTAATTTATTTCCATTCGAGTGGCAATGCTACTGATTTTTGTTCCGATTACTTCTTCAGGTTTTCAGAAAGCAAAATTAATTCATAATACCTCCCCCACCACAAAAAACCCATCCCAAACACCTCAGTTTCTGTGATTTAGGCAATTGTCAAAAGAAGGATTCTTTGATCTAATAGATCAAACCACAGCACAGCCTTCCTCAAAGGTGGTGAAAAAATTGAAAGCAGTGGGAATAGCTAGAGCTCTTGATGAATATGGAAACTAACAAAATGGGGGCCTACACAAAAATAAAGACTTTTTCTGAGAATAAAATTGATGTTAAGTAGAAGCACACTGCCCAACTTTTTATTTTCTGAAATCGCGAGAGTACCAGACCGAAAAAGGGACAACCGGGAATCAAAACAGATGCCAGGATTGGCTTCTGTGATCCGTGATGTCCAGGTTAAAACAGGACAGTTGGTGGGTTTGATAGATGCCAAGAATGAGATTAAAACATTTTTTAAAAAACCTGAAATCCTATTTATGGTATTGCTCATTTATCTACTTAACCACATGGCACATTATGGACATGGAGAAAAGTAAAATCTTAGCAGCAGAATCAGAATGAATGGGACTAGGAATACACTATCATAAATCTATGCATGGGATCTATTCTCAGTTTACTTTGGCCCAATATGACAGTTTATGAGATTTATTCTTCTCTTGTCTTTCTACTGAGGTAGCTGTGATAAACACTAGGTTGGATCCACTTGCTTCCCATCAAAATCAATGGGACTTCAGGTAGTCATGACTAACTGTTCACATTGATATCAATGGGACCTTAGTGTGACTACCGTCGTCTGGCACCAGCCCATTATGATTAATTATCCACTCTTCCACTCTTCCTTTTTATCTCTGCAATAACTTTCTGAAGCAGGATTAGTCCCAATCCAGCACTTTAAGTTCCTCTGGTGCACTAGCTCCCAGTTAACTCTGGTGTGCTGTGCTTCAGAGAAGAATCAGCCCATCTGATTATGACTTGAAGTCATTTGTAGAGAGTCATATTCTCACATCTATAGAAGTGTAACATGTGGGCAGCTCCAGAAACACTCCATTTTTTGTTCTATTATGTTTTCCAGGTTTGAGGGGAGTGTTATTACTTTATAACCACTGTCCCACTTCCTGTCAACCTCATATGTCACTCATCTCCTCTTAACATCTTGTAAAGTTCTGCACATTTACTAACAATAAAGTCTTGGTTCATGATACCCAGCTAACACAACAAGAAAATGCTCTCTCATCTGTCTTTATTCTATTTGTTATTTTTATTTTTTACCAAAAAAAAAAATCCCCCTACAACCCCACCCACAGTCTTCTTCAGTCACTTATTCAACAACAAGTATTTGGGGAGGGGGGAGAGAGATATTTACCACTTTCCCTGGATAATTCCACTGTAAGTTCACGACTTCGTTATCCAAGACCACACACGTTACAACAATGGTTTCTCCTGTCTTATACACGGTCTTGGGGGATTCGATCTCAACATGAATATATGATGTAGCTGGAAGAGGAAAAAGAGAATTTGCACATTTAAGAAATGTTTTGCACATCACAGAGGTTCTTTTGAACAATTTGCTCTGAGTAACTGTTGAGGGAGACCTTTGCACTAAGGCACAGGGATAAGTCCATTAAAATAAACCGTGGTGCTATCAGAAACCAGCATTCAACAATTGACATGATTTGTGTCAGGTCTTCCATAATGTAAGGCAGTGGCTTTCAACCAGTGTGCCGTGGCACCCTGGGGTGCCTTGAATGATACTCAGGGGTGCTGTGGGCAACACTGCCCTCTGTCCCTTTTTCCTTCCCTTCCTCCTATGATACCTTCTCATATCTCTGCCTTCCAAAGACTTGTGTGGCTGCTTGCTGCAGCAGCCCTGGCTACAAGCTCCCCAGGCGAATGGTGCCTCTGGGGGGGTTCTGGTTGCCCTGTGGGGCAGCATGAGAAGACACCTCTCTTGGGGCAGGGGGTGGGGAGCAGCTCAGAGACCAGGAGGTGCAGTGGGGTCCAGGTCAGTTCATATGGGGAGAGGCGGTCCTTGAGGTATTGTGGTCCTGAGCTGTTGAAGGCTTTATAGGTCAAAAACAGCACTTTGCATTGGGCCCAGAAACTAATTGGCAACTCCAGTAGGATCAGCCTTGTGTGCCCAAACCATCTTGTCCCAGTGAGCAACCTGGCCGCTGAATTCTGCAAAAGCTGAAGTTTCTGAACTATCTTTTGTGAGAATGTTCAGGGAGGAGAATATATTGTTTCTTAATATCCTTCCTAACTAGTGTTAGCAGGTTCTATAACGTGGCAGAGTTTTACATTCCCCTTGTAAATGCACAGCAGATAGCTGGCTGCAGGCTTATGTAAGCCTCTCGCTACCATACAATTCAGTACTGAATTGTATGTTCCTGGTAAGTTCCCTTTTATAAAAGAAGAAACACATGACAATCTTATTTAAGTCAATAAAATTTGTTTACTCACATCAGTTCATAGTTGGATCCCTGAAGCCAGACTTAGTTACAAATAGATACATGTGGATCTACCTCATATGGGAGACTTGGTCCCAATACCCCATTTCTAGCTAAGAAGCTGGTCCAACGAAGGAGGAAGTGAAAAAGAGAGAGTGTGGCAGCATGCCTTGTCCTTTTGTTACCTGGACAGGTAAGGTCACGCCCACCTCTAGTCACATGCAAAGGAAGGATGTTCCAGCTAGGAGGAAACAGGAAGTTTTTGACTGACTGGACCAAACATTCCCCTGCATGTCTTCTCTAGGAAAACAAGGAATGTTGTGTTTGACTGCTCTCAGTGGATTACATCCCACATCTTTAGAGGCAGCCCCACATATAATGCATTGCAGCGATCTATGGAAAGAACAAATGAGTTTTTCACTCATGCTTCAAGAGTGTGAGTGAAAAACTCATTTGTCCCTTACATAGAGAAAAGGTGAAAAGAAATACCTTTGTAAATATAGATGACAAATTCACTGGACCGGAACTCCTCTCCCTTAACCGTGGTCTTGCACCGATAGGAACCTGCGGAGAAGTTTCCGATGAAGCCCTGCCTGTTGTCATAAAAGGCATACACGATTTTCCCTTCGTTGGTCATCAAAGTTACTTGGGTGTTGGGGTCACTTGTCCGGCAAGGGATGGTGGAGGACTCTTCTTCTTCGGTGATGACAATGAACTCATCTTCTGGGAATGTCGGAACAAAGGGAACAGCTGGATCTGTGAAGAGGGAGATATGTTGAACCATCAACCAGGCTAGAGGAGTAAGTGACTTTAATATCTCCCACAGGTCTCCGTTAAAACCCTCTCTTACACTGGCAAGCTGCTGACACAGGGACATAGGAAGCTAGAACCATAGAATTGTAGAGCTGGAAGAGACCACAAGGGTTAGCTAGTCCAACCAGCTACAATTCAGGAATCTTTTGCCCAACATGGGGCTTGAACCCACAACCCTGAGATTAAGAGTCTCCTGCTCTGCTGGAATCAGGCCATCTAGCTCCATACTGTATACACAGGCTGGCAGTGGCTCTCCAGGATTTCAGAGAGGCAGCCCTCCCAGCCCCCCTCCTATATGCAAAGGAGATGTTGTGCTACTGAGCTATGGTCATTCAGTCATCTTCAGAATGTGGTTGAAACGGCACGCATAGCATGGAGAAGTGCTGGTTTAAAATTCCAGCGATAGCTCCTATAAATATGCCAGCTTAAACAACAACACCAGCAACAATCTTAGGTGGTCCCGTAAATCGTCATTATCATGTTCATGCAAACTGATGCAGTCTCAGAGATGCACATGAGCGTGAATGGGACCTCTGCTACCATACAGAACAGTTGTTAAGAGGGCAAAAGCATTCATGTTATACAGGGACGCGGACTTATAAAAAATATTGGGGGGGCCCGGGAAAGCTCATGAATAATAAATAAGCTCATGAATATGCAAATAAAGTGGCGCCGCCTCCTCGTGAGCGAATAGGGGAGAGCGTGCTGCGCCTATTAATCAGCTCCGGAACAGCTGATATGCGGGAAACGTGGGGCTAGCCGGAGAAGAGAGGGCGAGCCCCCTCCGCTCCGGCCCTAAACCGCTGAAACCGCCAGGAGGAAGGAAATTCCCCCCGGCAGTGCCTTGGCAGTGGCGATGGTGCTGCGAAGCAGTGAGGCAGGAGCCCCCGCCCCCGGGGATTCCCTAATCTCGCGGGGGACGGCCGGGGCTCTCCGACTAGGGCGCGCGGCTGGCTGGCTGGCTGGCGAGGGAGCAGGTGGGGAGGAGGCGGGGGACGGTGGCGACGCTCTGCTGGAAGGGCGCCCGAGATTATTGGGGGGGCTGAGCCCCCCCAAAAAAATTTTTGAGGGGGCTCGAGCCCCCTCAGGCCCCATGGAGTCGGCGCCTATGATGTTATAACATGGCAGTGCAACCCTCCCTTCAGGTCGGGAAAGGATTGGGGAAAGGATGTGTTCATTTGCTAAACACGTCCAAATACAGTAGCAGCCAAAGTTTTCAGTTCCAGATTGTAAAGTGTGTGTGTGTGTGTGTGTGTGTGTGTGTGCTGCAATTCCAGAAAAACACTGCAGATGTGGTAGAGGTTACTGTATTTAGATTCCAAAGAATCACAGCTTTATTTCTTTTCTTTTCCACAAGCAGGTTTCTAGCCCTTTTGATTGCTAATGTGCAAAGTTTCCTTCCTTCCTTCCTTCCTTCCTTCCTTCCTTCCTTCCTTCCTTCCTTCCTTCCTCTTTCTTTCTTTCTTTCTTTCTTTCTTTCTTTCTTTTGCAAAGTGTTTATTTTGCAAAACATTTTCCTATTTGAATAATACAGTTTCTGTCAGTCACGGACAGAGGCAAGCAACTGTAAGGAAGGAACTTGAAGCCATTAGGAACTGTTTTTCTAGATCAGATCAAAGTCTTTCTAGTCCAGCATCCTGTTTTCCATAACAGCCAGCCAATTGCTTTTAATAGGTTTCTTTTTATTTTTGAGGCATGGTTGAAAGTAGTTGGAAAATACTTCAAAAGCCAGAGAACTGCTGAATAAGATTTGCAGTGGCCAGAGGGTGGAGCTGTAGTGCCCTGTATTAAGGCTGAGCAAAATAGTGGTCACAAAGAACTCAAACCATGAGTCATGAAGCTGGCTTGTTAAACTACGCAGAGTTTGTTTCAAAGCTAGTTCCCTAGTCCGTATGTAACACTAAGCCAATTTTCTTTGGAAGTGAAGGTAATCTTAGATGGAGAGGGGAGTGTGAGAGTCTGATGCTTTGCTCAGGCACATTGAGGCTTGTCCTCATAGTGCTAAACCAGTCTTCTCCAAATTGGTGCTTTCCAGATGTTTTGGACCTCAACTTCCTTCAGCCCCAGCTGCCATTGTCATTGTTCAGGGTGAGGATTTAAATTCCAATCCCAACCTTTCTCCCAAAGGAGTTGAAGGTAGCTAATAACATTTTTTAAAAAACAAAAACCAATCACATTACAACCATAACCAAGGCACTGGATGATGGGAAATGTAGTCTGAAATGTCTGGAGTGCAAAACGAAAGCTGCACCAACCATTGTTTAGTGTGAGGTGCAAACTTGGCCTTAATAGGGTCACTCTTGGGGACTTTGGGGGATAGAAAATGGTAGGAGCAAAGAGGAACTCTGGGTGGCAGTGATGAGTTTCACCTTCGAATTTTCTCTTCTCTCTAATTGGAAAGAGGGGGTTCGGCTGCCTTATCAAACACACACACACCCCGAAGCCCTGAATTACAAGCTGAAAGTTCCCACAGAACTTTCAGCTCAACACCTCCCTGGATAGCTGCATACTATTCTCAGAAATAACACATAGTTAAAAAATTCAGAATGAAGAATGCAATGTATGAGAAATTACGCAAATCAGAATCAAGTTTTCTCTTGCCACAGAAATGGGAGTGACAGAACTGGCCCTTAGGACAGAGTATGTATAGCCCGGTTTATAGGCCATTAACTTTTAAACCACCCTTTGGTCTAAAGAGAAAGAAACCACACCTCCCAGTGTTTCACATTTTACCATAATACGGTATTACGCTTAGAACTCCAGTTCTTATTGAAATCTATCTTGTAAAAATAAAGAAAATGGTACTTCAAGCCTGGGATGTCTTGTATCAAGTTTTTTAGGGGGCAGGCAGTTGACTATATAGAAAATCCAAACCCAGCCGACAAAGGAATTTGTAATGTGCGCTGTGAGACCTTCTAGTAATCATTCAAACCTAGCAGCACATAAACTTGCATTCCACAAAAGCAGTGCATTTGCTTTCTCCCCACAAATGGGATTCTCACAGCTCCCCCCTTGTTGCCTTGGGATTGATCCAGTGCGCAGACTTTAAATGCTTTCTGCTTCTAATAAAGAAAATGGCTTCCACCTGTGCTTTCAAAATTCTTATGTGTGGGGGGGTAATATATGGGTTCCTTAGAAAATATACTGTTCGTGATAGAAAGAGACATTTTAATTTGAATAATAGAGAAAGAAGAAGTTTAAGATCTGCAACACTGGCAGCTCGTTTTTTAGTCTATGGGGAAAATCTCAGTCAAGCAGGAATCACTTCTCTGGGCAAGGAGAAATGCCACAATCATTCCTGCTGTAACTACCCCATTAAACAATGGCAAAACTGCAGCATATATTGCTGGTTGATTTTGTAAGGGCAAGAAGGCTGCCCTAAACTCGACAGGATGAAGCCCTGGGTATCTATCTCTGTCTGTCAGGCCAATCAATCGTGAGTCATTCATTGGTTGTTTCGCTCATGGAAGACAAACTTTGGAATGCAATGCTTATGCTTTGTAGTTCTCAAACTATTACTAAGTCCCCTGTTTATATAGATCGTTGGGGTGTGCCTTAGTTCAGAAAGTAATGTGAGACTAATTACCCCAAATAACTTTTCAATGCAAAAACTTAAATGTGAGAAACTAATAGGAGCACCCTTAAAAAAAAAGTTTCACGTGTTAGTTTTACCTAGAAGGCATTGCATTGCATTGAAAATGAAAATATTCCTGAACTGGTACAAGGAACAAGAGGAGGGAGAAAACTGTGGAACTGAAAAGACATGCCAACTTTCCAACCTGACGCTTAGAAACATTAGTTCCGTATCTTACAAGAAGTCTCCAATGATCAAACAGAATGCCCTTTCCAAACTGTCCTCTGTCTGATGGCTTGGGGGACAGAATGCCCACAAGTGTCATGATATTTGCATGGGGGGGGGGAGACAGGAGAAAAGCAGTTGGATCTCTCTGTTGCCTATAAAATGGGATCCCCTTTGGCCAATCTGTAACAAATCCAGCAGGTATGGTGCTGTAGGCAGTGGCATAGCAGAATGCCTGTGAATGTTCTGCCATTTAGATCGGATGCACCAATGTCATAGGTCGCAGAACAGAGGATGCATCTTGGCTGAAATCAATGCAAAAACAAAGGTGAAATTAAAACTGAGAATAACCAACGTGCAATGAGATGAGTGTGAGCGAAATGAAAGTGAAACTAAACTGTGGCCTTTAGAAAGTGAAACTAAATTAAATATTTTCAAGCGCATACCCCAAATAGTTTTGAAAAGATTCAAGATGCATTCTCTGATTCTAAATCTATCTAAGGGAATGTTTTTTGCACTGTGGTCCAGAAAATCCTGGGGTTCCTAGGAAGCTTTGTCAAAGGTTCCTCAATGGATGAGAATGTTAGTAGTACTCTAATATCATCAAGCTTTCTTGAAAGATCATTTGTCCATTATTCACCTTCACACATCATGCACAGCCACAGAGGACTGTTGGATATTCTGTTGGGTACAAATAAAGTCCAGCAAATTCTGGGAACTGCAAGCTGAGCATTGTTCGGTTCCTTTTGCAGTGCACACAGGAATTTGCATGCAGGAATTACCAGCAGAAAAGTTGATATGGAAAGAGTTCCCTGTTGTTAGAACAGTGTGAAGCTACTTTCCATTGGAACAAGTCAAGTTTGGACTAATTCTACAAAATTCATCTCCATTTGGTTAGTGTGGTATGTTCTTTGATTGTGATCTGTGGCCAGGTCAGGTTTGAAAATCTAAACATAGGAAAGGCTCTGAATTGGATTTATATGCAGCTTCTAAAATGGTGTGGTTTGGGACTTCCGGGGTGGCGCCATCGGCAATGGCGGACTCCCTCTGAACTGGAGGGACTAGCTCTGCGTGAAACGGGTCTTTTCCGCTACGGCGAAGCAGGGACCCTGCTAAAAATCACAGGCGGATGAAGCCTGTGACCATGGGACTCGGCGGGCATCCTTAGCGCCCCCCCCAACCCTCAAAGGAACCCACTAACGGGCTCCGAAGTGAAGAGGGGGAAGTGGCGCGGTGCTGTGAGTCAACTGCTATTTCTGTGGAGCGAAGCCGCATAGCCGTTGCCGGAGAGCGCTGCCTTTTTCCTGGGACAATTTGGCTTCTAAAATAAGCACCCGTGAGTACTTAAACTTTGAACAATCGGACTTTAAATAAGGACTTGCGAGAAGAAAGGAATTGGACTTAAAAATTTACTCTAATTTGGTACTGAAACGGAAAGGTCTAAACAGGAAGTCAGCCTTCCGTTTCTTTGTAGACAGAATAAAGCAAAGACAACGTAAACTAGAGCTCAGAAAATCGCTTCTAAAGGATTGGCTTTCATCATTTATAATTGTTGAACCCCCCTTCGGCAGCAGGAGAAGAAGGGGGATATTTTTTTGGACTGTTTAAACCTGCAGAAGTGAGTTTAAAGTAAAGTAACTTTCCACCGTCCTGATCCTGGAGCGGGGTGTCACGACTGACGTTTTGAAGCTCATTGACCAGAGACAAACGTTTTTGACAGATAGTTAAAGGAAGAGAAACATAGTGATTCCATTGTTTCCTTTCACACTTTAAAGGAACAAATATTGACAAAATATCTCAAAAAGGATACTTTGTTGCAAGAACAAATAGTTGTTCTCCCCCTAGAGGGAGACTGTGAAACTATAACTAATTCCAGGGAGCTTGCAGCTGTCTCAGATTACAATCGTGGGAATGGACTTGTGACCTTGTAGGACAATGTATTCAGAGGCTTTGTTGTGTGCTCTCTGTAAAACAAGTGCCCTATTGGAACAGTTAAGTGAGAAGATGGATTTGATGACTAATGCGGCCAGAATTTTTGAACAGGCAGTGGGAAACTATGTGGAGCCCACCCAGGAATTAGATCAGGAGTGTGTCCTGACAGAGCAGATGAGAGAAGAGGATGTTGCTGAATCTTGGGCGCCAGAGATGGAGGGAGCTGCGGCCTTGCAGGAACAAGAGCTTTTGGATTTGACAAATGAACTTGGAAAAAGCCAGATTTGGAAAGATAATGTTTGGATTGGTTTGGAAATGGGGGGCTGGATCCCCTATGCAGGGATGTTTGGACTTTCCGAGTCTGGCAATGGGCCATGAGATGTCTGGAGCTGTGGGGGCTCTCAATTTTGGAGGGACTCTGAAACATCTTCTTAAATACCACATGGAGTTGAGTCTGGACTATGGAAAAGGGGCTGATTTGTTGAAAAGGGTCAAAAACATCACCAAGCTAGAGTTCCCACGAGTGAAAGCAGAATATGAAGAAGAGCTGCGGAAGGGACATGGAAGAGATTTAAGGGCCTCGGATATAAGGTTACCAGGTTAAATGTGCTAGATCGATGGGATAAAAAGGACTGACAAAACCCGGGACCAGGAGGAAGGGATGCTGGATGAAGATTGGATTGTTTTTATTTCTCTTTTTATTATCAGGATTGTTTTATAAAATTGATGAATGTTAGAAAAATGTTGGAACGAAATTACTTGGCTCTAGTAAAAATGTTTAAAGAATTAGGTAAGAATATTATGGTTGTGAGAAGTCGGTAAAAATAAGATTTAAGTTTTAAGGTTTTTAAGGTTTTTTATAAGATAAGATGAAAATAAGGTAAAGGTAAAGGTACCCCTGCCCGAACGGGCCAGTCTTGCCAGACTCTGGGGTTTGTGCGCCCATCTCACATCTATTGGCCGGGGGCCAGCGCTGTCCGGAGACACTTCCGGGTCACGTGGTCAGCGTGACAACGCTGCTCTGGCGAGCCAGAGCCGCACACGGAACGCCGTTTACCTTCCCGCTGGTAAGCGGTACCTATTTATCTACTTGCCCCCGGGGGTGCTTTCGAACTGCTAGGTTGGCAGGCGCTGGGACCGAGCAGCGGGAGCGCACCCCGCCGCGGGGATTCGAACCGCCGACCTTTCGATCGGCAAGCCCTAGGCGCTGAGGCTTTAGCCCACAGCGCCACCCGCGTCCCTTTTAAGATGAAAATAGATTAAGGTAATGTAATGACAGAATACTATGAAATATGGAAAGGATTTGCTGCATAATTATTAACCAGGATACAAAAAAGGGAGGAGGAGGAGGTCAAAGAAAGAAGGTAATGAGAGTTGAGGATTTGAGAATGATGGACTTATTTTTGTTTGTTTGCGATGTATTTTTGTTTTTTTAAATTTGTATTGTTTGATGTGGTTTGTTTTTTCTTTGTTTTTTCTTTTCTTTTTTCTTGCTTTATTTTTTCTTTGTAATTTCAAAAATTTTCAATAAATATCATATTAAAAAATAAAAAAATAAAATGGTGTGTTTTGATCAATAGAAATGACCAGCATTGTAACGTTCAGTTGCTCCACAACCTTCTCTGTCAAAGAGGTTTCACTATCATGGAGGCTTTATCATAGATACAGTGAAAGGAATCAGCTCACCTGGCACAAAGACATAGATGTCCTTCCCCTCCACCTCAGCATCTTCCTCTTGAGAATGATTGTAGTAGCAAGTGTACAATCCAGTGTGAGAAGCAGAAGCATTTGCCACATCAAGCACGGTCACAAACAGGCCGCTGTTGTTCTCCTCGCTTTTGAGATCTATGGTATGGTTGCCATCGGGTATTGGATGTTGCCAGCTGACTTCACTGTCTCCAGAACATTTCAGGGTGAAGGGGGAATTCAGCTGCACAACCATTTCATCGTTGTTTGGCAGAATAGTCGGAAGCAAAGACTGGCCAGAGGTTAGCCATGGCCCTGTGAAAATAAAAGTATAATATTTTTACATTGGAATTTGGGGAGGAAATGATAATCTGCTCATTTCTGAACAATGGCCATTTCTATTGGGGGGGGCATAGTTCTGCAGGACATGGAACACTCACTTTAGTACAGCAGGCTACATCTTTAGTTCAGAATACCAGAACACCAGAGATGGGGAACCCAGCTGGGGGCCAGGAAGAGACCGTATTTCAAGCACAATTGATTCATTTTAAGGTGATTGTTTCTGTACCATCCTTTTTTATGAAGCCACACACATATCCAGTGAAGTCATCACATTCATGCAAGGACTTCTGCTTGTGTAGCAGAACTTCCCCTTCCTCCCCTCTCCCTGACAACTCTGCTCCAGAGACAACTCTGCCCCAGAACAGATTTGTGGGTGCACTGAGGAAGGAGGAGGAGAAGGAGGAGAAGGAGAAGCGAAGGCGAAGGCGAAGGCGAAGGCGAAGGCGAAGGAGAAGGAGAAGGAGAAGGAGAAGGAGAAGGAGAAGATCCATTGCACAAATCAGGCAATTTTGTTGGTCACCTGTATAGACCAAACTCATGCTATTAGCCTCTCCTTTCTCCAAGCTTTCTGATGATACCTCTCCAGCCCAGGCCAGAAAAAAATATAAGATTCCAAGTTGTTCAGCTGTTGTGTCTTTGGGTCTAGGCTTAGATAATTTTGATTTAACTATCAGCTCTCTGCTGAAGAATATTGAGCTCGACAAACAATTTCAACTGTGGTTACCTGTCAAGAAGCAGCCCACAATCAGGATCGTTCTCCGGGAAGGACCCATGACGATCATCAACTGAAACAAGAACAGGAAACAAAGGCAAGGCATGATTAGTTAGTGAGGGTATAGGAAATGACAACGCTACATCTGCAATGTGCATTAGCACCTTGGAAATGTGGAATGATGGCATTAATCATTCTGTACTGTCAAAAATGACAAATAGTCCTGGAAGCACCAATTTTGGTCGGCTACATTCAAATCTATGTTAAATTCACCAGGGGTACCATTTGGCAGATTAGCACATACATTTCTGTTTATTGCGAACTGAAAAAAGATACCCACAACAAATGCACACGGCACAATCCATTTCATATTTTCTCAGAAGTTCTGCAGACGGCGGTGGGACTTGCCAGTGTGCATGAGGGTGCAGTCTTAAATCTCGGATGTATTTAAGAGCACGCTTTCGAACCTTGCTGCAAATTTTGCCCCCCTATCTCTTTCTCCAACTACTGAAATCAGACACGATATCTTCAAAAATATGCCAAGTGGATCTTGCAAAATTTTGGTCTCTTACATTCAATGTTTGAAGCAAGATCTTGAGGATAGAGTAGTAAACACCATATGCAATTCTCAAAAGCATCAGTATTGGGGGGAAGAGAGCAGGAATGGAAAGCCTGATCTTGATTAGCCGATTCCAAAGACAGCATCCATTTAGTTATGCTCTTCTCCAAATTCCTTTGGCTCATTGAAAACATTATCCTCAAGCTGCAGGAATTTCTTATGAAAACAGCCCCAGAGAAACAAAGGCTCCGCTTTGACCCATCTCTGTTCAGTGCCGAATACACAGATTTCAAAGATCTTCACCATCCGCAACAAGCAAGACTGCAATCCTCTGCACACATATCTGGGGAGTTAGTACAATGAACATACTCCAAAGGTAAATATGCAGAAGATCAGGATACACATTACTCCACTGACAGTGAGGGGGGAAATGGTTATCATAGTTTGCTGGGCTTTTAGTATGTCAGGATTTCCATTTTATATAAATATATGACATGTATTTTTCTTGTGAAATAAATATCCTTGCTCATTTAAAACCTAGATTCTAAATGTATGACGAAACTCTCTTGCTATACATGAAAAGGGATATATGACTGGGTCCATGTTCATGTTGTATTTTGTTTCTTGTAGAGCAAGACAAGCAGTACATTATTACTACCATTGCATTCTCTTTTAAGTTTGGCTGAGCAAATGGCTGTAAATCAATGGCTAATCTCTCCAGGACAACAACTAACAAGCTTTTTCTCTATGTGCCATGTGTAATTTACAGTCTTGGGTAATCAAGCTGCCCACCTGCTCATATCTAAAAGGCTAACACCGAACTCTCTTTTCAAGTGAAATTGCCTTTGAACCCAATGGAAGTCTTGGAACTGACTCTGGGATTAGGTCTGTCTGTCTGACAGTGTGATTTGGTGAAGGCTCTACAAAGAAAACATGGGTGAGGTCATTAGGAACATTCAGCAGGACTATTAAGGTACTGTTTGGCTTAGCAAGCTGGTCTCAATCTGTGCTAAGTAACATACACAAAATACATGTCGGTGTGCAATTGTCTGTGGCTGAAACAAACTTGATCAGAAACATTTTTGCATTTTATGAGGAAATTATAATTTCTTGTGGTTTTGCATTCAGGAGGTCCTGTGTGGAATCTCTGGCTAAAAGGGTCAGGCAGCAGGTAACATCAAAGATCTCTGCCCAAGACCTTGGAGAGTTACTGCAAATCAGAGTAGTCAATAATGGACTAGGTAGACAAATCGTCTGAGCTGGTATATCTGTTCCCCCAAACAGTCCTCTGCAAATGGTATCCAAATACATTTCATTTTAGTATATTTACTGACAGCGTTGAATAGATGACAAGAAATGACATTTCATGTTTGACAGTTGACAGCATGGGAGATTTCATATTTGACACCAGCCATAATCAGCGTAACTGAGAAATGTTCCCAAGTCTAAAAATATGTGCATTGCAAATGCTGAGGTTCTTTTAAAAAGTGTGCACACACACACACCTTTGTATTTAGAGTGTTCAAAACACTTCACATCATCCCATTTTTATTTTTGTCAGAATTTCAGCGAGAATAAGGGGGTTAAACCTTCCCCCCCCCATGCGCTGCTACAAATTGCACACAGGGCTGGCTATTACATGTTTTTTGTTTTAAACTGAGGTAGTTTTTAACAAATGCACAGGTATAAATGCTGTCATGGTTGCAGTGGCAGTGTCTGTAGTACATGGGTAGGCAAACTAAGGCCCAGGGGTCAGATCCGGCCCAATCGCCTTCTCAATCCAGCCTGCAGACGGTCTGGGAATCAGTGTGTTTTTACATGAGTGGAATGTGTCCTTTTATTTAAAATGCGTCTCTGGGTTATTTGTGGGGCATAGGAATTCGTTCATTAATTTTTTCCAAAATATAGTCTGGCCCCCCACAAGGTCTGAGAGACAGTGGACCAGCCCCCTGCTAAAAAAGTTTGCTGACCCCTGCTGTAGTGTGTTGGAAGTGGTGTTGCTTCTGGACCAGGTCCTAAGATACAGTTTCTTCCCTTCTCTCTCTCTCTCTCTCTCCTCTCTCTCTCTCTCTCATTTATTTAATCATTTTTTCAATTCAAACAACAACTGCAAAAGACACATACAGCAAAAACCATAATAACTCTCTTTTTAAAAAAGCATTCTGTAGCACACTGGTTATTCTGCACCAGCGTTGATATAAACTTGCAAACACAGTACTCATGAAACCCACACAGCTATTCTGAATAGCAGTTTAAGGGTGGGGTTAAACAGCAATTTCACAGACACACACACACCCATGTGGCAAAACACTCCACTGCACATGGTCCTGAGTGTACAAAAGTAGCTTTTTGGATCCTGGCCACAGTCTATGATGCACTGTGCTAGATCAACTCACATAACAGATGATCCTGAAACAATATAGTAGCAAGACCTCAACAGGCCAAGAAATAACTCACTACCTCTTTCCTTACGCAACATGCACAGTTCAATACAAGTGACAGCGCATGCTGATTTTATACCAGATGTTATCTTGTGTCTTCCCTTTGCCCAGCTGAAGAAGCAGGTTCTATCAACAGCAAATTTACAGCATGACCCTAAGCATGTTTACTCAAAAGACTTAATAAAGATATTTAGGATTCTGCCGTTTATAGCATCCACCTCTTCTACTGGACAAAGGTACTATACAAGCATAGGTGTTCCCAAAACACCATCTATAGGATTGCCAGTCGCATTCTTATCCATCCCTACTAAACTATTATTTGTCGCCATCTGTAGAATAAGGGAATTAGCTTTAAGCAGCTTCAACCAAAACTCCTTTTCCATATATGATAGAAAATTAATAGCTTTCAGCCATACTGCACACCTCATCCCATCTGATCTCGGAAGCTAAGCAGGGTCAGGCCTGGTTAGTACTTGGATGGGAGACCACCTGAGAATACCGGGTGCCATCGGCTTAGAGCCTGGGTAGCTCAGCTGGTTAGAGCATGGTGCTGATAACACCAAGGTTGCAGGCTTGATCCCCACGTGGGACAGGTGCATATTCCTGCATTGCAGAGACTATATGATACTCAGGAACCCTTCTAACTTTAAGATTCTATAATTCTATGAATAAGGTCCTTCCTTGGGGCAGAACCAGAGCTCCATCGTACAGCATTGGACTTGCATGCTTAATCCCTGACATTTCCAGATAGGGGCAGGAAAAGCTCCAGTCTGAAACCTTGGAGAACCTCTGTCAGTCAGAGTTGACAATATTGTGCTAGATGGGCCAATTGTCTGACTCTGTTCCTAAATACAGTGGTACCTCTGGTTAAGAACTTAATTCATTCCGGAGGTCCGTTCTTAACCTGAAACTGTTCTTAACCTGAAGCACCACTTTAGCTAATGGGGCCTCCCGCTGCCGCCGCACCACCAGAGCACGATTTCTGTTCTCATCCTGAAGCAAAGTTCTTAACCCGAGGTACTATTTCTGGGTTAGCGGAGTCTGTAACCTGAAGCGTATGTAACCTGAAGCGTATGTAACCCGAGGTACCAGTGTACAGACTGTACTTGTGACATGCATTGGAACTGCAACAGCATATCAGGGAGGAACATTAAACCAATATCAAGGAAAAACCAAAGGAGTGATTTACTGACCACTGCAACCTCGATCTGGCTGCCCTTCTGTAAGTAGAGGGATGAGCAGCAGCCTGCATTCCCCCACCAGGACTGACAGATGACCAGAACATGCACAACAACTCCAGAAATTCAGCAGATGGCATTCCTGCAGAAACAAGTCATCTGCCTTGGTTTTTCAATTAGCAATAATGGCCATGTGTTTATGTAAAGTGCCTCCCACTGATAAGAGGCTCTTGGACATCAAAGTCGTCTTCCTTTCCAGCCTTCTTCTCCCCTCATCTTTTTTTTTTTAATCACAGTTCTAGCCTGTATTTTTCCTAGATAAAGAATCCACAGTACATACATCTTTTTAAAAAAAGATATATCCCATAATCTTCTCTGATTAGCTAACTTCTCGTGCTTCAAGCTGCCTCTGCTGTCTATTCTTGCAACCAACTCCCATCTATTTACAGAGAAAGAAAATGTACTGAGTTCAGTGAAAAATACTCCAAATCAGTGTGCTTAGAAACATTCTACAATAAAGTTTTCATGTTTAAAATAAACCACATCAGGATTCGGGGCTTATCCACACTTTTGCCCTGTTCTTTCCTGACATTGGTTCACATTTAAAGCTCTGTGTCCAATAAGTTTTGCTTTGTTTTTGACCTGGAGGTTTCTTAGTGTAAATCCACTCTCTAGCACTCAATTGGAGCAAATTCTGGGTTTCCACAGGTTGTTGTTTGCTTCGAGTCAGCTTGGGGCAGGGTAGAGAGCTGCTCCACAAGTTCCTGATTTTGGTGATCATCAAATTGGAAAATACGGGGGGGGGGGGCAGAGAGAGAAAAGATGACATGTTGGTTTGTAGAGCAAATGGAAATTTGAGCTACTCCCTTCTTTGTTAGAAAAGTTAAGACCAAAAACACTAGTAAAGGTAAAGGGCCCCCTGACCATTAGGTCCAGTCATGGCCAACTCTGGGGTTGCGGCGCTCATCTCGCTTTATTGGCTGAGGGAGCCGGCGTACAGCTTCCAGGTCATGTGACCAGCATGACTAAGCTGCTTCTGGCGAACCAGAGCAGCGCACAGAAACGCCGTTTACCTTCCCGCCAGAGCGGTGTCTATTTATCTACTTGCACTTTTGACGTGCTTTCAAACTGCTCGGTTGGCAGGAGCAGGGACCGAGCAACGGGAGCTCACCCCATCACGGGGATTCGAACTGCCAACCTTCCGATCGGCAAGTCCTAGGTTCAGTAGTTTAACCCACAGCACCACCCGTGTCCCTCCAAAACACTAGTAAGTGGGCATTACAATAAACAACACCAAGCCAGCCATTCTGCAGTTCCTCAGAAGGGAAGCAAAGTAACAGCTCAATTGTATTCATGTTTATTAAAAAATACAAAATACAAGTAAACTGTTTGCGTGATGGTTTATTCCCAGCAAAAATGTGCATAAAATTGCTGCCTATTGCTGCAAAATCTTACGCAAACGTGCTTGGGAGGAAGCCACATTAAACAGAATGGGGCTTATCTGTAAGTAACCATGCATAAGAGTGGGCTGCACAATGTTTGCTTCTAAAGTACAGCCTTTCACTGTATTGCCATAAAATAGCCAGTTCACAAAATTCTGTCTGCCGCTCTCAAGCAATGCCATGTTAAAGTGTGAGTGATGGATAAACAGAAGTCAGGGGACCAGCTTTAGAAGAGCGATTGGAGCAAGAGAAAGAAAATTCACCCATCTTAAAAGGTAAAGGTACCCCTGCCCGAACGGGCCAGTCTTGACAGACTCTGGGGCTTGTGCGCCCATCTCACATCTATAGGCCGGGGGCCAGCGCTGTCCGGAGACACTTCCGGGTCACGTGGCCAGCGTGACAAAGCTGCATCTGGCGAGCCAGCGCAGCACACGGAACGCCGTTTACCTTCCCGCTGGTAAGCGGTACCTATTTATCTACTTGCACCCGGGGGTGCTTTCGAACTGCTAGGTTGGCAGGCGCTGGGACCGAGCAGCGGGAGCGCACCCCGCCGCGGGGATTCGAACCGCCGACCTTTCGATCGGCAAGCCCTAGGCGCTGAGGCTTTTACCCACAGCGCCACCTGCGTCCCCCATCTTACCCTCCTCCTAAAACACCATTATGAAGCTCCTGCGGTGTGATTTGGCTGCATTTACTCCAACAGGCCAGTTGGCGGCACTGTTGATTCACGCTGATACAGCAACGTTCTATTACTTTTGACTGATGCAAACTTTAGCCTCAGAGGCAACAGATCAATTTTGGAGTGAATCCAGATTACCTAAATAACATCTGCTGGAAAACCTTGATTTTCAAATGGAAAAAAAAATATGTATTTCTGCTCTGCTTTTGCTAAATGCCATGACCCCATAGTCCTAGAAACTGCCCAAGCATTATTAGAACCAGGTAAGGAACCAGTTACATAATCGCAAGGTTGTCCAACATTTGCAAGGATTGAAAACCTCCTTGAGGGTCATCAGATGCTAATCAGCCTATAGTCTCCCCAAAGAGATGTTGCACATTTCCAAGAAAGCATCAAGGAAGCCTAATAAAAAGAAACACATTTTGAAGAAAGCTTTATATTTTGCAAGCTTCATTGAAACATGTTCATGGGGCCACCTGCAACTTTTCACGGTTGCTGGCTTTTTTCCTAGCAAAGTTCTACCGAAAGCAGAAATTCCCAGTGCAAGGAATAGCAGGGGATTCTGCAGCTTTCAGTGACTCCAGGGGAGAGAGGAGCAGGCAATAAAAAAATTGGCTTCCTAGATCCATTTTAAAGATGATGAATTCACAGGCGTAAAACCTGAATGAGTTACAGGATCAAATTCTCCATCCAAGGCCCGTATCCAAGATTGCTTTCCAAAAATGTCGATTCCTCCTTGGTTTGATGGATATCACTTCCCCCTTTTGGCCCATTACCCGCTGCAAGTATTTCATTTCCTGGACTGTTTCCCAGCCAAGGAAATACTGAAAGAGCAGAGGAGAAGAAAGAAGAGAAGGGTCTTTTCCTAATGCCTCCCTAGTTTGCTGCTCCCATGGAAGGAACACCACCTTGCCGCAACCTTGCATCAAATACATTGAGTGATGCACATGTGACCCGGGGCCATTTAGGTTACAGGTCTACTATTGTGTGCCAGCCTCCCATTTGTGGTAAAGTATGCTTGGCATAGGGTGGCGCTGTTGGTTAAACCACTGAACCTAGGGCTTGCCGATCAGAAGGTTGGCAGTTCGAATCCCCGCGACGGGGTGAGCTCCCTTTGCTCGGTCCCTGCTCCTGCCAACCTAGCAGTTCGAAAGCACCTAGTACAAGTAGATAAATAGGTACCACTCCAGCGGGAAGGTAAATGACATTTCCGTGCGCTGCTCTGGTTTGCCAGAAGTGGCTTAGTCATGCTGGCCACATGACCCAGAAGCTGTACACCAGATCCCTTGGCCAGTAAAGCAAGATGAGCACCGCAACCCCACAGTTGTCTGCGACTGGACCTAATGATCAGGGGTCCCTTTACCTATGCTTGGCCTAGTTTGAAAACACCAGTGGGCTTCGTATTGGCCCAAATTGAAACTTAATGTGGTGGAGGGTTTCGCCACCTTTAAAAAAAACTCTAACTAAACATGTATGCATTTGGAGTCCTGTGTTGCTGTTATCATTGCAACACAGTAAAGCAGCAAACTGTTGATTAAGCGAGAATATGGGGAGTCTGCTGGATCAGCACCCCAAAAGGGTTGGCATTCTGGAGCGACAAGCTAACATATAATCTGCTCGCTCTAAGTGTGGTCTCTTATTTTTGGATAAGCGCCACTGGCTGGAGTGAAATATCAACCTGTGTAGTGAGAAGTCTTGTTCACCTACTAAAGGGAAGGGTTTTAAGTTTCAGCTAACCTGTGATAAAAAGATTCTGTCTGCTGTGCCTAATCTGTGACGGGTAATTGGCACATGCAAATTGCTACCTGAAGCCATGGGCATAGCCACGATTTATTTTAGGGGGACAGGCTTTATGCTGGGGTGAGGCAGAACCGAGTTATCTTCAATGCAATTGCTCAGTTAGTATTTTTATTTATTTACTTGATGGGGGGGCAGCTATGCCCGTGCTTGAGCAGCAGTCCATGAGTGATGAATATGCATGTGTGAGCTGCTCCTTTGTTTCCCTACCAATGTAAAAATACTACTACAGTGGTACCTCAGGTTACATACACTTCAGGTTCCATATGCTTCAGGTTACAGACTCCACTAACCCAGAAATAGTGCTTCAGGTTAAGAATTTTGCTTCAGGATGAAAACAGAAATCGTGCTCCAGCGGCATGGCGGCAGCAGGAGGCCCCATTAGCTAAAGTGGTGCTTTGGGTTAAGAACAGTTTCAGGTTAAGAACGGACCTCCGGAACGAATTAAGTACTTAACCCAAGGTACCACTGTACCATGTACATTTCCGAGCCCAATTCAAGTGTTGGTGCTGACCTTTAAAGCCCTAAATGGCCTCAGCCCAGTATAGCTGAAGGAGTGTCTCCACCCCCATCGTTCAGCCCGGACACTGAGGTCCAGCGCCAAGGCCCTTCTGGCGGTTCCCTCACTGCGAGAAGCCAAGTTACAGGGAACCAGGCAGAGGGCCTTCTCGGTAGTGGCACCCGCCCTGTGGAACGCCCTCCCATCAGATGTCAAGGAGATAAGTAATGATACAACTTTTAGAAGACATCTGAAGGCAGCCCTGTATAGGGAAGTTTTTAATGTTTGATGTTTCACTGTGCTTAATGTTTTTAATTTGCTGGAAGCCGCCCAGAGTGGCTGGGGCAACCCAGTCAGATGAGCAGCATATAAATAAATTACTACTACTACTCCTACTATAAACTAACTCTAATTCTATCCCACCCTTTCTGCCAAAGAAGCCCTAATATGTGCACTTACGACTCTCCTATCTTGGCATCTAGACTTCCTTTTCACATTAATATGTTATGTCACTAAAGGATTGCTGGATCCTAGCATGATAACATCTGTTGCCTTTTGCTTGACTGAGATTCTAGGATGGTATGTGTGCCTCACTGGTGTAACGCAGGAGTGTTAACTCAAAAGGTTTTCAGATTCTCTGAACATAAACTCCAAGCTGTAGGCCGCTAATGTCAGGGCAGCCAAGATTTCTTGATACTTACACAGTGAGGCAAGAGAATGTGAAGCTGGGCATATGTAAGCCTTACTATTAATTTTAATTAATTATTAAATTATTATTATATTAAGGAATATTAAGGAATTAAGGAATCCTTTTGACCCTTAAAGCAGCTGGAGGAAGCTGAAGAACACTTAAGGCTGCCATCCATCCCTTTTGCTACAGAGGTTAGAGAGATGTACCTGCGAGACAGGGGTTCAAAGTCCCCACTTAGCCATTAACTTCACTGGGTGGCCTTGGGCCGGTTGCTGTCTCTCAGTCCAGCTGACTTCACAGGGTTGTTGAGAGGATAAAACAGGTAGGGGGTGAACCATGAACACCACCTTGATCTCCTTGGAGGAAAGGTGAGGTATTAATGTAAATGAAATAAAATAAAATAAAATGTGCCCCGATGAATTCAGGAGTAGTAAACATGCCTAGGAATGGGTTGCAAAAATATAAAATGAATTCTATGCTCATTGTGCAGTATAAAGCTTTTCCAGTACACTGGTACCTCAGGTTAAGAACTTAATTCATTCTGGAGGTCCGTTCTTAACCTGAAACTGTTCTTAACCTGAGGTACCACTTTAGCTAATGGGGCCTCCTGCTGCCACCACGCAGCTGCCGCGCAATTTCTGTTCTCATCCTGAAGCAAAGTTCTTAACCTGAGGTGCTATTTCTGCGTTGGCGGAGTCTGTAACCTGAAGCGTCTGTAACCCGAGGTACCACTGTATTGTAAACTAATCCAGTGTTGAGGCAAGAGCATCAGTTCCCATCATCCATTGCACATTTCGTACACACCTTCCAGTCAAAGAGTGCCAGAAGCACAGGTACAACATGCCAGAAACGGAACACGTTTGGTGAGCAGTTCCAGGTGGCTTAAGCAAGCAAACCGTTGCTATTTTGCTAGCTATATGGTGAAGCAAAGCGATTCTGGAGTCACAATCCACTCTGAACTGGGGAGAACCAGTCTCTCTCAGTTCAACACAAAGCTGAGTAAAACCCACAATGTCACACAAACACACACACACAAATGGATTTTTGCTTGGTGCTTTGGGGCAAGCCACCTCATTTCTTAAGAGCCATGTAACAGCAACCCCGTAAGAAAAGGAGCACTATCAGCACCACACTCTAACCAACTGAGCTAGTCACTTGGAGTCTCAATGCCTTTAAAAATCATTATTTCTAGACACCAGCTTAATATTCACCATGCCTTACTGATCTCAGAGGTAGTAGCAGTAACACGATGCCTTTATTAGGGTCAAGGGAAAGTCACAAGGTCATGCCATGAGGTCTGTTCTCAAGGAGCCACAACAGATCTAGCAGGAGAAGTGGGACTTCAACATTAACTTCTCATTGGAGTGGTTTTTATTATCTATAAATGAAGTTCTGTTCAGAATACTTGAAAAGTGAACTCCAGGCTATCTAAACTGGGTTCAAACTTTTCCTGCATTATCTTCAGTCCATTTTCATGCGTGTGTCAGTTCACTCATGGTGGAATTGTATTTTTTAAGGGGCAAAATATTGATTTCCGTCAGATTCTGCAAACTGAGAATCGCAGGGTTCGGAGTCTGATGATAAATTTGCACAACCACTTTTTAAAAGGTTTTCCTCATTCAGGCTAGTTCGTTCACTCACTAAATGTCAGGCAGGTTGTCACAGCAATTGTTTTGACTAGCTAAATCCACATGACTTGACTTCGGAATCTGGCCACACAACACAACCTGGAAAATATCCTCACCCCACAAAAAAGTTTAACCAGAAAGATTTGGGCTGTTCCCCTGGAAATGACTTGGAGCAGGCACAGGCAGGGTGATTAGAACATGCAGAACGATTCAAAAACATCTGCTTATACTCAACATGGAAGAAATGGTCATGAGAATATGTTTATGACTCACTTAGACTCTCCCCCCCCCAACCATTCTGTCCAGCTCATTGGAGAACCACATTTGAGATCTTTCAGAACTTCTTATACAGTCTGACCCACCATGTCTTTAGAATGGTCCACTCACAAAACCAGAATCACATATCCACACACTATCAAAATTGACCGCAGATATCAACTACGTTGAAAGAAATACATCATATGAACTCACCACTGGTGAAGTAGGATTTCTTGCTCTTGTTATTCTCACTTTACGCAAAAACAACAGTGCCCGCATTGACGTCTCTAGGGTCAAAATTTGATTCAACCAGAGTATGTGGAATCTATAAGAAGTACCGGTAGTAAATCAGGTGTCTTTTTAGGGACAGGGTAGTCTCCTAGTTCTTAATATTTAAAGCAAAAGGTGTCTGGATTGAGACGCCACACTCCCTGCTCTGAAAACCTGGGACTGTTTGTGGACCTGTGACCACTCCAATGTTGAAAGAAATCTACTCTGCACATGTTCAGAGGTATTCTTTGTCCACTTTGTGGTCTTGTGTTTATTTGTTAAGGTTGGGGTTTTTGTGCTTCCGCAAACTCCCCCAAGCATACAAACAACTCCCACTTGTTTCTCAGAGACTTCAGCTTCATTTCAGGGACAATGAGTTAAAATTAGAGGGAGAGATAACAAATTATAATAATGTATAAATGTTGAATTAGAGCACTGGAAGAGCCATCTGTTCCAAACTCCTGGCTACAAGATCAAGTTTCTCTGAAACCAAGGGCAGCAACCAACGCAGGAACCTCCATACTTAAATCATGCTCAACTATTTGGTGAATGAATGGATCTTAAGGCTTCACTCATTGTAGGGTACTACTTGCAGCGTGGCCAGAAAAGCCCGGGAGTTAGAATAGCAGCAGCTGAGGGTCGCCACATATCTTGTAAGCAAGAGGGCTTTCCATTCAGTCCGTCGTGCGTCCCCGCAGGAAGTTCCCTAATGTGAGGAAGGGAGAGTGCTCAAAAGCAGATTCACTACTAGCGATGAATGGGGTCTCCTGTCCACATCCCCCTCACACTCGGGCACAAGGCGCTCGCAATTCGCCAAAACAGTCGCTGGAGGGCAGCAGAGCACCGCCAACCTCAACGCCTCGCTGCTGCTGCTGCTGCGCGTTGTTGCAAAACGGCGCAGAGGACGAATCTGACCTCGCGGCTATAATTTACTGCTGCCTCTTCCCTTGGGAAATCAGAAGATCTGGCACGGTCCAAGCCGACCCACCCCGCCACATCACACAGTCAACACAGCAGCATTCAAGAAATTCTGCGCGATTCCTCCACTACTACTTCTCTCTCTCTCCACACACACACACACGTGTCCAGCGTTTTTAGTGCCTGGTCTTAAATTCTAAACTTTCTTCTTCTCTCTTTCATATCCCCCGCCTCCCCCCACCCCCAACTCCTGGTGTGGTACTGATCATGGACTTTGCTATTTCTCGGTAATTAATGAGTTCACCACCCCGTGCTCTTCTTGGCCGATCACGGAATTGTAGAATTGTAACGGTGGAAGGGACCCAAGGGTCATCCAGACCAACCCCTCGCAGTGCACGTCGCGCGTCAAGATCAGGGGTACGTGACTCCTCGCTAGTTGTCTTCCCTCCCACCCTTGCTCAACTTTATCGCGAGAAGTCTTTGCGGGGGGGGGGGAGGTGTGACCTGCGGACTCGACAGTTTTAGAGGGAGGGAGAATGTGATTCTGTAGCCGAGCAGCAAACCGCATTCATGACTTCTCGCCAGCCCCAGCCCCAGTCAGCGATTTGGAGACCGCTGTTTTCCATCCGTATAGGAATCACCAAGGCCTTGCTTGGGAAAGCAAAACAAAGCGAAGTTTGCAAGCTGGAGTCTTCCTAGATTCCTCCGCCCTCTCTCCCTTCTTCTCCTGAGGGGCAGTGGCGTAGCGTGGGGGGTGCAGGGGAGGCCGGCCGCACCGGGCGCAACATCTGGGGGTTAGGGTTAGGGTGCGCAAATCCACGGGTTAGGGGGCGCAAATTACTTGCCTTGCCCCGGGTGCTGACAACCCACGCTACGCCACTGCTGAGGGGGTCCCATGTATTTTAAAAGTCACCACCCCCCTTCCTAAAGCCAGCACATAACAGATGCCTCTTTCCTTTCCCCGTGTTTTTAAAAGTGGCAATATTGAGACATAGATTCGAGAGCCATTGTGGGCCTTCTGGGCAAGAGGGAAGGAAATTCAGACGCGGGTTCGAATCCCGAATATCTGGCAGCGCGCAAGAACTTCGATTTGCTACCAGGCGCGCTTTTCACGTGTTAGCAATAAGATTTCTAGAGCAAAACGTAACTTATGAAGCGACATTCTAACCACCTCAATGCACCTCAACAAATCCTGCTCCCTCATCTCCTTGTTATGCACTCTGACCCGCGTTTCAGTGTCTTAGCATGAGGCCTAGATTTGGAGATGATCGCTGAAGAACAACATCTGGAAGCTGGCTTGCGTCCACTTACAGAAGACAGACCTGCATGTGTGAATGAGACATTACAGACCATAAAGACATGCCGCTTCAAAAGCCATGCTTTGCAGCCCCGGTCTGTTCACACGTTCAACTGCGAGTCACCAACGCTGTGATCAGATTATGACCGTGCACGTGTGAATGGGCCCTCGGACTTCACCCTTATTCGATAGACCCATGGAGCAAAGGAAAAAAGTCAGGCATCAGCCAGCCTGACTCGACTTAAGGGATCCTTTCCAGAATAAGCGGCGCGAGCTAGCTTCCAATCCAAAACAACTGCGCATTGTAAAGAGACGCCTCGACGTTATCTCATTGTTTAGCTTGGAGACCGCTTACGTTCACACGCTTTTCACAGCCTGCCCGTTTAATGCCCGCCAGGACTTGGTGGCTCTCTGTCCACACACCTTGTTAAGCCGGAGTCGCTGGCCTCGAAAGTCCATTGAAGGAAGGCGCCTTAGAAGAAAGCAGCGCTGCGGCTTAACTGGCGCGAGGATCCGTTTCCTCGCAGAGACCAGTACTTCACATGGGGGCTCTCGTTTAAAAAAGAAGAGTGAATGAGGAAAGAGAGCGGAGAAAGAAAAGCTTAGACTAAGAGAAGATCTTCCTTACGCTTTTACTCCTTCCTTGCGAGAACACAATAGGATTGTCTGGACCAAATTCAAGAAACAAAAATTTGGGAGGGGGGGAGCGAAAGGGGAGCCTATTATTCTGTGCCCGCCTCCCGTGAGTTCTTGGCCGAGAGGGGTTATGGTCTTCCGGGAGGATTTGCTATCAGATCACCTAGTGAAAAGGATCCCTCCAGGTTTCAGGGAGATCCGGGCCGTAGTGACTGTCGAAGATGAAAGGGACTCCCGGCTCCTGCTCCGGATTCTTTGTGTGAAGTAGATTCCAGGGTGTTTCAGCCAAGCGGTGTTTCAGAGTTGATTTATGTGGGTATTGGGATGGCACCCTTTCAGTAGATGAAAATAAGTTAATCCTTGTGACGCAGCCCTTTAGGATCGGAAGGCAAGAATAGACCCGCGTCTGCCAAAAGTCCCCTCGGTCAAAGCGTCAGGAAGGGGGAAAAAAATCAGTATAAAAGCCCCTCGAATCAACGGTGGCCTATGGAAGCGATTCCAGTTAGACGGGGCTGTGATGGGGAAAATAGGGGGAGCTGGCAGAAGGACGCGCGGGTGCTGAGCTTTGGTTGCCTTCTCCGGGAAACTCCAGATTTCACAAATGGTGTCTCACCTCGGAACAAAGTGCTGCAAGTGGAACTCCGGGTCCGCCCCGTTGGGTCAAGAAACGAGGCAAAAAGAGAGCGTCAGGGTCGTCCGCTTCAATAACAAAATCAAGGCGCTCCAAGTCGCTTCACCTTTTGGGGGGAGGGGGGATGAAATGTCCATAGAAATGGAGGAGACAAATGGAGAAGACAAATTCTTAGGCTCCAACGAGAGATACATCCCAGTTCTGTGGCCCTTTCGGAGCCAAAGCGATCTGAAGCGGAGTTGCAAAGGTCTTCAGGGACTTTTTTCCCTCAAAGCAAGCAAGGAAGAAAAAACCTCTCCGCAGGAGTGTGTTTGTGGAGGCTAATCCAGAATAAACTCCCGCTTTGGGGGTTGTGCGCTCGTCCTTCCCCACCTCCGCCCGGTCCCAGATCCGTTTCTGTCCTCTCCAGCGGGTTGTCCCGGCCGGCCGTGTTCCTTGGATCGCCCACGAGCTGCTGGATGGACGATCCCGGTCCAAAGAAAACGTTGAGCAAGCGAGCGAGGAGAGAGCCATTTCCTGGTGCGCCCGCCCAAGAACTTTTTTTCCAAGGCGACTCGGCTCGCCTTGCAGCGTTGGCAGCGCCAGACAAACAGCCCCGTCGGGTTTTCCATAAGCAGCGTCTGCAATCCCCGAACCAAAAGTTTCCTCTTCCTCGCCTGGTTCCTCGGGTCCAGCTTGCGCGCAAGGCTAGGATGAGTCGAATTAAATGCGCGTCTTTAGGGACGCGATGGGGAGGGCAGGGAGGGGGTTTAGTGGCAGCCAGTCACCCCAAAGGGCGAAAGTATCTGCTTTTGAAAGGATATTCTAGCCACGTTTAGAGTGGGCGCTCTTCGAATTAAGAGGGCAGATAAACAGGGACGGGGGGTGGATCTCCCTCTGGGTCTGATACACTGGGATCACCAGATTCGGAGTGGCTTCGGTTTAGAGGGGAAAGGAAAGGACAAGGAAGGAAGAGTTCTAGTAGTTATTGGAAAGAGAGAAGAGAGAGAGAGAATGAGAGAGACCTGGATTTTAGGACTGCCACGATTTCTTGCCTCTTACCTTCCGCAACAGGCTCTAAGCTGTCCCCCGACCTCCCTGCATCTGCTGAGCACAGGCAGGGCGGAGAAGCCAAGGCTGCATGGCTAACTCCCCAGTCCTCTTCCTGCTCCGGGATTCATCTGCAGATTATCCCCGCTGTTTAAACACGCATACGCTCAAAAGGGGCTTCACTCCAGTTTGGGGCAGGCGCGCGCGCACACACACACACACTCGCGCCCCTCTTTCCCCTCCCCTCCAGGAGCCCCCCTTCTGCTGCTGCCCCCCTTCCCCAGTCCTTCCTCCCAGCCCAGCTGCAGGAATGCGGCGCGGTGGCCCCTGCGCGCTCCGCCGAATCTGGTTGTCATTAACGCTGCCAAGAAGCAGGCAGAGTTTTTTCTTTCCGCCAGCGCCGCAGCCTCCCTTCAGACCCGAGTTCACAGCTCCCTGGAGAGCAACACCCGATCGCGGAGATCCCTTGGCGACTGGCTGGGGACACTTGCCTTACGGGCAGGAATCCGAATTGGAGCTTGACTCCGAATTGAGGTGTTTCTCTGTCCACTCCTGTATCTTCCCCCAACATCCCATCCAGCTCATCCCCAGACCCGATCCTCGGAGATTCCCCACCTCTCCATCTTCCCCTCTGCTCCAGAGCGCTGCCTCTTTCTCGCTGCGCGCCAGGAAGAAAGAGAGCGTCTCACCTTGGCAGGAGGCGAAAGCTCCGTTTCCACCACCGCCCCCCCTCTCTTTGCGATAAGCTGCCCCGCAAATCCAAAAACTTTCCTGCAGCTCCCCGTTGTTTCAGGAGAAAGCTGCGCTCTTGGACACACTGCCTCGGGATTCAGTTCCCTGCTTGATCGACGGGGAGGGGGGCTCGGTTACTTTACTTCTGCGCACATAGAATCGCGTGGCAAAGTCTCCCCCCCCCACCGCGCGCCTGTGTCCCCAAAGGCGCTTTCTTATCCCACCCAGACACACCGAGCTCTCCGTTTGCTAGAATCCGACCTCGAAAACGTCCCGAGAGAGAAAGAGAGAGAGAAAGAGAAGGAGAAGGAAGAAATCCCTTCCCTTACCTTCTTGTGTTAATAATCCATAAAAAATAGTACGAGGAGAACGAAAACTTTGTTTTTGTTTTTGCCCCCAAGTAAGGTCCCAGTCTCCCTGCTGCTATTTCCCTTTCTCTGATGGCCTCAGAAACAGAGTCCTGTAATTGATTCAATGCTAGAGACCATCCTGCCCAAACTAATCATTTGCTTCAAGTAAATAGCTGTCAGGAAATGAAGCCCCCCCCCGCGCTGCTTCATAATAAGAGCCTCCCTGGTTTGTTGGGCGCCTGAGCTCCTCTGCCCGCCTCTTACGCTGGAGGGGGGCGGGAAGGGGGGTCAGCCCTGGCTTTCGGGCTTCATTTGGGACGGGGGCGGAGAAGCGCGTGCGTGCCTCTGTGTGTGTGTGTGTGTGTGTGTGTGTTGGCGATGGGGAGAGCTTGACCATATGGTAGAGGCTGGAGGCGGGAGGGGGACATTTGCACGACGGGGGGGGACGACTTTATTTCCCCTTCTTCCCAAATGGTCCCAATTTCATGAACGAACAGAAGTTTCCCCTCCTCACACAGTCCCAGGGACGGTAGGTCGGCCAGCTGCGTAGACTTGGGTTCACGCTCGCCATGTAAGTTGATGGAGGCGCAATTGTGGTCGTCCTGACTTGCTAGTTTATTTATGATACTGTCGTTTCACGGACTGGCCCCAGCCCTGCAGCCAGTCTGTGTGGAGGGAAAGCTGAGATGGGTTGTTGCGGACTGATCAGAACGCGGCTCCGGGAGCGCTAGTGAAGCCTCTGTTGCTTACGGAGGATTTGTGAATGAAACGGAAAAAGGAGAATGGGAGGTTTGGAGAGGAAGGGGGGAGGGAATATGCCCATCCATCCCTTTTCCACAATGGTGGCATTCTATTGCTTCGTGATTTTTTTGCTGAGCGTACAGTCACAAGAACCAGGCAAAGGTCTTCTTCATCCCAAGGTAGATAACCAGGGAGTTAAGTTTTTATCCGGGAAGATATCCCGCGTGAAACTGCAGGAGGGCTACAATGATCTGTGAATAGCTCAGTTGGTAGAGCTATGAGACTCTTAAGCTAAGGGTCGTTGGTTCGAGCCTCACCTGGGCAAAAGGTATCCAGGAGGTTGGGCCATAGATGACCCTCCAATTCTGTGAATTTACAACGATCCGAAGCGTATCAAGTGTCACTCGAAAGACTGTTTTGAACTGGAGTGCCAGAATAGCCCAGTCAGATTGGTGACTGGATAAGGAAGAGATGCTGTGAGCTTACTCAGGCGTGTTGGGTGTGTGTGTGAGAGAGAGAGAGGGGGGGGGAGAAATGTTGGTGGGACCAGGAGATCTGGGCGCTATCATCGTGGGAGTTAGAACAGGCTGCTATATTTATTTTCCGTCTCGCTCGTAGGAAATGAAGCATCAGAACGCGCCGCTTCTTGCAACTTCGGAGCTGTTCCGCTTTGGTGGCCTAGGGGGCAGTGCAGCTCCAGGAAAGAGCGCGGGGAGGAGGAGGGTGCGGGGAGGCGCTGATCATCTCCATTTCAAGGCGCGCGTTAGAATAATAAATTTGGAAAGAAAAAAAGCAGCAGCAGCAGCAACAACAACAAAAAAACCGAGGGTCCTCTGGCGTAAACTCTTTTCCTTTCCCCCGCAAACTGCTTTTGCTCTCTTTCTCCCTTCCTCCCAATGGAAAATTCCTGCAGGGTTTTTTCAGCTCAGTTCATCACTCGGTTGCCAGATATTGCCTGTTGCTCTCTGGCCATCCTTGAAAACGCACTGCCTCTATCTCTATAGGGAGCGGGTTGCTGCCATCCCTTATCCTGTAGAGCTGTGGTGGGTCATGACCATCCCAGACGCTGCTTGGAAGAAGAGCTATCGTCCAGAGAAATGATCGCTCGGGCTATAAGTTGACTGGGAAAGGCTATTTCCCCTCCGGGCTCTCCGTCCATGACACGTGTCCATCCACCGTATGTTTGTTTCTGGGGCTGAAATCAGGAGCAGCTGGCTGAAGGGATCTGGCAATTCTAAGGGCGAAATGGGACTTTGTGGAGGCAGAGGAACTGGCTGCCTTGCTCATGTCACGGATCCCCTCTGGTTGTGTTTCCAGCTTGCGTTTCTCTGGGCTCATATTGCCTGCAGCCCCCTTAGCACGACTCTCTTTCCACCACTGCATCGTCAACTGGGGTGAATGCGCAGCCCTGGCCTATTGCTTCCACATGTTCCTTCAGGAAATCATTGGAGGCAAACCTATGAACAGCCCCTTGTTCGGAATGCTAACAGGATACCGTATTGCCTGGAGAGGAACGGCACTCTGCAATCTGCAGCTCAGCGCCAGGGAAGAAAAATCCTATGTGTGTAACTTACCTTCTCGGAGTTGATTATGGCTGAAAAGCTAATACAGGAAATACAGGTTTATGTTATGGATTGGGGAGATGGGGGGTGGGGGAGAGAAATCTCTTGAAACTGACCGATTGCAAGAACTCAATTGCTTCAGAGGCCCCCGGGGGTGGGGGTTCAGTTTGGACTCCAAAAAGAGCGCTTTGGTGTACCTGGTTTGTGGACTGCAGGCCTCGGCTAAGCTCTGTGGAGAGAAGGGAGGGAAATAATAATCAGCAGTTTAATAATAGAAAAGGAGTGTGAAGCAACACAGTGCACAGTAAATAACAATGATCAGTGGCAAAGATGCTCCACTGGCAATATCCATAGCTGTCAACGTTTCCCTTTTTTTTAAAGGGAAATTCCCTTATTCCGAATAGGATTCCTCGCAAGAAAAGGGAAAAGTTGACAGCTATGGCAATATCCCTCCTGCATGGGGTGGGAAGGTCACACGACCAGATGTGTAAAATCCTTTGGATTTAAGCCGATCAGGTCTCATTGTTGTCGGTGGGCTTGCGTCTGCTTCTATCCAAGTTGCTACAGTCTAACCGAGTCCGCCCGTGCGTCGCCAGCGCGCAGGGAAGGAGAGGAGAGGGCGGGAAAGCGGGGGTTGGGGTTTCTCCGTGCAGATAAAAAGCCTGGAGAACTGATAATGGGTACTTTTGTTGCAGGACGTATAGTCCGGGCCAGATGTGAAGACGGAGCTACTGCTCTGGAAAACAGAAAAGAAAGGAAGAAAGATAAGGGGGGGGCGGGAGCCGGGGAGAGCGAGCGGGGGAGAAGGGAAGAGGAAAGCACATTCTGTTTGTAATTAGGTGCCTGATTTGAATAATGCCTTTGTTAGGATTGTAAGCCCGGAGAAACGGAGGGTTTGCAAGTGAGATCGGGACAGAGGGCATCATCACACGTCCCTTCTTCTGATGCGACAGTTCATAGATGGGCAGATCTATGGATGGATGACGGACTGACTTTGGCCAGCTTAATATGAAGGCAGATCATCTATCAATAATAGGAGAGGGGGAGGTATTACACACACACACACACACACACACACGGAGCAGCACCCTTTCTTCGACTTTGCAGGGAGCGAGCGCTAAAGAGAGGCCAAGAGAGGCCTTTGATCCCGCGATGTTATTCTAAGATCCTACAAGATAGTTGGACGGAGAGGAGCAGAGGTGCCATCCCTGTGTGGTCCTCCTGCGCTTGGGAACAGGGCGAGAAATCCTAGCTTTCCCCGCCTCCAACCCCCTTCCTCTAAAGCCTGGGTGTTTATTTTTTTCCCCTTATCTAAGTAGCTGGGGGTTGATAGAAAGCAGAGAATATTCACACCATATGTGCCCTTGGGTAAGCAGACTGTTGCCCTGGCCCCTCCCACCAGCCCTCGGCTGTCTCCTCGCCATTTGCTGGGAAGGGAGCCCCGCTGGGCTGAAGTCAACCGCCGCCCCCCCACTTCTCTCTCATCCTTCGCCTCCTTCTCTATCCTATTGTGCTCAGGAGCCAGCCAGCTCTCGTTAATGGCAGGGGTGTGCTGTGATCGATGAACTGTGGCTATCTTGGCCCAAAAGGGAAAGTGCCACCGGCGCCCTTTCCATCCTGCGGGTCGACTGTGTGGCACTGTGTGGCCACTGGGAAGCCAGGATGCTCCAGGGAAGAGGGATGGGACCATTGCCTTGAGGGGGGCAGTGGGGGAGGCGGAAATGAGCTTCGCGCGCATCGGATCAGAATCTGTTCGTGCGCATGTGTGTGCGTGTTGGGGGTTTTCAGAACCATCATCTCCCTCTTTCCCCCAAAGTAGTCTGAAGGACATTTGTTTTTCACTGAGCTAGTCCATTTTAAGCTTCGTGCGATTTGCAACGTCTCCTTTAAGCACCACATTCTTCATATATATATGCAGAACAAATTGGAGCCGGCGTGTCAGAGGAGGGGCGAATGTGTATTCCTCCGTTAGGCATCAATCTGTGAAGAAGAGTGTCTGTCCTGCTTCAGTTATCCTTTTTTGGGAAGCTATCAGATCCTAACAGGGAACTAGACTCTTACCAGAAAGTTAGCCTTACAGCGCATTCCATAGGTAGCTGCGCAAAAGTGAATATCAATGGGACTTACTCCCAGATAAATGTGTCTATGAATGCAGCACCAGTGTAGTTTTCATGAATGTTATGGTCCAGTGGTTCCCAATTAGCTAAGAACCGTTGTTCAAAAGCCAAGCCATGAAATTTGAATTATCTTTATGGTAGTTTTTGTTGTGTGTGAATGGTGCACGGACTCGTTTTGTGGGTTATGCGGACCCCCTGGGGTCTATGGACCACTGATTGGGAACCACTGTTGTTGTCGGGATTAATTGCCACACTTTGTGAAATCCAGCGGAAGAGTCCCTTCCACAGCTTCCTGAAGAGTGTATAGATAGTGGATTACAGGAATGCAGGATCGTTACACCTGAGGGCTGTTTCACACGTGCATGCTTGTCACATTGGTGGCCTGACTTCAAGGGAGACTATTAGTGTATGGGGGCGGGCTGATGTCTGGAAGAAAATCATTGCTGTGGTGTGTTGGGTCTGCAAATGGCTCATTCACAGGATGGCTGATTCACACGTGTAAGCATTGATGCAGTCATCAAGGTGATGGGGCATCAGTGTGTAAAACATATGTGCACATCCTGCATTAAATCCCTGCACCTTTCCCTGAGGGAATGTATTTCGTTATATTTGAAACTGCCCTTCTTTAATCCCTCTTTGTCTGACTGCCATTAAGTTAGGATTGATACATTCTTTGTGATGATTGATTGATGAATTAATTAAAGAATCTAATGCTGAATATATCTCAATCAGTCCTGTTCCTTGATGGAAGGTAGTGTACTTATGCTAGTATTGTCTAAACAGCCTCTCTCTCTCTCTCTCTCTCTCTCTCTCTCTCTCTCTCTATATATATATATATATATATATATATATATATATATTTCTGATATGCATATGTTTTTATGTTCCCATAAAAAATACTTTCCCATAAGCGTCGTATTTAACACAGATAAAGGAAGTGCCTCAGTCTGTTGCCTTTTTTTACACCTCTGGATTCCAATCGGTTAATCAATACATCAATCGAGTAAAAGCAAAACAATGAATAGATTAACACCTCCTCCCAAATACAAAGACATTTGAACATTTTGAAACAGAACTTGCTTGGCACATACGCTTACAGCCAGGCAAATATACTTCGGTTGGCAGCATAAAACACTGTTCATTGCAAAATATTATGTCTACTCGGGAGGAATCTACATTGACTTCAACGAGACTCTCCCAGGTTGTGGCCTTAATAGCTTGACAAATTCAGATTATTTCCCATAAGTGCCTGTTTTATGGCAAACTTCCTGTTCTTTCCGTGTCCCAGTTATTTTTATATCTTTTTTTAAAAAAGAAAGCGTTGAGTGAGGGCTAAAACATCCACTAGGTTTTAGTAGACTACGCTAGATCCATATTTTTGTAAGGTTTTTTTTTAGGACGCGTTTCAAATCTGATTTCTCAGTTATATAGATTTTTTGGCAGCAGTTTTCCTTTTGAAACAGAAACACTAAAAAATTGCCTTGCTGTATCAAATCGAAGATCCATCTAGTCCAGAGATCAGGGTTCCAAAAGCAAGCAGCCAAAGATTGAACATCCCACTGGGACCGATGGGAACAGATCTGAGGCATCCGCAGTGCTCACAACAAAAGCTAATGGATCTAATGGATATAGGACAGGCGGGGCAGGAATAGTTCTTTTGAAGAAGATAAAAGAGATAAAGTGGGTTTGGCTTGCGCGTTCGCGGCACTGGGCAGCCATGCGATTGCCACACACGCTCTCAAATCTGATTGGCTGGTCACTTATAGGGAGGGGTGTCTCATAAATAAAAGTAATAATATATCGTGTCTCGTTTCTTCGAGGTGTTAGTGTGGTGTCCCTTAAAGCTGTGGCTCTTTAAGGTCTTGGGGCAAAAAATGAAGACCAGCTCTTACAGCCTTTCTCAACCTGTGGGTCCCCAGATGTTGTTGGACTACAACTCCCATCACCCCTAGCTAGCAAGGCCAGAGCTCAGGGATGATGGGAATTGTAGTCCAACAACATCTGGGCGCCCACAGGTTGAGAACCGCCTATTTCAAACGTCCTCGCGTCTCAAGTCTGCAGCGAATGTGACAGCGATCCCCTCTATGGCTCAGTTTTTGCGTCTGGCACGTAGTAAAAGTGCGTGTCTGTGCGAGAGAGAGAGAGAAAGAATATGGAGGAGGCTTAGTTCTCGCCACAGCATGAAGGGATGGCGGGATGGCTTTCTCAGCTCATCCATCCCAGCCTCCAGCCTGGTATCTCTTCAGACCTCTCAAAAAGACCTTCTTCCCCGTCATTTCATGCCTCTCCTCCCTCCGCCCCTTCCGTGAATAAGGGCTCAATAAATATTCCTCGTTGGAAGTGAGGGGCGTCCAGAGCTCGTGTTATGAAGGGCGGGAAAGGAAAGGGGGGCGGGGAGGACTCGAGGCGTTCGTGCTGCAAATGGCTCCCGTCCCCCGTCCCCCTCTGAGGTCAAGGCAGGGAGCCAGCCAACTCCAGCCCATTTCTTCTGGCACTTGAAGCGGAGTCCCACAAGCAACAGTCAAAACAAAACCCACAGCGGCACTGGATCCAATAGCGCGCGATTTGCAGCTTCAGATAAGCTTCTTGAAGGCTCCAGAGTCTGCCCCTCTCCCGAGTTTTACCCAAATCTAGCTCTCCCCTCCCCCCGCAACTAAGGGAATAATCACTATATTTTAAAAAAGCCCTCAAGAGGGTAATTCGACCACTGCCCGCGTCTGTACCCTCAGCTTTCCCAGTTCCCGCCTTTATTGCCTCGTGTGGTGCCGTGGCGACGCGTGAGGGAAGAAGCGCTCGCAAGCCACTGGGAAGCCGAGCCCCGCTCTGTGACTGGCGGAAGGATTCTCCCTCGCAAACCAACTGAGGCGGCGGGTGGCGGGGGGATCTGCCGCCCAAACCCGCTTTTCGGAGTAGTCGCTGAGGCGAATGTCGTTTCTTCTGTCCCACAACAGACGCCCAGATACATTAAACACTCATCCCTCGCCCCACACAGCGTCCATGTACCACAACGTTGACCGCGCGGGTCCACGCTGACTAAAAGTGGCGAAGCGGTCGAGTCCGAGGGACTCACTCTGAGGGAGGAGGGGAGAAGGGAGGCGAGCGGCGGGGGCTTCCTTTCCAGAGCTGCTCGTGAAGTTTTCTGCCATTTATTGAGTCGAGGGTCTGGGAAGGCAGGTTTTTCCAACACCCCCCCCCCGCCTCCTTCAATCTGCGCGCCATTCGCCCTCCATGGACGCAGACGCGTTTCCTCTCCCCTCGCGCCCTTTTCTCCCGCCTCATCCCAAAGGGGGGGGGGACAAACCCAGCCGAGGCGGCCTCTTCCTTCATGTCGCCCCCTTTTGTTTTGACTGCAGCCAAGGGGAGGTGTTGCTCTTGGGTTCAGAGTCCTTCCCTGGCCCCCTTCCCTGACATGGTCGATTATCTTTTTTTATTATTTTATTAACTTCGTAAATGGTGGGTGTGCAGGAACTTGCAGGAGGAGGAGGAGGGAGCCGGTTGTGGGGAGGGGAAAACTCTGCAGACGAGTCCCTGAGGCGAGCTGGAGTCTTTTGTCTTGCTCGATGGAAGGTCTGGCTTCAATTATGGTGGCCCGTGTTTATGCCTTTTCGCAGCAAATAGACTCGCTGGCTTCATCTGAAGCCCTTCTCGGCTGCCCCTTATGGAATGTCTCCCTCCAAACGGGCGGGCTTTTTAAAAGTCTGGGGCAGCGACCTCGAGCTCCTCTCTTTCTGCCCAGCCCTACAAACCATTTGAGAGCCTCTTCTTTGGATTCCCTCCCCACCCCAAAAACAGCCAGCCCTTATTCAAAACTAGCTAGAAAAGAAAAGTGGGCGCACGCTTCCGAAACACCCCCCTGTCGTTTACAAAAAGGCTCCATCCGTTCTCTGGAGCAAAGTGGTCTTTCGGGAAGGTGTGAAAGTCTTCTCTCTCTCAATCTCTCTCTCTCTCTCTCTCTCTCTCTCTCTCTCTCTCTCTCTCTCTCTCTCTGCAAACATCAAAGTCTTTCCCCAGCGATTTCTTCTTGCGATCTCAGAGAACCGACGGAGCAGCACTTCCATCCTTTTCCTAGCAGCAGGAAATGGCTTGGAGATTTCTTCTTTGATCCAGACCAGAGGCAAACGCTTGCTCCGAAGAGAAAGGGGGCTGGGTGGAGAAAAGCACACACACAGCACCGATCTCATTCTCTCCCCGCCCCCCCTATGGTTTCCAGCTAGCAACTGAAGATTGGCGCAGAGACACATTTTGAGAAACAGAGGCTTCTGGAGCCTTACCTGAGGAGCCACACATACAGGAGGCTGTCATTGCTCAAGTAGGTGGTGGGAAGTGGTAACTATTCAGTGACAGGGCATGCAAGCTTCATTTTCCCTTCCAGTCCCAGGGACTACATAGGTAGAATTAGGTCCACAAGCACCCCCTCCCTCATCCATGTGTTCCTTCTTTATTTTGCAACTACAAAACACTCCTGTGTGCACATGTAATAAAACTCTAGTCAACGGCATCAGCAAAACTAGTCCTTCACTTATGCGAAAGTTTCCACTGTTTTATACCCTGCAATAGGAAGAAACCAGGCAGGCACTCCAAACAGTGTTAGCAGCTGAGGGAGGGGAGAGGGGGTCTTACGCCAGGTTGTTCCTAGTTAGCCTGGGCAAATCTGTTCTGCAACTCTCACTCATCTGAGAGATCAGACGTGATGCAATAGTGGTTTTTTGTTGTTGTTTTTTGGTATCTCTAGTAAGGAAGGCTAACCTTTTTGGTCCCAAGGGCCACGTTTACACTTGGCCAACCCTGCAGGGGCCGCATGACACCACAGGGTGTGGCCACCCATGCTCACACCCACACACAACCCTGCTTCTCAGTTGATCCTTGCAGGTTAGCTAAGGAGGGAGGTTTATCAATCGGGCCCTGTTCATCAATTGATTGATCTGATGACTAGTGTGGGGTTGATTTGCATACCCATTGGGCTGACGGGCTCTTCAAAGAGGTGTAAACCTTTCCACTCACATCAGCACCATGTCCAATTTATGTTTTTGCTTTTCACCACTACTTCCAAAATCTGGAGTATTGGGGTGGGGAAAAATGCTGGAATCAGGTGTGACATTAACATATGAGAGTGCTGGAGGTGAAATAGTTAAACAGGTTACCCAATCAGAACCCAGGGGGGGTGGAGTCAGAGGGACTATAAAACCAGCTCTGGGAGGGGTGAAGGGAGAAGTTCTTGGGAGTTGGGTGGTTGGTTGGCTTGGAAGTGAATTGGGATAGAGTCTGTGGGTAGGTTGAGTTAGTGTAGCGAAATAAGCTGAGTCAGGGACAGTTAGGGGTTAGGAAGACAAGTAAATATCTGGGAGGTGGTTTAGTGAGTGAGAGCAGGTAGCAGAAGTTATAGGTCTGGATAGGCACCCCATGATTGTAATTGACCGATACCGTTTATGAAACCACACGCTTGTTAAACTGCAATAAATAAACAGAAGTTTAACCCTGACCGGACTCAGTATTGTACCAGGTAGGGCCTGGGCGGTGGCAGCGAGAAATAAAGTGGTGGCACAGGGATCAATAGACGGTGAAACGTCCAGGGACACTGTGTGATCACCACATTAGGTATCCTGGGTTAGCGCCACCACTTGGTCTAATAAAAGGTAGAACCTGATATTACTTTGTGCATTTGTCCATGGGGCTAACCTGGTATGGCTGCAACAGGCTATACTGCACATCAATAAGTGGGCCAAGGAACATTGTATCATTGCTACTCTCTGAACAGTTATGAGACAGCATGGGTGTGTGAGACAGGCCCATAATAGTTCCCATCAAAGTTACCTGAGGAATGAGATTAGAAGCAACTACCGCAGAAGAGCCAGGGCCAACCTAAGACAGATGGATCTCACACTTCAATACTGTCTAAAAATTATTTCCCAGATGTGGCCCTAACATTCCTCAAAATGAATCTCACCCCCCTGTGTTCCTGGAGTCCCTTGGTGTTCATCCCACTGAACCAAACAATGATAGAACACAGAAATTAAAATGATTTTGAAGTCTTATTAGCGACAACCATTAACAAGTGGCAACAGGCATCTTCCAGTATACCTGATGCTGGGCAGTGGATTAACTTAAGGGGTGCAAGACAGGTGTATTCAGCTCTGTCCTATAGTACTTTGCCACTGCGCACCACCCCTCAGCTTCTGCTCCTGAGGCACGCTAATGGCAGGGCCAGCCTTGAGCAGAGCAGGGACAATTTTGTTCAGTCAAATGCTGTTGGTGCCACAGTTATTTTGATGACACAACAGTCATTCCAAAGAGTGTCTGGGAGTCTCAGGCACAGTCTGAGGAGAATTAGAGAGATCGTCATCTCCATTTTTCTTTTGGCACCATATTTTGACAGGGCAGATACAGGGAATGTTTTTTCTGCAGAGATAAACAATGGGAAGAGCATGTAAGTGAAGCTCCAAATCTTTCTCTTCCCAGAGACCCTAAAGACTCCCTCCACCGAGGGGACAAAAGAACAGAGAGGAAAAGAGACCAGATCTCAACCATCATCTGCACTAAGCCTGACAAGGTTAGGCAGCTCTTTTGCTGACATGCTCACATGGATGGTTTCTTTGGCTTCTTGTTTTTCTTCTACAGCACCAGCCTACTCATTCTGTTTGCTCAACAGAATTTGGCTCTGAATAGCACGGCTCCAGTGAGGGGCGGGAAGGAAGAGAGAACTAAGCTAGAGACAAAAGAAGTTAAAGACTAGTTGTTTCCACCCCTTCACTCCCCCTACTTTTGTTTTACTCAAACATGGCTGTTTAACTTAAGATAATTGATTGTGTTCTTTGCTTGTTTCACTGTGGTTGCTGTTGCAGTCTCAGTATATTTTCTTTGCTGTTGTTATTGTCGTCGTTGCTTTCTTTGGCTTTTAATGTAAAATGCTGGTTTCTTCCTCCCTTTCCCCCAGCAATCCTCCAAAGAAGTTAAATATGGCATACATATTTTTCCTGGAAACAAGTTTCATTTTCTTCTATAGTCCTGGGGTTTGACTCTTCTGGCAGTGAGGCTGCCTCTGGCCCTTAGGCAGACTTAGCATCTCTACTTTGGAATGAGGTCATGGAGCCAAAAGCTTTATGTTATTGCTGTGGCTTTCAGTGTGCACACATGTGTGCATGTGTGGAGTTTGTGCAAGTGGAAGTTTGGGGATTGTGCTTAAAAAGGGGGCCCTCGTTTACTTCCCATAACCATTTCGCCTTATGTAACTGGCAAGCTGTAAAAAATATATTGGTAAAACACAATAATACATTGTACTTTTATTATATTGTTTGGCACTCCCTGCTCCCTGCGTGATAGGAAGTTCCAAGAACCTGTGAAGAGTCAATTACCTTTAAAGCAGCCAGAGAGTTAAATTTACTGGAGGCTTGTTGTGTTTTTGTAAGTGTTTGTTTATTTAGCAATATGCAGGTTGAGCAGATGGGAAGCAAGCAGGCATACAGGCAGAAGTGCAGATTCCAAAGCATAAGGTTCCTATGATCCTAAAAAGCCAGCCTGGTCTAAACTTGTGCCTTTTCCTTCCTACTCTGGCCACACTAAATACTGTAGTAGAGTCATCTGTGGCTTCAGGTGCCTTCTACAATGGGTTTTAAGATAACGTCCAGTCATCTTCGATCAAAATTGGCCTAATGGACCATTAAAGATATGCTTAACATCCACCATCCACTAGCAGACTTGGTATGCAAGAACAGCACCAGGTTGTTCAACTTTCTCACAAATCTGAGTGTTTACTTCTGTGTGTCTTAACACTTAGTAACACTTAGAGCTTTCTTGAGCACCCTGACATTTTTAGTCACCTGTATAATTGCAAAAGAAGGTTATTTAACCAGTTAATTAAGAAGAAAGATAGACAAGGCCCTTGGGTACAAGTAATGTGTTTGGAGCAGGGATTCTTAATATTGTTTCACTGTAAGAAAAACACAGTTTGGGCCTCTGAACATGTCACAGAATGAAGATGGACCACTTGATTGATAATGTCCCCAGCCCAGGGCCATGAAGATCAAAGGAGAAAAGGGGGAGATCTAGTGGAGGCCACTGCTAACTTCACTTAAAATACCCAAAGGAAGGAATCACAAAAAAGCAAGAAGTCCATGACAAATAAGATATTGTCAGTATTTGGCACTCGGCACTGTCAATAATTTCATTGTGTATGCAGGTCCCCAAAAATATACATTGAAATATGGGTTGAGAAGGATGGCCAGGGCAGAGCTTGTGCTGCTTCTCTGAATCTAAATACTGTTCTTGTGTTTAATTTTGTATAAACATCTTAGTTTGGGACATCTGGAGGGCTTATATGAACTTACAAGTTTAATGTAAGATTCATGTGTTGATGATCACTATATCTGCAATGTGAACAGATGGTGACCTACCATCAATGGTATTATTTATCATTATCTTTTTTTCCCCTTCTCTATTTTTCTTCATTAATTTCATTTCATCTTTTTCTTTTTTCTTTTGCTTCCTGTTAAATTTGCAAATAAAAATTAATTTGTAAAAATTCAAAGTTTTGTTTTGCCTTATGGCCAAACAAATAAAGATTAGTACTTAACTATGAATGAAATATTCAGCTTTTGAGAACTTCAGGTTTTGAAGACCAGATCTAAAGCCAGTTCTCCATACATCGTCATAGTCACATGCACATCATCAATAATAATAATAAAAGAAATAGAAATAAAAGGAATAAAATAATTACTTGACCTCAGTATGGACATGTTTTAAGTTGAGAGAGGATTTAAAGTGCAATCCTAGCCTTGTTTTCTCTAAGTCCCACAGAGCTTCATGGGGCTTGCTCCTAAGTGACTCGGCATAGGACTATCATCTTAGAGCATAATTGTTGGAGGCAGAGAAATATGAAGTTAGTTCTACCACTTGATTCAAAGTTCTTAAAGGCTCAAACTGGTAAGGCAGTAGTGCAAGTGGATGAATGCTCTTGTGTTCCTTTATCCATTTCCTATTTAGTATTTTATTATCTCATTGGACAATAATAAAAGTGTGTCTACCTTTCCCACAGTCTGGGGCACATTGGGGGACCAAAATGGTTTTGGATCTAAGCTGCTTCCTGGCTCAACCCTGGCATGTCCCCAGCATGCCCACTGCTTAAGGCACGAGAGGAGTCCTTGGCAATGGAAAGGGAGGCTCTGACATTGGCTCTCTCTATCCAGTGTCATTGGGGCAAATATAACCCTATGGCCCTGGAATGCCCTCCCACACACCATAGAATTGCACCCTAAGTCATAATCATAGCAAGGAAGTCATGAAGCACAGTTTTTGATCCGTGAAGTTGAATGGAAGTTACCAGCCATGTTCAGTGGTCTACCTGGCGCTTATAACTTTTGTTTCTTGCAGTCTGACAGCTGGCAATAATAAAGATTTGTGCTCACAAAAACTTGGCCACCCAGTGATCTTCATACCTCAGGGGGGATTTGAATCTAGGTTTCCCCAGTCCAAGTCAAACACCCTTGGCTTGACTTATGCAGACCTTGTTTGAGCACAATGAACGAGGAGTCAATTTTCCAGGCCTCATTGTAGTAGATTTCAGAAGCTTTGAGTCCGGCTTTATTTGGGAGGCTGTGCAGAGCGCTCAGAAAGCTCTTCCACCATTTGCATGCTCAATCCACTCTGACAATTTGGTTGTGCATATCAGCCGAACCTATGGCCACTAAGAGGGAAGTTTGAGGATGCTTTTCTTCTGACAGCAAAAAGGAACTATCACATTTCCCTGATTTTTGACATAGAGAAAATTTCTAAAGCAGTCTTGGCAGGCAGAGTTCAGCAGTTTGTACTATTTGAGTAGGGCTTGCAAGTTGAACAGACATATCTCTTGAATGACACCAAGAACACAACTCCCTGGGGCCCTGGGTGCCCGAGCACCCACAAAATTCCCCATGAAGGGGCCAGGCACCCACAAATTTCAGTACCAGGACCATGCATGCTGCATAGCATCCACAATCCAGAGCGCCCATGGCCCCCAGGCCAAGTTGGCACTCCTAGCTTCTATAAAGTGGAAACTGAATTACTCTGACAAGCAGCAGGGCTCAGCTGATCACTGATGTGTTGGGGGGAGAGAGAAATGATGTGCATCTGTGCGCCTGTCCATTACTACTGAACAATGTGCTATTGAGTGGCCTGTTGAGGAGAGAACATTTGGACTAGTTTCTGATAGTCCCTATAAAGTAAAGGGTAAAGGGGACCCCTGACCATTAGGTCCAGTCGTGGTTGACTTTGGGGTTGCGGCACTCATCTCGCTTTACTGGTGAGGGAGCCGGCGTACACCTTCTGGGTCATGTGGCCAGCATGACTATGCCGCTTCTGGCGAACCAGAGCAGCACATGGAAACACCGTTTACCTTCCCACTGAAGCGGTACCTATTTATCCACTTGCACTTTGACGTGCTTTCAAACTGCTAGGTTGGCAGGAGCAGGGACCGAGCAACGGGAGCTCACCCCATCGCGGGGATTCGAGCCACCGACCTTCTGATCGGCAAGTCCTAGGCTCTGTGGTTTAACCCACAGCGCCACCCGCGTCCCCCTATAGTCCCTATAGACTGCTACAAAAGTAAGCAAAAGCAATAATACATGTTTGCTAGGTTTATTTCTACGTTTGCCCAGTTTTAGAATGCCCTACGTCACCTTCCCCCAATTCTTGTGGCCAGTACAAATGAACTCCTCCTGTCAAATTTGTGGAGCTGAGCAAGGGAACGTGAGAATAGCAACTTTCTCCCCAAATACTAATTAATTCCAGATCCTGTTGTTTTGTGGAATCACCATCTCTAGCCTAGAAAGGTCCATGCCTTCAGTGTTAACTTGTTAATTATGCTTAAGTCACTTGCTCAAGGCCTGGCAGGAAATCTGTGGCAGAGGTGAAGTTTAGGCCAGAGAGTTAAATGTTCCGCAAATGCATCAGATGGAAAGATGTGGGCCAGCACACAGCACATGTATAGCAATAACAGCCAAATAATGTCCCCCAAGGTAAACAGAGAAGTATTGGATATGAAAGCCCTCCAGGTGGTTTTGCGCATGGGGCATTAAATCCTAATGACCTGAGATGGATTGTTAGTCAACTACAGGATTATTAATATCCTTTGTGCTGCAAGGATTTCCAAATGTCACTGCGCAAACATCTGTTAGACGATGGAGGGCAGGGGGAGGGGGGAGAGACTTCCTCTGCAGACTGTGCTGCTGGCTATATAATATTGCACAATGTGGGCTGGGTTTAGCTGTTGTTGAAATAGTTTGGTTTGCTATGGTGCTGGTTTCCAGCAACGTCAAAAAGGCTTGTCTGCAATTTCATTAAACACACACGCACACACATGCACCAGTACTTCCATCCCCACCACAGCAGCATCCCATTGCCTTAGTAGCGTGCAAGAGTTAATAAGAAGAAAAATGATACAGAGTGTAAGTTTCAGAGCAGTACAATTCCCCAGTGGCCTTTAGCAGAGTCACTAGGGGGCACTCGAGTCCAGGAGAGCACAACAAAATTAGTTCAAGACAGCTTGGCAGGAGTCCAAGGAAAATCAGTTGAATTGTGGATGAGGTATTCAGATTTCACCTCTGGACGAAACTACACGCCCCTCTCGGGGTAAATGGAGTATTTGTGTGTGCGCCACTTCTGCTAACTTTATACAATGAACAAGATTTGACTCTTTCTTTTTAAAAAAAATCACTCAAACATCCCTACAATGGAAAACTTCTCTCATCTCCAGCCAATTCCATTTTATGAACATGTTCTATTTACTGTCCCAAAGAACACTGTTGGTTTTAGCTAACCTCTGTTATGTAAGTATTGTGAATAGGACAATGTCTCTGGGGAGAACTAGAAACAATTACTTCCAAATGTGGCCTTGTCTTTCCCAGTCTGACCTAGCAGACCATTATAGAGCTTATTATGCTTTTTTATTTTTAAAAAATGCCCTGTAAAGTCGAATAACAAGGAGTTGGTTGCACATATATAACGAAAGAACAAGCCTGTGTAGCATATGATGTGTCAGCGTAAACTTCATTGTTTTGATGCTATGGACTCCAAACACTGGAGAGGGCAAGGAGACAAAAAGGATAATCAAGCAACCAAAATACATTGTTGATGTGCTCTATCTGCCTTGATGCATCACAGGTTGTTCAGTGTCCTACATAAGACTATGGGAACTTGCATCATATTGTTGCTGGATTAAAACTAACTAAAGGAAATATCTGGTTCATAAACTCTAATTAATACAAATAAATGCCTCAGTGACCTTATTTTAAACCATTTCCATGTAGAATGGCAGAAACGGCGCTGTTGTTATGAATGTAACTGTCATATAACACCAGACGTGTCACAGGAATAGAATTGTGCTTGTGCAAAGAAAAAAAGTATAAGCAATGAGACAAATCCAATGGATACAAGCTATTTTAAATATGAGGTCCTGCAGCCCATTTACACCTGTTGGTGTCTTTTAATTGTTCTTTGCCCTGTGTGGTCACTGCTTCTAAAATGCCTCCTAAGTTCTTTTCCATGTGTTACTCTTTTTTCTTTTTCTTTTCTTTTTTTGGTTTTCATTTCAGTCTACCCCAATATTGACATAGAAAGAAGAAAGTTTAAAATAACTTGCTCTGTTATGTCCTGTACTCTGGCAGACCCATTGCCTAGCCTAGCTTTGAGAATAGTAACATCAGTTTAAGCAATTTTTGATTGCTCCAACAGAAATAAATGCTTTAGGGCAGGAAATGTTAAGGATTTGCGCCAGTCGCAAGTTTTGCCTTGTATATGTGTCTGTTGTGTTGGGAAGGAACCTGTTATTTGGGTGCAGATCGATTCTGTTAAAACTGAAACCATGGGGAATCTAAAAATGGCTACATTTATTTTCTTTCCACAGAAGTGGATGGAATTTGCAGGCAAAGGAGTCCCAGCATCTCAGTGTCACAAAGAGGCTCAGGGCTGGCAGGACGGCATGAGAAGGACACAACAGCCATGCACCCTTCGATCCCAGTCTCACCTTTGCTTTGCAGGGCTGGGACCAAAAGCGCATGGCTGTTGCGTCCTCCTCATGCCACCCTGTCAGCCCCGAACCACTTTGCAAGGCTGGGGTGATGCAAGGCCTGTATCGGCTGGCCAGGCTCCCCCCTGTGCTATTTCACTTTCTGAAAAAAGAAGGCTGTAGTTAGTAGATCCTGCGATGTGTTGGGATTCAAGGAGCACTGGAAAACAGCTAGCATATAGGAAGGAATAATTCGTTTTGAAATGAACATGATGGTTCTGTAAGAACATGAGTGCGTGTGAGTTTCGCAGCTGGAATCGCTCAGAAAAGACTTTTAATCACCAAATAGACTAAATCTGGAATTGTCAACAGACACACCCACGAAAGGACCAAACCAAAAGAGCTGTGTGACAAGAATCAAACATAAGTAAGGCGCATTTTAAGTTATGCGGACAAATGTGTTAAAACTTTCTACTTTTATTTTTATTTTTGCATTAATAAAGCAAAATATAAGAAGAGACCCACCTAGTTCAGCACCTTATTCTCATGATGGCTAACAATATGCCTATAGGAAGCCCATAAGCAAGACGTGAGTGCAATAGCACCCTTCTCTCTTGTGATTCCCAACAACGGATATTCAGAAACCTCTGGTTACTGGAGGTCGTACATTGCCATTACATTCAGAAAGTAATTATGGGAAAGCCTAAAAACTTTGCTGTCTCATTACACCCTGATTCTAAACATATTTGCTTAGAAGCAAGTGCTATTGATTTGGGGGTGAATGTACTTCCTCGTAGGGAGCTCAGGATCACTGTTAGTCACACTGACCTTTTCAGTAAAATAGATGATTCAGTTCAGCATCATTTGTACTCCTTGCACGACCTGAATGGTCTTGATTAACGTAATCAAGAAGAGAACACTGTAAGCATTCTGTTTCTAGCTGGCTGATGATATCAGCTGTGGCAAGGTCTGACACAGGGAGAAAATGCCTCTCATTTATGAACTTCAGCCTCCCCTAGTCAGGGGGGGTCGGGTGTAAAAAAGTAAGGAAATTGCAGAGGTGCTTAAATGATTTCTGTCTTTGCTGCTCTTGTGAAACCGTTGTTTTAGGGCAATGCTTGTTAACAACTGTATCAGACAGAGGTGTCCCAAGATGAAGTTTTAGTTGGTAGAATAAATATTTCAAAATGTTGAAAGTAGCATGTTGTTGGTGCTAGACAAGGCTGCCCCACCCATGTGGCAAGGTGAAGCAGGCGGCAGGATCACAGGGGCAGCAGATTCCGATGTAGGATCTTTATCTGCCCCCCTTGTTCCTGATCTAGATGTTTACTCATCCCTTCTTCCCTAGTGGGGGGCATTTTGCCATTTGCCTCAGGTGCCAAAATGTCTCAGGCCCCCTTGTGCCATATAGCATTCCCTCGAAAGTTCAGAAACAATACTTAGCTGAAATGGTTACATATTAAAATACGTGACATATCCCTAAAATCTGCCTCCTTGCCAGAGGATTAGAAGGTAATCAACATAAATGAAATTTAACAAATGCAAAAAAAAATCAAGGAAGCTAAGAGAAATGTTGTCCAAAATAATCATTTGGAATTATTATTATTGTTGTTGTTGTTGTTGTTGTTAAATTTGTATACAGAGTGTTTATACAGAATGGGTTTGTTTTGTTGCATTTTGGAATGACATAGATGTTATATGTATCTGTATGCTGCTCTTTTCTTTATTAAGAAATGTGGTGGCCTTTTTAAAATAATAATTTTAACCTGAGGAAGTTATGAGCTTTTTATATTTTAGGGCTGGGTGGGTGTTTAAACATTTGTAGTGTGCCCTGTTTTGGGAAGGGGAGAGTTTCTGCGTCCTGCCCTTTTTTGCCATTTATTAGGTTTCTGGGTTCACTAGACTACTATAGCACTGTAGTTTTGTAGAATAGATTTTCTAAGCTGTTTTGATGAAGGCTGTCACTTAAGACTTCTGAGAATAGCTAGTTTGCTCACTCTAGGCACACATACACATTTCAACGAGAAAACAGTTCGGGGAGAACTGTAGCCAGAAATTTGTTAAGATGTTGGGGTATGTATTCAGTACAAAATATCAAATGGTTGAAGTGGGTACATGTATATGCCATATAATATAGTTGGCTGTAGGCCTTCCTTTTCTGGACTGATGAAACAATGGAACAACCATGTTGGAAGTCTCAGCAGTTACAACACGATCACAAGCTACTACTGTGTAACAGAGAGGAAAATAAGGATCCAGTATGTGAATCCTTGTTTTTGCTCTCCAGTTACCTCAGATTGTTCAGTTTAAAATTCAGTTATTCAAAATTGTGAGTGAAAATTCCGAAGACATTTTTAGCATAACAAAGAGACATTCACAATATCCTTGGAGTGGTTTCAGAGTAAGTTAGTGGTTTCAGAGTTGATAGTGTTTCCAAAAGTCATGTTTACAGAATTGCGAGTCATGGAACTATCAGGCTCATGTGTTAATATTACTGAAAAACAGATGGCTTTGTCTGGGAAAACTACAAGCAAATGATTTAATCTTGCCCTGTTTCAAGTGCCTTCCACAACAAGAATGTGCAAAATATAAAACTACACAGTCCCAAATTCCAGGAAGTGAAACATATCATTCCTGTCAGGCTCTGATGATAATTATTTGTTTTAACAAGATTGTGTCTCTTCTGTTGTGATCTCAAAGACAACTGACTGCATAGTCAAGCAATGCACCGTATTTTTCGCTCTATAAGACGCACCAGACCACAAGACGCACCTAGTTTTTGGAGGAGGAAAACAAGAAAAAAATTATTCTGAATCTCAGAAGCCAGAGCAGCAAGAGGGATCACTGCACAGTGAAAGCAGCAATCCCTCTTGCTGTTCTGGCTTCTGGGATAGCTGTGCAGCCTGCATTCACTCCATAAGACGCACACACATTTCCCCTTACTTTTTAGGAGGGAAAAGTGAGTCTTATAGAGCAAAAAATACGGTATATCCAGTATGCTGCGGTTGGGGAATTGTTGTACCATATAGTTAAACCAAATGGCAGTTTCAACCTGAAGAAGCATTATGTGATCAGGGCTAAATGTGAATCAAGGTTCATTGCTTATACATTTTCAATGTCTGAACATTGCAGGTTTGGAGGGTCAGTCTGCTCTGAATCTCTTCCAATTCTTGGGGTCTTACACCCAGTGAGGGTAAAAATCTAATGGAGGATTCTATTGTGTGACTAGTCGGGCAAGATTCTTTGCAAGACAAGGACCTAGCTGGCCACTTAGGTGTTCTCATCAGCATCCCAAAAGAATAAGTTGGGTGGCAACAGTGATGGTGCCCTCTGGACAAATGGGTGGGCCTTCTCCCCTCCTCATCAGGATGGTAGATAGAGAACAACAGGAGTGTAGTGTGTGAGACCTCATCTGGAGGCAGACTGCAGGCTGAGAAGCTGAGAGACAGAGGCATGCTTGCTTTGGGACTGAATCCAAGCTATGACTATAGGAGAATCAAAATTTGCTGAGGTGTTAGCGCTGTGAGCCACTCCATCTTAGGCTTGGGCTCTATATGTGTGCACATAAACCATATATCCTAAAGACACCACAGTCTCTGCTGTCCCTCGTTCCAAGGAAACTAAACTATTGGTAAGTGCCTGGAACCCCTGGAATCTCTCACGGCTCAGAGATTGGGGTAGTGTGTACATGTATAGAGTAGACTCTAGAGCTTCTTCCCCAGCCTTGTGGCTTTGGGATATGAGTGCTTTAGCTTGTGCATGATTAAGAGAATCAACTTTCACCAATATAAGGTCATACAATTTGAGGACCATCCGGTTTCTAACAGAGGAGCAAGCTCATTTTTCTTGGCTAACACATGCATATGATTCTTCAGCACCTACCGTAACTCTCAGCCAGCTATGTGAACTGGCCTGACTGAAAAACACTGGCTTTGAACTGAAACTGTTCTTCCATTCTCATAAGGGAGGGTCAGCTTCTGCCAAGTCCAGCTTCCATCTGCAGCTCTCCTGCACACCATTCCTGAAGGTTCCCCAATCTCCACAAACAGATTTTCATAGGGGGAAGGGGAAGGATGTCAGGAAAGCCCGATTCTGTGAATGTGGACCATGTTCCTGTCACAGAAGGAAAGTTATGATCCAAGCCATTGTGTTCATAAGCTGTCCTAAATCAATGGTCCATTTAGCTCTGTATTTCAACAGTGAAATCAAGTCATATCATTGGTCCATTTAACTCTGTATTTCAACAGTGACTGGCAGCATCTCTCTGTTGCTAATTGATTACATGCTAGGAAAAGATTTTTTGTTAGATATTTTCCTTCCTTCTTCATATTTGTGAGTTTAGCAGAGTGCCATCCTGTTGCATTTTAAGGGAATGCTTGGATAGGCTAGTATTAGTCTTTTCGTATTAGTAATCCAGGACACTTTAAGGCAGACTGGATTTGTTTTGTACCACCCCCTTTTCTCCCCCTGAAAATAATAAACACACACAGTTTTGAGAAAAGGTAAAAAATAACATTTACTCACTCAGTCTACGTCTTCAAGAAAAACAGATACAGCAGCTTGATACAGGCAGGCTTAAAATGCTAATTGACTCTCTAACATACAGTCTATCTTCAAAATGGGATCTGAGCTGGAGCTTAGATTTACAGTTGCTCTCATGCTGCAGGCAGGATGGAAAAGGAGTGTGCCCAGGCAGGGAGGAGCATATATAGTTATGCCTTGTCCTGTCAGGGCACAAGAGGGAAGTGATCTCAAAGAGTCCTCCTTAGTAAGTACCAGAGGAACTTTGTGCCTATTATGTGCCTATCTAGCAAAACATGAATTGTTGGTTTGTCTGCAATAAACATCCCTCACTTTCCATGGTTTCGGGGAGAGTTCTTCTCAGCCCTGCCTGGATACACCAAGAATTTGACTTGGGATCTTTTGCAGTCAAAGCATGTGCCCCACCACTGAACAATGGTCCTTCCCCACACTGGGAGATATGAAAGCTGATAGGAACATTCTACCTGTAGTTCTATATCCCTTCACATATGAAAGCCATTCATTGATGCTGCAGTCAACAAGTGATGGAGATGCATTTCTGAACTGGCCCTCAGGAAGAAGGAGAGTGGGCCAGAGGAACCATGTTCTTTTGGGATGCAAGGGGAGAAAATGTGAAGGAAATATACATACTTTAGAGTAGCTTCCCCTAGTTTTCTGCTCTCCAGTAACACTGACTACAATTCCCATCACCCGTGGCCACTGGACATACTAAGCTGGAGGGCACAAGGGTGGAGGAAGCAGCTCTAGAGTCAACTCTATATAGAAGGCTGTGAGCTCATGATAGCTGCCAAGAAAATTTGTCTGTAAGTGGTATCCATAACTTGTTACAATATAGTCCAAGGAATCAATGACACCTTATCTATTCTTTGGGCTTCATGTCAACCGAGAAATGCTAGCAGCTTTCTGTAAGATAATCTGTATCTCTTCCGGCCTTTACTACGTGAGCATCCTTGAGATTTGATATTATCTTGCTTGTCTCAATAAAGTATCTGAGGCTGATATATTGTGTCATATGGATGCATGGTTATTGTGTGTGGGTTTTTTAAAGCAATAACAAGACCCACCCTTGCCCAAAATACATTCTCATGTAAAGGTCTAGGAAAAATACTAGAATTATTTCAAGCCATCTCTCTCTTGCTCTCTCTGCCATCTTCCTTCGAAGAAGCAACATCTAAAGATGCCCTCTTGGCTCCCAGCCAAGAGGAATGCTTTGCAAATTTCATACTGCCATTAAAATACAAAGTATACATGCCTACATAGTGATAGTGGGGATTCTGGCCACAAATGATTCCCCCCCATTTGAAACTGCATTTTTCTTTTTACACATCTGATGCATTTTGAAGGCAGCTCAGGATCATTAAAACAAAAAAGGGATTGCAAAGAGCTCCCAAAGGACTTATCTGAACTGAGTGAATGGGTGTTAAGATGGCAAATGTAATTCCATGTAAACAGTGCAAAGCAATGCATATAGTGGCAACAAATCTTAATTTCACATATAAGCTCATGGGGTCTGAACTGGTGGCGACTGACCAGGAGAAAGACATTGGAGCAGATAGCTCAGCGTAGATGTTCCTTCGAAGAAGCAACATCTAAAGATGCCCTCTTGGCTCCCAGCCAAGAGAGGACAAAGGGACTATCTTCTTATAAGATAGATTCTAAATGTATGTTACCTTTTTAAGCCTGCCTGCCTTCTGGGATCCTATTGTGAACAGAACATGAGTAAACTCTTTTTTATACTTTTATGAAAGACTGTGTCGTGTCTTGTATTTTAAGAGGGAACAAAGGGGAAATTACCAGAGTGATTGTTATAGAGGTTCTAGCAAACCTGACCACGCGTTACCGTTGGGAACTTAAAAAGGGGAATGTCTTACTCTGCTGATATTTTGGGAACTTGTTAGCACAAGTTGGATAAGGATATAATCTCACAATATATCCTCTCCTGCATCCCTGAACATTCCCACAAAAAATGATATTGTAGAGTTGGGAAAGGTTTCAAAAAGGGCAACCAAAATGATAAAGGGTATGGAAAAACTCCACTAAGAGGAAAGGTTACAGCATTTGGGGCATTGACATGATAGAAACTCATATACATTTGCACGGTGTGGAGAAGGTTTTTGCTCATAACACTAAAACTTGAGGACATCCAATGAAGCTGAATGTTGGGAGATCCCAGGACAGACAGAAGAAAGTACTTCTTCAGACAATGCATATTTAAACTTTGGGATTTACTCCCACAACAGGCAGTGATGGCCACCAACTTGGATGGCCTTGAAAGAGAATTAGACAAATTCATAGAAGATAAGACTTCCAGAGAGGCTGACTCCTTTGTGGCTACTAGCCATGATGGCTATCCTCTGCCTCTGCAGTCAGAGGCAGTATACATCAGAATGCCAGTTGGTGGAAACCGCAGGAGGGTAGTGTGCTCTTGTGCTTCAACCTTCCTGTAGGCATCTGGCTGGCTTCTGTGAGAACCAGATGCTCGGCTAGACTGCCTAGTCCAACAAGTTACAGATAGGTAGCCGCATTGGTCTGCCGTAGTTGAAACAAACAAACAAAAAAATCCTTCCAGTAGCATCTTAGAGACCAACTAAGTTAATTATTGGTATGAGCTTTCATGTGCATGCACACTTCTTCAGATATGAAGATACAAACTTAGTTGGTCTCTAAGGGACGCGGGTGGCGCTGTTGGTTAAACCACAGAGCCTAGGACTTGCCGATCAGAAGGTCGGTGTTTTGAATCCCCGCAACAGGGTGAGCTCCCGTTGCTTGGTCCTTGCTCCTGCCAACCTAGCAGTTCAAAAGCACATCAAAGTGCAAGTAGATAAATGGGTACCACTCTGGCGGGAAGGTAAACAGCGTTTCCGTGCGCTGCTCTGGTTTGCCAGAAGCGGTTTAGTCATGCTGGCCACATGACGCGGAAGCTGTATGCTGGCTCCCTCAGCCAATAAAGCAAGATGAGCGCCACAACCCCAGAGTCAGCCATGACTGTACCTAATGGTCAGGGGTCCCTTTACCTTTACCTTAAGGTGCTACTAGAAGGATTTATTTTATTTTATTTTATTTATTTTTTATTTTATTTTAATCCAACATGCAATGGTGTTCTTAAGGCAACAGGGCACAGCCAAAATCAGTCTATAATTCTCTTTCTTACAACTGGAGCAATCATCTGCCACAGTTGCATGCAATGCTTGAGCTTGGCTTGTAGTCCAAAGCATGCCCAATATAGCTCCACCCACTTATTGGAATTTATCTGAAGTTCCTCCATGTGATTTACCACTTCTTTTTTTCAAAGTATAAACATTTACCACATTGACCTAATACCAGTGACCTAGCCCATGCTAATTCCATTTAGAATTGCCATAATAAAATGTTGAAATCTAGTCAAAGTTAAAGCCCATCAGTGGCTTATCTCTGTTCTATTGAAGATGAAGAAGACTTAATTCTGGATTGCACACGAAGGTTTTTTAGTTTTGCATTACGCTCAGCTAGGTATTTATGCCATTTTAGAAAACAGATACAGAAGCTTTTTGAAACTGCCTATCTTACACTGGGGGGAAAATGCTAGCCAGCCAACTATTAATGATAACACTTCCTTTGTGCAATACATCTTGTAAAGTTATCTCCACGAAAGAAAGAGTGCTGTGTAGTGGTTCTCTGTTCTGTAATGAATGACTGGCTCATTTTTAAACAAAACTACAGTGAAGAAATGATGGGGGAAACCAGAGGATGAATTGCACAATATGGCACAGAACATTGAAAAAACTGTATTCCTCCACCAGACGTTTAAAGGAGAGTCAGCCATCCTTTTGAAATGCACACTTACATTTGGAAAGAAACCACACATTTTTTATCATGCCAAGCAAATTTAATTGTCTGTTATCACATCCTAAAGCTGAAAACCCAAGTAACACATAACAATGCAGTCAAGAGCTTTTGACTAGCAGCTATTTGAAATCTGGAGTATATCTGTTTTTGTAATAAGCCTGAGCACTAAATACTACTTGGCATTTCTGCCACACTTTAGAATGTTCAAAACACTTCACATCTTTTATCTCACTAATTACAACAACAGTGTAAGGTTGCAGATTTAGGGTTGCTTCAAGCCACCAATTGAGTTGATGGCAATTATGAGACCGGAACTGGAGTATACTGACTCTAGGCTCAGTACCTTATTATCATTACCACCTCTCTCTTCCATAAGAATGAAGATCTGATGCTGATAAGAACCACTTATAACAAATCTGCTTATGACTAGCAATTGCGTGAACCAAACTAATGATTATTTGGCACTGCAGCAGATACTTCTTTAACTGCTGGTATTTGGCTGTTCACTCTGAATCTACAGTTGGGTAACAACCTGCCTAATATTATTAATACCAGAGAAACCGCTATTAGGTTTCGGAGAGGGGGGGGCAAAAAGAGTGGAAGAGAAGATGGAGACAGAAGGAAGGGGAGAGGATGGAATACAAATAGCACACACACACACACACACACACACACACACACACACACAGTTGCAGACTGGAATTAAAGGTAGTCCCTGGGTTTGCAAATAAGCATTTCCTACCAGCACCAAGCTTGCAAGTAAATGATTTAAAACATTTGTTCAGTAACAGCGAACTGATAAATGAAGATGCATATTCAATTAAATTTTACTCAGAGTAAACCTGCTGAAATTAGTGGAGCTAAATTAGTCATGTTCATCAATTGCAATGAGTCTACTCTGGGTAAAACTTAGTTGAATGCCGCCCAAAGAAAACTACGTTTAGGGGTGAAATCCTCAAAGTTATATTTTCAACAGTGCCAAAAGACATGTGCTTTTGTATGTTCTAACATCTTCATTTTCTGAGATCTGTTGAAACTTTGAGTCTTGCCTGCACAGAATATTGTAATAATTGTGTGTTTATCTCTTTCTTCTTTCTCGGCCCAAGCTGTTTCAGTTGGGCTTTCTCCTAAAAAATTATGCTTTTTTATTGCATCCTTACTCATTAAATATCTTTCCATTTTAAGCTATATCCACTATTTAAAAATCCATTTTCTAAACCTGCAGCCCATTGTGGTTTATTTTTCCTCAAAAAGCAAAGCATTCTTTTCATTTGAATTAATTGCATGCCATGAGCTGTATTCGTAGATTTGCAAATAAGCAAACGTTAGTGCACAGGCACAAGTCCCACTAAAGCATTATGTCTCTTCATTGCTGCATTAGGGTTTGCTTCTGTAATCAATGGAGCTTGCACATGGCCAAACCAGACACAGAGCAATGAGCCATTTTCTTTCTCCGGACAAATAGTCTACATTTTGCAGAGTCCTAAGTACCTAGAAATAGGTCTGCAATGATGAGTGCCCCCTTAGTAACTCTGATATCACTTTCATGATGCTGTAATAATATGGCTGCAAGAAGTTTACTGGTCAACATCCATTTGATTAAAGTGGGAGCTGATAGCCTTTAAGGATGAATAAGGCTTCGCGAAAGTGCAGTTCCATGGCTATGTAGCATGCAGTTATTCTGCAAAAGAAACTTGAAGGTTGCACAAAATAAAGAGCACAAGGGTGTTAGGCCATCCAAGGAAGACCACACAAGATTACTTTATTGAGACTGTAATGGGTTACCTTTGTGCCATTCCCATTCTCATTACAATCAGTGCCACTAGAATGGATTCACGTTGTGCCATTTTCTGCTCTAGTTGCACTAAGAATGAAGCATTTAAATCCACATACAATCTTTGATTGGTTGATCACTCCTCCTGTACTCCCTTTCATGAAGCCCTGGCAACCTGAAATAGTGAAATTGTCAGAGGGTCAAAATGCACTTTTGGAAAGGAAAGTTTTGTCCTTTGATTTCTGTTCTTTCCCTTCTCCTACTTTTTTCCCTTTTACCTTTCCCATTCACAGTACCTCTAACGACTCTGAGAAATAAGTGAACAAAAAACAACAACCCCCCAATTGTATTAACTTTAGTACTTCTTACAGTTTCCAAAAAAAATCTGTTTACACATTGCATGGTATGTACTGTATAATCATTTTTTTTCAGGCCACTAGATGGCCCCAGATCCAGAAAGCAAGTTAGCAGCTTGTTCCTCCTGCGCATCCAGCCACAGTACTCTGCTTTGTTTCTTGTAGAGATGAACCCAAAGAAGAAACTTTTCATGAAGCTTTTGGATAGCTTAAAAAAATATCTCCCCACCATGTGCACACACATTTCAACAGGTTTTTAGGAATTGGTTTGAGATAGGTTGAAAGTGTTCATCCATTAAGAGTGAGGGAAAGCTTCCTCAAGCTCATTGACATCAGTGTGTCTCCTGCTCTGATTGGCTAAGTATTCAATGACACCACCTTGTTCTCTTTGTGGTTCCCAAATATCTGGGATCTCCCATGTGATTACATCAAGAAGAAGTTGCAGTAACTTGGGAAATAAAAAATGGGTGCTAAAACTGGTAGTAGCAGGCTCCAAAAAGATTATATTTAAGGAGGAATGTTTCAAAAAATAAAAAAAAACATTTTAACCTGAAAAAACCTGGAAATGGGTGAATATCTGGTGCAGCCCTAAATGTATCTTTGCTGGTATTTTATTAGCTTCATCCAGGTAAAGCTCAACCAGACTGCAACAGGGCTGTTCGCTCAAAGGTGCCAGAACATGTCAGTCACTGCACAGTTCTCGAAGGCCTTTGTGTCAATCATTATCATTGAGTGAGACCCCACATCATTCATGGGCCCAGATGTTTCTTCCTGAATGCTACTAATTGCATCTTAGCAACCATAGCCTGGCAGGTTTGTGCTATTCTTAATGTGTTATTTCTTTTGCTTTCTTCTCACTTTGTGCACGAGACCTCTATACACTGAATCAGACTCAGTTTCATCTATATTGAGGTGGACATTATAGAGCCCTCCAGATGTTGTTTACTACAGTCCCTATAACCTATTTTTTGCACCATAACACTCACTTTTTTCCTCCTAGAAAGTAGGGGGAAATGTCTGTGCATGTTATGGAGGAAATGCCTACGGGTGGCATGCCTATGGATTTTCCTCCTCTAAAAACTACATGCGTGTTATGGTCAGGTGCGTGTTATAGAGCGAAAAATACGGTAATTTCTGTTAGCTGGGGCTGAAGGGAGTTGGAGTCCAACAATGTCTGAAGAGCACTACACTGAGTATCAATGTTTCCCCAGATTTCAGATAAGTCTTTCTCAGCCTTACATAGATATGCCAGAGATTGAACCCCGAAGTTTTTTGGGTGCAGAACATATGCCCAGTTACTAAGCCATGACCCTTCCCCACAGACTTAGAGAATCTTTGCTCCTTCATGAACAAGATATTATGCACTGTCCCAGTGATCTTTGTTGCATTGAACAAAGCTGATGTGGGAAATATATTAATCCAGCATGATCTATCATCCCTTCCAGTGCAAGTTTGCTTGTTTTGTTTGCTTGCTTGCTTTTTCTTCACAGTCTGAGCCACTTTTGTAAATACATGACTGGGTTAATAATGTGTTCAGGGATTCAGATTTTTATTCAGACAGTCTGCTGAATACCAAGGTGAAAATCAATATCTGAATCCCTCTTTCCCTTTCCTATAGTTCAGTCAAAAGCCAACCAATTTAAATTTTAAAAAAGAGAAGGGTCATTGAGGGTGTCGCTTCCCTTCTTGAACTTCCACAAATATGTAAAATTGTACTCTGATTTTTATATAATATCAGCACAGCTGTTTGATTCAATCTAATTTGGTGCAAAGTAATGGAATTGATTGCAGTAGGCTTGGTTGATAAAAGCAAATGAAAGCACTTTCCCCCACAATGCATTATTACCTTACCAAGCTAAGAACTGAAAGATGTGACAGAAAGATGGCCACAAGCTTAGATGACTTTATAAAAGGATCACTGTATTTACTTGAATCTAATGCTCACCTTTTTTTTGCCAAATTACAATAAGAAAATTAAGGTGAGCATTAGATTTGACGGCACATTTACATTCACACATACTTTTTTGGTTTTGTTTCAAGGTTCTGAAAACTGAGGTGTGCATTAGATTCAATAGCACATTAGACTTGAGTAAATACGGTAAATGAATTCATTATTTTTAGCCGTAAACAGCTAATGGACCCTTCATGTTCAGAGGCAGCCTATTTCTGATTGCCAACAGTTAGGGGGAAGCAAAAATGAATGACCATCATCTTCATGCCCTGGGTGGACGTGTTTGGAAGTACAATGCTGGAGGGGATGAACTTCAATATAATCAAACACGACATCTGTGCACTTCATAGACAGGTTCAATTTTGGTTCCCATTGGGTCCTACTGAGTTCACCAGGATGACCGTGGCCAGCAAGGCAAATGGGAAGGGAACAAATCTTGTTCCCTCTAAGAAACTGAGATAATCAGAGAGAGGCTTTGACCCACACATGTGTGAAACCTCCACTCTAATGGTGTCCCTTTACTTTGTCTGCATAAAAGAACAGTTACCGTATTTTTCTGTGTGTAAGACTAGGTTTTCCCCCCTAAAAAATAATGTCAAAAATTAGGGGGCGTCATACATGGGGCTATCTCCCTCCATTTTCTTAAATCTGAGTCCCCCAAAATAGGGGGGGTCTTATACATGGGAGCGTCTTATAGAAGGAAAAATACAGTATTATTCCATCTTATGGGGAAAGCCAATGTAAGGTACAGTGGTGCCTCGCAAGACGAAATTAATTCGTTCCGCAAGTTTTTTCTTCTTGCGAGTTTTTCGTCTTGCAAAGCACGGTTTCCCATAGGAATGCATTGAAAATCAATTAATGCGTTCCTAGGGAAACCGCCTTCAGACCAGGTCCGGGGACAGTCTGTCCCCTGACCTCTTCTGAAGGCTGGGGGGGGGGACAAGGGCTTTTCTTCCCACTGCCAGCCTTCAGAAGGCTGTTCTGAAGGCTGGCGGTGGGAAGAAAAGCCCTTCTTCCCACCTCCCGCCCCGCAAGCTCCGGGGACAGGAGGGCTTTGCTGCCGACCGCCAGCATTTTAAAAGCCCCTGCTGTCCCGGGGTGATTTTAAAATGCTGGCGGGCGGGAGCGAAGCCTCCGCTGTCCCGGGGAGATTTTAAAATGCTGGGGGTCGGCAGCGAAGCGTTCGCTGCCGACCCCCAGCATTTTAAAATCTCCCTCTGCTGTCCCGGGGAGATTTTTAAATGCTGGGGGTCGGGAGCGAAGCGTTCGCTGCTGACCCCCAGCATTTTAAAATCTCCCTCTGCTGTCCCGGGGAGATTTTTAAATGCTGGGGGTCGGCAGCGAACGCTTCGCTCCCGCCCGCCAGCATTTTAAGATCGCCCGGGGCAGCGGAGAAGTCTCCACTGTCCCGGGAAGGCAGGCAGGGGGGGAGCAAAGACTTTTGCCCCCCGCCGGCCTTCAGAAGAGGTCCAGGACCTCTTCTGAAGGCCGGCTGTGGGAGAAAGTCTTTGCTCCCGACCGCCAGCAATTTAAAACAGGTCCCCGGAGATTTCCCTATGGGCTTTCGTCTTGCGAAGCAAGCCCATAGGGAAATTCGTCTTGCGAAGCGCCTCCAAAACAGAAAACCCTTTCGTCTTGCGTGTTTTCCGTCTTGCGAGGCATTCGTCTTGCGGGGTACCACTGTACTTGGGGTTGCTACTGGTACAAACCATGACCCCTGCCACTGGGTGGCCCAGCTTAAGAGCTAGTCCCACTCAAATCAGTGGGCTATATGTCCACACATAGACCTTACATTCAACAGCATCAAGCTATAAGGTCTTACTCCACTGCTAACCATCTTACTTCAAAGTAAATCTAGTTTATTTTAATGAGGGTTTTTCTTCAGAATGAAAATGTGTCACCACTGATCTTATTCTTGTATTCATGAAGGAGTGTCTCCACCCCCATCAGTCAGCCCAGACACTGAGGACCAGCTCTGAGGGCCTTCTGGTGGTTCCCTCACTGCGAGATGTGAGGTTACAGGGAACCAGGCAGAAGGCCTTCTCGGTGGTGGCACACACCCCTGTGGAACTCTCTTCAATCAGATATCAAGGAAATAAACAACTATCTGACTTTTAGAAAACATCTGAAGGCAGCCCTGTTTAGGGAAGTTTTTAATGTTTGATGTTGTATTCTGTTTTTAATCTGTTGGGAGCCGCCCAGAGTGGCTGGGGAAACCCAGCCAGATGGGTGGGGTATAAATAATAAATAATAATTATTATTATCATTGATTTATTAATTGCCTTCTAAACAACAGTCTGAAGGCAATTAAAGACAGTTAAAAACTGTTTAAAACTGTGTGGTTCAGACAAAGGCAGTGAAAGTTCCTCCCAAACTGTTGGAAAGGATGTGGGGGAAAGGGAACTTATACACATCTTTGATGGCAATGTCTACAGGTAGATATTATCTGGAATAGAGTGCTGTCTAGAATTATAGGACAAATGATTGCGAATGTCCTAGTTCTTGCCACAAAACACACAAGAAGAGGCTCTTACTTGTAAGTAAGAAAGAGATATTTATTCAACCATATAACTGTACAAGCTCAGCAGCAGACACAAGGAATGTTGGGATTGCAAACTTGTATTTCCTTGGGGTGGGTAAGTCTGCTCCCATCTGCAAAAGCAGTGTCTGGTTTTAGGTGCCAAGACTGCACCCTTCTGTTCTTACTCCTGTTCAGTCACTGCAGCCTCCAGTTCTGCCTCCCCACTCCCATGGCTGTTCCAAGGCCTCCCCAACCTCAGCTAAGATTCTGCACTCCACAGGAAACTCAAGGGGGAGAACCAACATCCCTGCTCCCCCTTCCAAATCAGGGCAGAAATGGGAGAGCCCCCTTCCTCTAACCTAGGTTCCCATCATTCAGGACCACCCCCCAATTTCTTCCTCGTGCGTCAGCAACTTCAAACCCAATCCAGATACTGATAGCACTGCAGGGCTCATGACAGTGAAAACTCCAAAACTAATATCGCTTTCTGCATTTGAAGAAGTCAGCACACATTTGAAACCAAAAGTTGTAGGAATGAAAAATCACGGGAGACGAGAGAGGCAGGTGTAACATGAGGCGTCTGTCTGGGCGGACCCCTGAGAGCCTCTTTTATTGAATATTACAAACATTGCCACAGGTGTGCTTGTCGCTGATTGGTTGATACATAAGCATAAGGTGGGAATTACATGTGAGAGGTGGGGATTACATGTGATCATTTATCATTGATGGAGTAAAGGCTGGGAATCGGAGCTAGAACTAGACAGGCATGAAGCCTCCTAATTGAATTGTAACTAGAGATTAATATGGCACAAACAATATAACAATCAGGTTCTGTAGTTGTGGTCAGCTAGGCATGGAGAGCAGGTACAGTTTGTTTTCCATGAGCTTAAGATGTCTGTTATTAATGATTGATCATAGCATGTAACAATATAACAATCAGGTTCTGTAGTTGTGGTCAGCTAGGCGTGAAGAGCAGGTTCATACAGTGTGTGCAAAAGCAGGGAAAAACCTACGAGCAAGACTTCTCAGAAAGTAAGAGAAAAGAGGAGCAAGGCTTCCCCAAAATGGAGCAGTTTTGTGCAGAAAGAGACTAACAGTTATGTGCAGAAAGAAGACTTCCCTTTAAAAAGTGTTTGTACATTTTATATTGGTTGTGACCAGACTTGCTATTACACAAAACTGGAAAGGTTATGCACAGCTGTATTTACCATATTTACTCAGTTATAACACACACCCTTTTTGGCCAAATTACATCATGAAAATTAGGGTGTGCATTAGATTTGATGGCAGCAGAAAATACTTTTTTGGTTTCAAGGTTTTGAAAATTGAGGTGCTCAGTAGATTTGAAAGCACATTAGATTTGCGTAAATTTTTGGAAGTTAGCAGATCGTAGTGTGATGACAGGGAAAGTGAAACCAGAATACTATTTCACTGTGTGGAATGACTTCATTATACAGAAATATAACACAAAGATAGCTCCCTCTGCGAAAATGTGTGTTTCAGTTTAGAAAAATAATAATCAGAATGATGACAGATAGAAATTATGAAAATTTGGGGCTAGCATGTAGGTAGGTACTTGTGAGATTAGCACTACCATTTCTAGTTATTGATGTCCACAATAAATGACCAGAAAGGGGTCTCCAATTATATTTCTACAGAAAAGAGTAAATACGAAGTTACTTGCTATTGAACTATTTGCTCTTTATAGTAAACCAACTGTTTTACAGTTTTATATTGTAAAATTTCTTAATTTTATTATGTTGTTTAGTTAGAAGGGCTGTTAACTAGTGATTCACCCACTTCTTCAGTAGTACTAATAGCACAGGATTGGATTCAGCAGCAAACAGACACAGAGGCCTTCACTGCATAATTATCTACTTTTTGTGTTTTTAAGTAAGTATAAGGCTCTTCTCAGCTTTCAAACCCATTTCCACCAATACCTTGGATTGCTGTGAAGTCCCTTCCACAGCCTTTATGGTACCAGACGTATTACCGAACATTTATCATGAGGTCTAGAACCGTGATGCTGTTCATCATGGTATCTAGGAAAGTTGATTGTTGTTGTTTTTCAACCGTTTGAAAAAGAAGCGAGAAGAAAGGGAAACTGTGAAAAGCGCCTTTGGCTATTTTGATTATTCCAAGGCCTGAAAGGAGCTAGGTGACAACACAGGAAACCCCCCTCTCCCTGATCAGAACAAGATTCATTCCAACGCAGTCGTAGACTTTGGTTGTTGTTTTTCTTCAAGGCTACAGCAATCTGCAGACCATAAATCACCTGCCCAGCTGCAGCCCTCCCTTTGCCCCGTGTTTCCAGGGCTCTTTGCAGCACCGACCCCGTGTGCAAAGCTGCGCTTCTTCGCCTTCTGTTTAATGGCTCACATCCCTGGCTTTTCAGCTGGAGTGGAGCTGATTATTTTTTACAAGCAGGCGTCGAGTGATCTGTTGCTTCTTGGGGCATAATTGTGTGCGTGCGCGCACGCGCTCTCACCTACCTGGATCTTTTTACGCACCCAACCTCTGAATCTGCAACTGATGCTACACGTGTGCCCTTTTCTGCCCCACCCCCCGGAGGGATCTACCTCCTGCGTTTAGCCTTTGTAGCAGAAGAAGGTCGCAGGGTTCACTCCGAAAGGTCCTTGATCCGTGACAAGCGTGCCTTTTAACGTGGGAAGAGGCGACATTGTTCAGGGGGCAGGGCTCCAAAGTGTCGGAGCGTTTTCTCCCCCTCCTCCTCCTCCTCCAAAAACAAAAAAGAGAAACTTTTTGCACACAACAATTAATATATTCGCGTTTCCTCCCACTTTCCCAATGGGCTACCAGCTGCAAAACTCCTGAATAGCAAGCTTAATTGTGTTTTGTCATGCAGAATACCTCCCTTTTCTATAGGGTGGGGAAACGCTGCGAAGGGGAAGGGGGAGAAAAGAGAAACAGCTTTTGGAAGATTTGGAGTGTATTTCTTTCTCGGCTAGCACGAGCTCATTTGCATGGGTCACCTCTTCGCCTGGCAGACCCAGGTAGCGCCCCACCCCCACCCCTAGATGTCACACGATGTCACACGCTTTCTGCTTCCTTACAATACTTATTTTTTTTAAAAAAAAAAATACCATCAACGACTCCATTCCGCTTCCATTATATTAAGTCCCATTTTATTAAGGATCCCTCGTTGTTGTTGTTGTTTTAAAAAAACCCACACACAAAACCCAACAACTTGCTTTTGAGTGTTGGCTTAGGACCTGGGAGACTCAATCACGAAGCTCACTGGGTGACCTTGGGCCAGCCACAAATCTCTCAGCCCTAACCTACCCTGTATATGCCACCTTGAGCTCTCTGGAGAAAAGGTGGCATATAAATGCAATGAATGAATGAATGAATGAATGAATCAGTCGGTCCATCATAGAATCATAGAATCATAGAGTTGGAAGAGACCACAAGGGCCATCGAGTCCAGCCCCCTGCCAAGCAGGAAACACCATCAGAGCACTCCTGACATATGGTTGTCAAGCCTCTGCTTAAAGACCTCCAAAGAAGGAGACTCCACAATACTCCTTGGCAGCAAATTCCACTGTCGAACAGCTCTTACTGTCAGGAAGTTCTTCCTAATGTTTAGGTGGAATCTTCTTTCTTGTAGTTTGGATCCATTGCTCCGTTTCCGCTTCTCTGGAGCAGCAGAAAACAACCTTTCTCCCTCCTCTATGTGACATCCTTTTATATATTTGAACATGGCTATCATATCACCCCTTAACCTCCTCTTCTCCAGGCTAAACATGCCCAGCTCCCTTAGCCGTTCCTCATAAGGCATCGTTTCCAGGCCTTTGACCATTTTGGTTGCCCTCCTCTGGACACGTTCCAGTTTGTCAGTGTCCTTCTTGAATTGTGGTGCCCAGAATTGTGAGCCTCATGATCCCAGCGTCGTGGGTTCGAGTCCCACCTTGGGTGAAAGATTCCTGCATTGCAGGGGGTTGGACTAGATGACCCTTGGTGTCCCTTCCAACTCTTTTACAGTTCTATGCCTTTTATGCCTTGGATCCCTCGTGGCCAGGAGGGTTTTCAAAAAGGATGATGATCACAGAATCACAGAACGGCAGATTCTATGGAAGGGACCCCATGAGTCATCTAGTCCAACCCTCTGCAATGCATGAATGATGATGATGCAAGGAAGCCTCTACTTCAGAGCTTTAATAAAATCGAAACCCTCTATTAGGGCAACGGCTGGCTCCAAGCGAGATGCTCCTTGCCTCGCAGCCCAGTCATAGTAGACACGTTTACTCGGGAGTAAGTCCTCCGGTTTTGCTTGATAATCGCTGTTAATTATCATGTTTATCTAATTATTAATTAGCGAGCTCCTCCTCTCCATTCTGGAGCCTCTGTCTCCTCGCCGGCTCCCCTCGGCCGCCATCACAAACCCTCCCTCTCGCCCTCGGGCCCGTTGGGCCCTCAGGACTGACCAGGCGTCGGTGGCGAGGTGGCCAGGAAAAGGGCGGGAAAAGAGCTCGGGCAGAAAACTCCAAAAGGCCGCGCCTGCCTAGCCCTCATTTACTTGAGCAACCCCGTCCCTCTCGCCCCGGTGCTTTCTTGTGGGCTCCCCTTTTCCCTCACACACCCTCATGCAGATTTTCTGTCACACAACTCTCTCTCGCGCGACCATCCACACGCATTTCTCCCCCTGTTTTCCTCTGCCACAGATACCTATTTACTCGCACCATTCTGACTGACTCTCGCTTACGTCCCCTTGCCACATTCTCACATTAACCTCCTTCCTTCCTTCCTTCCTTCCTTCCTCCCTCCCTCCCTCCCTCCCTCCCTCCTTCCTTCTTCCTTCCTTCCTTCCTTCCTTCCTTCCTTCCTCCCTCCCTCCCTCCCTCCCTCCCTCCTTCCTTCTTTCTGTCTTCCTTCCTTCCTTCCTTCCTTCCTTCCTTCCTTCCTTCCTTCTGTCTTCCTTCCTTCCTTCCTTCCTTCCTTCCTTCCTTCCTTCTCTTTCTTTCTTTCTTTCTTTCTTTCTTTCTTCACAAGCGTCTCACTCCCAAGCACAGGCTTCCTGTCACACAGCTGTCCCTCACTCTCCCAGTTCCCACGCATCCACTCACACGGGTACGAAGGCACGACTGTGTTTCCCTCACATTCACACGTGCTCTCTCAGCTAGACTCAGCCTGGCATCCATTCATTCGTCCCTAAGCCCCTTCTTCTTCTTCTTCTTCTTCTTCTTCTTCTTCTTCTTCTTCTTCTTCTTCTTCTCTCGCACACAGTCATTTCTGACGCACAAACAATTCTCTCTCTTTTCCTTGAAAGCCCACCTTCTTCCACTTCTTTTGCCCTCCCTCAAGCACTCGGGAAAACCTTCCGTTTCCTCAGCAGCCTCTTCGCCTCACCTAAGCAGCCCCCTGGATTGGAGCCCCTCTTTTCTCTCATGGAAGAAGTGTCCCCATTCCGGGCTCATGAGGTGGTTAATGTGGCTCCCCCCCCACACACACACCAACACAACCCTCCCAAAGGCCACTTCGCTTCACAGGGTGGGACTCCAAATTCGGCCCAGGCATGTGGGAATGGGGAAAGCCGTGTACAGAAGTGGGTCCCAAGTAGTCTGTACAGAGTGGAATGTGGTTTGTGAACATGGCCTAGTGTAGAAAGGAAAGACAACAGGGCTTTTGTGTGTGAGAATACCCCGACTAGTTTAACTTTGTCAAGATTTTTCAAGTGTTTTGACTTAAAACGCTGACCCATATATGCATATGGGGTTATAATGCTGCCAATGTTTCTGAAGGGTTGAGTCTAGTTTTGTCTTTCTCTAAGAGGTACGGAGAGTCAGAAACAAAAGAGAATTTTGGGGGATCCAAGCACCAACAGTAGCCCCAAAACTTCATTAAGACCCCTTTAAAACATGTGCTCCACTCAGCCAAATGATTCTCCTCAAATGAGGAATTAAGGATTCCTTCATAACTGATCCCAGACGGCTTTGCTCCATTTTCTCCAGAGCTTAAGAGTCTGCATCCCACTTTTCTGCAACTCTGAATCCCTACATTTTGTTTGACTTTGGCAAGCAAAACAAAACAGCACACGCACCCCCCAGGTCAAGTCGTCCATCCAGTATCTTTCTTTTCCCTTAAGCGGATTTTCGCCCTGGAGTGCCCTGGCTAAAGTAGCTTCACTTGAAGTGTCATCCCCTTAAATTTCCTTTCAGCCTCCAGTCTCAAGGGAGTCGGGAGTCACTTATTGGAAACGGTGATGCTCAATACAAAGTCATCAAAGCCCTCTGGTTCTTGTCTTGAAGTGACAGGCCTCCTTTATTGGGCTGCTTGAAATACGCCTCCTGTTTTTCAGGGTCCCTCTATCCATCTTTGTCTGTTCTTCAGAGAAGAAGGCGGACAATAAAAAGCAAAGCCTGGCAAGCTCCCCACTCTCAGCCTTGGGCAGTGCCAACTGCGGCCTCACAGCAGATTGAAATTGTCACCCCTTAATTAATCTGGAACTAGTTATGTTCCACATGGGGAAGTGTGTGGTGGGGGATGGGGTGCCTGTGTAGATATTTATTTGCTGCTCCTCTTTGGATATATTCTTGCAGTCAGGTTAAGTAGCACAGAGATAACCTTAAGGGATGCCTTAATGCCTCCTGGAACCTTTTTCATATTATGTATATCCAGTCTTTTGACAGCTGGATGCCCAAGGAGGTTGCTTTTAGTATGAGGACAAACTCATAAAATTGCCACGGCAAATGGTTAAGCACTTTTTATGGCTGCATTCCTAAACACATGGCATAGGGAGACATTTCCAAGTAACTGTGCTTAGGACATCCCTGCACCCTCAGTTATTTCAGTGGTGATTGTAGGATTTAAGGATGCGATCCTGTGTGTATCTTTACTTCAAGGTAACACAACTTTAATTCAAAGAGGCTTGTTTCTGAGAAATGTACATAAAACCCTGGCAGTAAATATTACCCATTGAAATCATGTTTGGCTCTGTCCTGGCAATTTTTGAAGATCTACAAATAAAATAGCCTATATTTGTTTAGTCGAGCAAGCTCCTCTTTAAAACAACAATAATAATCCAAAATCTAGGGGCAAACTCTGGCCAATGTAAAAATGTTTCATTTCAGGTCAATCCCAAACCAGTTAACATACTTGGATTTAAACCCATTTGTTCCCAGTGAAGTCAGAAAATTGGCTAGAATCTGTGGAATGAAGGTATTGAGGCACCATCTTTTGAGTTTTAGTGGATTGGGCTTTTCCCGCCCAGTCTTCCTAACCATATTTACTCTGGAGTCAAGCCCACTGAGTTGAATGAGACCTACTTCCTCCTAAGCCTGCGTAGAAATGCTTGCAGTAAAGTTTACCATTTGCAGATCTTCATTCCTATCTTTTGACCAAGCATTTTGCAACTCATAATTACATTCAGCTTGAACTTAAAAACTGTCTTCTGTTACTGGCTTGTTTTCATGTGCAGTTCATAATATAAACTGTGTGTGGAAAACCTATGACCAAGATGCTCAAGAGCAAGCCAAAGGGATACTTCCAAGTCCTACTGATGCCAAAGTGGGAGTTAATTAAGTTCTTAAATGTCTTCCATTAAAAATATGTGAGGGCAGAAAAGTGTTTGGTTGTGGCTGCCTGGTGCCAATTGTTATTTGAATATAAAACTATGGGTCATCAAATCCAATAGCTTTTTGGAGAGGAGGGGACCAGAATTCTAATCTCATTTAAAAAGGTAAAGGGACTCCTGACCATTAAGTCCAGTCGCGGACGACTCTGAGGTTGTGGCGCTCATCTTGCTTTACTGGCCGAGGGAGCCAGTGTACAGCTTCCTGGTCATGTGGCCAGCATGACTAAGCTGCTTCTGGTGAACCAGAGCAGAGCACGGAAACACTGTTTACCTTCCCGCTGGAGCGGTACCTATTTATCTACTTGTACTTTGACGTGCTTTCGAACTGCTAGGTTGGCAGGAGCAGGGACCGAGCAATGGGAGCTCATGCCATCGCGGGGATTTGAACTGCTGATCTTCCGATCGGCAAGCCCTAAGCTCTGTGGTTTAGACCACAGTGCCACCCGTGTCCCTTAATCTCATTTACTTCCAAGCAAATTCTATTGTCTTTAAACTTGAGGGTATTCAAGTGCAGAAGGGGTGAGGTACAAAGATTTTGTACCAGAATAAATTATCTTCACAAGAGAGGTGTTTGCATTAAAGGTAACCTCAAAGAACGAGCTCTTTAGTTGTATTTTTGTTTCCAGGAGGAAACTTCATAAAGTTTGTCCTTATACATGATGGTCTTTGGTGTCAATACACACACACACACACACACACACACACACACGCTGAACTGAATACTGGATCCCTGCTGGAGGAGCACACTTTACCCTGGGTATAATCACACCAAGACTCTGAATTTGGAAAATAAGAAAGTTAAGTTTATTTAATAACTGATAGGAAAGACCTATCTACCTAAGGTTGAGATACAAAGAGTCATGCTTGCTCTTTGTTCTCAGCAGGAGAAGCAAACAAATATGTGTTTTCTCCCATGGTACAGATGAAAGAAGAAGGAACAACTTGAAGAGTATCAGTCTAACACTTGAGGGAAGGTCAGCACAAATTAAATCAGTATTTTCCAACCTTTTGTGGGGTGTAAAACACAGAGCAATCAAATACAACATTTCTAGAGTGGACATTAAAATGGGATGTCTGGACCAGCCAGTCGGAACTTCCTGTTTCCTCCTGGGCTGGGATAAATTTACTCTACATGTGACCAGAGGTGAGCGTGCCCTCACCTGCTCAGGTAACCAAACAGCACAGGGGAGGCAGCCATCTCTCTTTCTGACTCCATTCCTCGAAGAAGCAACATCTCCTTAGCCTGAGATGCCCAGCCAAGGGAGGACAAAGGAACTATCTCCTTATGAGATAGATTCCAGGTGTGTATATTTTGTAAATTAAGTCTGCCTTCTGGGATCCATCTGTGAACAGAATGTGTGTGAGTAAACTATTTTATACTTTTATATAAGACTGTGTTGTGTCTATTCTTTTAAGAGGAAATAAAGGGGATTTACCAGGAAACTTATTTTAGAGGCTTTTGCCTGGCATAAGACGTTATCCGCTGTGAAAGTTTAAAAAAGGGGAATGTTACTCTGCTAAATTGTAGAACTTGTTAACACAAGTTGGGAAGGATATAATTAGACAATATATCCTCTCCTGCTTCCCTGAACATTCCCACATCTTTTTCTGACCATAGCCTTCTTTCAACCTTGTCTTCTTCCTGTGGCCCCACCATGGGCATTGGTGGGGGGGCAGGGGGCAGTAAAAATGAATAAAAATCAATACAAATCAGAGGTTCTGCCCCCCTAACGAAAGACTGGCTTTCTGTGGAATTCCAAGTGGCTTTTGGATTGGCAGCCCAAAGGCAAAATATAGGTGGAGGCGGAGAAGAGTGATGTCTATGCCATCAGCATTCGCGTGCTGCTCAAACTGGCAATTCACAAAAACTAGTTGGATAGTGTCCTATCCCAATCTTTGACTAAAGCTCCAGAAGCAGATCTGGTGAGACACTGAGGTCTTCTCAACTAGTGTCCCTGGTGATAGATAGAATGTAGGGAATGAGATGTTGGGAGAAGGTGAGGCCTATTTCCTTGACTTGGGTCAGCCACAAGCCTGGCTGGAAGCAAATGTGTGGCAAGCATATGCAATACAGGGGCTAAAAGCAAGGAACCTAATGTCTCAGCAGTGCGAGCCAGTACAGTTTCAGGCAGAGACAGTTTTCATCCCAAACCCATGGGCATTGATGAAACCCTTTAGCACCATTGTGTATGAAGCACTTTAGTTCTCCTCCTTCTCAGCCCATTCAATTTGGTCAGAATTTGTAAGAGAGTACAAAAGAAAAAGGAAATTAGATAGATTGGATAGCTTTAACAATGCAACATGACCTCATGCTATTCACAAGGCATGTTCTACTGGAACCAACCAATTGATTTTGGTTGGGGGTTGGGGGTTGGGTTGTTATCCTGAGGAGGAATTTAAGCAACTTGATTTTTGTGGAAACCCCAGGAGCACCTTGCACAGGTGATTTCCAGATGGAAACCCAAACCAGCCTTAGGCCACAATTGGCAATATAAACACTGGGCACTGCAGAGCTACCATGGCGCCTCTCATTTACAGTGCATTTGAAAATGCTTATAATTCTACACAATGCTTAGAGAGTCAGCTGAAAAGGTGGTGGGGCGAGGCAGAATTGGTCTGCTTAAGCTCCCAACAGCCTAGAATGAAGGTGGAGATTAGGATTGGGGCAGGGAATGCAACCTGTGTCCTGTATTGCTATATCCCGATACCAAACCTGAGTGGTTCCATCCCTATCAATTTGGGAGCAAAATCCTAAATAAAGCCATGGTTTTCTCTATAGCTGGTGGATTCTGTAAGTAGCCAGAAGATGTTAGATAGTATTCAGTGCTAGTCCCTACTCAGAGTAAACTCAGATGACTAACATACAGTTGTTAATTTCAATGAGTCTACTCTGAGTAACGCTTGGTTGAATACCACCCAGTAGTTTGTAATTTGAAAAGGAAATTGAAACATACATACACAACATTCTAGCCAGGAACTGTGAGCTTCCAGGACCTTCAAAATGGGGAAGAGCAGGTGAACAATGCAACGATTAGAAAAGGGAAACAGAGCTCAGGAAAGGGAATTGACCTGCTTATCCTGGAAGTAGCCTGGAAGTAGGGGTGAAGGTGGGGGATGTAGAAAAGAGGAGATGAAGTTCAACTCTCTTCAAATACCAAGATGACTAGGATGAGTAGAAAGCTTGAATTCTAAGTAGAATACTGCAAAATGTATAATGGAGGGCAATAATAGTTTCCCTTTATGGTACTGCCTGTGTCTGCTGCACAACTATACATTTCAAGTACAGAGAAATAGGGAAATTCTTATGTAGGTTGTCTCTTTCCAATGCATCCCTTAGCCATGTGGGATCAGGCTATAGAAAAGCAGCTCCCATATGGCTCTGACTGCTCACCTTAATGGACACAGGGAGAAGGGCAAGAGGAGACAGCTTGTTTGGTTGGCTATCATTCCTCAAGCTGCTTCATGCAACTGAAGAAAAACTTTTGCAAGGCTGCTTGCTTCATTCTCCATCAAGAGCAAAGGGAAACACCAGTTCTTTAAAGCAACAACACAACCCTGCAGTGGTAATTGGTGCCCCAACCCCACGCAGATCTGTGTATTCCGAGCTTCCACACAGCACATAAAATCAAGTGTGTGAGAATGTAGTAATTATCTCAGAATGAGAGGAGAAAAATTGCACTTCTTGTATTTTTTTAAAAAAATTAAAAAACCTTGCCACATTATACAGGAAGGAATTGAGTGAGAGGAAAGTGAAAAGGATACATTTTCCCCTTCAGAAACACATACACTGTCCACCCCCAATCCTGGAGAGGGACTCTGATTAGAAAGGCATGTACCATGAGTTTAGAAATACTATATGGCATTTTCATGGCATTTTGCATCTCCCTCTGACACTGTTCACAACCCTCACAAAAATACACAACATTTTACATGTAGTTTCCCCACTTGGGCCAAAGCTTTGCACATCTGATGAAGTAACCCACAGGAACTTATGCCATTATGCAATGGATACTGCTGCGACAGACTAAGATGGCTTGAATGGTCCCTTTCTCACTCTCCAGAAACAATTCCCCCTTGGCCTGTAAAGCAAGATGAGCGCCGCAACCCCAGAGTCATCCGTGACTGGACCTAACAGCTAGGGGTCCCTTTACCTTTCTATAGAAACAAAAAGCTTCAGGTTCAATGCTGGCAAAAGAGAGGGTGGGGAGGGGGGGAAATCCTTTAAAAAGTGAAAGCCACCGCACTTCTTGTCTGAACTCCTTTATTTAAATAAATATAAATATAAATTTAATATAAAACTATTCACATACAAAGGAGAGCACCGAACAACTATAATTCGGATTATTATTATTATTTTCCATTTCATATAAAGATCTGTACCAAAAAAAAGAGAGTCTCAGACAGTATTTTCCCCCCCAAATCCAGTTTCTAAACTTTTTCCCACAAACCCTGGAAGGAAGAAGGAACTGATATTTGTGGGGAGGAAGAAAGAGAAAAGGAGATTCTCCTCTCCCACCCCCTTAAGAGGGGAAGGCAGAACTGTGTGTTAACTGGGAGTGGAGGCCTTGCAGCTGTTTGTGTTACATTATAAATACCGTTTCAACTGAACGTTCATTTACATTCAACAAAATCTAGCACTAGGCCCGTGGACAGAGCCCTTGGGAGTCTGTTCTCCTTTGCAGAAGGCCCCGGGGCCGGCTCAACTTGGCTGCCTCTGCCTGCGATCGCCCGTCAAGAAGTCCAAGGGGAGCCTTTTCATAAAGGGGAGACCTTGTCTTCGTTAGCCGAGGCCGGCGAGAGCGACTCTTCGTCCTCGGACCTCGAGTAACGTCCCGGGTTGCCGGTGCAGCTGCAGCCGCCGTGCGGGTTCCTCTGGGTCCCTTTGCCTTCCTTCTTGTGCTTCACCCTCCGGTTCTGGAACCAGATCTTCACCTGCTTCTCGGACAGGTTGAGGTACGTGGCGATCTCGATCCTACGCAGCCGGGACAGGTACATGTTGGACGAGAACTCTCTCTCCAGCTCCAACAGCTGCGTGCTGGTGAAGGCCGTGCGCATCCGCTTGCCGTTCTGCAACTGGCTGGCATCCGAGCCTCCTGCGGCGGGGGGGGGGGGGGAGGTGGAGAACACACATACACAAAAAGACCCAGTTAGCAACCGACAGAAAGGAAATGCTAAAATGCTGGGCCTGAGCCCTGGAATATGTTTCCAAAACCCGGGCTGAGTCCTGGAATAAAGAAGCAAGTGGGAACACAGAGGGAGCCTTTCGCTTGGCCTTGAATAGCCACAAGTAGGGTGGCTCCCCCAGCAATCCACTGAGAATTTGGAGTCACTCGTTTTAGGAAAATGAAACACGAGGTCTTTAACTAGAAGCGCTGGGGGCACCGAACAGTGACTAGTTTGATCCCCCAAAAACAGGAGACATCAGAACATAATAATGTAAGAGCCCCTTTGGATCATACCAGAAGACCATCAAGACCAGCACCCGATTTTCCACAGTTGACTATGGGAAGCCTGCAAACTGCAGCAGTGCATGAGGAAAATACCCCCCCCCCCAATTTTTATACCATAGAGACTGGTGTTCATAGGCTTGGAGCCTCTGATCCTCGAATGGGCATAGGCAGCCATGAAGACCAGTAGCCACCGACAGAGCTGTCTTCCATGACTCAGTCTCATCCCCCTTTTCAAGCCATCTTAACCAAAGGTCATCACCACGTGGCAGCAAATTCCACAAATTTATCAGGCACCTGTGCAGAATGACCCTGTGATGGAAGGACAGTCCATCCATTCTGCTGGAAGGCTCAGAGTTCTAGCACTATGTGTGGTAATTTATTTCTGCCAAAGCAGCTAAACCAGGTGGAAGCCAATGTAGCCTTTCCTCTTCACCTTTGCCAGGTGAAACTGAAACTCCAGAAGCTTGCACACCCCGCAGTTGACTGATATCACGTTATTATTTTACTCTAAGGAAGTGTCAGGGGTTAAGGCTGCCTTTAAGCCACGCCTCTGGACTGGAAGTCCTCCTATCCTAATTTCTTCTTCTGAAAGTAGTAGTTACTCAATGGTAAGTAGTAACTATCTGCTCCAACTGTTCTTAAATGGAAATCAAATTGCTGCATTGCCCATAGCTGAGTACTGCTTTCAGCTGTTAGACTTCCTCTGGCTCGAAGCTTTCAGAGAGAAAAGCCTACTTCTTTTCGAGTCTCGCTAGCTGGAAATCAGGGGTTACAGTTCTACACCTCTTCAGTCCTTGCTTCGTTTTATCCGAGAGGGAAGAACTCTTTTATACCCTTCTCAGCAGCAGACCTTTACAGCATTTAAATTTTTTTTACACCGTTGACAAGCACTCGAGAAACAAAGTGTCTGCTCGAAGGAAAGGCGCGCACAGAAGGATACCTTTCAAACTCTTCATTCTAACTTCGGTATTACTGTATTAACTCCAGTTAGAAGGAACCGTTCAGAGGTTCCAGTTTATGCCTGCATTGATCCGGATCATCTATGCGGATTGCAGAAGCCAGTCCCAATGAGCTGCATGCACCTAAATTCTTCTCAAAGTAGCCCTGTGTCCTGATCCTGGATTGCAAGTGCAGACTGAGATTCTCAGAGCAGTCTTGTTGAACTCTGGTGCGCAGCTAAGATCAGAATAGGATCTTTCTCGAGCTACTGCCTCTTTTCATTGACTGGCTGCAAGCCTTGATTGGTTGAGGTTGCTAAGGATCGCAACGTGGGTCAGATCCATCCTTTACATCCGTGTCTCTGAGAAAGCTGTCCATTCTAAGACTGAATGTGCAGTTCGTATCCGTCGAGCCTATTGCTCCGAAAAAAGCACATTTCACTGAACTTAACGTTGGATCCGGTCTGAAGGTGTAAGCTCAGACTGGGATCCTCAAGCCAATGGGACTACTCGCGACATAATGGCTTGGGGTTTGCCGCTATTCTCAGAAGAAGAGATACACCCTGTAGCTTGATTCTGGTTCAGCCTGTGACATACACGCGCTCTGCTCCATTCAGAATCAAAGACACGCATCTGGCTCTCTTCGGGTCGCTCTGAGTCGGAGCCAGCCCGGCCTCTGCACCTGTTCTCTGCGAGCCACGCAGCTCCATCCTCGCATCTTTCTGACCACTTATCCTCAATTAAGTGCAATACCAATCCCCAAATTGCTTTCTGCGAGATAATCCCACTCACGTCAAATCTGGCCAGGAGGAAACGGAGGACTGCAGTCTACAGGGTGCGGAAATACTTTAGTGTCCTTCCTGCACCGCCGCCTCACAACATTACCTACAGTATCCAGATCTCACTTTAACAACTTCTCACCTTCGCGTCTAGGGAAGATGGAAAAAAGAAGCCCGCTAAACTAACGCGCCAGTCCTCGCACTTCTTAGCTTCTGAATTTCCCCACTGAAGGTCCCCTGGAGGGGAAGAGGTTTAGTGAGTTTAAGAGCCATGGGCTCTTGATGATGTGCTGATCCCCACGAAGTCAGGGGGGCGTTTAAGGAGGTCCTTGCTCTCCTTGGGAGTCGGAGGGGGCGAGGGTTGCCTTGGAAGGATTTGAGGATGCTTTGGGAAGTCAGTGGGGCTCACTCTTGGGAACGTCTGAGCTGCCAACACCGGCAGGGAGCGGAATCAAAGTCCCTTGTCGGAGTAGGCAAGTGACAGGACGACGGACGGTGCTGGAGCTGGTTTATGGCACAACCCCGTCGGAGCAAACGGAAAGACTCCAGAGAATCATAGAATTGTAGGCTTGGAAGGGATCCCGAGGGTCATCCATCCGAACCCCCTGCAATGCAGAAATCTTTTGCTCAACGTGGGGCTCGAACCTACGACCTTGAGAGCAAAGATCTCATGCTCTGCCGGCTGAACTGATTACAGCTCCTTCAGGTTGGGGGCTCACACAGGTGCAACCCCCAGAGGGGCCTCCTCTCCCCGCTTAACTCTTTCGGCACCAACCGGTGCGAACACGATCCGGAGCCACTCCGAAACGAAGGGCTGCAGAAGGACCGCCTTTGGACTCTGCCTTACCTGGAGAGCCAACCTGTTACTGGACCTGTCCCAGCTATCCTTGCAACCACCCCGCTGCCCCCTGGATCCCCACCTCCCAGTCCCCCAAAGGCGGGACGCGGCGGAGGAAGCTCCTACCCATGCCGAGGCAGTGGAATCGCCGGGGGTCGCTCATGCTGTAGGCGGCCGCTGCGCAGACAGGTGGGTGGCCCAGGGCGTGCGCTGCTGCCACTGCTGCGGCCGCCGCGGAGGCCACCGAGCCGGCTTGCTGCTGCTGCTGCTGCGGGGCTGGCTGCTGCTGGGCATGGCTCAGGCGGGGGCAATACTGGCCCTCGCCGGCCGCAGCGGGAGGGAAGTGGCCCTTGAGGAGCGGGATGGCGGCAGCGGCGCCCGCTCCTCCTCCTCCTCCTCCGGCTCCTCCTGCCGCGCCCGCCCGGGAAGAGGCGTGCAGGTGCGAGCTGACACACAGCGGGCACACGCAGAAAGCGCCGCTCTTGCGCGACGGGCACGCCGGCCCGCCCGCCACCGACATGACCAGCGGCGACGGCACGCCCAGCGGGATGAGGAAGTCCTGCCCGGGGGGCGGGTGGTGGTGATCCGGCAACGAGGGAGCCGGCCGAGCCGGGTCCTTGATGATGAGCGAATCCACATAGAACGAGCGAGACATGGCTGAGGATCGGAGGCGCGCGGGCGGGCTGGCTGTGACTCCCGGTGGCGCTCTCTGGCTCTGTGCGCTCTCGTCGTGCGCTCTGCGGAGCCGGTCCTCCTGGGGCCGAGTCGCCTCTGCAAAAGCCCCTGGGCGAGCCCGGAAGGTGCTTAAGTCTGAGAGCTGAACAAAGGGGGGCTCTGGAGAGGGCTGGTCTTTAAAAAAAGCAAACCACCATCAACCAACCCCCCTTTCCTTCTCTCTAGACCTCCCCTGGATCTCTCCCCCGCCCCCTCTACTGCGGGTGTGGGGATTTATAGCAACTATTTAACACGTGATGCCTGGAAATCGACGCGCATCTGAGGCTCCTCGGGCTTCCTATTTGGGAGCCCTTTCAGGGGAGAAGCTCTCCCCCTTCCACCGCCTGGGGGGGGGGAAGAAGGCAGAGAAAGGAGGGGAGCTTGCTTGGCAAGAAGCGGGTGTGCGTTTCCTTCATTTCATAGGGACTCCAGAGCTGCCGGCTATTCTTCTTCTTCGTCCCCCTCCATCACCAGATTCAGTCGACAGGCAAAAACAGCAAGTGCTTGGGCGCAGGTTACAAGTTTCCAGTTCGCAGCCCTAAAAAAAAAAAAGTCCGATTACCTCTGCGTCTTGGTGGGCCAACTTTGTTTCAACACAACAACCGTTATCTCGCGTATAGGACCCAGCATTACATCCGTTTGGTTCCCATTTTCACTCGTCCTTCGTCTTCCATTCTCGTTTTGTTCTCTTTGAGCCTCTGTAAGCCCTCGCAGGTGTCCAAGGCAGAGCTCCTGCCGCTGCGACGGTCAGGTGCAACGGGACTCTTTCTCCAGAAGAGTCTCTTTTTCCAGGGGAGCAGTTAGGAAATGTCAGACGCTAGGCTTAGTGGTCCAGCCTACCACCACGACCACCCTGCCTTGAGATTTATGTTTTATTAGTTCAAAAGATGTTAGCCAGGAGCCCTGCTTGGTTTGGGGCCCGTTCTGCTCCTTCTGCTGAGTGGGGCTCTGGGCTTCTGCCCCGGCTGGGCTACTGGAGGCAACGAGCTCGCCTTTTCTAGGGTTTCAACCTAGAGCCCAGCTCCTGCGCAGCTCTCCTCTCCTGCGCTCTGCTCTGAGCATTGGCTCCCATGGACCCTAGTGGAAGGCGCTTCTAACTCTTGCTTCATGTTCTTCGCTTCATAGTTTTGAGAACCGTGTCTTAACGATCCATACATACGTAGAAAGCTCTGGTCTTACGATCCATTCTTAACATGGAAGAAAGCTCGTCTGAGCTCCGAGGGATTTGCTTCGCTATTAAACCGCATAGGATCGGGTTGGCTTGCTCAGTTAGCGGCTCTGGCGTGTCCACTGAACACAGAATACTGTGTAAATGTAGCGATAACTTTTTGCTGCCATAACCCCAACTATGTAACTTCAAAAAGCCGCCTTGCAGCAGCTCTTCCCTGCATAATATGAAGCTGGTTTTAGTATTTTAAACCCTTGATTTCTAATTTTTAAACGAGGTCACGATCGCACTTGCGCTATCTCTCTCTGTGTGTGCTTGTTTGTATATTTATCCCCTCCTACTATAAGTGTGAATTAAATTTACTTCCCGGTCGTCCAAAATGCCAGTGCTCCACCTGTCATTTGGTAGTACTTCTGTGCTACTCATGCCTGAGTACCTCTGACTGCAGTCCTATACACATTGTCCCATAAAGTTCAGTGCGATTTACTTTCGAGTAAACGTGTATAGCAATATCCTTCTCTGCACCCATAAACACGTTTGTTGCGAAATAAGTCTCACTGAACAGCCCTACGACTCCGAATAAGCTTGCATGGAATGGTCGTATAATGTATTGATAGTACTGTAGTTTGAGAAGCGAGTTTGTAGCGTGAATGGGAGGAGGAAGATTGCAGTGGAACAGAGAGCTTTCTTTTAAAAAGGAGCGCAACTCTTGCTGCAGACACCACCTGCTCTTCTTACGACTTACACCCCAGCCACTTACGTCTGTTTCCTATTTTAGGTGCATTTTAAAAGGGAGGGGGGGAGCTGATTCTATACATTTGGGACATTGCACATGTCCTTGAAGACTTCCCCCACATTGCTTTGCTTTAAATCCTCTGTAAAGCGATACTGGGAACCCGAGAGCCAAGGCAGGATGCAATCCACACTCAGAGCGCGAAAGTGTCATTGAACTCAGTGGGACTTGGTCAACATTGTGCAGAAGTGATTTTGGTTGGAAGAGTGAGGCAGACTTGCGGCACGATCCTGTGAAATTCAGTTCCGGGGAAATGCGCCTATGATTGCAAACCTCTGGAGGAGAGACCTGTTGAAACTGAAGCTTCCTGCAGCGCAATCCTAACTGCCCGATCCTATGCGAGTTACCTTTGGTAGTAATTCCCAGGGAGGTGTGCCTAGGACTGTAGCCTAAGGATCCTCAGTGAATTCAGTGGGACGCCTTATTCCCCCAGTCATTTAGGATTTCAGCCTTATTTCAAAGTAAACCGCAAAGTTGGTTCCAGGAGCTTTTCTTTTAAAAGCAAGCAAGCAGTGGATTTTGTCAAATTGGCAATTAGTTCAAGGCACAAAGGTTTAAAACTCCTCTGGATGCTTCTGGGCCAAAACGGAAGACTTTCAAGTCAAACTTTGGCGATGGTTGCGGGGCTTCACTGCGAAGCCTTAATGCAAAGAGAAAACGCCGGCCGGAAGGATGCTTTGATCTCCACCAAGTTCGCCGAGGCGATCAGGCCGAGGGAAATTGGCTAAATGGCGAAAAGGCGTGCTCGCTGATTCCTGAGCATTTCAGATTTCATTAGAGGACAGCCAGAGACACTTCGCAGCGTATTACGCGATTTCCCAATGACCTGTTTTATGGGAGTTTAAGAAGCGGCTTATAGAGTTAATGGAGGGGAGATTGTTGCAGCCTTCTTGAGGCGAGAGCTGCCCATCCATTTCCACTCAACTTGGGGCCGGCAGAAGTCGACAAATTGCCAATGAAAGCACTAATAAAACCATGAATATGTAACCCCCCACAACCCGAAGTGGAGTGGAGGAGAAACTGTCGGGTTGCAATCCTGTGCACACTTACTCAGGAGTCACTTCCACTGAATTCAGTGGTCATTTGTCCGAGTACATAGAAGGAAGGATATTATGAGAGAGAAGCCGTGTGTGTTTTGGAGACAACCGGTAGCTTTAAAATGTGAATCACAAGACACTTAAACGGGTTGAAAAGACAGGTATAATCTCAACCAGTTTCCTAGTTTAAGGAGACTGATTCCTTTCTCCCACCCCACCGCTTAAAAATTGGTGTGGATTTCACTCAGTAGCGCAATCCTATACAGTAAATACCTATATACAATGGGACTTACTCCCAAGTAAGTATTATAAGGACTACAAAGACGTAATTAACCGAAGTTAGGGCCCGTCTTTTTTCGATCGTGGTCCTTGTTCTGGACTGGTGGTTGATCCATTAAGTTCGATGGCAGCTCAGCATCCATACCAGCCGATTCTTCCTCCCTTGCGAGGTGGGTCCGCGGATCTTCCATGCTCAACCTCCCTCCCACTCCAGACAATAACGGATTCTTCGGTTGTATTCAAGCCTAAGGAAGAGAAGCGAACGTCGACTGGCAGCCACCGGTACACCATGCAACCGGTACACTATGCAACAGGGTTTGCAACCAAGGCGTGGGATAGCAACCCAAGCAGCGAAAACCCCCAGCAAAGATTCTTGTGGCACTAACATATTCATATTAGTTTTCCTGAACTAGAGTCCTCATCTTCAGGTAGGTACATGGAATTGAATCCTCTCTTGGAAGGTATAGTAGTGGACAGAAAGATAAGATGTAAACCTATGAGGTCCCTCGATGACATTGACGTGTACAATGAAGGGACCAGTTGCTTTGACAGACAGAAAGAGAAGACACGGTGCGCTTACTGGGTGAGGAAAAAGCTGGCATTTCTGCAGGTCGATTTCTTCAGCTCTTCTCAAATTTCTCTTTATACCCATCTCTTAAAATCAGCGAAGAATCTTGTGGCAGCTTAAAAACGAACCAATGTATTATGGCGTAAACTTTCGTCCATTTTTATCAGTTGCATGCAAATATTATTCTGTCCCTCCAGTCCCGTTATGTGTGTGAGTACACACACACAGAGAGAGCTGTAGCTCAAAATAACAGTCCATACAACTGAATAAGTTGACTGCAGTCCACGAAAGTTTATGCCACCATAATGCTGTGGTTCATCTTTCAGTTGCGCCATTTTTGTTGAAATCACGTTACTGTCTGGATACTGTGAATGGGATCAAATGAGATATGGGCTATCTGGATTTTAACACCACCCCGAGCTCAAGTAATATCCCCGCACAGGGCTAACAAAAGGCTGCTCCGGTTACCCTCTTCCCCAACGTGGCGCCCGCCAGATCTTTTTTTGGAGCCCCAGCCCCAGCCAGCCTGGCCGATGGATCAGGGATTATGGGAGCTGTATTCCGAAATATCCCTAGGGCGCCACGTTGGGGGTGGCAGCTCCATGGATTAGGCTCGTCCCTGTCTGGAAGCTGCGATGGCCACCTCTGCGGCTGTCGGCGTGCCTTGCTTGCTTGCCGTCGCGTCGTCTCAAGGGAAGGATCGCCGGGTCGTCGGGAGTCTACTTCCTCGTCTGAGGAGGATTTATGGGTGGCAATTAAAGTTTTATGAATTGCAGCTGAGACCCGCGATGCCGCTATTCGAATACGATTAGGATTCAATTAGAAAGTGTTTACTGGACGGTGGGGTCTCTGGAGGGTAAACAGGCAGCTATTCCAGAAATGTGCTAATCCAAGGTCTTGTGACAACAATTAGGCAACCAAGGGAGAGGCAGGTCAGCGCTGCCGAGGCCTTCCTGCTGCTGTTGCTGTTGCTGCTGCTGCTGGCGGCGGTTGTGGTGGTGGTGGCGGTGGAAAGAGCAAAAGGAAACAGGAGTTTACTGGACAAGAACGTGGCATTTCCAAAGAGGGCAAGAGAGAGAAGCCTCAGACAAAGCTTCATTCGAGCTGTCGTCCGATCCTTGGGAGGAAAGTCCATTGGGTAAAAGGGGACTCTGTTCCCAGCAGCGCACAGTGGATTGCTACCTGATTTTAGTCCTTGGTCAAGGTTCCTGGTCCTCCTTTAAGGAACCTTTGCAACGGATTGTTCCGGGAGGGATGCTTGCGGCTGTCCGGGTGCTGCTGGACTCTTTGGAGTCATTTATGATGTTTGCATTTCTAGCCAGCCTTGCCACCAAGGATGTGCCTGCAGGCGACTCCCCCTTCTCAAGAATGCCCCCACAACAACCCTGGGAGGTGGAGAGTTGGTGGCTGGCCCAAGGTCACCCGGTGAGCTTCGAGGTCAAGGTGGGATTCGAACTCGGGTCCACAGGGTCCTAGTCCAACACGCTAACTAACCTCGACAACTCGGGATTGCTCACCACCCTCTGTCCAGACCTCTGCATAAGCACATTTGTGCTTGGAAATCGCTAAAATTACGTCTAATCTCAGACACATTTTCTGTAGGGACGAAGGCTGCAATGCAATCCTAAGGATCCTTCCTAGTAATGAGTAAGCCCCATTGAACACAGTTGGATATCCTTCCGAGTAAACATGGAAAGAATGGTGCCCTTTCACAAATGTAGGCCTGGACTGCGAAGTGCATTCCGTGGAACCAACTCCTTTGGGCGGAGTGGGGTTTACCTCTCAGAAAACATGACAATGATAGCCTTGGTTGGTTGGTTGGTTGGTTGGTTGGTTATTGTTCCAGTATTATTATTATTACCCCACCCATCTGGCTGGGCCTCCCCAGCCACTCTGAGGACCTCCAGCAAAATACAAAAACATAATAAAACTTAAAACATTAAAAACTTCCCTATACAAGGCTGCCTTCAGATGTCTTTTAAAAGTTGTGTAGTTCTTTATCTCCTTGACATCTGATGGGAGGGCATTCCAGCCAGAAGCTGAAATCCAACTAGCTGAATGGGTGTTAGGCTGCAGACACGCCTTACATTTAATACACGTGACTTCACCCCCCAAAATCCTGGGAACTGTAGTTCACAAACCCCACACAGAACTACATTTCCCAGCACCCTTCACCTCAGAGTTCTTTGTGAGTAATGATGTACTTTAAACGTGCTGTGCCCGCAGTCTTATGTCACAGCCATACGGTACATGTAAAGCACTATTATACCTCTCTGACAGTTGTGGAGAATCCCGGGGAACTGTAGCTGAGGGTGCTGGGAATTGCAGCTCTGTGAGGTCAGCACCCTGAACAAACTACAATTCCCAGAAGTCTCCATGACCATGGCATGAGAGTGCTTTAAAAGTATGTTGTGGATTAGTCTCGACTAATTATATTTAGGGAACTTGGGCGGGCTGATACATAAGCCGAGAAGAGCTGAAGTCTCTCCAATGTTTTGCTCATTAACAAGGGAAGCGGAGGATGTGATTTGCCACTTCACTGTCTTCCAGTGTGGTAAAGAAGGCAGCGGTGTTTCCATGGGGCTTGTGTGAAAGAATTTATTGTTGGACCGTGAAACTAGCAAGGCTATATGCACAGGCGCACTCACGTTCCCTTGAAACCAGTGGGGGTTAAGAGTAGCTATAGGAGGGCTGGATAGTAGAAGACAGGTAAGCTTGTTTTTAGTAGGCACACACACCTGCATTTAGGAGGCTCTATAGGAAACAGTGAGAGATTTTACTTTCTTGGGCTCCATGATCAGTGCAGATGGTGACAGCAGTCACGAAATTAAAAGACGCCTGCTCCTTGGGAGAAAGGCGATGGCAAACCTAGACAACATCTTAAAAAGCAGAGACATCACCTTGCCAACAAAGGTCCGTATAGTAAAAGCCATGGTTTTCCCAGTAGTGATGTATGGAAGTGAGAGCTGGACCATAAAGAAGGCTGATCGCCGAAGAATTGATGCTTTTGAATTATGGTGCTGGAGGAGACTCTTGAGAGTCCCATGGACTGCAAGAAGATCAAACCTCTCCATTCTGAAGGAAATCAGCCCTGAGCGCTCACTGGAAGGACAGATCGTGAAGCTGAGGCTCCAATACTTTGGCCACCTCATGAGAAGAAAGACTCCCTGGAAAAGACCCTGATGTTGGGAAAGATGGAGTGCACAAGGAGAAGGGGACGACAGAGAATGAGATGGTTGGATGGTGTTCTTGAAGCTACTAGCATGAGTTTGATCAAACTGCGGGAGGCAGTGGAGGACAGAAGTGCCTGGCGTGCTCTGGTCCATGGGGTCACGAAGAGTCGGACACGACTAAACGACTAAACAACAACAACAATAGGAAACTCCAATTCTTTCAGGTAAACCTCTCAAAACTGTATCCAGTTAGGGCATGCCTGCGCGAATGAATGACTGCAAGCCATTTTTGCACAACCTCCTTCATTGGCCAGAAAACTGGAGCTTGTGAACTCCTGGATAGAAATATTCTTTGCGCGTTACAGCATACGACCTGAATCAGTGACTCCATTAGCCACGACTAAGAGTTGACTAGAAACTTAGTATTATTGAGAACATTATTTGAAAGTATGCATGTGGGGACCAGGTTCCCTGCAGCTCTGGTTTTAGTTGAAAGCAGGTCCCATGGATTCCAGATACAGCAGCCAACTTTGCCCCTCTCCTAGCTGAGCTCCTGCGCTTTCGACGCCCTCTGTCTCAAAAACTCGACGTAGAGAAACGGGTTGGACTGTTCCGTTTCTGCACAAGAGCAGCTCCAGCTAAGGAGCTGACAGCTTACTTCTACCCTGGAGCTCACTTCGAAACAGACGCCTTTGGGGCAGCCTTTAGAGAGGAACTTGAATATGGGAACTACGTCCGTGTAAGAAGCGAATTCGAGGGTGTGTGATCAGGCTGCTGGCCTTGGGCAGCCTGGAAATGCCCTCCTGCTTGGAGGCAGCAAGAATCCCGATCAGCATTTGAACCTGTAATTGTTCTAACAAACCGAGTGCGGCGAGAAGGGAGACGAGAGAGCAAATAAAAACACAGCGATTTGAAAAGCAAAGATATCCCAACCCAGGCGGAATGAATGCAAGGCGTGCGCCCGCATCACATCGACCTCGTTACAATTTTATTTTTCAATAATTCTGTCCGATAAAATTTCATTGTCCATTAAGTAATCCCCGAAATGAGAGCTCTTATGAGCCTATAATGAGCTCTAATTGCCACGACTAGTCGAGCCACGTGGAAGGATTTAGAAGGTATTAAGCGGTTGGGTACAGAGCGCGGGCTGTTACCTTGCCATTACTTTCATAATTCAAGGAGAAAATTAGTCCTTTTAAGGGAAAATCCTTTGATTCCCTTCATTCTGCTCGGGGTGACAGAGTATAGCTTTGTCTGCTTTTAGTTCAAGACAGTGTAACAAATGGGAATGTAACAAAATTGCCCCCCTTTTAAAAAACTTTTTTTTAAGCCAGTGCTGTTCAAAAAGAACATCAGAGACGACAACACACACACACACACACACACACACACACCCCTCTGCCTTTCTTCCCTGCAACTTTTAGGATTGGAGACGTGTGTATTCCTAGTCGTGTTTTGCTATCAAACAATGGAAGCTTGGTTTGGGTTTGCTTTTTATTTTATTTTATTTTTAAGTATCCAAAATACACCGTCTCTATGCATAAATAAAGAAATCTGAAACCCAGTTTACAGGCGTGTTTGCTTATCATGGCGCTTCGCAAAGCGATCCGAGCAACAACATAACTCTGGGCTAGTAGCTCACTTGAATGAAACGAGGCTTTTTTCGAAGCAAGTATACAGTCCTAAAGGCACGTAGTGGACAGAATTAAGGACCACTGAACTCAATAGTGCTTGCTTCTGAATGAATAAATATACCTAGGAGACTCCTGTCCATGGGCTGAGGAGTGGCAAGCCAACAGGACCCTGGATTTAATCTTCCAGAAGAATTCCCGAAGCCCATGGGATTAAGCTGGAGCAACCGTGTCTACCTTCCGCACGACGCTGGAGGTCCGAATCATGCCTGTTCAGAAGTAAAATACTCTGAGATCCAACAGGCCTTACTTTCCTGGTAAATTTGTAGAGGATGGCAGTATTGTATTGTGCATAAATATTCAATGGGGTTTCGAGCGAGCATAGATTAATAGCTCTCCCCCTGATCGCGGTTGCAATTTACTTCCGAGTAAGAGGACTGTTCTTTCTTTATAAGGTTTGGATACCCCACCCCGCTGCCAATCTTTTCAAATCATTGATACTCAAAATACCCTTTTCTCTCTGTTCACTTTCCAAGTCCTACTTGTGGGATCGATCCCCGCTATAGAAGTTCCCTTGTGGTCCCTTTGAACCCAACCTGTTAGGCTCTCCATCGCCTTAGAGGCGCATCTAACTCTGCGTAGGAGAAAACCACAGAATGCAGAATAGGACTTAACTTCCCACTATGCGCTCTTAAGACTCTCTGGGCGGGTGTCTCCCTTTTAGAGTTGGCGAGGAGTTTTTGAAAGTCCAGGGAACTACCTATAAGCCCTCGGATCCTTTTCTGGTTTGAGGGTGAGGGAGATTTCTAACGTCACCCGAAGGATTTCAGTCAGTGACTTCGCGAAACTCTCCGGTTTCCAAATGCAAAGTGTGCGCTCATCTCAGTCCCGGAAACCCAAGCTGCTCTATAGGCAAAACCTGATGCGCCCTACCCATCATGGCTCGCTGGTTTGCAACAGCAAAGAGGACCATCGCGTGAGCGCCCGAAGAATCTAAGCTTTCCTTTTCACGTTATCTTTCGCTTTCCTCGAAAAGTTTCCAAAGCAAGCGCTGCTGTGTGTGTGTGTGTGTGTGTGTGTGTGTGTGTGTGTGTGTGTGTGTGTAAGCAAAGGCAAACAGAAGCCGGGGCTTGCCCCAGCTCCCCTTAATGAGGCCATTCTAAAAGCGTGAACAAGCCTATGAATGTTTTATTGAAAGCGCATCGTTAACTTGTATCCATCCTTTTTCTCCCGAGCGTGGCATTGTGATATTCCTGCCTGTGGCACATCTTACCCAATATAGCCCCAGATCTCTCCATTCTCCGTAACCAAGCAACACTTTCTGAATACCAAAAATTGAAAAGAACCGCTTAGTCTTCAAGAAAGTCCTCAATAATAGTGGGGAAAAGAACAAAGATCCAGGAGACAACAAAATGCCACAGGGGTGACTTTTCAAGAGCAATTATCTCTCATTAATCAGAAGAACAGCTGCAATATTAATTTTCTCGCTTTCTTCCTCTCTTTTCAAAGTCTTCTCTCTCTCTTTCCCCCCCACCTGCCCCCACCTCCCAACATTTGAATAATCATAAATTTTGACTTCATAGAGAAGCAACATTTTTAGAGGCTGAAAGGTACAAAACCGTCATCCCGGAGGAAAGAGTAGGTTAGTTTAATGTTGCCAAGGATTTGGGCGGGGAGTGGGGGCAGGGGGGGAAGAATCCTAATCTCTGCCCCCTTTTTATTTTCCTTTGCACCCCAGCCTCCCCCCCTCCAGCTTCCACTGGTTCACTTCTGGAAACTTTAAACTCTCTCTCTCTCTCTCTCTCTCTCTCTCTCTCTCTCTCTCTCTCTCACGGAAATTGTAGCGAATTGTCCCAGTAGGTTCAAGCAAGCGTGGGAGTTTCGACAGCCCCGCTGTCCATTTCATTCGCAGCCCTTGATGCAGAAGCCGAGCGTTTTGTCGATCAGACCGAAGAGACAATCTTGGGGCGTAACGCGCTTTGTAGCACATCAAAAGGCCCACTGCATTAGAGGAACTAAGAAGTTCATTCAGCAGAAAGCGGAGCAAGAGGTCCTCCCCCCCCCCATCTTTCCCCCCTTATTATTATTTTCAAAAAAAGACTTTGTAAAGATCCTGATTGTTAGTAAGGATGGGTTGCTGGAGGTGGGTGGAAAAACAAGTTCTCTCCCCACCGCACCATAAAGAGACAAGATGCATCAACACTTCTCTCTCTCTATCACACACACACCATTCACACTCACACACCAGTGCTTTCCAAACTTAATCTACATGATTTAGGACAGCGATGGCCTTCCAGAGCTTATCGGAGTCCATTTCCCATCATCCCTTGCCAGCATGGCCAACGATCAGGGATGATGGGAGGTGTAGTCCAACATCACTGAGCAGGCCACAAGATCCCCTTGCTAAGATGTATAAGACTGAATCAGATAAGTGCTGGAGATGCAATGAGACCGAGGGTACATTCTGTCATATGTTGTGGACCTGTAAAAGGGTAAAAGAGAATTGGGAAATAATTCACAATGAATTGAAAAAGGTACTTTCCCCCCAGAAACCAGAGAGTCCTTTTTGTTGGGGATAATTCAGACAGAAATTCCCAGATGTCAAAAAAGGTTACAGTGGTACCTCAGGTTAAGAACTTAATTTGTTCTGGAGGTCCATTCTGAACCTGTAACTGTTCTTAACCTGAGGTACCACTTTAGCTAATGGGGCCCCCCACTGCTGCCGCACAATTTCTATTCTCATGCTGAAGCAAGGTTCTTAACCTGAGGTACTATTTCTGGGTTAGTGGAGTCTGTAACCTGAAGCGTATGTAACCTGAGGTACCATTGTATTTATGTATACCACTACTGCAGCCCGTGTTTCATTAGCCCAAAATGGAAAACGAGCGTGGTCCCAACCAAAGAAGAGTGGCAGCGTAAGTTGACAGAATATGCGCAGTTTACAGATTTAACATATAGAATAAGAGAACATGAAGAACATACTTTTAAAGAAGATTGAAAAATGTTTATTGAATATATGGGAGGAAATTGTGTGCACTTGAAAACGTGGGCAGCATAAAGATAAATTCAACAGTGTAAATAAGTTTTGATGGATGTAATAACGAAAGACTGAATGGTTTAGTTTATGTTATGCAAAATGAACCACGGAAAGAGAAGAAGGGAAGTCATTGATATTTTAAGGTTGCTTAAATGAATATTCTAAAATGTAAAGCAGAAAATGAAATAAAAGTTATGGAGGAAGAAGGGGGGGGCACAGGTTTCCCACCCCCACCCACTTATCCCCTGGGGAAAATAGCTACAAAAAAGGAACTGGAGAACTGGGCCCAAACAAACAAACTGAATAGGGACAAATGTAAGGTTCTGTACTTAGGCCCGAAGAACCAGCTGCACAAATATAAGACGGTGGGGCACCTGGCTTACTAGTAGTACATGTGGAAAGGATCTAGGGGTCTGTGTGGATCACCAACTTAATGAGTTAACAGTGTGATACAGCAGCAAAAACCAAAAAGAGGAAATGCCAGTCTAGGCGTGGCAAGAATGCCATTTTGCGCAAGCGCACAGAGGGGAGACGGAAGAAAAGTGAGGTGTCCTGCTGCATGCATGCATACTCAATTTATTTATTTGCAGTTTAGAATGCACCAGCAGCCATGGGCATAGCCAAGGGGGAGCAGTAGTGGTGTAGCTAGCCAGGGGGCAGGGCAAGCTGTCCATGGGGCACGGCCAAGCAGGCAGGGCACGCTGCGCGGAGCCGAAGCCTGCATAGATGCTCTGCCTGCATCAGCTGCAGGGCGGCTGAGGGGGAGGCGGTCGGTGGACGCGAGCCCCAGGCCTCCTTTTCAGGTGGCGCCTGAGCCACTGTGTCACTCCGAGGAGAGATCCATGGCTCGGGAGCACTACAGGCCCCCCTGGGTAAGTGCCACCCATATTGTGAGTGGCCTCCCAGTGCGCCCCCTGCAGCCCCCTAGCTATGCTACTGGGGGGCAGGGGGTGACTACCTCCCAAATCAATAAAAATCAATACAGTGGTACCTCAGGTTTTATTTCATTCTGGAGGTCCATTCTTTTTTCTTTTCTGGGTTTAAATGAGTTTTTTAAAAAATTTTAGACAGCCTACATGGCAAGCTTTTAAAAACCAATGCCTCCACTCTAATTAATTCAGGTCAAAATAAATCAAATTAAGCTCAAGATGGCATCAGTCCAGTTTTCAAACAATGCTGAGTCATGATGTTTTGTTGATGAATAAAGAACAGCAGCCAATTATGATGATAGATGATCCAGAAGGGTTGGTCTCTTGTCAACATTTCTCCATTTCTTTTTTTTTTTTAAAAAATGATATTTATTAAGTTTTACAGACCATATAAAATCACAAAATTAAAAATAAGAAATAAAAAGAAAAAATCACAATAATAAAAGAAAAAGAAATACAAAAATACACAGACAAAATACACAAAAAGTAAAAAAAGGAAAAAAGTTAGAAAAAAGTCCATATCTTCATATCTTAAAGTTCATTTACTTGTTTCCTGACCTCCTCACACACCCCTTTTTGTATTCCAGTTCACATGATTAATTCAGCAAATCCTTACCCTCTATCATTTATCTTCACTTAATATCTTAACCTATTATGACTATATATTTCCAATCATTGTCAATCCATATTTACATATTCTTATTAATCTTTTTACCAATACCACTTATTTTCAATCCAACATCCCTTTAACATTCATTAATTTTACAGTATTTCTGCAAGTAGTCTTTAAATTTCTTCCAATCTTCTTCCACCACCTCTTCTCCCTTATCTCAGATTCTGCCAGTCATTTCTGCCAGTTCCATGTAATCCATCACCTTCATCTGCCATTCTTCCAGTGTGGGTATATCTTGTGTCTTCCAATACTTTGCAATCAATATTCTTGCTGCTGTTGTTGCATACATAAAAAAAGTTCTGTCCTTCTTTGGCACCAATTGGCCGACTATGCCCAAGAGGAAGGCCTCTGGTTTCTTCAGGAAGGTATATTTAAATACCTTTTTCATTTCATTATAGATCATCTCCCAGAAAGCCTTAATCTTTGGGCACGTCCACCAAAGGTGAAAGAATGTGCCTTCAGCTTCTTTACATTTCCAACATTTATTATCGGGCAAATGATAAATTTTTGCAAGCTTGACTGGGGTCATGTACCACCTATAAATCATTTTCATAATATTCTGTCTTAGGGCATTTCTCCATTTCTAATCCATCCTTAAAGAAAATCATATAAGGAGTGATACCATCCTCACGGAAATCCAGCAACGCCACCATTCCATCTGGATTCATGTTCTCGCCTACAAAAAACTGGTAATTTTTGAAGTTTGCAAGGATATGTTTGCTTCAGTCATAAACGGCTTTACTCTCTCTGGCTTTGTTTCCTCAAGTCTTGCTTTGATTGCTTTCATATAGTTCTTGATGTACTTCTTGTAAGACTCTTTAGTGAAGCTTGTTTCCTGAAGGTGGTGGTTCATGACAATGTCAACACCAGTGACAATGGTAGCCTCTGCCCCTTCACCATCTGGACCTTCAGCCAACGCATTTCCACCAATTAAAGCATCATCTATTTCACCTTCTTTCCTGCTCACCATCTTCCCTTCCACTTCCAGGCAGATTCCGCTGGCCACTTCTTTGACCTTGTCGATGTCCGAGAACATCTCGTCTTGGCTGATGCGGTCCCGGTAGATGATCATGGCTGAGGCGTCATTGGGCGGTGGTGGGTTGAGTGGGTTTGGCAAATGGGAGGCTTTGGGGAGCAGAGCGGCTGGGCAGCAACTCCCGGCAAGAGCAAGGAGCGAGGCGGAGAAAAAGCTGGAGGTCTGTTCTTAACCTGAAACTGTTCTTAACCTTAGGTACCACTTTAGCTAATGGGGCCTCCTGCTGCTGCCACCCTGCCGCCACACAATTTCTGTTCTCATCCTGAAGCAAAGTTCTTAACCCGAGGTACTGTTTCTGGCTTAGTGGAGTCTGTAAACTGAAGCATCTGTAACCCGAGGTACCACTGTACAAATCTGAGGTTCTACCCCCTCTGACAAAAGCCTGCCCTCCTTAACAAAAATCCTGGCTACTCCCAAGTCAGCAGCTGCACCCACCCACCCATGGGGACAGAGCTTGCTCTTCCATGAGGCAATGGGAGCCAGAGAGATAAGGTGTGCTGTTTGGTGAGGCATTTTGTGGCAGCAGATTGCCTTTCTAGCAAGGGAAGTAAGCTAGGACCCTGATCCAGATCTGCTGCCCCTCTCATTCTGCCACTGACGCACCCTCCTCCTCTTGGCTTATTATAGCGCTGGCCCTGTTGACTTGGTAGCTCCAGGAATTAATGCCCCATTAAGAAAGGGAGTGGTTCCAATTACCTTCTGAAGCTAGTAGTGGTGCAGTTGCTCCTTAAAATGGCCGCCATGGACCCACACCATCTCAAATATACTCAGACATATTCAAGTGACAGATAGGTAGCCGTGTTGGTCTGCCATAGTCAAAATAAAAAAATTCCTTCCAGTAGCACCTTAAAGACCAACTAAGTTAGTTCTTGGTATGAGCTTTCGTGTGCATGCACACTTCTTCAGATACTTCTGAAGAAGTGTGCATGCACACGAAAGCTCATACCAAGAACTTATTAGTTGGTCTTTAAGGTGCTACTGGAAGGAATTTTTTTATATTCAAGTGAGTGGTGGCTGTCCAATTCTGGACTCACTTGGATGAGGCAGATGATGTAAAAACAAATCATGGTGCTTATGGCAGAGAAACAACCTCATGGGAGACCTCCATTGGAGGAGGGCAGGGGAGTGTGACCCTGTCAATTTCTGGGCTCACTCTGTCAGCTGGGAGAAGTCATATTGTGGTTTCCCTCACAGGGCTCTTTTCAGAAGGTGGTGCTAGGGGGCTTCTATTTGGCCCCTTGCTGAGGTACTGAAAAGTTCCATCTTGTCCCTTACATACAAGCACATCCTGTCAAGCACCACCCCCTTGTGTGGATGGGAAACACTGAGACAGGGTTCAGCTGAAAGCACTTGTGTGAATGCACATGGAAAAATGAGATCTGCACAACTCATGTACACATTAGCATGTGCACAGCTGTTTGAATGTGCACCTCCCATGTTCCTATTTAAAGGGGAACATTCCCCCAAATTACAATGTCTTCACAATGGGTGGGTGTGGTTTTATTGTGTGCTTGTAATTTTGATTTATATAAGCTACCTTGAATGATACAAAAGCATAAAAAGGTAGGGTGATTCCCCCCCCACCCTTGAAAATAAGTAAGGATGGGGAAATTGTTTGTGTCCAATTGCGCCAGACTTCAGCTTGAGCAATAATTTAAAATGTATTTGGGTATGTGTAGAACAGGGGTCAGCAACCTTCTTCAGCCGTAGCCAGTCCACCGTCCTTCAGACCTTGTGGTGGGCTGGACTATATTTTTGGGGGGGGAAATGAATTCCTATGCCCCACAAGTAACCCAGAGATGCATTTTAAATAAAAGGACACATTCTACTCATGTAAAAACATGCTGATTCCCGGACAGTCCACAGGCCGGATTGAGAAGGTGATTGGGCCGCATCTGGCCCCCAGGCCTTAGGTTGCCTACCCCTGGTGTAGAACGTCCATCTGAATAGCCACACAGTGGACCGCCATTTCAAAATGAGGATTGAAAAAGCTTATCTTCTCCCACCCTCCACTTTATGGAGATTAAGGCCCATTATGGTAGCTATAAGGATAAATCCCAAGTCCTACATTATCATTCAGGGTGCGGCTAGGTGATAATAGGGAGAAAGGGTTGTCCTCCTTTAGGTGGAAATGTGGATTACTTTGCTTACTTCAAAAGGTGGTTGTTCTTCAAAGGCCTTGCTGCATCTGGGGGGCACCTCTTCATCATTCTGTTAGCAGTGGAGGGTGACTGTAGCTCTGCAACACAAAGCTCTGCCTGTTTCTTACTTAAACACAGTCCAAGGGGTTGAGGGGGCACCTTCCTCCTGCTTAGTTTCAGTGTTGCCCTTGTAGACCTCAGCAAAGGAGAGGATGACTCCACTTACTGTTGGTCCCCCAATGGGCACCAGCCAACACTGCTGTTGTGTAGGACCTTGGACTCTACCCCCAGGTCCTGCCCTGATAGCACCAGTGGGTTTCATAACCTATTCAGTCCAGAGGGCTGAATACAGAGGGCAAGTCTAATTTATAAAATGAGTGACACACACTGCTGAAAAGGCTGTGAAGCAGTTGGAATTTACTTTCTCTTATAGTGGGAGTGCCATATTTAATAAATGTAAAAAAAACAACTATTCAAACTAGTAGGAAGAACCCAAAACCAGCACTGTTATCAATTTCTGAAGGAGAAAATGAAGATCTTGCACAAAGAAGATGCTGATTTACTTGTTGGTAGTGATTAAAGATTTTCATTCCATTCCGCTTTTTTGTATCTCAAGTTATGGAGACTAGTATGAAATATAGGCATTCTGAAGAACCTGGTATTGAAAATTCCAAGAGGCTAAAGGACAATAAAATGCAGTAGAGTTTGAAGGAAATTTATTGTTTTGTGAACAGGACAGGAAAAGGAACAACTGGACACCTCTGGATTTATATGGATTGCTATAGCAAAATGCAAGACTGTATGCCGGTGGTATATTGCTTACTAGCTGAAAAGAAAAAAGAAAGACCCAATTAATTTATCTCACATTTGTTTGGGCTTTGTGCATGTAATTTGGATGTGCTGTGTGTTGTAGTTAAACTATGGAACATTGGCTTGAAAATTAATAAAGTATATTTTAAAACAAATTTATAAGAAAAAGAGATTTCCATATGTGTAGAATAATTTTATTTGCTGCCTCTGGAAAGAAGGTGTTCATTAGTGAACCAAAATGGCTTAGATTAAAAGACTGCAGGTATGTTTGTATTTCTAAACATTAACAGACAATTGAGAAAGCCCATGAAAAAATAATAGATGGGAATGTTTTGACAGTTTTGAAACTAGCTGTCTTTTGTTATTTTCCCTTGATCAAAATTTGCCACAAGAATTAATGGAAAAGATGTTAGGATATTATAACTTATCATACTGATTTGACAGGCAAATTCACTGGGGGAATGCATAGCTCTGGGCCTTTCCAGCTGACAGGAGCTATGTATGCTAAAATGAACATACTTTTTATTTTTTAAGAAAAGGAATTCAGTACATTGACATGTGCTACATCAGTACAGTTTCCTTTGAACTATTTAGGCAGCCTTTGTTACTTAGAGGCAAATATTTTTTGTTATATGCAGGAAAAACAGGACATCTGGGGGCACCTAGCAGCTGCTGAGGTGAAAGAAAGATGCCCCCACAGTCCTATTCCATGCATAGAATCCAACCATGCTGCTGATGGCACAGCTTTCTCCAATGCACTTGGGGCAGCAGTCTAGTTTGGCAAGGAAAGGGAAGGTTGTATACTATACACAATGTTATCGTCCAATACCAGTGCTGGTAGAAAAATAGGTGCCGGTATTTACCATGAAGTTGTTACAGTAAGTGTCTCAGTTTTTAACAAAAAAGGTGTGCTGGTACTGTGTACCCCTGTGTACCCCCTGAAAAAAGCACCTTGCTGCCTCTCCTTACCCCCAGTCATTTACCACCTGAAGTAGCTGCCTGTTTACCTCAACTTTGACCATCCAAACGTTGCAAGATAAAACTCCCATCACCCCCTGACTAGCATGCTTGCTAGTGTTGATCAGATGAGTTGTAGTTCAGCAACATCTGGAAGGCCAAAGGTTCTCCACACCTGCTCTCCCTAATGGTAGGGCTGGCCTTGCAGGTGAGGTAGAAAATCAGTGCAGAGAAGGGAAAGGGAACGGGAACGCACACATTCCTCCCCAGTCTTGATCTACATTTGGGGGAGTGTGTGTGGGCTCCTGCAGCTGCTTTTGTTTAATAAACAACAACAGTGGCCAGCTGTAAGCAGGCACATCAAAGCATGCACTTAACATAATATGTAGTAAATGAATTATAATTATAATCATTTCAGGCAAACCTCACTGTCAGGGAAACCAGTTCCCTCAGCCTCACTTGTATAAACACAAGTGTAGGTATCTGTGCTTCTTTAATTTTCCGCTGCCACCAGTTTACTCAGAATCCTTTCAAAACCACCTCATAGCTAGTACAGTTGGCTATGGTGTGAGATGGACACCAGGAAGAATTTAAATAAGATTGTTGGTTTATTAAAGGGATACTATTTATACAAGGAAATGCTGCTCTGTATATTGGGGTCTTAAAGGTGATACAATTCCCCTCCTGAAGATTTATCAGTTAGTGTTAGAGATGGAATTTTATTTTTAATTTTTAAAAGATTGTAAATTTTTAAAATTGTAAAATTGAATTTTACAATTTAATCAGCATAATCCATTAACATAAGTCACGTAAGAAAATAAGCATACATCCTTCCCCCCCAGCCATAGACTTCCCTCAGTGTTAGAGATGGAATTTTAGACAGGCACCCTATACAGGTGTTCTCTATTTAACCAACTGTAAATGCCTAATATTTAAGGAGTGATGATCACAAACAAAGAAGGTAAGATTACAGTTGTCTTATATTAGGAGGAAAGTATAAAACAAATGACCACACACATTCCTTGTTTTAATGAAGGATTGAGAGAAAGAGAAAAGTCTATGAAATGCTCAAAAGCATCCAAGAGTTTTTCTTGGCAGAGCAGAATGCGGAACACAAGAAGTTCCTTAAGTCCGGCATGTTACAAATTCTTTCTGGATTAAGGGATTCTACCCTCAATAATGAGTTGTATCATGTGGTCCTTCAGGAGTAGCATCCAGCTGCACCCATCCATGGTTTTAGCAGTCATTAAGCTAGAAGGCCTGATTCTTTATAATGCTTTTATAATTATGGTTTGGAGAAGGGGCTATTTATCCCTTGCTTTCTTGCTCTGTCCCTCCCCAATTCATTGTAAATAATGTATTTCCTACTGGTATTAATCATATGATATTTGCAAACTAAAGCCCATAGAGGAAAAACTGATCATGAAATCCAAACCACTGAAATAAAAAGGAGACTTTTTGTTTGTTTAAATGTTTTTGGACTGCACTATCATATAAAACAACACAAGGAGTGTTGATTGGGAGTGAAAACACCACTTTATGTTTTCACTCTGCTTCCATATATGTTCACTCAAAAGTAAGTTCTACTGCATTCAGCTGGTCTTACTCCCAGGAAGTAAGCACCTACCTATTTTTACTCTGTAGTATGCTGTTGTGACTTGCTCTCCAATGAGTGTGCATAGAATTGTAGCTGTGCAACCTGATTCTATGCACGTTTGCTGAGACGCAAGCCCCAGTGTCAAATGTGGTTTTCTCTCCACCAAGTGTGGTTTAGACAGCAGCCTTAAATGCTGTTTGACATTTAGTCCCATCCAGTTCAATGTTACTTGCTTCTGGACAAACCTGGTTAGGGAACTGGGATTACAGTGTAAGGTTGCAAACCTAAACTAGCTAGCTACTCGGAAGTAAATCTTATTGACAGCAACTACATCTACAGCCATACTACCCTTAACATGCCTGATCTTAAACTGAGGTATTTTTCTCTATATAAGATGTGCCCATGTATAAGACAACCCCTATTTTTTGGAACTCAAAATTAAGAAATCATTATTTCTAGAGTTGTTGAGCTTTCTTCTGGGGGGGGGGGAGGGTTAGCCAAAGTTGTTGAGCTTTTTTCTCTCTTTCTTTCTCTGTATGCCAAGTTAGGGATCCTCTCCAAGTGCATGTGTTTGATAGGTCACGTGGAAGGTCACGTATTTAAGCTCTGGGTGACCAAGCAGAGAGAGATCTACAAATTTATGTGTGCACGTGTGACAAATTCCAGAGGGGCTGTCCTGTTAGACTGCAATAGATTGTCACTGATTGCTTTGAAGTCACTTCAGCAAGAGATTGGGGAGGGGGGAATCGCCCCCCCCAACAACCTCTTATTTCCCCAGAACAAAAGTGGCTACCCTAGAGACCCACCACATGGTCTTCCAGCTGCAAGGCTAAGACTTGAACTTGCCACTCAGCTCAGGCATATGTCTCATTTGTTGACCAATGAGAAGTTCCAATGAGTCCCCTGGGCCCCCTTTCCCCCTAGCACCCAAGGCTTCGTAGCCGAGGCCGACCACGCTAAACAAGCCGACTGATCCGGCTTCAGGCGATGCCTCTTCCCCTCCCAAGATGGCACCCGGGAGGCCGACTTCCTCCTTCCAAGCCAGCAGCTACCAGCCGCGCGGCCGCCGTTGGCCACACCTCTATTCAAACAGCAGCGCGAGCGCGGCGCGTGCGCTTCGGGGGCCTCCGCGGCGGCCTCGCCGTCACAGGCCGGCGTGCGCTCGCTACCTCGCTACCTCGCTCTCGCGCGTGCGCGCGTGCTCCTGCGAGAGCGCCGCGCGGCGAGGAAAGGGGCGGGGCTTGGCGCCCTCGGCTTCCCAGTCAGTGGCTGCCGCGGCGCCGGAGAGCGGATGTTGTTATTGTTGTTGTTCCTGTCCGTCTCTCTCTTCCCCCTCCCCGGGACCATGACGGGCGCTTCCTCCCGGCGGCCCTGAGAGGGAAAAGCTTCGGTGGCCGCTTCGTTCGGAGCTTCGGAGGAGGCGGCGGCGGCCCAAGAAGCGGCGGCGGCTGCTGCTGCTCTTGGCTCTCTCTCTCCTTCTCTCATTCCCGGCCTCTTCTTCTTCTGCTTCTTCTTCCTCTTCCTCGCGGCCCGGCCTGGCCCGGCCATGGCGGACTTCGACGAGATCTACGAAGAAGAGGAGGACGAGGAGCGGGCCTTGGAGGAGCAGCTGCTCAAGCACTCGCCGGACCCGGTGGTGGTGCGCGGCTCCGGCCATGTCACTGTGTAAGGAAGGGAGGAAGCAGGGAGACGTGGGGGCGAGGTGGGCGAAGAGGGATGGAGGGCGGCGAGAAGAGGAAACGAGGAGCTGCTTCTGCAGGGCCCAACGGGCACCTTCCTGTCGAGGCACCTCTGACCTTCCGCGGGGGATTTCTGCAGTCCAGTTTCGTTGCAACCCTTCCGCCTTCAAAGCCTGCTGAAAGTACACATCCCGCTTAGGGTTGCAGCAATTCTTTGTGTGTGTGTGTGTGTGTGTGTGTGTGTATATATATATATATATATATATATATATATATATATAAGCTGCTATGCCGTCTCTGCAAGCTTTTGCAGCAGCCCTGTAAGATAGGCCTTTTTTCTCCGTGTTGCAAATGGGGTGGGGTCTGAAGCTGGTTGTTTTTTTAGGGCCCTTAGATAAGCCGAGGTGAGATTCGAATTCAGGCCTGTCTGTTTCACTTTTCCTTAGCTGCTGAGCTACCGCAGTGTAGTGGCACTGTGTTTTGTTTTGTTTTGTTTTGTTCTTGCTTTAGCTTTGTGAGGTCGGTCATCATGAAGGAAGGAAGGATGAACTGAGAGGTAAAGGAATTGTGCTTCTGCAATCCACTCAGTGGATCCAGCTGTGAAGCAGGACTGATTTTGCTCCTCATCAGAATACAGTGGTACCTCAGGTTAAGTACTTAATTCGTTCTGGAGGTCTGTTCTTAACCTGAAACTGTTCTTAACCTGAAGCACCACTTTAGCTAATGGGGCCTCCCACTGCCGCCGTGCCGCCGCCGTGCAATTTCTGTTCTCATCCTGAAGCAAAGTTCTTAACCCGAGGTACTATTTCTGGGTTAGCGGAGTCTGTAACCTGAAGCGTCTGTAACCTGAAGCCTATGTAACCTGAGGTGCCACTGTAGTTTTGGTGTATTGTCCAAGGTCATGATAAAGTAATGTAAAGTGTTATAGTACTTCTGAACAATATCCTTAGAATAAGGGTTTTCAGCTGTCTTGCTCTTTCCTCTTTTCTCTTCACATTGTTAAAAACCCAAATAGCTCAGTTGGTTAGAGTGTGGTGCTGATAATGCCAAGGTTGCAGGTTCGGCCCCACAGCTGCATAGTCCTTCATTACAGGGGTTTGGATCCTCAGGGTCCCTTCCAACTGCATGATTCTATGATCTAGTGTGCTCCATCTAGGATTTGCTAGGAGCTCCAGCTCTTCCTGTGCCCCTCCCCCATGTATTTAGATGCATAGAGTAGATAAATGAGATTGATTCAACCCATCATTTAAAATTTGGTCCATATTCTTATATTCATTTGTTTATATACTTTCAGCCCTGTTCATCAAGCTGTGTGAATGTCAGGCAGCTTTAAGCTTTCCAACCTATTCATGCTTTTTGCTCTTCTGTCTCTCTGGACCTAGAAGTACAGCTGGCAGGTCAGGTGCTCTGTTGTGGAATAGTCTGTTATGAAGAATTATGTATGTCTAGGGGAGTTTAATGTCATTTTGTGCTTGTCACAAGTTTGGACATAGACTTCCCTGTTTTGGGAGATCCCAAAACGTCTGTGCATACTCACAGATATAATTGTATGTAGAGCATACTCCACTTTTTACTAGCATTCCATACAAACACAATTTGTCATTGGGTCAATAGGGAAACTAAGCTAATGAGATTCATTATGACTAATAGCAGAATGTAAAGTACTAAACCAAATAATTATGACATGTCAGGAAGTAGAACACTTGGGATTTGGATAAGTGTGTGTTTTTATACATGACCAGCTGTGCTATAGATGAATGTAAGTTCTTAATGCTTCTATTAGTCATAGTCTCAACCTACACGTATAATAACATGTTTCAGCTTTCTGCCAAGTAGTTATGATGTGAAAAACTCCCCTTAAAATACAGCAACTAACAAAAATGACAGGCATGTCTAGAGCACTATGAGTGCATTTATAGTACAGTATATGATCTGGGTCACTTACTTTGCTGTTTTCTAAACTAGATCTCATTTCCTATTATAAGGGTTGCAAATTCTATAGCTATCTGTGAATGAGCCCCATTGAGCTCAGTGAAGTTTACTTCTGACGAAACAAGTTTAGGATTACACTGAGTATGCAGTCCTGTGTTCCTGACATGGAGTATTTCCAGGATGTTGAGGGATATAGCCAGTAGTACAAACAAGTAATGCTACTTGAAATTGATTGATTTAAATCACCTTGAGAATTATTAATTTAAATTAATTATTTAAATGAAGTCTCCCATGCTGTCATTCCTGAATGTGTGTGTATACTAGTTGGTTGGTTAATGATGATCAAAATACTTCGATCATGTAGCCCACATACATTTATACTACAGATTTTTCTTTTCAGCTATGGTTGGTGGTGGGTAGAATTGCAAAACTTAATGGCTTTCTGTTTGGCTCTCTGTATGTATTCAGGGACATTAATGTATGTATTGATATCTCTCTCAGAGAATTTCTGTCCTAACGATTAAATGGAAAACAACTAAAAATCAAATTGAAAAGCAAAATGAAGACAGAACAGTGAAAAGGCAACAGTCCATAAAAACAAGTAGGAATCTTTAATAAGTCAGGTAGAATACCTGCTGGAATAAAAATATATTAAGGTCAAGAAGGACACCAGAGCAACTGAGAAGGCTCACTCATGCATCTCTGTCAAACAAGTGTATCATAGATGGAGGCAGGACGTGCAAAAGGGCCTCTTTCCTTTGATCTCAAAAGATTGGCAGGGCCAAACAAAATTAAGAAGGCTATTTAGGTATCCTGGTCCTAAACCATTCAAGGTTTCTAATGTAATGACCAGCATTTTGAATTGATCCTGATATGAATTGGTAGGCAGTGCCTCTGGAGGAGCAAAAGGAACCAATTGCTTTAGAGTCAGAATCCTTGCTACAGTTTTTTGTATCAACAGAAGTTTCCAGATGCTCTTCAAAGGCAGTCCCATGTAAAGTGCATCAACAGTAGTCCAGTTATGCGATAACTAAGGCATGTTTTATCATGTGTCTCTAGACTGGTGCACCAGTTGCACCTGTTTCATATGTTCATAGTCACAGCTGCCATCTCAACATCCAATATCAAGGCTAGGCCAAGGAGGTCTCTCTAACTGTAGACCTGATAGCATAAACTCCATGCAAAACAAGCTGAACTGTCACTCCTTGATCTGTGTTTTGTGTTGTCTGGATTAAGCTTCAATTTGTCAATCCACATCCAGTCCTTCACTGATTTTAGACACTGGTTTAGAACCTTTACAGTTTCCCTAGGGTAAGAAGAAAGGAGCAGGCAAATTGAATATCATCAAAATATTCATGGCATCAAACTTCTGATGTCTGGATTATCTTCCCTCATGACAGTCTTCTGGTTTGGTTGGAGAACCTGAGAACCTGAACACGCTGTAGAATTTGGGTAGTCATTGAGAAATTCAAGATCACCAAGCTTAAGTGGATGATTGTGGATACCTGAATACTATTTCTTTTAAAAGCTTGTCAGTTCTTTGGTTCAAGAGGGATATGGCCTATTTTATATTTATAATATCTGACTTCAGATGTCAGATTCTCCCCCTCATCCCAGTTTATTGCTCTTACGTAAACATTTTTTTCTTTTTAAATGCCTATTAAAAGGATATTAGTTTCAGTTTGAAATATGTATGTTTTAACACATTGGTATTAAATTTAGATTTCATAGTAAACTAGTTACTGTTAGAGAGACTTTCTACAATGAAAATTAAATTAATCAATTATCCATCATGTTGCTCTTGATCCTATTATTTATCACTTCTATGTCATGTTTAATTGTGTGTGATATTGTGCTCACCCTTACAACTTTTAATGTTATGATTCACATTGTACAGATGAGGAATTGAGGTTGATGAATTAAGGGCTAGAATGGCCCTTGAAGTTAGACCTCCTGGATTTATTGCATTCCACTGGCCCTGCTGGCTAGTACTGGTCTAGATACCCTAAAAAGACTGTCTAGTGGTTTGAGAATTATTTCTAATAGGAACGTAAGAGCCAAAGGCCTAGCTAGTCCAGTATCCTGTTTTCTCAGTGTCTGAGCAGATGCTTGTGGGAAGCCAAGCAGGATTTGAGCACAAGAGCATTGTCTCTTCTTGTGAGTTCTAGCAGCTGGTTTTTCAGAAGCATTGCTGCTTCCACCTGTAGAGGCAGAGCCTAGCCGTCATGGCTAATAGCCAGTGATAGCTCTCTCCTCCATGAAATTGTCTACAGTGGTGCCTCACAAGACGAAATTAATTCGTTCCGCGAATTTTTTCGCCTAGCGAATTTTTCGTCTTGCGAAGCACGGTTTCCCATAGGAATGCATTGAAAATCAATTAATGCGTTCCTATGGTCAAAAAAAGTCCAAACAAAGCCAAATTTGGTACAACAAGAGTTTATTAAGTGCTCTTTAAAGTCACACATACTGTAAAGAGCATTTCAAAATTCAAACCCAGATTTTTTTTAAAAAAACAGCAGAGTGGCCCAATGGTCACAGAAAATCATAAAAATGCAGAAAAAAACCACAAGCTTCCATATTCTTGCAAACCCCTCCCCAACTGTTCTCCCAGCCACCCAGCACACAGAAATTCAAATCCAGAATTTTTTTTAAAAAACAGCAGAGTGGCCCAATGGTCACAGAAAATCATAAAAATGCAGAAAAAAACCACACAAGCTTCCAGATTCTTGCAAACCCCTTCCCAACACCAAGTCCTTGAATTCCAAACACCCAAACCCAAAATCCAAAACCTCCCAAAAAAGTTTTAAAAGCTTAACTTACCAAATGGCTGCAAAAGAAGTTTTGGAAAAGCTTCAAAAATCACCAAAGTCTTTAAAAACCTCAAAAAAGGCTACTATGTACACTGCGTTCTATGAGTTGCTCCTCAAAGTCAAGTCGCAACTGTATTAATGGTGTTAAGAAAAAGGAAACAAACTTGCAAGACGTTTTCGTCTTGCGAAGCAAGCACGTAGGGAAATTCGTCTTGCGAGGCAGCTCAAAAGCGGAAAACCCTTTCGTCTAGCGAGTTTTCTGTCTTGCGAGGCATTCGTCTTGTGGAGCACCACTGTAATCCTCTTTTAATAGAATTCTAGTCAGAAGTATAGTCCACTTAGGGGTCATCTGTCTAATTAAAGGTCTTTTTGATCATTATAGGTCTATTCCATAGTTTGCAGTTGAGGTCACGTGTAGGCACATTTGCTTACAGCAGCTTTTGCCAACTTGGTGACCTCCAGATTTTTGGACTACAACTCTCAGCAGCTCTAACCAGCATGGCCATTCCAGCTGGAGCTGATGGGAATTGTAGTTCAAAACAGCTAGAGAATATCAGGTTAGTGAAGGCTGGCTTACAGACTAAGCTTGTGCTTGCCATTTGGATTTGCTTTAGGGAAGTGTAGTGTGGTATGATAATGCTAGGTTAGCAGTATCTATGGCTATATCAGTTCAGTGATCAAATATATGTCTGCGAATTTACCTTCAAGGATTTGCATAGCTTAGTGTCTATTTGTGTCCGCATAACTGAACTGATATAGTAGCAAAGTGAAGAATGCTGATCACTTGATTTTAATTGTAGTTGTATATCTTTGGTTTGCATTTTATGGTCCTACTGTACATTGCCTTGAAACGTCTGCATAACAGACCATATATCAAAACCTTAATGATAAGTAATAGCAACCTAAATAAATATACTCCTTTGTCTTTTAAAAAAAATCCCTACCATAAAATGACATGTTAAATGTTAATATTAACATTTATGTAGTCTCAGGACTCTGCTTGGCTGTCTTTAGAACATAGAAATGACCTGATCCCTAGCAGAGAGTTTACAAAGTGCATTGAGAACAAAAATAATAAACAAGCCAATGCTGTATTGTATGAATTTCTCTAAGGTGGCTTGTTTTGGAGGTTGCTGTTGTTACAGAATATAGCTTTTGTCTCAGGAGGGATTCTGGCCTTCGGGAATATCTTCCTGCATGATCTACACCAGCTGATAATACACCATCAGAGTATCTTCTGGAGCTGTACTGCTGAGTCTGTTTTAGCTTCCGTATACAGTGCCCAATAATCTGCATGCCTAGGAGACCCAGTATAAAAGTGCACTGTTTTAGGAAATTCCAGAGACGTAACTATGCTAGTCTCTTCCTGATTACAGCAAACATGCACAAAAGTCTTTTAGCACTGAAAACTTGGAGGGGGGGTGTGAGGAACACCGTATTCCCTTGAGGGTAATCTGTCAGCTGCATGCTGCTAGTAGGCAGGGCTTCCCATTTCCTTTCCCTGCTTCTCCCACACCTTCTATGCTCTTGCATGGCCTAGAAAACATGTGTCCTGGGTTTTGCACTGGGACATGTTGCAGGGTATGGTGGCACCATTCACATAACACAAACTACCACAGAGGTATCATGGCTTGGCTTTTGAAAAACAGGGTATCTGCAGTACTTAGCTGATTCGGAACCACTGGCTTAGTGGATTGTGGGGTGTGGGGCAGATGACTCTTCTCAGATGTCCAAAGAGGTAGCTTGCAGAGAGCTTTTGAAATTCGGCCAGGAGGTGCAGATTGTACATGCCTGGCCTAAAGTATTAGCAGATTGTGGCATAGAAGTTTCATAGACGAGAGCCTCGTACATCAGATGAATGGAGTCGTCAAGTTACCAGAGATTTGTTTCACGAAATTTGTACACTGCTTGATTGTAAAACAACAACAACAACCTCAAAGTGCTTTACAAAAAAGATGTGTGGATTTAGAGGACCATTTAATGGTCATTTGACCCCACTGTTCAAAGTGACTATTCAAAACAGCAGTAATAGCAATAACCCAAACCTGCTAATTTAACAGCTATAGTGGAAGGGGAAAGCTTGATCAGTAAGCAGAACACTTTCTCTTCTAGCACAGGTGTGAAAATAGCATAGGCAAGCTAAGAAGATTGTGTTATTTCCTCTGATCACTTCATTGATGATGTGGACTCTAATCCACAAAAGTTTATGCCACAAAAAAATCTGTTAGCTTTCAACAAGACAATACTCTTTGTTTTTCCTAGCCATTCCAGTAGAGCAATTTGATTAGATTAGAAAATGGTTAATTAAGGTATGGAATGTTGCTCAGTTGACCTAATTGACAAACATAATAAGTTAGGTAATTATACAATTTAAAAGGAATAACAAGCATATTTTATTTTAAATCAGGCTGAATGCTTTTGCAAAACATGCATTTAATATTTATATAGCATTCATTTACAGCCTGAATTTTTATGTTTATTGTATCTTAACTTTGAATCTGTTTAATATTTCTATACTTAGAACAGGATAGTTTTCTCTTTTAGAGCATATGTTTTTCATATAAAATAAAACAACAACACTTTAATGTGGAGGGAAGAGCAGGACTTGGCCAGTGGGTCAGCTCCTTATCTCTTTCCCCTCTCTGCAGGTGAACTTTGACAGGTTGATGGGACCAACTGCCTGTCATTTACCTCATGTCACAATGACATCAGGTAACCCGTTTTTCTTTGCCTCATGGTTTGAAATCTTTGGAAGCATTGATGATTAGCTGGTTGCTGATACCTCAAAGTGCTACCATGGGGCTTGCTGTAGACTGATCAGCACTGACAGAAACCCCCACCCCCATCTGCACTAATAATTTTCTCCCGAAGCATCAATATTTTATAATATAGTACATGCTGTGACTTTGTTTTAGATCACAGTTCTTTTCAGACATGAGTTTACCGAGCACATCTGTCATACCATTTAAAACACTGATAACTCGTAGTATCATGCATTGTTTCAGGATATATAGTTAATTCCAGTGTTAAATCAGCACTGAGACTTGGATCTTCTATCAACTTGTCTAAAATTGAGTATGTTTCAACACTGTTTTCAAACAGACTTTTGTTTGTAGGACCACTTCCACACGACATTCAGTGAAAATTGCAACATGGATAAGTTTGTAACATGAATAAGCATCAACAGAAGTATAGTGGCTAGATCAAGGGAAGTAATAGTACCGCTTTTTCTGCCTTATTCAGCCCCTGCCCTGGAGTACTGTGTCCATTTCTGGGCACCACAATTTAAGAAGGATATGGACAGGCTGGAACATGTCAGCCAAAGTGATCATGGGTCTAGAAAACAAGGCTTATGAGCAATGGTTGAGGAAGTTGTGTAAGTTAAGCCTGGAAAAGAGGAGTCTGAGAGGAGATAGGATAACCATCTTCAAGAGCTGTTCGACAGTGGAATTTGCTGCCAAGGAGTGTGGTGGAGTCTCCTACTTTGGAGGTCTTTAAGCAGAGGCTTGACAACCATATGTCAGGAGTGCTCTGATGGTGTTTCCTGCTTGGCAGGGGGTTGGACTCGATGGCCCTTGTGGTCTCTTCCAACTCTATGATTCTATGATTCTATTCTATGATTCTATGAAATATCTCAAGGGCTGTCACATGGAAAATGGTGCAAACTTGTTTTCACCTCCAGAGGGTAAGACCCAAACCAATGACTTCAAGATACAAGGAAGGAGATTCTGACTAAACATCAGAAGGAACCTTCTGACAGAGCTGTTTGACTGTGGAAGGAAAGGTGGTAGAATATCCTTCCTTGGAGGTTTTTAAGTAGAGGTTGGATCTGTCATGGATACTTTTGTTGAAATTACTGCATTGCATGGGGTCAATGACCCTTGGGGTTCCTTCCAACTACTGCAGTTGCATGATTCTATATCTGGGATGCTGTCTTTGGGCAGCAGGACCCCTTTGTGCCTGCCAAGGGCTTCCCACCCCTCCCAAATTTTATTGCTGGTTGGGGTGGCGTGCTTTCTTTTTTTGCTGGGTGGGGTGGGATAGTTGTTTCCCCTTTTGTCAAGAGATTAGCTTGTATAAGTATTGCTGCTAACAGCTGTATTGTCGGAAGCAGCCCTTATAGTTCATTTACCTGACTTTCTTCCCAATGCTATCATGCTTGAAATCTTTCTGGAGGAATGTCTTTTGAAGAGACTCAACTTGGTTCCAGTGATCACATGAACGCTATTTATGAGGACTGGTGTTGGCTCAGGAGCCGAATACAGATGGTTTTTCAATACAGAATTCCTTTTGTTAATCTTAGAGGGTTTGCAAGACTCTTTCTGCAATACAGAGGAGGGTAACCTCCATGGGACTCTTCCAGGCTCCATCACCTCTGTCCAGGCAACAGCTTTCAACAGCCTTGTTCCATGCTTTCCTCAAGGGCTTTTGCCTGGCTGGAATGTTTCCTTGAATTTTGCTCATATTTCTTGCTTGCTCAGATGGAAGATAGAGAAAAGTGTGTGGTGTTTGGGTATAGAAACCTCTTATTTTTGTGAAGGTGGAACATAGCTTGCCGTACAACAGTAAAAGTCACACCTGTTGCTTCAATCACCACAGACATATGACTTTCACCTCTGCTTTGAAAAAAACTGAAATTTTCTTTCTACTAGAAGTGATTCTATGGTGGTCCAGTTCATGGCCCGAGGGCCGCATGTGCCCATCCAGACCTTTTTGGGCAGCCCTTGGAAACATTTGACATCCCTACCATTTATTGTGCTGTCTTCCCCAAGCTGGGTAAGTGAAATACTGGGCTTTAGGAAGGAGGCATGAGGACTCTGACACGGTCTCCTGCCTCCTTCCCAAAGTATAGTTAGTGCTTTCCCAGCTTTAGGAAGGAGGGGGGAGGGCTCCAGGACCCTGACAGCTCCTTTTACCTCCTTTCCAAAGCCCAGTGCCTTGCTTAGCCAGTTTTGGGATGGCAGTGTGAGGGCTGGACTAGGTTGTGTCAAATTTTGGCCTCCCTCCCATTCCCTCTGCACCACAAGGTGGTGTGTGGCTTACAGGTTCCATGTCTAAGTACTCTTGTGGCCCATTTTGTATGAAAAGTTGGATCCCCCTATTCTAGAGGGTTTGTGTGGGAAGGAGGAGAAATTTGCCCTTAGGGAAGTTTTTAATGACTGATGTTTTAATGTATTTTTAACCTTCTGTTGGAAGCCGCCCAGAGTGGCTGGGGTAGAAATAGTAAATTGTTATTATTTTTATTTTTATTCTTATTATTATAAAATGTAGTAGAGTGGACTCATTTCCTGGAATGTGTGATTATTCTTTTTTACAGAACAACTCTGGTAAAGTTAGTTGTACTAGGGAAATCAATGAGTGAAATCAGTGGGACTTGAATTTTTCACATTGATTTCTATATGACCTAAGTGTAACTAACTTATAGGGCAATATAGGCATGTCTTCTCAGAAGTAAATCCCATTGAGTTCAGTGGGGCTTACTCTCAGTTAAGCAGGTATAGGTTTACAGCCTTATTAATGCTCCCTTCCTGTGGAACGCCCTCCCTTCAGATGTCAAGGAGATAAAGAACTATGTAACTTTTAGAAGACATCTGAAGGCAGCCCTGTATCGAAAAGTTTTAAATGTTTGATATTTCACTATGTTTTACATATTCTGTAAGCTGCCCAGTGTGGCTGGGGAAACCCAGCCAGATGGGCGGGGGTATAAATAATAAAATTATATTGCTATTGTTATTATTCTGGACCCATCCCCTTATTTTTCTGCCTCAAGGCATGAATAATTCACATGAGGCAATAACTATGAATTCTTCAAATGGTGGTAATATAGCACTTGTGTGTACTGAGTGATAATAGCTATTAAGGTTTCACCTTGACAAGTTTGTTGTTGAACTGGCAGCACATATAGAAGTGTAGACCTCTCAGTCATGCATCCTTGATTTTCCTTCAAAGGGAACTTTGTGTTGATCCTCTAAGCTGCTGCGGTAGAAAATAAATGTTTTTAAAATAGGGCAGCCTCAGATGCAACACTAGTGGGGTAGCATGTATTATGTGCCGTCACTGCCCTCAGTTGTAGCATTTTTTAAAGTTGCTGGATAAATGCAACTTGTCTATGCAAGAGAGCTTTGGAATGCTGGACATAATAGAAAAGACCTTGGAGTGAAAAGGAAGGGTACTTTGTGTATGTGAGTGAGCATTCTGCAAGCATAGATACTCCTTGGCTGCTGGCAAATGTGCCTCTTTCTACAAATGGAAATTTGTTAAAGTATGAGAACAGGAAACTTGCTTCTTATCTGTCTTTACTTGTTCTTGTTGGAGTTCTAGCTGTGATGATGGATTGATTTAAATCAGATTTCCTGTCTTGTAAATTGGGCATTTGCTGAATAAATGTGCCTCATTGGTTGCTGTCATAATTAAAACACACTGATATGCAGCTAAGTAATGCTTATATGCAGAATACCTAGGAGCATAAAAGACTTAGTGAAAGAGATACAACTATCAAATTGTTTGGGTTTCTGCATGTCAGGACACTATTCAATACAGTGGTACCTCTGGTTAGGAACTTAATACGTTCCGGAGGTCCGTTCTTAACCTGAAACTGTTCTTAACCTGAGGTATCACTTTAGCTAATGGGGCCTCCCGCTGCTGCCGTGCGATTTCTGTTCTCATCCTGAAGCAAAGTTCTTAACCCAAGGTACTACTTCCGGGTTAGTGGAGACTGTAACCTGAAGTGTTTATAACCCAAGGTACCACTGTATCACTTATTTGAACAAATAGACCATAGAGAGTTAAGTGTGTTGTTTTTTGGCACAAACATACCAAACCTCCTAGAAGCAAAAGTGGTAATTAATTGGGCAAAAGTAGTATTTTTCCATAACATGTAAATAAATTTCCATGCTAATAATAAATAGCAAATGTGATACATGGCCTACTGCATTGTATTTGTAATGATCAGAAATCTCTCATATATATATATATATGCATGCGCTTTTTGATAAACTCACACTGAAGGGAAGTATAGATTTTAACTTGTATGTTTTAAATTCAAATTTCATATTGGCCCATATATTTAAAACCACACTTTTTTAAAAATAGAAAAAAATCAGTTGGTTTTATTCATTCAGCTGGGTAGACTTCTGTTCTAAATTTCAAGAAAGAAAAGTAAACATTCTGTTTTTAAGGCTTTTGTAGTGTTCGGAATGTATTTGGCTTCAGGTTTCTGTGTGTTGTGGAAGTTTTTGATATCCCTGTCAGCGAGAGAGCGAGGCCCAGGTTCCTATGGATAAAGTATACAAAACTTTGAACCTCGCTTCTCCCAGCGTGAAATTGATTTTGGTCCCCAGTACGTCTGGACCACTAGTTATTCCAGTGACTTTAGGGGGAAAATTAGATGTGGTAGGACAACCACAGGACCAATTCCTGAAGTCTTGCACATATTTTAACACTTGTAGAGTACTTATCCCAGTTCCTATGTTCTTATTCTCTGCATGGGAGTTATTAGTGGCTAATTATCAGGCCATCATGGTTCATTATGATTCTTTTTTTATGGTGTAATCTCTTCTCCACAGTTAATTGTGTTCTTGGGAGCAAAAGGTCAGACTTTTTTGACTACTAGAAAGAAAGAGGTCAAGATGAGAGAATAACACATGCCCTAAGAGCTTAAGATATTTCAAATGCAGCCGCTTGACCTTGCAGAGTCACTTATGGTTAAGGATGACATGATTACTTCCAGAGATTCTGCCGAAGTTCCTTGGCTTACACTTTAGATCTTCTGTTCATAAATCTGATTAATAACTAGAATGTGATTGAAGTGTATAGCTTATTTGATGTAACTTTGCATCAGTCAAACATTCATACACATACAGTAGCTGCCTTTCTTTTCTTTTTTCCATTTCTTAAAAATGTGTCCTAAGAATTGGTCCATTTTGTATACTCGTTCAATACTTTCAAAAGTGTCTAAATTATTATGGGAGAGTTCTAGTGGCTCTCTTTCCTCTGTACACCTTTTTTGAGGTACACATATACTAAAGAACTTTCAAACTGCTTTCTAACCCAGCCGTAAATTCACACTGTTATGACATTCTGGCTTGGAACCGAGGGTTGCAAGATTCTCAATATACCTGCAAGTTGAGATCCCAGTTTCTTGCCCTTCATTACACTACATATTCCACAGTAGGTCACTTCACAGTTTATGTGGTAGACATGTTTGCAGTCTGTGGCACCATGTCTGGCAATAGACACCATTATTTATACTTACCGTAAATACATTGCCAGTCCTTTATTATTTTTTCAAAGTGGCTGCAATAAAATATCAAATATAGCAGTCAACAATAAAAACAATGCAAAGTACAATAACTAAAATACAAATACAGTGGTGCTTCAGGTTACATACGCTTCAGGTTACAGATTCCGCTAACCCAGAAATATTACCTCGGGTTAAGTACTTTGCTTCAGGATGAGAACAGAAATTGTGCTCCGGTGGCGCAGCAGCAGCAGGAGGCCTCATTAGCTAAAGTGGTGCTTCAGGTTAAGAACAGTTTCCAGAACGAATTAAGTACTTAACCTGAGGTACCACTGTATAGCAATAGAAATGGTAAAAAAAGTGGCTCGGTTGCTTAATCAGAACTATAACGCTTTAACTTTCCCCTAAAACTGAAGACAAGTAGTGTTTCTTGGGGAAAAGTGTTGAAAAGACTTTGAATGTTCATGGAAAAGTTGCCACTTAATGTAGTTCCTCAACAGGTAGATCAAATAGGACCTGCAGCACAATGCTGCAGTGTATCCTCACCCCCTAACAAGAGGGCTCAGGGTGTCAGCCATAGTTCTGCATTACTAAGCCTTCAAGATACTGTAATCTGTAAGGGGCTTACGTGGGCCAGTTCTCTCACTATCTCTGTTTCACTCACATTCGTGTACACATGCACACACTTTCCCAGTTTTATTTTCTGACGCTTAACATTCTGGAAGCTATAGCATACCTGCTGGTCTGTTCGTGGTTTTCGTTTTGGATTTTTATTTTATTTTATTTATTTATTTATTTTTTTGCTGATGTATCCCTCTTTGCAGTGGCACCAATTTGACTCTTAAGCCTTTTGTCACTGAATCGCCCGAGTTTGCTATTGATGTTATGCAGCAGGCCTTCCCTGCCTATGTTGGCAGGTGTGGGGGGAAGCATTCTTGCAGGTGTAGTGTTCCAGACTTTTCAAGGCTTTAAAGGTGGTGGTCTGCACCTTGAATTGAGCTAGAAAATAATTGTCGGCTAGTGCAACTTGGAGTGGTCTTGGGATTCCCTGTTTGAAGCGAAGCCTGTCCATAAAAAAACAGGTGGTAGTAGGCACATATTGGGGAATTTCAGTTGTCTGTAGTTCCCTATATAGCTAGCTATATACATGCCAAACTAGTTTTCCCTAACAATACAGTACCATTCTCAGATAGTATGGCACTGAGAATGGCCATGCATGAATAATCTCATCTTTCCCACCAGTTTTGTAGAGGACCGCATATTTCTTGAGGTTCCCCACGTAGATGTGTTTGGGTTATGCACAACCATTTATGTGCGCAGTGATGGGAAATAAACTGATTTAAATTGCAAAAATGGCCCAGGAAGAGCAGAAAAAAGGCCCGAAAAGAGCAGGAAAACAACTAGGAGTTCCAGGAGCCTTTGCAACTCTGATCCCATGAGTCTTTGAACTGGCCTGTGGAGAGTTGGAGTTTGAGAAAGGAGGTGTGGAGGGAGTGATTGTGATGGAGTTTAGTGGATTTTTGGTGGCGCTTGGTGAAGTTTAGAAGGTATTTACAGACTTTTTAGATGGTGTTCTCCATGATACACGATTTCACATATACTAGCGGTACCCAGAAATGTAACCCCCATGTAAGTGGGGAGACGCCTATACAGTCGTACCTCAGGTTACATACGCTTCAGGCTACATATGCTTCAGGTTACAGACTCTGCTAACCCAGAAATAGTGCTTCATTATTATTTTTTTGAAAAATTTTTATTGGTTTTTCACACTTTATATAAACACAAAACAATACAAACAAACAAACACAAAAACAAACATGTATAATTTCAAATCCTTTTTTTCCCTTAAACCTTACTTCAGCGACTTCCCCATACCTTCCCTTTCTGCATCCCATTTTCCAAATTTGTTTCAGCAAATCTTCCCCTTAAATTTATCTAATTTTCACCTTGTTCTTTTCTTTTACTTTATCTTCTACAGCCGTAATCCCCATTTTTCTAAAACCTCAACATTTTAGCATTCATTAATTTTACAGTGTTTCTTAAGATGAATTTTAAATTTCTTCCAATCTTCATCCGCCGTCTCTTTCCCCCGGTCACGGATTCTGCCAGTCATTTCAGCCAGTCCCATGTAGTTCATCACCTTCATCTGCCATTCTTCCAGAGTGGGTAGATCTTGTGTCTTCCAATACTTTGCGATGAGTATTCTTGCTGCTGTTGTAGCGTACATAAAAAAAGTTCTGTCTTTGGCACCAATTGGCCGACAATGCCCAAGAGAAAGGCCTCTGGTTTCTTAAGGAAAGTACATTTAAGTACCTTTTTCATTTCATTATATATCATTTCCCAGAAAGCCTTAATTTTCGGGCATGTCCACCAAAGGTGATAAAAAGTACCTTCAGTTTCTTTACATTTACAACACAGAAATAGTGCTTCAGGTTAAGAACTTTGCTTCAGGATGAGAATAAAAATCGTGCTCCAGTGGCGCAGCAGCAGCAGGAGGCCCCATTAGCTAAAGTGGTGCTGCAGGTTAAGAACAGTTTCAGGTTAAGAACGGACCTCCGGAACGAATTAAGTACTTAACCCGAGGTACCACTGTACAGACAAATCCAACAACAGAAAGATGCAGTCAGCTGAATAATGGGATTGCAAGCAGTTGTCTCTTCTACTCGCCCATAACGGGGTTATTTCTGAATGTCAGAATGCATGCGGGTATCCCTTCAGCTGCACTTGCTTTTAGTAGATAAATTTTGTTTTAAATGAATGAGGAAAAGTGTTAAACCCAATCAACAAAGTAAGATGAGGCTGGAAGACTGTGCAGGATAAAAAGTCTGTGGATAATGCTGTGGATCGTGTAGTAGATCCATAGCAATTTGGAAACGCACAAGAATGTGTTCATGGTCCCTAAGTTTTGTCCTTTCTTCTGGAATCTTTGCTCTCACTTTTTTAGCTATATTTATGTCATGCGCTGTGGGTAAAACCTCAGCGCCTAGGACTTGCCGATTGCATGGTCAGCGGTTCGAATCCCAACGGCGGGGTGCCCTCCCGCTGCTCGGTCCCAGCGCCTGCCAACCTAGCAGTTCGAAAGCACCCCCGGGTGCAAGTAGATAAATAGGGACCGCTTACTAGAGTGAGATGAGCGCACAACCCTAGAGTCTGTCAAGACTGGCCCTTTACCTTTACCTATGTCATGCAAACATAGCTTTTTAAAGCATAAGCTACTTTGAGCTGGTAGTGCACTTTCCAAATAGATTATTGACATTTCAGTGAGACTTGCTTCACAACTTTATGCATCAATAGTGTTTGGTGTAGCTGTTACAGCACTTGCCACAGTAAATACATAACGTTAAAGGAGACAAAATATATTCCCTCCAACACTTGTGAGCTTATTGTTATGCAATGTAGTTCCCTGACTTTATTTTTCTTACCAAAGCAAATAAAATTACCCTGTAAAGCATGCCATACCATGTAGAGTTAAAGAATATGTTCGTTTTCTGTCTGCAGGTTTGGACTGAGCAACAAATTTGAAGCAGAATTTCCTTCGTCCTTAACAGGAAAAGTAAGTATCCATGGATTGAAATTCATAAGGAGAGTTGACAGAGATTGTAATTTTGTGAGTTTAATGTTGCTTTTAAAACAGAAATGGATTTGTTAATGTAAATCAGACATTAGATTTATCACAATGCTTCATGGTTCTTTCTTGCAGGTTGCACCTGAGGAGTTTAAAGCCAGCATCAGCAGAGTGAATAGCTGTCTTAAGAAGAATCTTCCGGTCAATGTCCGATGGCTGCTTTGTGGCTGCCTTTGTTGCTGCTGTACTTTAGGTTGTAGTATGTGGCCAGTGATTTGCCTCAGTAAAAGAGTAAGTTTGATCATACTCATTGCCACATGGGTTATCATATAACCTCAGCTTCCAAGTTCAAGGCTTCTTTCCTCTGTGCCTTATTCTGCTTTACAAATACTTTTTTTAAATGTTAATTTTGAATGTTAATGTTACTTTCCTGGGCTTGCTTAACACAGTGGTTTCAACTTCTATAGTGGCTGAAGGTACATAGAAAACTAACACTAGCCACTGTGAAAAATTCAACCGTTAAATGTGAATATAAAGATTTTATCAATTTTGTGTTAGTTTGTCTTCATGTAACTGTTGAACTGAGGGAATGGTAGTGTAATTTCCATCAGAGGCTTTTGTTATTTTTTCTAAGTTGCTTAGACATATCGTTACCCACTTGGATAGGATCTACCATAACTGTAATTTAATTGATTTGAATATTTTATAATTTCTGTAACTTGCCCTGGGATTTATGGTGAAGGGTGGGTAGGAATTCTAACAAGTGAATGTACATTGAAAAGTTGCATATATAACTAGCCACTAAACACAAGATCTCTAAATTCTGTTGACACCCTGCCACTCAACATTGACATGATGTCCACAGATTTTCCTCATGCACAAACCTGAGATGAAGGCTTTTCACGGTTCCTAGTACAGTGGTACCTTGGTTTACGAACTTAATCCATTCCGGAAGTCCGTTCTTAAAACATAGCATTCTTAAACCAAGGCATGCTTTCCCATAGTAGCGGGGGACTCAATTTACAAATGGAACACACTCAACAGGAAGCGAAACATGTTCTTATTCCAAGGGAAAGTTCAGAAACCAAAACACCTACTTTCAGGTTTGCATCATTCTTAATCCAAGTTGCTCATAAACCAAGCTGTTCTTAAACCAAGGTACCACTGTATTTAAATCCTAGCAGCTAGGTCTCATTTATATGCAAATTACAAAATAAAGCTGGAACAAGAAAAAAAAAGTTTTTGGCGCACTCTAAAGTTTCATTACACATTGTTCTTAAAGACTAATGTATTATGTATTTGAGCTCTTTAGCAATTGAAGTACTTAAGTTAATGCCCACTTTGTGCTTTAGAATGGGTTGTACCAAATCTGAAAACGGTTGTTTTGCATTTACTGGCAGGGGGACATAGGATTTTCATATGATGCAGGTGACTGCTGAAGGAGAAGTGTTACATTTAGTATAAAGATTACATTCAATCTGGAATTTTAAATGATTTAATTTAAATTGTAATTTTTTTAATCTAGCGAGGGAAAAGACTACTTCATTGTTACATTAGGCTTGTTTAGCTTTTTACTCAATAGAAAATAGGTAGAAAAGGTTGCAAAGCTGTGCATTCATGCTTAGGAGTTAGTTTCACTGAACTCAGTAAGACTCCTTTAGCAAACCTGCAGAGGATACATCCACAAGTGTACCGTGTACAAGTGTATCATGTCTCTCTCTAGTTCCTGTATTAAACCCTGTTTGATGCAGATTACATAAATAATTGTGTATAGTTTCACAATAAGAGTGGTTTTGAACTAAAAAATAAATTTCATGGTTAACTATGATGTTGAAAGAAGAAACAACCGCCACGTTTACCTTTTACATTTTCCTAGTAAACTTTCTTCCACTTAACTTTTGCATCGTTGTTGTTAGCAAATAATGTGCTCTCTAGTATGCCACTGATGGAAAATCTACAGGGTTGTCATCCCCGTCAGCTGGGAAAGTTGCTCAAATCAAGAGCCCCTTTTGGGTTTTGAATGTCCTCACCTGCTCCTCACTGTAAATCATTGAGATGTCAAGTGTGGTGATTAATTAAGCTGCACGTGCAAGTCTTTCCCCCCCTTCACCTGTCAAGTAGGGAAAAGGAAGCTTGGTGTCGAGAATTGTGCGACGCTCTTTAATTCACTTTTTCTTCCCCCGGCTGAGAGGTACTTGCTAATGTTTCATTTAAACTTTCATTCACCTTTTGTATGGCTGATGGGGTTGGGTATTGTTGAGTGATTTTATAAATGTTGCAAGCTGTTTGTACATGCGACGACTTACAAATAATAATTTACAAAATTAGTATTTGTAGGGGGGAAAAACTTACATGCTTGAGGTATACAACAGTGTTACCTACACTTAGGCTTTGGCAATACAGTGTGTTAAAACTGAAATACGAGTGATGCACAATTTGTCTTCTACATCCGTGTTGCCTGCTTAATACTAACTGCTAATAATTTGTTTTAAGCTGGCTAATATGTTTCCTTCAAATTCAGTGCCCTTTCTAACTTCATAGTTAAGTCCTTCATTCCCTCAATACGAGTAACAATAGTTGAATGTTAAAATTTGTTTCATTAAAAGATGTCTCTGCGTAGTGTTGCATTAAGTTTCTGTATTCACTTTCCTTTCTAGGGTGCAAAGTGTTTTAACTCCCCTAGTATTTGGGAAGCTGGTTTCTTTTCTGTCTTTTCTCCTTCCCCTCCGTGCAGGCAGTGAAATTTAAATTGTACAGCAGTCTTAATCTATTATTTAAAAGGTTCTAGCAAGGAAGATTACAAGGTAGCTTCACATTTTTGAATCGGTTTTGCCATTGGTTTAGCAGCGGGTGGGCAGGCAGATGCCTGCTCGGAGTAGAACCTATTGCCATTTTTCACCATTGATAGAGTAGCCTTTCAGAGTCAATGAGCTCTGTCAATGTGAGCTTGTCAAGGCTACAACTTCATAGACCTGAGAGGCGGTTTGAGAGGTCAGCCCTTTTCAGGTTTGCTGTGATGCAAATGAGCTTTAATGCTTAAACAACTATTGGAATTTTTATGTCTGCTCCTTGTTCTTTTTTCTTCACAAAGTCATTGACGAGACATTCAGTGCTTTTTAAATTGGAAGTTGCATTGTGCTAAAGACCTAGTACAGATTTACGGAGGGCTGAAAGCAGTTAGATCATGTTCTTTTCATGGTGCGATTAGAATCAAATCGATTTCCCTACAGCCTTCAGCATTCAGATGGCAATTTTAACAAAGCTTAGGGGGCTAGACAAGGGACAAAACGACTGAACTGAATGTTAATTACACTCTGCAGCCTTATTTTCTTTTGATTTGGAGCTGACTGGCAACTAAATTAACAAAAGTGTGACCATAACTGCTGCCCTATTTTCATTTAAAAGGAGAGCAGACTCTAAAAGGCTATCTTGACAAAGAAACAAGTGAGGTCTGCTGATCATTGTTAGAGGGCAGGCACTGTCTTTAATAAAATAAAATAAAAAGTATTGGCCAAAAGGAACAGAACTTTAAAAAACAATGTAATGACTTTGTCCTTGCTATTAAAATGTGTCCCAGGGTTCTTGGGAATCCCTTCTATTTTCGAAATATAATGAAAAGGTAAAAAAAATAAAATCCTAATAATTATTCATGCCTAACAAAGTTGATTCTTTCAAGTAGCTAGAGTTCAGGTTTATGCTCTTGTGATTGTTATAAATGAAAAGATACCACTATATGTATTTTTTTGCCTTTCGTGTATATTCAGTAGGTTTGATGATGAATGCTTTTAAGTAGTTCTTAAAAAAACATGCTTGTTCACTTGCTGCACCAGTGTGCATTTTATAGCACCTCTTGTTTAGCAGTAGTTGAAGTGCAAGATGCTTCTCAGCCCCCCCCCCTTTCCCCCTCCCCAACTTCTCTTTGCCTTGTATGGAAGCTGCAGCTGTATGAAGTTGAATTTGCCACAAGGCTCAGTGATCCATGCCTCTGCACCTGCAACTCTGGTCTCATCTCAACACCTGGTGTTGTGATTTATCCTCCCTATTCATAAGGACTAGTAAATCCCATTTTACTACTGAGCAGTCGATGATACGGCAGTCAAGTGACCATAAACAGCAGCAGGACGTATTTCTAAATCAGAACACCAACTGCATCTTCAGAGTAGCAGATTTAGTGCAAGGGGATTTAAATAGTTCTCTTAAAGCTGGATAACTTAAATTCAAGGGACTTATCAATGTGCAGATTTCCAAATATTCTGGAACAATTTGTGCATTAATGAGAAACCGTAGATTAACATTTTAGAGCTCCAGTATGTGAAATTAGTCAACAGCACGGCATTTTGCATGAATGATAGTTATCATAACGTCTACGCACAGTATGTGGAAACTATCCCATGCTTGATGTGCAGTCTGTTTGTTTCAAGTTACTTGAATTATGAGGTAGCTTAGTTCCATTAACTTCAATGGATCTAAATTGACTCACTTAACAGTGTTAGTGAATAAAGCACTTTTGGGTTTTAAAAAAACCTTTTATTAATGTACAGCTTTGTAGATAAATACATTTTCCAGCCATTTAAATATTTCTTAGTGTTGTTTTTTTATTTGGTCGCTGAAACCATTTTTTGAAACACACACCTCTTTATCCTAGCTATAATTAATACCAGAAAATTTGCAGTACGGCAGACCACCCTGTACTGAAGTTGCTGTCCTTTACCACGTTTCTCTTCCACCCCAGCCACCTTTTCCACACAAAGGCAGCTGCAAAACAAACTTTTTTCCAAAGCTGCTCAAGAGTAAAATTCTTTCTCATTTGTCTTCCAGACACGAAGATCGATTGAGAAGTTATTAGAATGGGAAAACAATAGGTTATACCACAAGGTGAGTGCCGCAGGGAGCAGCTTCGTACTGCTGGGGCCTGAATTGCACAGTATGGAAACAGATGCTTTTGTTGAACGCGAAATATGAAAGCTGGACAAATGGACTAGTCTCTGTGCCGGCGATAAAACACAGCTCATTTTTCTTCCCCCTTTTTCTCCCTGTTGTCTAGCTGTGCTTGCATTGGAGGCTAAGCAAAAGGAAATGTGAATCGAATAACATGATGGAATATGTAAGTTAAAGGGCTGTTTTGTGCATTTCTCTATTAAATGATCATTTATTTTGCTTCTGATCTTATTCTTTCCACGATTATTAATCAGCAAAGGTGTCAGGAGCTTAATCGCCTGAGTGGCAAGGATTTTCTACGGTTCACAGATGTATGGTTTCATGCGCAGGGCTGATTTATAAAGTTATGAATGACTTGAAAACAAGGCTTCACTGTGTTCCGGGGGAAAAATAATAAATTAATTGCCAAGATAAAATAGCTTGAACGTGCGTTGATGGGGTGTGAAATTTTCAGATGCTGTATAAAAAGAATAACTGCAACTTTGGTTACGCAGCGAGTTAGTTGTGGACTGTTTTATATAATGCTAATCGAGTCTCAGTGTATGGAAGGAGACCTTTCAACTAAGCTGTTGGAGCTTAGGAAACCTTTAGACTTTGTCGATTTTAACTGCCCCCATACCTCAGCAGTCTTGAAAGTGGCTTGAGCTTTTACTAGCTTCATTCAAATGTTTTAAAAGTCAGGCCTGATAATAAGAGCGTGATGTGTCGGTTTTGGCTCTCATTCTCTAGCTCTAAAGATTATACAGAAGATGAGGAGGATTTCTTGAAAGACTTTTCATGGGGTGCATTTGTTTCTGTCCCCCACACCCCACCCAGCAATCAGTCCTTGTAGTTTTTTCTTATTTCATTTCACTTTGCTGCGCCTTTAAATTTTTCAGTTGTGTCTATGGAAAGTGGCATGTGAAAAGATACTTAACTGCTTTAAAACAAATAAGCCCTTGCAAAACATGCTAGTATTAGGATTTTTTAAAAAAAAACACAAGCAGGGGTTAACAATTAAATTAAGAGTAACCCCCAGTGGCATCTAGCTTTAGCTATTTCTAACACATCCATGCCTTTTAATTATATATCTTGTCTATTCTCTAACACAATACATGCATTATAGACAGTATGTTAAAAGATTGATTTAAAACAGTGCTTAAATAGTTAGAAATTATCTTAAAATCATCTTTTCTGTTAGCACTGAAGAAAAGGGGAAGTACTAAGGCCTGTATCTAGCCTAAAACATAAAAGCCTTCCTAAAATGCCTTTTTTCCAGAGTAGTTCTATTCAACTAACTATTTCTTTTTAACATCTATTATACTTAACATGTTAATTTATGATCATCTATTATAGTGAACATGTTAATTTATGATCATAGACTCATGATAACTTCACAGTAATTGGAGGCAAGAAAGAAAATTTGACACAGGTTTTTGAGGTTGGCCTGTGTAAAGAATTCAGTTTTGTATTTTCATTACTGAATGCTTCTGGTCTCTTAAAAATCCACTCACATTCGAGGTCCACAGTCCTGAGCAAATTTATGTTGAGAATGTGCCTAATTAAAATTAGTGTTTTTCAACAAGGTGTTCAGGCATTGATGAAAGTTGTTATTGTAATTTCCCAGCCCAATGTAGAATTGTTTTTTAAAATTAGTTTAAATTCAGGTACCCCTTTAGGCAACATTTATTATTGGTGGGAATGTGATAGAGCAGTGGTTCCCAATTATCTTAAGTACTGTGGACCTCCTGTTTTTCAAAAGCCAAGCCATGGACCTCCTACTTTTGAAAATTTGGATACCTCTATGGTAGTTTTTGTTATGTGAATGGTGCCACAGACCCCCTGAATGGGTTACATGCATGGTTCCCAATGTGGGGCACACGCCCGACAGCGGGGCAGTTTGATTTTTAAGGGGGGCAATTTGAGAATGAGTTATTAACAGTTAATGGCCTTTTAGGCTTCCTAAAGAACTTCCTAAAGAAGTTCGCTTTTTGAATAATAAGAATTATATGTCATGGGGGGGCATCAATATTTTTGAGATGCTTAGGTGGGGCATGGCCAGAAATAAGGTTGGGAACCACTTGGTTACACAGACCACCAGTTGGGAACCACTGTGATAGACCAACAGCACTGTATTTAAACTTTTTACAACTAAACTGCACACTTACTTGGTGAAAAGGGCAATGTGTTGGTTCCAAAACAGAAACTTGCCATTCATGGAAGGGGAACCTTTGGGTCCATGCTATTGTCTTCAGTGGAACATTCCCCCCCCCCCTTATGAAAATAGGCAATATGTAGTTGAAGACTACTTCTGGATCAGTCTAGGAGGCCTACAGACTTGGGTCACTTTCTGTGTTGTTCATTATAGTACAATAAGTTATTCTCAAATAGAAACACAGAACTAGCTGAATATTAACCTTTCACAATTCCGCAAAGGGTAGTAAGCATTTGAGTAAAATGAGAGACTTGCTGCTGTACAGCGTGGCAAGCATCTCAGTGTTGCCACAGTTAGGAAGGTAGATAAATTGGAAAATGGAGTAAACAGATCCTTCTGCCTGTTTGTTTTCATCGGGGAGATCATCTCTTGTCCTGCTAAAGCGTCATTTTAATTGTTGAAACAATCACATGTGTAACTAGGGGCCAAATGTGGTAGTCCAAAAGAGAGACCATCTACATCTGTGGAAACATGTTTTTGGTAATCTAGCTACTTTCCTACTATTCCCCCAAGACTGTGAACCAAAATTAATTAACAGAATAGGATGTAACCTCCCTGCTCCTGCTTGAAACAAAACAATACATGAAGTGATCATTCTCTGTATTCATGGATATACTTGGAACAGGTTTTTCAAGTAAGAAATCTATATTGGTGGAGACAGTAACCCTTGAATGCCAAAAGAAAAGGGAATGGTGGGGTTGGGGTTGGGGATGAAAATGTTGAAATTGTAAGCTTAACTTAATTTTAACTGAGTTACACAACTGATGTAGTCTGCTTTTACATTTAACAAAGCTTCCTTTTAAAGGGTCACACTTAAATGGTTGTTAGCTTTTTGAATGCTGCTGTAATTGTTTAGGCGCACAGAAAGTCTTGCTCACTGGCATGTTTCCTTTGAAACTCTTGTAAAAATTATCTTCAGTTTCACAAGATTTTTACCCTATGGCATTGTGGCTCTGTTAGGCAAGCATAGGCCAAAGTTGCCCTCATTATGCAGGACTAGTTGCCTGTGTCGGTATTTTTGTATTAATAACTGTGTTTATTTTACTTGGCTAAAACCTTATGAACCAAGCAACTGGTTCTTTCAGAAATTCATGAATGAGTCTTGTGCATGTATCTGTAAGCCGTCGTGCAAATAGTTAAGACAACTAGTTCTGTGTGCACAAGGAGGGCTTTGAACTTGTGTTTTTTCACACATCAAACCAATCTTTGTGTGCCTCGTCTGTGAGGGGCCCGGAGGGAAGCAACACAAAAACGGGCTTTTTAGGAATGGCTCCCCACTTGTGCAGTGCTCTCTCCAGGCAGGATCACCCGGTGCCTTCATTTAGGTGCCAGCCAAAAACATCCTTCTTCTCCCTTGCCCTTTGGCTTATTAAGCAATCTCTGTCCTTTTAAACTGTGCTAGGTGGTGGTGGGGTTATTATTTTTGTTTGTTACTATGCTGGGCATTTTTGTATCTTCATATTGTAATTTGCTCTGTGGTCCTCAGATTAAGGGTGGGATAGAAAATTAATTAATTGATGATGATGATGATAAATAATAATGATAGCAGCATCACAACCTCTTACAAGAGCAAAAACATTGCATTGTGTGAAAAGGGACCACTTTGGCTCTAGGTGGTTACATGCTACATCTGCAACCCAGCCAGATGGGTGGGGTATTATTATTATTACTATTATTACTACTACTACTACTACAGTAGTCATACCTTGGTTGTTGAACACCCTGGAACTCAGACGTTTTGGCTCCTGAACGCCGCAAACCCGGAAGTGATTGTTCTGGTTTGCAAACGTTCTTTTGGAACCTGAACCTGAATGGGGCTTCCGTGGCTTCTGATTGGCTGCAGGAGCTTCCTGCAGCCAATCAGAAGCCATGATTTGATTTTCGAATGTTTTGGTATCCGAACAAACTTCCGGAACAGATTCCATTTGACCAAAGGTACGTCTGTACTACTACTAGTAGTAGTACTAGTAGTAGTTGCTGGGAATTGCAAGTTGGGAGAGTGCTGAAAAATGCCTGTGGGTACATGTGCCTCACATAACTGTTTGGATCCCTTCCATAGTTTTTCCTTTAGCACAGTAAAAGCTTTAACATTGCTGAGATGTTTAAAAATGGACAGTGCCATTAATTACTCACTAAATGTATATATTTTTTTCTTTCTCTCTTTTACACAGGTCATTCTTATAGAATTTTTACCAAAGACACCAATTTTCCGACCAGATTAGCATTTGCTTTACTTTAGAGACTTACCCAAGTATATTGTCTTTTTTCCAATGGTGCCTTGCTTGGTGCTCTCCTGGTGATGATATAGCATTGGTTCTACATAATATTGTGGTTTCTTCATTCTTTTCTTTTGTAACGGCATGTTCAAAGTGCATTTTGTCAAATTTTGCGGAAGTCATTTCACGCAGACGTCAGTGTAATTTATTTCCTGTCCCTTTTCCGTTGTTGATGTATCCTGATTTTTCCAGAGACTTTATATATACATATATCTATGTATGTGTGTGTTTCTGTGCGTGTATATATACATATATAGCTATAAACATAAAACCAAAAATAGCTATAAGTAAGAAGTTATTTTTAACCCCATATAAATTGTGAAAATTGGCAATCACTTTAATCTATGCACTTGCATCTTCTCTGAATCTCTGCATATTTTGCCAGCGACATACTTGTATATATCAGAGTTTTTCCTTCTCCTTTCTGGAACGTAAATCATCCACCTGTGAGGCGACAAGCAGCATTTCTTGATACCCAAACATTGGTTCACCTTTGCGCATTTCTCTATTCCATGAAGAAGTACCATCTACTCTGAAGATGTTCTTCTCAAGAAACTTGAAATTGGATTGCTAGTATTCCACTAGAAGAATTTGTGATAGATTTGCATGTGTTCAGTGGTTAATACTGCTCAGGATCATAAAAATAATTAGTATTTCATGGGGGACTGGTACACACGAAACACTGGTCAATCCTGCTGGGAATAAGAGAACTGGGATTGAGGGGGAAGTGGAATTTGTGATCGCCAAACCTGCTCCCATACTCTTAATCCTGGTTCAGAATAGACCAGTTTTTTGTATGTGTGCACCTACTCTGTGTGTGTGTGTGTGTGAGAGAGAGAGAGAGAGAAAGAGAGAGAAATTATGTATGTACATACTGTGTGGCTAATGCCATGTAACAGCTTTACTGTTTTTATTGTTTACTAGATCTAATAGTACACAAGGATGCAAGCTTGTCAGAAAAATATTTGTTAAATACTTCAGTAGTTTGAGTTTTTAAATGTTGCAGTGTTTGGCTCCAGGTCAGAGAAAGGCAGTCTCAATTCCTATTGAAATTGATGGGTTACGTTAGTTGTGGCTAACTTTTAAAATCCCATTCATTTCAGCGGGATTTGAGCACAGTTAAGTTTCTATAATTATTTCAGGTGGAGTCTTTGTATGTAAAACATTTACAACATTGTACCGGAAGCTACAGATGTGTTGATGATTTTTACATCTGTTTATCAGATGTTCAAATCAAAAATTAGTGAATTGGCTGAATAGCTTACTGAATGTACTGGATAAATACTTACTGCATCCCAGCTTTTTTTCTCTTTTCTATGTTTACATGGTTAGCTTTCTGTTTATTGTTTGCACAAGAAAGCATTAAAAGAAATGGATATGTGATAGTATGCTTTGGTCAGGGCAGTTTTTAGTTTTTTGGCTGTGCATATCTTCATATGTTGTGTTAAAGCCTACTTAATACAACTATTTCTGAAAAGCTTGGGGTTGTTTTTTTTGAGCTTAACGTACATGAACTATAACTTATGTTAAGGGCCCATTCTTCATGTAGCAGAGCAATAATGTGAATAGCCAACAAATGCATTCTGCTTACTATTTGTACTATGAAAAGTTTACCCCACTGCAAGGATTCCATTTTCCTTCATTTAAATACAGTTTCACTTTATTGTCATTATACAGATATGTTTATTGTGTATTTTTCAATGCTTGCTGTTCATAGCAGATTTTCATTAGGAGAAGCATCTTTTGTAAAGGAAAGAATTTCCAGGAAAGTATTTCAAATCACCTTTTGTCTGGGCTCTATTTTTGCATATCACAATATACAGTTCTTCCAAAATGTTCTTTTAATCTGGTAATAATTGGGCATGATCTGGCCAAAGTTAGGCATTTCTATATCACATTGATTTCAGCGGGACTCTTTCCCACTGAAAACCATGCAGTTGGCTTTGGCTGGCTCATGTGCACTGCTCTTTGCAGACAGTATCTGTCTGTATGCTTTTTAAAATATAAGGGCTTTAAAAATGCGTAGTCTTAAACAAGTATCCAAAAACGATCATTTGCTGTCCATGATCTGCTTTTCCTTGAAGAAAGAATTATAAAGCATTTCCCCTTATCTATGAGCATTCTATTGTATGTGTTAAAACATTTGCATGCTTTGGAAACACCTTCATAATACAGACTTGGGCCATAATCTAACACAGTTTGCTTAAATTGGTTTATCTGAGGAGGCTTAATTGTGGCTAGATCTGTGTTGGATTGTGGCCTTGATTAAGACGGAAAATCCATTGGTATTGCTCAACTGACCAGAGCCTTTGTAAAAACTGGCTCCTTTCCAGAATTCTGGGGCCTTAGGCTTCTCCATTCACTTTCATAAAGGTAGGAATTCTTCTCCATCTCTTTGCATGTGCTGAGTTTCCATGTCTATCGAAGCAAATGGAAAATCCTTGCATGTGCAAGAACTCTATCTGCATGTTGGAGTTCCTCTGTGTATGTAAGTTGCTGGTGTGCAGAGAGTAGATTTTGAGTCATTGGTGCATTATTCAGTAGAACTATTTGTTACTTCATTCAGCAGACTTTTCATCAGACTAATCTTCCCAAGGGCAGTTGTATACTGCCTGCTTGCAATAGGACTTGTATTTTCTGTTTTCTGTAAAGGGTACGTCTTGCATGTAAAGTTAGTTTGGACTAGGTAGACCCCAAGAAGGGTGAGAACCACTTCAATATCTAACTAACCTTCATGTCTAAGTGGGTTGAGACCATCTGTTGGGTGGCTTAACATGCAAAAGAATGACTCACACGGGTGGTCTCCTTGTGCGAGCAGCAGAACCTGAAATGAGGGGTCTTGCATGTCATCACGGAGGAGAGGAATTGTGAACGTAAATCACATGCAAATTTCCTGGTCACAGATCTCATGGAAGACATCTCATGTTATGCAACTTGGGCAATCCGACCCTGTGGATAAGCGTTACTTGCATGAGTCAGCAGGAGGAGATGGTTTCAACCTGCTCTAAATCCACATTTGACCACCCTCTTGGGTTCTTCTGTAACTGCTAATTTGGCAGTCTGTTTGAATGATATGGATTGCTGCTTGTCATTTCTTGTTTTGTATACATTTCACTTACCATCTTGTTGTTTTTATCTGCTTGGCTTTTTGAAGCGTGGGTGGGGAGGGGAAGTTGGACCTTCCAGCATTTACAAGCACAAAAATGAGTAGTAGCTGAATTCTTCCAGTATGCTAATTTTGATATGTAGCTGCTAATGGGGGTTACTATATGGCTGACTTTTTTTAAAATCAACTGTTTTTCATCCCATGTAGTGGTAGCAATATATTTGAAAACATGATAGTGAAAAATGCTACAAAGACGCAAACACAGAGGCAAATAAAAAATCCCAATTATTTCCCCTCAATTCCATATAAAGATATTTCAGAGGCATGTTCAGATTTATTCAAGTGAGAGTGTTGTGGGATGTCATCTAAAGGCGGCTGATACCTTTTGTTCATTTTAATGGAGCAGCTGGGTATTCAAACATGGGCATTTCCCACCAGCTTTGTAACAGTTTTTATGTGGTGCATGATGTCACAGTACAAGTTGCCCCGTCTTCATCTGAAGTGTGTTTGGTTCAGAACTGTGGATGATGCAGGAAACTGAAAACAGCCCATCAGGTGCCTCACAGACTTCTGCTTTTGCAGGCAGGTAGCAAAAATTGATATATCAAATTCCTGATAGGTTACTGTATGTCTGACTTGTTCCCCTGCCCTCCAGTAAAGCAAGCATTTTCGTAGTACAGGCTTTAAGAACATGTGCCCTATTATTCATTTCCTAGTTACCAGGAGAGCTTACGGCTACACACTTAACTAGAGAGTAAGTCCCATTCAACTCAAGAAGACATGCTTCTCTGAGTAATTGGCATAGATTTGCACTGTAAACCTTTTGACAGCAAAAAAACAAAATGAAAGAACCCTCTTGTAAGGATTAAGTAAGAATTAACAGCTCTCTGCCAGTTCAAATAACCTTTTTCCTTCTGTATATGTAGCACTGAAAGATGAAAGTTGCATCAAAATGTATTACTTCTACTTAGGTAAGCAGGAGTTTGAATTCCTCCCTATATTTTGGTTCTTCAGCACATCCAGCAGTTACCTATGATTCTGTCCAAAGGCTGTGCATCAGAAATTTGGTCAATGTATTCTGTATCAACACTTGCAGTTAAAAAATTGATTTGAGTGTAGTATAAGCACACGGGCAACTATAAATTGCATACTACATTTAAGTTGTTCTTTGTTTTCTGCCAATTATTCCTGTCAGATGAATGGCCCAATTGAAATATTCAGTGAAAATGTGCTAGTTTGGTTAGAGAATGTAACTTACCTTCAGGAGAGGGAATAACAAAGTGTTTCCTTAATGTTTCTGTGCACTGTATTTTTCACAGTTTGGGTTTCATGTCAGCCAGCTGTAACTGCTAGCATTAAATTTAGAAATAAACATGCTCCAACTGTACCATTTCCCTGAAAATTAAAATCTCAGTCTAGCAGCTTATATAAAACTTCTTAACACAAAACAAAACAAACGTATTGTACAGTATCATCTTTAGAAAGTTGAATATGGGTTTGTATTTAAATAAGCTGCCTGTTTTGATTGAACTGTAGTTTTTTTTGTTGAAAATTTAATTCCTGTTTTGTTAACATAGTTAAACATCATGCACTATGTATGTTTCAGTGAAATACATATTTTTCATTGTGTGACTTCCGGCTTGACACTCAAGGTTTTTGGAATACTAACACAGGGCAATTTAGAGCATGTTATACCAATAGGACAATGCGACAAAGCATGTCATTTTGGTAGTTTGGCAGAGATACTGCAGTGGTGTTGTGAGCAGCTAATATTTAGCATGGAGTGACAGGTTTGATATAGGGCCAATTATTTCTAGTCATTTCCTTCAGTCCTAGAGGCAGCGAGTCTAGATGTTACATAGGTCTAGATGTTATGTTTGTCATACAGACCAGCATTCCCATAGCAAATATTTTATCTCCTAGCTATTTCGCTCAGTGCAACTTACTGTACAAATTGAAGCCATCATGCAGTGAGCTCTCCTGACAGCCCTCACTGGTGTGAACTGAATCAGGGAAATTTGCTTCACGAATACCTGGCTCCTGCAGTGGATTGCAATATATGGATAAGAAAATCCCAAGGAGACTTTTCCCATTTGCGGACTTAAGTCACCTTGCATAGCGAGCCCTCAGATAACCTGCATCCAGAAAGGAGATGAACCTTCCTGTGTCAGCATGGAAAGCTTTTCCATTATGCATACCCAATTTTGCCTTCCCAATCTGCTCCTTTCCCATTCTACGCACACAAGGAGATCTCTCAACACTGCATATCGTTCCTCCACTGACACCAGTTTCCGGTGGCATTCGCCTCACTAAAGTTGGATGAGCTGAAACAACCAAGAGCCTTGTAGTGAGCTGCTAACGAAAGGCAAAAGTTAGTTACAAGGCTGCTAGGAGCTTGTATAGTCATGTATACCATCCAAAGGTAGAAGCTACAAACACTGATAGCAAGGATTAATTAGAATGTTTGATATTTTCCCAGTATACCCTACTGCAAAATGAGTCTGTCATGTTAGATATCCTTCTCAAAAGACTAATATTGGAAGTAAGCTAAAGAGAGAATGCCAACAGCCCAGTCACATTGTTTGTTCAGAAGTAAACCCCATGGAATTGTAGACTGCAATCCAGTGTACACTTACTTCTGAGTAAACAAGCAAAGGTTTAGCTGTTAATTACTCATGCATTCCTACATTTCTCTAGATAGCACAATTTGATTGTTGTTAGCCGCCCTGAGCCCGGCTTCGGCTGGGGAGGGCGGGATATTATTGGCTGTAATACAGAATATATGAATATATATCTATATATATATAGTATTGCAAAGAGCACCTGGTTTCTTTGCGGTAATGATCCAAATGACTCTGTGACTATTTCCATGCATCCAAAGTATTTCCCAAACAGCAGCTTCCCTCCCTGCTGTAACCCATAGATGGCAAACCATTTTTGAAACAGAGGAAGTTTCGAAACCTGCTTGTCATATAGCATGGTAGTCTGCTGTTCAAAGCGAACTTCTTTAAAAAGAAAATATCTGCAACGAGCATGCCGAAGCCCTTGGGCGTGCTTTAAGTAGTTTTTCTGGATCCTGGCCATGGTTTTTAGCCTTTTCATACCCAGCCAATGGGAGCCCTGTGCACTTTCGGCCTTCTGGATTGTTGTCATTGTGTGTAGCTCAGTTGATTCTTCTACATGACTGACACATAGGATGCATTTGACTGTATCTTTGGAAATCCTGTTAATCTCATGTAGTATATCGGAAAATAGATATGAAATGACATTGTCTTAATCATAGATAATCTTTCATTTTGCCAGTATATGAAAACATAGTTAAAAGACCAAGCTAGAGATCATTTAATAAAAGTATCATTTTTTTCCATAAAAAGTGCATCAGATCCAAAATCTGCAGTTAGATGCTATAATTTGGGTATGAATGCATAGGTAGACAGGAAAGATGGATGGGTTTTAAAATATATATGTGCATATTTAACCACATTTGTTATGGTTGCTTTAAGTTAATCAATTTAGCCAAATTCCACATTTCCCCCCCTAAATATCAACCATTTTTTTCCTGACCTGACCCAAATTTAGAATGTATTCCACTTGGAAGTCTCGCTAGAGAATTTCCTAAATTGTATGTTACAAAGTAATAAAATTGTGAAGCTATCTTATCAAGACTTGTTTTCCTTTCTAACCTAAATATGGTGCATTCTTTTTCATTTGTTTGTGGTATGCACAATCATTTTGCTTCATTTCACCAGAATGTTTTTAATTATCCCAATCCTTAGAAAGTTTACTCAGAAGTAAATCCCAGTTTTGTGAGACTTCGTTTCCTAGTGAGCATGATTAGAGTTTCAGCTAACTCTCTCTTAGATAGAAAAGAAAAAACTTATTTTGAAAACATTGCTAGTAACAAATTCCTAAAAAAGCAAAGGAAATCCAAACTTGGTGGCACAATTAACACTGGACTCTCTTTAAACAAGCAGGTTTAATGCTCATTGATGAGCTTGGCTTCCTATTCTTCAAATACATTTTTCAAAAGATGCTCAAAAATCTCTCTGGAAGTTTTGAGCATGGAAGGGGTCTACATTTTATGAAATCCCTTTGCAAAGGGGAGAGAATAGATGTTGCTGAAAACCTTTTAACTCGTTTCTACAAGTTGGGCTGCTCTTAAAAATCCTAAAGTGTTTTTGTCTAAAGTTTGAATTCACTAAGTCAGAAATCAGGATTGATCAGACATTTTGCAAAATTCTGTTTAACAGCAATGCTCTATAAAGATTTATTTCCCACATTTAATTTTAAAATGGGGTTTCCCCCCATATTTCTCACTTGTAAAGGGGCTTCAGAGTATGTCAGGCTCTGTCTTTTCACTTGTGTAGGAGATTGTCAGAAGTATTGTATCCTCAAAGTAAGCTCCAGCTACATATAGAGAATACAACATTAGCAGCAAAACCTCCAGTTAATATTATATCTGTGAATACTTCCTAGCGTGTTCAGTACTATTTTTAAACACATGCTTTTTTATTACATCCTCAGTAATAACCCTGGGCCATATTGTACAATACCCAAATGTTGCCCAGCGCTATAAGCAAAGATCTTAAATTTAAACAACATACTCTATCTTTGTGTGATGCTTTCCCCCTTAGGAGTCCCTTTAGTTACTTTCTTTTTTTAAAAAAAAAAATCCCTAACAGCCTCTTTTTATGTATAATTAAAAAAACACCCCGGAGCTACTCTGAAGCATGCAGGGTGTTGTAATTTCACTTTGCAAAGAGGTATGATACAATGTTGCTGAGCAGAAAAGCCCATGATAGATTTAATGTAGCCAATTGTTCACATCTGAAAAAAAAGAGTAACTGTTCAGTGTGAGTTAATTTTGGATTTTTTCAGCATCCCTCTTTTAGGCTTTGTGCTGCATTCTTCCAGACAAATGCGTATTCCATGCGGACCACTGTTCTGCTAAATGCTCTCAGTTCTCCCTTTGCAATCAAGATTATGTTGCTAAGGAGATCTTGCTTTTATTGGCGCCATTGATTTGTGTTAATACGTTTTGAATACCTCTCGGTATTCTTTCGTAGACAAGGCCAAAAGAAAAACTTCCCTGAGTTTCCCGATTTGCATGACAAATGGAGCGGTGGTGTAATGAAGCCGATATAAAGTGGGCAGTTGAAAAGCAACTAAAGAAGAGCACTCAAGTGAGAAATGAAGAAATGTGCCGGGACAGTCTGCGGCCTGCCTTCCCTCCAGCTGCAGGAACTGGCTTGGGCCAAAGGGAGATTCGGAGAGGGTGAAGGGAGAGAGCGCCTCCATCCGCAAAGACCACCCACTTTCTGCAGACCCAGCTCTCCGTGGATTACCTCATTGATTTAATGTGGGCAATCACAAAGCAGTGGTCTAACTGTGAGTGAAGACTCTTCCTCCTTGGGAAAGATGGGGAGAAGCTGTCACTTTCTCTGTGTGTCCCACACCCTCTTCCTCAAAGCCCTGTCCAGTATTGAACTCCAAGCCTAGGTGTTGATGTGGAAGGTCAGAGATACAAATAGGCTTCGGTGGGGTGTGCCACAGAGGGCACAGGTGGAGTTAGATGGAGCTTTTCTTCCAGACGGGAAATGGAGCTAATCCTCAGCTTCCCCCTAGCACATGGTTGATCGCCAAGGTAGATCCTAACTTTCTTGGGGAGTTGGGCCACTAAGAAGATGAGAATCCTTCCTGTTATCTATAATATTGTGCGTCCATTTTTTATGTAGTGTGGTGTTGGCTACACGGTTGCCCGAGTTTGTAAATTGCTCAGCTTTTGCCAGGTACACAACCTCATACTGGGTTTAGGTGGCGTACCCAGACACACTTCTCACATACAGTGGTACCTTGGTTAGTCGAATGCCTTAGTTGTCAAACAGATCAGCTCCCGAATGTCGCAAATCCGGAAGAGAGTGTTCCGGTTTGTGAACGTTTTTTGGAAGCCGAACATCCAACGCGGCTTCCAATTGAGTGCAACCAATCAGAAGTTGCGCCTTGGTTTCTGAACTATTTTGGGAGTCGAACAGACTCCCAGAATGGATTAAATTTGAGAACCAAGGTACCACTGTAATGCAAAGGTGATAATGCAAATAGGGTATTTCTGCCGTGCATGATGGGAAGGGTCGTCCCACTATGAAAAGCCTGGTGAGTATGAACTCATATGCAGTTCTATTTTTCTAGAAAAAGAGGTACTGGAACTCGCCACAAACATCTCCCTTCTTCTCTTATAATGGGAGTGGTGCCCACCTGAGGTGCTGGGACTGAGTTCCTGTGAAAAAACAGCCCCGGGCACATGCCTAAAATAATGAAACAAAGTCAAGGTTAGCGGTGGCCAACAACGTTGCTAGGATGGTAAGTGCCTGTAAGAACCCTTCAGCTAATAAGAAAGAAGCACAGATTTCTTTCCCCCCTTCCATTGGAGTTTGTGTAGAAAAGCATTCCAAGGAGGCAGAGAAAATTACCTTGTAGTGTTTGGGGCTTTCCGTTGTTTCATGTAGGAGACAGGACATTGCATCAAGCTTCATCATCTCTGGGTGTAAGGCACCAAGGCAGGTACATATCACCTAAGGTTCTCTCTTTGGCCTACAGCAGGGTTGAAGAACATGCAGCTCTCCAGACTTTATTCTTTCAGAGCTGTCCAGCACCTAACTTAACACGGTGATTGAGCTGTAGAGCCAGTCTCCATGTTGGAAGAATATGGTACACTGCTTTAGAAGCGGCAGTGTTTCAGGCCCCATCTTATGGATGTGGAGAGTCAATGTGAGCAAAGCATTTCTGTTGGGATATGCCCAGAAAATGTTTTCAATTATGCAATGCATTTTGGGGGTGGGGAGAAAGTTGTAAAACTTTTTCCTGTTTACTGTAAACTGTCCACTAATAGCAAAGTAATGAAACAGCTACCAAATCCCTTTAGAGCACCCGTTTTGTACTTGTGCCTTGTCACTTGAGAGCCAATAAGGGGTAGACTGTTAGGGTAGATGCTGGGAGGCCCAGGTTCAAATCCTCACACAGCCATGAAGCTCGCTCATTGGGCTTTGGCTAGTCATACTCTCAGACTAACCTGTATCACAGGGTTGTTAGGATAAAATGGAATGGTGGAAAGTGGGGTACACTACCCCCAAAATCCTTGGAGGAAGGGGATGTTGTAAAATGCAATAAAAATAAAATTAGAATTTTATGGGAAACTTTCTCCTAAGTAGTGCATATGTGTAAAAACATACAGCTAGATTTTGTCAAGTGGGTTTCCAAAAATTTAAATAGTTGTCGGCTATTTCTAACTTGTCTATAAAAATAACGTGTCATCATTTATTTGCTCCCCGTCAACCATAAACCTTAGAAATGAAAGTTGTTTACTTGGAAATGTATGAAATTACAAGTGGATTAAATCTCATACAAAACATTCAAGAAACTGAAATGATCGTAGTGCTATTGTTACGTTAAAATTCTTTGCAGCTTGCTCTGTAAGGAAAATGTTAGGTCCCTCAAGGAAAATAATCAGCAGAGACTCTAAAGAACGACCCTTAAAAGTTGCATGGGGTATATTAGAATTGCACTAGCCCCCTGGTAAAAAAATATGTGTTAAAAAGGACATGAGATATTCAACATTTTCACCACTATTGTATGGCAGCATCTATTGCCAATATGTGGTTTGCGCCCAGTTCTGTTTTCTCCAGCTCATCAGAGTCAGGTGACACCATGCAATTTCTGAGCTGTTGTCTAAATTGTTGTCATAAGCTGAATGAGGACAAAGAAACTGAACTTCTCCTGATAAGGTGAAGATGCTGTGATTAGAGGGTCCAGGTCTGGGTCTTGGCACCATTTTGTTACTGTAGTCACTTCAGTGGCATAAAGTGTCTGCCCAGCATCTACAGCTGGTGCACCAGCTATGACCACCATTCTTCCACAGGAATAGCCTGGCACAGTGATTAATTAATGACCTCCCACTTGGACTTCTGTAATGTATTCTACATTGAACTGACCTTGAAGAACCAAAGACTGGGGAAATATGATCCACAGGCTGACCCATGCCCTATAGTGTGGGAATGTTATGGATAGTAGGAGACGATATATTGATTAAATATTATCCTTCCTCACTCACACTAGTGAGCTTGTAGCAGAGCACATTCCCTTGTACATAGCAAGAAGCTAGCTGGTAGATTTGTTAGAACCATTTGAGTTAAGCAATCCAGTCTGGCTTGTCTAGATTGGATTGTTTCTTGTAAATCCCCTTTTGCTCCCTCTTAAAAACAATAATGACACAACAGTCTTTGTTTTAAAAGTAGCAAGGTTTACTTACATTCAGTTCACAGGCAGGCTTTAGCTTGTAGTTAGAGAGAAGTGTCAGCTCATCCTTTGTGAGGGATGAGCCCATGTGCTGCTGGCTGAGAGCTGGCACACAGCAAAAGCATCACGATGGGATAAGGTGAAAAAGGGTCAAGAGAGGAAGATGACTGCATTACTAGCCTCTTTATAGGGTCTGCTAGGGACACGCCCATCTACCTGGTCACATGCAGGGGGAAGATGCTTCAGACAAGGTATGACAGGAAGTCCTCCTGACTGCAGCAACATTCCCCTGTGTGTCCACTCTGGGCAAACAGGAAATGTTGTATTTTACTGCTTATGTTACATCACACATATAGATCTTGGTTGACTATGACTAATGCTTGCTCCCACCCAGTTCATGGCTAATAGAGGAGAAGAAAGCTCACCCTAAAAATATATATTTTGCAACAGTTCTTCTAGGCAGACTCGTACATCTTCACCATCATTTGAGTTGCAAAGGACTTGGGGGTGAGCCCAGAGTAAGTAACAAAGCTAACAGTTCAATCCAATCCATACTGCTTATGGACTTGAGACCAGCTTTCAAGTTGAGAGTAACACCAGTAACACATCTAAGCATGTTGCATATAGTTCTGAGAAAAGAGAATGAGCTGAACTCCACCAAAATTGAATGTAAGGTAGGGGTAACCAGTGCAGTGCCATCCAGATGTTGGATTCCAATAATCACCATCCTTGACCACTGCTCATGTTGGCGGGGACCAACAACAACATCTGGAAGACACTGCTTTGGTTACCTTTGTTTTAAAGCATTAAAACTATAAGTGTTCCAAAGAGAAACCTTTTGGCTTAGAAAACTCGGAA